>NC_133899.1:30703645-31303645 GCF_964199755.1 Larus michahellis | reverse complement strand
GGGACTTTTCCAGTAGGGATCCGCAGAGTTATAACTCATCTGGTATATTTTTTTTGTGTTAAGTGAAGGGCATAATGCACGACCGATCATATAGGGAACTTCTTTTCCAGTAAAGATTTTTCTACCTTCTTTCTGATAATTAACATCCTTTCATTAAAATGCAGCGTCCCCCCTGGCCAGAATGAAACCGTGCATGCCTTATATCCTACTCTTAACAATGTTTTTAAGGTCATGAATCTTATCAATTAATATTTCAGAGTGATTCATACCATTTCTAATATGCAGTAGCTGGGCAGAATCTTGCAGATAAAAATATTTTCTGAACAGATTCAAAATAATTGCTTTTTTAAATTGCTGATGGGGGTTCTGCCACTCGAGCAGTTAAGCCTGAAAATGTGCTTAAGAGATTAAACAAGGAAAACTGAGCTGGTCTGGTAGCTGGCCCCTTTCCATGTGTCGGAGAGTTGTCACTACTCCAAATGCAACGAGATGACTTAGGATTTGCCTTGGTTCATCCTGCAGACAAGGCGTACAAGGTGCAGAAGTTCCTGTGTTCAACCAGGCTTTGCACAGCTTTCTCATACAGCCACCAAGGCACTGAGGGATTCAGCCAAGGAAAATATGTGTGCCAGGGAGCGATATGGTACTTGGAATCGGAAAACTGCTGCCGGCGGATCCAAATAGGCAGGGCACAGTTTCTGCAGTATTCTCCGGGAGGTTTGCAGGAGGATAGCTGCAGCCCCGGCAGGGCCAGAGGCATGTTTAGCCACTGTGCATCCAGCAGGAGGGGACCTTTCCAGTCCTTCCTACGTGGGAAGTTTCACGAATTATTCAAAAATGCAATTTCTTAACACAGCGGTACTTTGGGGGGGACTGTGCCCTGTGCTGAGGGCTGAAATTTAGAGCTTGTTTACTGCACAAATAAGTAGTTTTGGATTCACCACCAAATTACAATTTAATGTACGCATGTGTGTGTATATGTACACACACCCCCCTCCATTGTTCAATATTGTGTATTTGTACAGTTGTATATATGTTTTTATATGTTTATTTATAAAAATAAACAGTGAGGAAATCTTTGAAGTTTTTCCGTATGCAAAACAAAAAGCAGATGGAAAAATTCTCTTTTTTTTTTAAATATAAATACAGTTGAACCACTGCATATTTAACACTACTTTCTTCTAAAAGAAAAGCTGGGTACTCAGCTTCCCTACATACTTGTGGAGCCAAACTTTAGGGTAATTAATGGTTTTGACTGGTCCCACGGTCAGGTGCCTAAAGACGTGTCAAAGCTGTTTAATTTCCATACACTATATCTAATCTCTTTTATTCCCTCTACAGCATTTTTAGGCACTGCAGTATTAAGACACCTGAAGTCACTAGTCAGTCTTTGGCATCTGGTTAAACGCCCTGATTTCACAAACCTGAAATTCTCAAGCAGCCAGAGAATCTGCTTAGCACTGGAGAGGAGCTGATCACTTAAACTTCTGGGTTTTTTCACTCTTACTCTCAAAATCCAGTCTGTTTTTCAGGCTGACATTTCCAAGGATGTCTTCCAGAGCTCTCTGCCTCGTCTACAGTGGATGTCTGTGCTACCGTCCGAAGGAAGAGTCAAGGAAAGGGGAAGCAAGCAAGTTAATCTAGTGCAAGCCATATCACGACCTATACATCCCACTGCAAAAGTGAGGGCATGTAGGTGAAAAGCTGTAGGTGAAACCTGAGGGACCTGCAGCACAAGGAAGTGCACATGGGCAGGCCCTGGCAGGTTAAGAAGGAAGACAGGGAAGACAGGGTCAAGAGGCCTTAGAGACCGAAAGCCTCATAATAATTAACTCACCGGCTCTCCTTGGAGGCTCACAACTTTATATTTACAAGATTGTCCTACTTTCTGCTCTCAGATGATTTTTGCTTTGCAGCATAACTTCATTATGTGCCTTTCACCGAGGGGACTCCATCCCTCCCAGGTGCTGACTTCAGGAGGCAGACGTTCTCCTTGCTCTTACACAAGCTAGAGAGATGACACTAAGTCCTTTTATAGATAACTTTGTGTATTGAAACACCAAAAAATCCAACATTTCTGAGGGAAAGGCAAGCCTGGGAGAAATAATGTGCCATGCAAAGGGGAAAGGTGAACGAGACAATTAGAGGGACAATCTAATGACTGTGCTAAGAGTAGAGGGTTTGTTCTTCTGAAATTAAGCCTTGAATTTTATTCTCTATTAATAATGCAAAATTTGACTGATAAATAAAACATGATCAGTGGTGTGGAACAGAGATAACAACACAAGAATAAACAGTAATAACTATGCCTTGCTCTTACAAAGCTGGCCTTTTAAATGCTTTGTAAAAGGAGGAATGCTACCTGTGATAATGGTAATGTGCTGAGCTTTGTGAACAGTTGATTTTTTTCTTCTGATCTTCTGTATCCAGTAGCATCCTCAAGTTGTGTATGGCGCATGTTGCTCCCCTAAACACCAGAAAAAAAGAACCGTAAGAAAATAGATCATGACGATGACACTATAATAACAAAATGGATATGCTTCAGTCCTTGAGACAATTCAACACAAGCTGGTCTGTTATGCTGGATAAATCTGTGGTAACAGAAATATCAACTTTTATCTTATAAATATTGGATAATACTTGAAATAGATCATATCTGCCTGGATAGCAAATTTGTTCTAATGACACTATCATCAAAGAAAGATCACATGACCTTTCGTCCCAAAGACCTGTGTACTGCACTGAATAAAATCCAAAAACCTCTAATTCTAGCACGGTTATCGATTATTTCAAATTAGGTCAGAGAGATTCAAAAAGCCTTATTAAATTATATTTTGAAAAAAAGACAATCCGGCAAATGTTTCACTGAAAGTAATGGATTTTTTTACCATAAGTGAATGTTGGGGAAGATACCATGCTGTTCTCCTTAGTTCACATTGTATCCAGAATGTTTTAGATGCCATGTGACAGGAAAACAAAGTGAGACTCAGGAGTACATTGGAACAATCAAAATCACAAGACATCTTGATTAGAAAAAATCAAGTGCAAATTGTTGGCGTGTATAGGCATAATGCTACCCTGTTGTTTGTCTCCAGTCCTATCTTTGGCCCTGTCTCCTGAATGGATTTTGGATCCACGTTGTAGCCTTGTGTCCAACTCCGGCCCTGGATCCGTTTCCTTCTGACTGTACTCTTTGTGTGGAACCTGGATCTGGTTCACCTCTTGCCTGATGTGGGACATTTGGGGGACCCTGTTGCCACCATCGAGCTCTGCCCACCTTGTTCTTACCCTGCAGGACTGTGCCCCATCGCTGCCCAGGCTGGGGTCATCCTCGTCTCCCAGCTTGTCTTCCCCTAGGTAGCAGCTGTCTATTGCTGCCGCTGGGCAATGGATGTTTTGTCACTTCATTATAGCCAGTTCCCTCTGTGAACATGTTATCAGAGTTATCCCTATCGTTTCCACCACTCCCATTCTTCAGCCTACACTGGTTTCCATGACAGTTACATGCTTGAAGATCCTTTTGGTGTGCTGGGACATACTTTTCAAGTTCCTGGCAAGAATATTAGATCTAGAGTGAAGGAGGCAAAATCAGCCATCTCCATTCAGAGAATCTGGGTATCTTTTCAGAATCCCATGTGTGGTATTCTGCTGCTGAGTCTCATCAGAGAAATAATTCTTGAGAAAATTTAGGTTTGTACCTTCTTCACATCCTCTAAAAAAGGAAACGTTAAATTTGGAAGACAGTTAATTAAAAATCAGAGGGGAATTCCACTTGATTGGATGGGGCTGTCTGGCTGAGGGTATCCAAGGTAAAGTGTTCTCTAGCAGAGCTAAGCCCTTTCCTACACAGCACCCCTATCCCTTAAACAGAGAAGTTCACAAATTACTTCTGAGACCTCATAGTCCCTGGCCCAACAAGCCTTTGCACAGAGAGGGGACTGAAGCCTTCAGTATCCCGAGGTGATCAGCAGTGCCAGCCACTGAGCCCCAGCGTGCCGGGCTTCCCTGTTACTCCTGTGGGAATAGCACCTGTCTCAGGTAGCGGCAGTCACACAGGCAAAAAACAGCCATGGAAGCCTTTCAGAAGGGCACAGCAGAAAGCAGGTTCCCCAGCACCAAAAGCTCACACAAGGAAGCTAGCAAGGTTAAGGACGATACTAGACTGCTGTAATAAAGCCAGAAAATGCTGTAGTTTCTTTTCTCTTGCTCTGTTTGAGTGTTGGACAGAGGTGTTGCAGTCACCATAGTCACTTGACACAGGGTGAACTGCTTCAACAGGAGCGAGCGCCCCAAGCGTACTCTTCCCCCACCACGGTCCACACCTTGTGCTAACTCTAATGCCCATCATATCCCCTCATGAGCTGACTGAACTCACTAAAATGGAAGACCACACTCAGTCAGAAAGAAGCTCTAGTTCACAAAAGAGCTATATAAGCTCCCATGCTGGCCCTGGCAGTGCTGCCTAGCTGGGAGAAACTGGGAGGAAGAGAAAGAGGGAGAGAAACGCAGGGAGTCACTCCCATCACCACACCTTTTCTTGTCAGCTGTACGGCCGGTATGGCCCACGGCCATACACATCTGCCAGGCAGTGGGGCCAGTATGAGCTTATACTGCTGGAAAGGCTCTTGACATGAAAGTGTTCATAAAGCCCCAGCAAAAGGTAGGTGTGTAAATCAGGCTATCAGTGCACTTTCCTTGTGGAGTGGAAAGAAGTCTGGTCTGAGCCAAAATCCATAGAAATCCAAGATCTCCTCAAGATATTACACCGGGCTTGTATTGGAAAGGTTTAAATTCTTCCTGAGCGTGGAAGAGGGGAGAGTAAGATGAAATGGGGTCCAGCTGAGGACACTTGGCTTCCAGTACAAGGCCTCCTTTTCCCCAGTGGAAAGCCTCCCTTGAACCTCTTCTGCTCAACTCTGTTTACCTTGCTGTCCTCTGCACAGGGCTTCCACCCACACAGGGCAGGAGGAGAAAGAAAACGGGAGGGATTCTGACAAAAACTGCAAAGTTGCAAAGCCCAGAGCAGTTCTCAAGTTTGAAGAAAATACAGCGTCTCCCAGAAGCAAATTGCAGCCTTGCAGTGTTTGAACGGGCAGCTTGGAACGGTGTGAAGGGCAGCAAACCAGCAGAAGGCATTAGATCTATTTGAACACATTTTAGATGTCAGTTTGAAATCTGCTTTTAATTATAGACTCTGTGGTTTAGCTCCCATTTTCTCCCTCTTTCAGAGAGGCTGACAGTGTTTTGATAACCATTCTTCCATAAGCCTGCTGAGACACCTCAGTGACACACCAAGAAGAGATCAAAGGTCAGAGATTTGGGTGCTCCCTGCACCCTGCTGAGCCCCGTGGCCCACTCCTCCCAGCCCTCACCTCTGCTCTGGTGGCCTGCCTTTTCCTTCGGTTGCTTAGCCCTATTTATCTCCAGATAAGATCCCAGATTGGAAATGTCTTCTTGCCTGTTCAGGCATTTATGTATGGGTCCCAGGGCACTCAGCTCTGCCAATGCAATTGCTGCTTTCACAGCCATCTTCTGTCTTGACGCTCCAAAAGAAGTCACTGCCTTTCCCCTCCAAAAATCTTTATCTCTGAGTTGAAAAGAAAAATCTGTCCATAAAAAGGCAAGCATCTCAGCTCAGCTCCCATCTCTGCTGGAGTCGAAGGGAAATTTGCCAGTGACTTGAACACCACCAAAAGATAACGCTATTCCTTTATCTGTGCATTAATAGTCTTCTCTGCCAATCTCCCCAGCAAGAAGGTCTTGTCAGTTCCCACACAGCGCACAAAGACACTATTACTTACATCTCTAACACAAGATAGGGCCATCAGAGCTTTTCCATTGCCTTGGATGGACTTACTGTGTGCTCATACACATGTAATTTGAACATCTGTTTTGTTTCACACAACGACAATAGGATTTTATTTTGGGGGAGGAAAAAGGAAACTGCAGGAAGCAAAGACCAAAGATCACCTCCACCCCAAGCTAAGGTGTGCAGCCTAGCATGTGGGCTGTACTGTGGAAGATACCTGTTCTTGCTTGGACCACACAACCAGACGTGGGGCTGAGGAACCCCACACAGCTATCATTGCATTACTAGAGAACAAACTCCCAGAGTGGCAGCTTCGGAGAAGGTAACGGGGAGCTACGGACAAAATGGCATGCAGAGCACTGGCTGTCCCTGGATTTCAGTCATCCTTGATCATGCTATACACAAGGAGGTGGTTACATGAAGCATGCGATGACGAACGTACTGCTGTCTGCAGGGTCAAATCTGAAATCTTAGTCCAAGACAAATTCCAGGTAACACTCACTGATTGAAAAGCTGTTTTCAAGACTTTTCTTCATTGTTAGTGCAGAGAACCAGTGATCTAATCTAACCGTATATATATTTGAAAAAACAGGTGGATTATAGACATTGATTGTCTATTATTTCAGCGAAATCTTCAGAAAATATACATGGTTATTTCAGAAATAATATTAGAATTAAGTAATACAGTAATTAGTTATTGGTTTTACTACTGGCTGTATGTAACACTTCCAAAGCCATGGGAACGGCTATAGCATACCTTACTACTTTAATCATTTCAATATGTAGCGGTGTTAGACTTTGACAATCTATAAACACACACACACACATATTTACAGGCACCAGGTGTGTTACACACTTGGATGTATATGGGCTATTTATCTCAAACCCTTTCAGGATATAAAAACAAAAGGGGTGAATATCGGAGTCGCTGGTCATGGAGGATTTCCACATCGCATTTAAGCCTGGGTCAGAGCAAAGTCCCAGGTTTGCATCGCTTTGCCACGCAGCCAGCAGACCAGCACAATCTCACACTAACCTGGGTCAGAACATCGCTCCCAAACCCATCCCAAAAGCTTAGGACCTTCCTTCTGATACAGGATTGGTTTGGTCCCAGGTAAATACGATTTCTCAAAGCTTTATGTCAGCTCCAACCCCCCAGTCTGTATGCATACCCACACTTACATGTGGCAGATAGAGGTGTTACTACTAAAAGGCTTTACGCTGCCTGCACACTGTAAGACCCTGCTCGGCTGCTGCAGATTTTGCTAAATGTTAACTAAAGGAGATAAAATTTCCCATGTGAGTGTTCTCTTTCAGCTGAATTTTGGGATCCTCACCTCGGCGGGGAAGCCAGAAAAAAATACATTTTTACACTCATATTTAAAAATTCCAAGGAAATCCTTGTTTGGAAGCTTGTATCTGGGGGCAGGAACCTGGTAGTGGTGGCTGGAGGGCAGGAGTTTAACCAAGGACTTGCTTCCCACACCCCCACTACATTAAAAACCCTGCCCATATTTAGCCAAGTTTATGCTTGAAAGATAACTGCTTCCAGAGGCTCACGCTCAGCCTTTGGAGTCTGTCGTCCTCGCATGGGCCAAAGTGGGTTTGAGACAGCTTTGCCCGACCCCTGGAGCTGCAGCATGGGTCTATACCTGCGCTGAAAGCAAGGACATTGCCTCTCCCATTCCCTCAGCTGCATTTTTATGAGTAAATTAAACAGCACCGAGGCCTGTAGCAGAGTCTATAGTGTTTAATTATTAGCATGCTCCCTGGCACAGTTTTGGCTTGTCCTAGGGAGTACTCTCAGAGACTGTGTCTGGGCAGGGTTCAGAGAGTAGCACTTGCCAAGGGCTGTTCCCAATAGGCAGAAAGGATAAAGCCATCCTGTTATGGGAGGAAGAGAGTTTAGCTGTATGGATGTGAGCCAGGCTATGCCACTTGCTCTTAGTGCCAGAGAATGGGCTCTGGCCCAGTTTAATTACAATGAAGACATACAATCAGTGACTCCTTCTCTGTCAGGCCTTGGCACTGAGGAAGGAGAAAAAAATCAAACAGCGGAGAGGGAAGAGCTGAAGCCACTGGAGGGGAAGGGATGGCAGTGGGAGAGGGTAATCTTAGAGTTCAAGTTTGGGGTCGGAAAAAATGTGACTAGGAGCTGGTGCAAGGAGGAAGAAAGAATGGATAGGAAGAGATTAGTAGGTCAGTAAGTAGGATTTGGATGGTGATGGGAATTGCATTACTCTGAGAAAGAGTTTAGTAAGTGGAGCAAACTGAGGTTGCTGGTCAAAAACGAAGAACGAGATGAAGTGGGAGTGGAAATTGAGGAACAGATGAGATGGTGAAACTGGAAAAGTTAGCTCAGGAGAATTGGCCAAAAGAATCAATCAGGCCTTTGGGCAAGCAGAGGCTACAAAGCCCTTTGAGAGAACAAGGAGGACTTCTGTCCTCCAGGATGCACAATGTACCTGGTCCTAGGAAAGAGCCAGGAGATTTACCAGGAGATTTCATGTGTTGCTTACACATTTCTGTATCTTTATCTTTGGCTTTCACCTGTGTCACATCTCATTCTTACAGGAGCAATTTAATCTTCCCATCTCAGGAACCTCATGGTCAGATAGAAGAAATGTCAGAAACAGTTAAGGTAACCCACCCTGCGGGTACCCCTGAGAGAAAACGTGGAGCAGCAATTTCCATCAATAACTCCCTGCAGAGATTTGGAAAGGCTCCATGTTCCCTTAAAGGTATCCTTGAAGAATCGTTTTAATTAACCGTTTACCTGCTGTACACTGCCTGAAGCTTTCAGTAGCTAACATTGCAGTCACTTTAGCATCAGCTTGTCACTAGTCATACGAGCAGTCTAGGCAGGATGCACTTGCAGTCTTTGATTTCTGTCAAGAGAAGTACAAGCCACACTGGGATAAAAATCCATACTGGGAACCATCTGACCCACCTGAAAACTGAGACACAAGGAAAGACCTCAGACTTCCTTCTCACTGCTACCACAACATAAATTTATCTTCTTTTATTTTTCTTTTTTTTTCCTTTATAACTGAATATTTTACTGACCCTGCAAAAAAAAAATGAAATCCTCTTACTGTGATCACTAACGAACAAAAAAGCAGAAAGCTCCCACTGCTATTGTGCTTGGAATATAATAGTCAAGGTTAGCACATAATAGCTAAACAATATGCATTTGAAAGCTGTCAAGAGAATAGTGCTTTGTTCTAATGAAAAGGATTGAAATGTTTTCTACTGTCTGCCTTGACACTTCATGTTACAGTACTTGGAATTACTTCAGTCAGGGAAGCTGTCACATCACTCATAAAGTGCCTATAGAGCAGCAACACCGCAGCGGCAGCACTGAGCCAGTGCAGTGCACCCACACAGAGGGGATCATTTTTATCCTCCTCCCTTGCCAGAACCACATTTGCTTGGGGACCACCAGAGAGAAAGCGGTTTTCTGGTGGGTTGGGGTGGTTTTTTTTTCTTTTTTGATTGCTCGTTTGGCACTGCACCAGCATATCCTGTGGGCCAAGACAGAGCACTGGGCAGTTTCAGCAGTAGCAGCTCCGTGGTGAGTGTTTGCTGAGGGGGTGCTCATGCACAGTCCTGTCCATTTTGAGCCTGTCTGCGTGGATTTTGCCAGTCCCATTCATTTCAGGACATAAACCAAAGGGATGAAAATTCTGATCCTGACCATATCAGGCATGGAGAGGACAAGCAATTCCAGCTACAGGCTATGCTTGGGTTATTATTAGGCAGGTGTCTAAAGGTGGAGCTAAATAAGGAACTTTCCTAACTGGGGCAAGCCCAGTTTTGTAGAGGGAGGAGGTGTACGATGAAGCTGGACGAGATGCTGTTGAGTTTTAGAAATACGTAAGTGTAGAGTCAGGAAGCAATTACCCTTTCAGGTGTAAACCAGTTCCAGAAGGACATTTTGGCTTGTGGAAACAGCTCTGAGCAAAAACTTGCTTGGTTTGGAGGGTAATTAATGAGATCAGTAATTAAAAGAGCACTGAACTCATTCCTCCTGCCCTCCTCCCCCATCAGTAAAGGACAGCCGCAGCCATTTGCAGAAGATTAATTTATCCACAGTAACGACATAAAACTGTGTAATGGGAAAGCATAAAAGCAAAGCTCTATGAACCAAAAAGAAAAAGAAAAAAAGAGGGCAATGACGAAAAAAAATAGTTATCCAGTTCTTCTGGGGTGAGACTCGGTTTCAAGTTTGCTAGTGTCTCATTAAAGCACAAGTAGAACTGCAGCCTAGTAATTAGAACTTAGCGTCGCCAAGAAACCTAAAGTGCATCCTTCTTATCACTAAAAAATTCCCAATTCCTTGTGACAGGAAAAGCATTTGTAATCATAGTCCCTCTTCAGTCACCCACCACCAGCACAGGCAGCTGCTCCTCATTCTCACACTGAAGATCAGACCCAGAACAGGCTCAGGCACAGAAGCAGGAGGGAGGCAGGACTTCGTTACCTAAGCTCAGAGCTGCAGTCCTCAAAACACCCATCCTGATGCTGCCTCTCCCCGGATGCAACCAACACGCCCTTTGCCCTTTCTCAAGCAGCTGGATCAGTCGCTCACTCACATCAGGAGAGGTTTTGAGTGGTTCTCAAGGTACTTTCAGGTGAAGTCCCTGGATCCCAATCAGGCAGGGCAGCCCTGGGCACACAGAAGTGCTGCTCCAGATATTTAGACAGATATTAAATCCAGACACTCTCAGGGTTAGGCTGCAGCTGATTTACATTACAGTTTTGGCCTGCAGGACCTAATTTTACCTCTGTCCTCCGCTGGGTACCCAAATCCTCATCTGGAATGAGCCTCAGCCTAAACACCCACTTCCCAGGAGCAAAGCATCTGTCCTATTTTAATTTCTACCTGGGAAACATCCACCGTCCCTCCCTATCCTGCCTGGAACTAATCAGCCCCACATGTCTTTGCTATGCAGTAGTCATTACCCTCAACCTCAAGGCAGGGTTTTCACGCCTCAGCCAAGTATAAGTCAACAGAAAAATCTTTGCACCTACCAAAAACAGACGTGTTCACCACTGGCTAGCGGGCAATTGCTCCAGGGAAAACCTGGTAGCCAAAAGAGAAACACAGTTACACAGTCATTAAATGGTTCCATTAAATGGTTCCTTATTCTGTTTCTGCTCGACTCTTTCATGTGCTTCCATCCAACCCGCTGGATATCCCCCCACCATCTGAATGCTATTTCCAGTACCTCTCTGTGTTGACTTTAGGTGTTTTCCCACCAAACAACCCAGCACTGATATCCTGAAGAGTTGACAGGGAGGTCTGTCAGGGGGCAATTACTTAACTTCCTTCTCCTAAATGGAGCAGCCTTCACGACCACGCAGCCTGTGACAACAGGGTGGGGGGGGCGGGGGGGAGAATGAATCCAGGGTGTGCTGCGTTTCGAGCAGCTCTTAGAAATGCAAAGATGCTTACCCAGGAAAATAAAACCTTACACCTCAGCTCAAGGGAAAAATAAAGTATTTTTTTCTTCTTTGATGCAGAGGCTAAAGCTGGCGTTAATAACAAAAATATGTTCATGGTAATATTCTAAATGATCTTTCCTTAATTTAGAGAAATTAAGATGGTTAACTAAGGGGTAATATTCATAGTGCCAGAGTATATCAGGCAAAATTAGTTTTTGCATGTAAATAAGAACTGAGTCTTTCTGATAACCACACAAGTGTGTTGCAAACATATATTCCAATGCATTTAATATCATTCCTATTTTTAAGTAGGTAAGATATGATGGCAAAGGAAGGGACAATCTTTAAAAAATAGTACAAACTACATTGCTCTTCATCCTTTACCAGAAAAAAGCTTGTCCTGTGAAAAATGCCAACGTATTCCGATTTCTTTTAATTCAAAACCAGAAAAAGCAGTTAACTTGCAAATGTTTCTGAGAACAGGAATTCTGGAACATTTAGACTCAGGAGTCTCACAATATTTTGCTATCAGAAATAACTATTAAATTAGCTACTAAATACAGTAACAATATCAAATAACAATGAAAAGCCGGAAAAAAAAACAGTTGTGACATAAGGAAAATACTATCACAAAAGTAAACAGATTTTTGTTTAATGCTGTCACTTTTTTAAGGTGTCAGCGTCCACAGGCAACAGCTGGATTTTGACAATGTTGCCATTTTCTTTATCACACAGGATTTCAGAGGGCACTGCTCACCAGGTCAGAGGCTCTGGGTTCAGTTTCCACCTCTGCTCTTCTATGGAGTGCTTATATCAACTCAGGAATATCTTTGAGCATCTCTAAGCCTTGCTTTTGATCTCAGTAGTCAGGGCAATATTTATTTTCTCCCGTCCTTGCCTTGTTTGGTTAGCTTGCATGCTCTTTGAAAAAAGACCTGCGTTTTCCTCATTTAAATAGAACCTCCCAAGAGGGCAAAGAGGAATAGCTTCATCTTGGTTGTATGTACAAATAATGAATTACATTCTCAAGAATGTGCTTGCAGTCACCTTCAGTTCTTTGCTGATGTGATCTTGCTCTGTGGAAGTAACCTCATCCTTTGTGAAGCTGTGCACCTCACTCCCCCAACCCAATCTTTTCCCTGCTTCAATAAAGCAGTTTTGAAAAATGGGGTCTTACTAGCAAAACTAGCAGTAGCAAAATGAAAAATTATGAGGCTTGGAAGCAGCAAGAAGCACAGGAACTACAGTCGGAATGGAGGCACAGTGCTGCACGCCAAGGGCAGAGGGAACTCTGGTCCTGTTGTGCATTAAACTGCCTTAAACCACCAGCATTGCTGCGTAACCATTAAGCAAGATGAGGACATACAGTTGGTCTGTAGGGATGGCCAGATGCACAGATGGTGCTCCTGCTTTTAAGTATGCAGGACAGCAAAGGTGAAAGTGGGAGACCACTTCATCACACCTTCTTCTAGGCCAAATAAAACCAAGTTAAAATCCATAACACTTCTGTTGCCTTTGGATCGAGCATGTGGGAGGATGGTGCAGCTCTCGCCAAGGCAGCTGACAGCTGTAACCACTACAGGCTTCAAAAGAGTTGCACCTCAGTGGCTCAGTTTTCAACCCTAGCTCCTTACTTTAACAGAAAGATTAGTTAAACTTGGCTTATTTTACTGATAGTAAACAGAGGCAGGGGAGCAGCAAGAATGAGAAAGGCCTTCACTGTGCCTTAGTGTAATGGCCCTTTCCTACATCTACCTTCACAGACCAAATTGGCCATCTCCCAGAATGGCTTCCTGAGCCAAAGCAAGCTGAGGTGGCATCCAAATCCACAGCTTGTTGAAGGACTCACAGCTATCCCCTGGATGATTCATCTGGTCAAGGCCAAAAATAGCTATTGTGGCAGGAGCTTGATTCACTGTGACTGATCAAAGAAGACTTTTCCATCACAAGTGATGGCCAAGTGTTACAGTGAGACATTTCCCAATCACAGCTTAAAGGAAGCAGAGACTCTAAGTGCAGGTGTGCCTGCAGCATCCAGACCAGTGCTCTAATTAAAAACCGAGCCAAATGTTACTCAAAATTGAGCGAAAGATCTAAATGCCTTCAAAAACTTTGTGACCTGCCCAATTCCTGGAAAAAATATCCTGGAGTATTTGACATTGCAGGTAGGTAATGGCTAAAACACTTATTCAGACCTTTTCAAGACTCAGAGAAGTTTAAGTCTGCTATTGGCCAACCACTTGGGCACCTGCTCCCACGGTTTAACGGTCTGGATGCTGCCATAAACCATGCCACAAGATTTATGAAACATAGCACTGTATGTTTGGGAAAGCAAAGGGTAAGGAATTGGAGCCCTCCCACCCAAAGTCCCCGAGTACCCAACCATTAACACAACAGCTGTCATTGCAAGCAGTTCCTTTCTCCCAGCTATCAGTGAACCAACATTTTCACCAGACACCCTAGTTGTTACGAAGAGGCAACTCAAAAAGAAAAAGGTAAGCTTACTTGCCAATGGAAATTGGCCTCATCAGAAAAAAATCTTATCACTTCATGAAGTACTGCCAGCAAATGTCATTAGGCTCTTAGACTGCTAGAAGAGCTAAGGAACTGACATATGGGGTCAGTCAAAGGCCCATCCCAGCCGGTCCCCTGGTTTTGGCAGTGAGCAGGGGAGGAGGTAAGAAGGAGCCATATGCAGGGCAAGCATCCCTGGGCACATGCTCCCAGCTTGGCCGTGTGTGGTTCATTCCCAAGAGGGAAGTGGCATCCAGACCATCAAGTTTAATAGTTGCCAATGGAACAACAGAAAATCATTTTAACTTTCAAGTGTAACAAATTGGCCAACAGCTATGGAGTCCAAACCACCCTCTCCTTTTAACATTAAACCAGTGTAAATTCATACACTTTAACACAGGTCCTTTAGTGTTGGGTTTTGTTTAAGCTGGTTGGCTTAATTCACCAGCCCCTCGATAAAGAGTCCTTGAAACTTCCCTTCCTTCCAACCCCCTTCACCATTTCATAGAAAGCATCAGAGATTTTCTAACACGCCCTTCCCAAAAACTGTCCATCTAACTTGTTCTGGTCCTTTTCTTCATTCAGCTCAACTTTGCTTTCCTGTGGACGTGTGCACGCTAACTTTAAGAGCCTAAAGGAGGGCTTGAAAGAATAACATGGAGGCAAAGGAAGCCAAAAGAAGTGTTGTGAGGTTTTTTTGATTATTCAAATGCTCATGAATTGTCAGAAAACTGGACAGGTAATACCTTTTCTAAACAGAGTCTTTAATTTGGAAAAAATACTAAAAGCTCAGCATTTCACGCCTCCACTGAGATATGCCTCTGGCTACCCTTTTATTTTTCATGCCATGTTTTCTGAAACGTTACATTCAAGAGAATATATTGCCTTCAAATCATGTACACATGCATGTTTATTAAGTCATTACCATAGCCTTAAGTCCATAAAATCACTGTGGACTGCAATACCACATGTGCACCCAGCAATTAGATGAATAAATTAACCCTGAAAAATTTCTGCTTGGGGTGGAAGGGAACAAGCTGTACTGTGAAAGTTGAAATAACACTCCGGAATAGAGAAATCATTTTGTATTTAAAAGACTGCTACCTGGCTAGCACTCAAAAAAGAAAAAAAAAAATAAAATCACCTAATCATGCTGATGATTACCAATAGCTTTAAATTTCTGAAGTAAAAGGAAGAAAAAAATAGTAGAAAACAAGGATCTGGCAGAGCACACAGTTCCAAAGTGTATTACTCCGTCAGTGTCATTTTCTATGCGGCAGTGTTCTTTCAATTATTTCTTCCCCTCTCTTCCTCTCTGCAAAGAAAATTGGCAGAAAAAGTTGCCTGCAGGATCAGAGAGGGGTATTTTTATCAACCTACAACTAGATTAAAAATCCTTTATCTGAAATGCAGCAGAGGACTGGCCTAAATTAAATCCCATCTCCCTTTGCTTCTAGGCTGTGAAGGATTATCACACAAAGGGCATTTTACTTAATTTGTATTATTTTTTAATTTGTTAGTTTTAGTTTACACTTGCACAAGTTATCCATGAAAAAAGGAACAAGCATGAACAGAGAGCTACATAGTAAACGTCCAAAAGGGGACGCCAGCTGAAGGGTGTTACCTGAGGCGTTTGGTTGATCCGTCACCTGAGAACACGGGAGCAGGTCAAACATAAAGCTCTGAAGGGCAACTTCTAGCCAGTGCATCATTAGCCTGGGCATCGGCTTTCTAAGCTTGCTGTAGTGCCTTCTTTATCTCTACAGAGACTGTTCACACGGCAGAGCATTTGCAGAACCTGGGCTTGCATGAATTTTTAATGATTTTAATAATCACTGTTTGCAGCGCTGCACTGCAGTGTGACTACTAGAGAGCCTTTCAGTAACTGGGTCACCAGAAATGCCCTCTGTCAGCATGCCCATCGCATAATGACATAATCACCAGGCGTTAACCGTACGCACACACATGCACTCGCTTAATTATGCCCATTTGATGCAAGCCTCTCTTATCCGCACAGCCCTAAAGCCCAGAGGTGTTGATGTTGCAACATAGATACAGTTGTATAAAAATGGAGAAGAGGACAGTAAACAAAGTCGGGAAACAGAGGCAGGAAAAAATAGGACCTGAGAAGGCAGCACCCACTGTCTAACCTGTTACTTTCCCATGAGCGAACCACTTGGCTTATATAGGAAGGGATATAAACATTTCAACCCTGTAAAGGACACCACCACCAAAAATAAGGTTGGGTGAAGAATCAGCAGACATCCTTGTCCAGGATATTTTTGGGTAGTTGTTCCAATTTCTGCACTGCTGGGTTCTCTGGCTCCGTCTCATGTCAGAGTGTACAGGAGCAAACAGCTATTAACTTGGCTCAGCAGCGATTGCTGTGCACAGTGGCCTGGGCAGAGATTTTTCATTTCATTTTCATACATCATTTACAGCTTGCTGCAGCCATTCCAGAAAGTCAGCACCAATCTCCTTAAGTTAACACGGAACAAACAGGAAAGGAGATAGAATTCTTCTGTTGTTATTTAAAAGTCTTGTCATGTCTGGGCACATTTGGTGCTACCACTGATTTCATTTTCAATATACTTCACTGATATAACGAAGTCATTTCCTTGAGAATACACAGGGGAGGTCTGGACCGCATTAATGTAGAAAAAAAGCCAAACATAACCAATTTGCTTGTAACAAACCTATTTTCCGTATTGCCCTTTGCTTGTTGTTGGGGTTTTTTTCCTCACATTTTATATTAATATAAAAAAACTATATGAAAAGTGCTCCAAAAATGTCCAAGATTCCTTCTGCACCCAAGTTCCAACAATCATTATATCTGTGTCCTTTAATTGTTCATCCTCTCCGCTTCAGTTACGCACCCTATGAAGAGAAGTATAATAACTCCTTTGCAGCCTCCAATGGCTACAATGAGGATTAATTAGTTAATGTTTGCACAGTACATGGGCCAGGCTCTGCGCTGATTTATGCTTGATGCATGTCAGCTGGGGTGGATTAAGGTGGGAGCTAACACAGATTTGAGCCTCTTGCAAAGAACGCACCAGGTCCAATGCTACTAATTTGCCCTTTGTTTAATTTTTTTCCCTCTTTATGATGGTTTCCCAGAGCTGACAAGGCTTCATACCTATCTAGCAAGGTCTGCCTCTCTGCAGATATGTGTGCGGACCCAGCCTGGCAGTGGTCTGTAGGGAACATCTGAGGCTGTAGAGGTGAAGTCGTGCTAAGCAGCTCCACAGAACAAGGAGTGGTGGCACAGAGCTCTGACTCCATGAACACAGGGATAAGCAGACTTCATTTTAAAACAAAGTCAGGCAGTGGAGAAACAAGTATTTAAGGAAGAATCTGCTTCCTTGGTTCTTCTATATCTCTGCTTTGCAGAGGTGCAACCAGTACATTTAGGTACTTTAGTGACATTGGTGAAGCAGCAAAGGTGTATACTCTTGGATTAAGGCAAAACGAGCAAAAATAAGTCTTATTTGCCTTTTCAGTTTGAAAAATCTTTTAGGCAATGATTGCATTTCACTGCATAAGAGCATATGGCACTATTACTTGATCCTCTTACCAAGGGCAACATTAATGCCTTTCCCCTAACTCAACAGTGTACGCTGTTGAGTGGTTAAAAGGATGTTCCAGTAAACAAAATGCTCAAAAGCCAGAGGCTGTACTGTTATCCTTCTCCCCTTTGCCCTTTGAATCCAGGCCAGGAACATCTCACGTATCGTATGAAAGGATTGCCATAGTGAGAGCACAGTGACAGTCGCACTGATACCAGTTGCAGCAGTGAGCGCTGGTGTGCAGAGCAGACCTGCTGCTGAGCTTGGTTTAGTGCTTGCCTGTTCCGGGAATCATGAGAAAAGGCAAGAATACGGTTCTATTCCCCCATGCAAACTCGGTCCCTGTGTAATTTTTCCAGGAGGTGCATCTCATAGTTTTCCCACAATAGTCCAAGAATGATGAGCTTTCATGTGAAACAGGCCATATGAATTCCCGTGACTGAACAGGGAGCCTTAATGCCTAATTCGGCCATCTATGTTAGATGCCCAAAGCCAGAGAGTAAATAGCCCTTGTCAAATAATCTGAAATCAGCATGACTTACAGTACCCAATAACACTCCTGACCAACAAAGGTAAAAGTGTCAGGTCCAAAAATGCTGAGTTACCAAACTTCAGAATGTGTAAAGCAATGACACATCCAAGAAAAGAGGGAACAGAAGGAAAAAACCCTCTGTATTTAAGACTGCCACAGCTTACATAGCATCTTTTGTCAGGACCAGCTCTCCGAATATCTGCTTATTTGAGAATCTTGCGAGGGAGAAAGGGAGGGAGGATTCTTTGCCGCATTGAAATTAATAGCTAACTGAATTCTGTGGAGTTAAATTCCTCTCTCCCTGTGTGCTGAATGGAATACTACATTTGTTCAGTCCCTTGTACTTGGTCCTACTGCCCTCTGCTATATGAAATACTACTGCATTCCCAGATCCAATTTTCTCATTTTGTTGCCTCAGTCATGGGCCCATAAAAACAGTTTCAATGGATAGAATTGTTAATTGCAGAAATAAGGAAATAGATCTGCCATCAATGTTAATATTCTTTGATAAGTAGCTGTCTAGAAATCACTTCAAAGTAACAGAGAGACATTGAAGTAATTTCCATCGAGAACAGTGCTTGATAGACAGACACATGAGCAGGTAAACAGAACCCTAAGTTAGCAGGATGGCACATACATATTTATATATAAATGCATTCTGATGCAAAAGGACTCTCTCAACCGATACAGAGAGATGCAAAATATTTTGGTGAGTCACTCTATTAACCAGGCTCAGAAGTGACTAAATGAGACAGGAACTGGTAGGCTACGTGAAGAAAGCAAGCTCCTGGTGACCCTCTCACAGCAAAAAAAATTGAAGGAGTATTTCCTGAGATTGCAAGTACAAATGAAAGGACAAAATAGCTATGACTAAGAGTCAGAAAAAGGGTGAGACAGCCCCAGAAAGGTAGTTTGAAATGCTGTACAAGACATGAAGAATTCCAGTCCTAGCTTTGAGGAGACACTGGAACAATCAGTCATAGACAGGCATACGGTGAAGGTGAAGAAAATTAAAAGGATTTTAAAAAGAATGTGTTAATAAAAAATAGGAATTCTGATGGTGAAAGAGTAGGAATTTAAAAGTATTTATTAAATGTATCTGTGAATTAAAAAATTATCAACTTTAGATGAACATTATTTGAAGACGCTCCAAAAGCAGACTAATGTAGGCGCAATGATCAAAGATTTTTAGGGACAAAAACTCTAAAAACAAATCCTCAGGAAGAAGGAAGCTTGGAAAATATCCAAAGGGGATTAACTCATGAGAGACATAGTAGGAACACTGCTTCTTTATATTCCTTTTTGTATTAAACCCGTAGTAAACTGGTGTTTTTCAAAGCAACTGCAAAAAATCTGTCATCAGAATGATGTGTATATGACCAGTCTGGAAGTGTCAAAGTGGGAGTTCACCAGTACGATCCGTGCAGTTTTTAAAAGGGATCATTCATAGCAGCATTACAGTAATGTCTAGGGGACAAGCTATGATCTCTTTGTTCTAGGGTCTGAACAAACAGTGCAGAGAGTTTGCCCGAGGAACTAATGACCTTAACAGACAAGACAAAAGGCTGGAGAAGGAAACAATCCAGGAAAGACAGACCACTCTCACCACACGCGCCAAGACGGATCTATGTCTTTGTATAAGCTAGAGCCAACTACCAAAAGTGGGGTAGAGGATCCCAGTCCTTTGAACACACACCCATTGCTCAAGGAATTCCAAAGAACGTATGAAAACTGCATGCTGTCAATTACCTTCAGATTGGGGGGGGTCATAAGTCAAAACTTAGACCTCCTAGGAAGCTGCAGGATTTAAAAAAATTGTGCTTTTTACTGTAAGGAGGCTGAATGCAGCATATGTGAAAGATTAAAGGAACATCAGGCAGCTGTTAGAGGTTTGCATGTTATAAACTCAGCTTTGGCAGCAGCTTCTGCGAACAGAGAGGTAGACAGAACAGGATAAAAGTTGGTAGCAGAGTCCGGTGGTCTCAGAGGACTCACAGAATTTCTGCTGCCTAAGAACACTGTGGCACAGCTATGCCATACACGAGGCCATTAACTTGGTCATATTTATTAGCCAATCACATTTTCTTAATCATTTGACCTCACTTACCTTTATTCCTTAGATGACCCCAAGCAGAAGTCTGTGCTTCCCTGGCATTTCACTCTGTGACGTGCTGCCTGTCGGAGCATGGAGAAAGCACCGACACCATTTCCAACTAAAAAGATGCCTGGAAATTAAGAAGAAATGGCAAGTACATACCATGCAGAATTGAGCATTACCCAGGCCTGTAAAAATATCCAAAGAAAGGAAAATCAAATATAAATTGCTATTAATCTTCCTATTTTTTCCCTGACCACAAACTGGGAATCATTTTGGAGACATCATAATCTGCAGTATGCTGAAGGCCTTTGCTCATCACGGGACACTGGGTTATAGAAGCAGCACTACAGACTAGAAGTCTGTCGTGTTCCAAACAACGGCCAAAGGCAGATGTCCAGGGCAGAACATAAGAGAGAAAGCCTGCAGTGATATTTCCTCAGAACAAACACCTTGCCTACATAGGCTTTCTGAGTCAGAGGTGCTGTCAGTAGCCTTCACTAGATTTTTTTCTTCCATTAGTCAGTCTAGGGCTGGTTCGTTTGCTTGAACCCTATAAACAGGCATAGCATCCTGTGGCAAGAAGAAGTTTCTCAGAACTACGTACCATGTGAAGAAAGAGTTCCTTCTGCCTCTTTTGAACCAACCATCTGCCTGTTTCTCCTCATAACCCCTTATATTCCCTTATGCGGGGGAGGACAGTGAACAATCCTTCTTTATTTTCCATTTTGGGACATCCCGTCCATCAGTATAGATAACTTCAATTATCTCATCTCCACCCTGAAGACTGTTATTCCAGTCAGTTTTTCCTCAGGCAGAAGCTCTTCCATATTACATTCTTGCTGCCCATCTCTGAACCTTTCCCATGTATGCTGTATCCTTTATGAGATGGGATGTACCAGAGACGCATACAGCATTAAAGAATTACAAAGTGACATAAAAATGCTCCCTCTTTTGTTCTCTGATCCTCTCTAGATTTTTTAACATTTGATTTGCTTCTTCATCAACAACACAGATGATGCACCATGTTATTAAGGAATGAAATTTGAGGGAAATAAATACAGTTTCACAGAGACAGAAGCTAGTACTGGCAGTATGGCCCAGACAGTCTTAGATGTAATTGCCAACAAATTAATTCACCAGAGTGCTGAACCACTGATGCTATTTTAGGCTTCGTTTTGGTAAATAGCAAGCACATTACAGAAGAAGTGATCAAAGAAAATAACCTTTGACTGAGCGATCACAAGTTGATTCAGTTTAAATTAAATGGAAGAGTAAACAAAAATAGGTCTCTAATTAAGGTTCTACATTTCAAATGGGCAAAATTTGAGAAATTAAGGAAACTAATTAGTGAACTCAGCTGGACTAAAGAACTGAAAGGCGTGAATGTGGGAAAGGCCTGAGATTCCTTTCAGCCAAAAGCATAGAAACTACCTCCAGCATATATCCCAAGCCAGGGAAAAACAAATCCTGTAAAAATTTCTTTAAATTTAGGTGAATGGGTAAACCACCTCAACAAAGGATAATATCAGTCAACCAATGGCCAACAAAGAATGGAAAAAAGACAACTCAGCAAAGAGAACGGTACGTTAGAGGTCAAGAAGCTTGAGACTAAAATGAGAAATGCCAAAACTCGGGCAGAGTGAGACCTTGCAAAGGAAACAGAAGGAAATAGAAATGGGCTCTTCAGCCCCCTGGATAAAATAAACAACAGGGAATGGAGTGGAGCAGATAGGCAAGAATTTACAGACTTGAAGGTTCCTGCCCCAATATTAGAGGGATACCTTACACTGATTTTTCAGAAAAGATAATAGCGATAAAGAATGGTAGGATGGCTGACGGTAACAAAAGGATGGCAAAGACCACACCTGAGAGAGAAGATAAGCTCAAAAAGCCTAATGCCTTCAAAACTATCTCCATCTTGGGGTTGCAGGTACCAATGTGAGCCAGCACACCAAAGCAGAGCTTTGGTAGGTGGGCAAGTCCAGAGAAAGGGGAGAGAAAAGGACAGGGAATGGGAGATGAGAAGAATGAGGTCAGCTAAGACAGGAGGTTAAGATGACCTTGTGTGTGAAGTGCTGTTGAATTGTCCCGAGGCACCTCCAGGAACTCCAGAGACAGTGAAGACCCCAGTAGGATGATGGGCATTTTCACCCCCAATACTTGTGTTTTCCTCCTTCCAGAACAGGCAGTCTGCTCCAAAAGCTATCTTCTCTTAATTCCTTGATATGGGAGAGCTGCAAATTTCAAAAATCTGCAAAATACTCTTCAGAGGCAGCAGGAGTGGGCTAATGAGAGTGTTCTCCTGTATAAATATTGGCTATAGGTTAGTTTCAGAAAGGCTTGGAATAAATGGGATGACCTTTTCATTTGGAAGAGCATAAAATATGAGTCGCCCCACAGGGAAAATTCAACAGAAAAGCCTTTGGGCAATTTCTCACTGCTGAATGTTTATGCTAATACCATTCTAAATTAGGGCAAAATTAAGCAAATTTTTTTCTGCATGGGGAGGGTGCATCAGGTGGGGAGTCTGGTCTACTAGAGCTACTAAGTGAGACGATAACTCACTTAAAGAATTATTTAGCTATCAGCTGGGAAACATATCACTCTTATTCGGCAGGGCGTGCATGGCTTACAAGACATTAATCAGGTATCCACTGGAGAAGAAAATAGTGATACTTTTACAATAGACTGTAATTTCAAGGGTGGTTAATAAGTAAATAAATAAAACAGCTATCAATACGAGTAGGTGCATTTTTCGTACCTGTAGAACCCCATTAAAAGAGCCACACAGCCCTTTGATCACATTGAATTAATGCTAAAATATCTTCCTGACCCCGGGCTGCACTCTGTAGCCTTCCACATTGCACCATAGTCTTCAAATAGCCTCCCAATGAAGAGCTTCCTTGCCTTTCGTTGCTGTACTCAGGACCTGGATGTGCAACATCTGTCCTACCAAATGACCCAGTCACGAAGCCAAGCCCTGCTCAGCATCTGCTCTGGAAGATCTGCTGAAATCAGCAGCAGCTGAAAGTCCAAAGTCCTTTGAAAATTCTGGTCTCAGTCACATACCGGAGCATCAGCCATAGGGTTGCCATATTTCTGTCCCAGGTTTTCAGGAAGCATCAAACATGGTATGCCTACGTTTCACAGATGGCCTGTGCTTGGAAACACATGGCATTTATTGTGCATATACAGACCATCTGTCCAGTGTGCAGACCAAAGGCCCATGGCTCCTGGAATTGCTGGACACACCACATGTGCTCTATAGCTTAATCTGGGCACATGTAGAAAATGTATCTGAAATTTTAACTCTGCCTGAGTGGTCAGAGCTTCTGAAATCCCAGACAGAGGTAATGAATTGCTTAACTTAAAATTCTGTAGAGGAAGAAAGTGTATGTCCACGGTGTACAGTGGCTCAAAACGTGCACTTTCCCAGGGTAAGAAGGATCTTACCAACGCTGCCTGCTCTGTTGTAAGCAGAGCAACAGTTAAAGTATCACACTGGAAGGGAACCAGATCTCTCCAGCCTAAACCCTCTAACAAAAGAGTCAGCAGAAGAGATCTTGGTCTCAACAGCCAGAAAGACTGTTTGTGATAAACTGATTTCATGGCAACAACTTGGCAATGCCAGAGGAGTGCCTTTAGATTTCAGGAACGCAATCCTGTTCCTTCCCAGCCATATTCACTGCCATGGAAGACAAGTGGAGTGGCTGTCACACATGTCCCAGGGTTGATCTCTGCATAAAGGGGCATAGAACATCTCACACAGTTTCCCCTATGGTCAGGTTCCCTGGTCACCTCTTCCAACAGCTCTCACAAACGTGTTGCAAAGCACACGATGGGTGAGGGATGCGTGGTCAGAGCATGCTCTCCACTGACCAGTCTGCCTCAAAAAACTGTTAAAGCTCAGAAGGCAGCACAGCTTCTCTGGGGTCACTCTAACTAGGTGCTGTTCAACCTTTTAGGAGGGTGGCAGATCTCTAAAAAAAAATTCCAGCAGTGATGCTGTCATTTATACAGAAATGTAAGTCTATTCTTCCTTACTGTCTAGGTAATCTCAAATGCGTAAATACCACACTTCGCTAAAAGGGCACGGCTGGACCTATTGTGAAGGCAAAAAGTTGCACAGAATCTGCTCCAGCACTGGGGAGATGCACACACCTCTCAAGAGCGACATATACACATGCAAATTACCGCTCCAGGCAGCAAGCATGACACCCACATGTTATTATAATACGTCCCCTAAGAGAAAGGAAGTTATATAAAGATGATCGGTATATTTGATACCTGGGTATTTCAGGCAGTCCGGCCCTGAGGTTCTTCTCTGAATCATCTGATCACATATCGCCTCAGCTGTAGCTCGGTGGGTGGAGAGGAAGAGTGATGATAGCATATGTCTTCTCCAAAGGTTACACCTGCCAGACAGAAAGGCCTCCTGAAGATGCAGTAGCAGCTAGAGGTTACTCAGCTGCTCACCACCTCTCACTTTCTCTTCTCCACATAAAGGGCAGACGAGCAATTACCGAAGGAAAGGAACGAGCAGCCTACACCTGCACACGTGAGGATCCTGTTACAAGAGCATAAATCCTGAGTCAATGGCATTAAAATGCGGCCTGAAAAACATCAGCTTTGACAAAGCTTACTTTATTAGCACTGTTTATTCACAGGAAGGTGCCTGGGTGCTGACCAGACTGGGAATACCTGCGTGCTGCCACTCCTCGTGCAATCACACCTTGAGCCCGCAGTCAGAGACACCCCCACGATTCTGTTGTGCCCAGCAGAAGACAGACACAACCACCTTCAGGGAACACCCCGTCACCCTCCTCAGACACCCTGCTCAGTGTGTCCCATTTGGGGCAGAGAGGAGGTGGAAAGCAGGCCTGGAAGGAGGACACTGGAGTGAGGAGTCTTGTGAAGCGTGTGACAGGGCAGCGCGGCAGCCATCCTGGGGGACCGCACTGAGGGAGGGGCGGCACACCCCGGTGGCTGTGCTTGCTCACACCAGCAGAGCGAGGGGTCCCTGGACAGTCGGTGCCAGTCAGAAAAGCCACAAGATCTTGTGAACCAGCTCCAACCAGGAGCTCTGCAGTGAGGTGTCACAGTGGGGCCCGCACTCTCAGCCAGCATCATCCCGAGGAGGCGGAAAGGGAGGGTGGTGGGATTGCCTGCTCACCAGCTGGGAGGGCAAGAAAAGCCGCAAAGGTGAGACTGAGAGAGGAAAAATGATTCAGGGGCTCAAAGCATCAGACAAATGGGAAGCATAAATAACAACGAACACCCAGATGCTCAGAGCTGGGCAGCCACAGGAGACAGCCAGATTAGAAAAGCCAAATAAATGTGTGTGGGAGTGGATATGAGATCAGAGAAGTAGGGTCAGGGAAGTTCAAAAACAAGCTCTGAAATTCCTTAGCATACTGTTGAGCTCGATCGGGAGGAAAAGAAGCCTTTGAATGTGGTGAAGGGACAGAGTGATATAATACCATAGCCTCCGTGCAGAGAATAGCATGGCTTTGGCATAATGAAGATCTCAGTGCACTATTCTTCTCTCGCTTAGCCTCGTTTAAATCATGAATAATGACATGGCAAACTACAACAGGTTAAAGCCAGTGGGAGGGAGAGAAGAATCACATCCCTTTTGTTTAGAGAGGCCCACAGGAAAAAAAATATATTGCAATAGAAGGAGATCTACAGCAGTCAAGAGGAAAACAATTGCGGATGGCATGAATAGGAGTCACACCGACAGAACTGCGACAGGGTAAAGTCTGGGGGAGGAAGCAGAGGAGACTGCAGGTGTGAAAAGGAGAAGGCTAAGAAAAAATTAAGGGCAAGGAAAGTTCAGCACAGTTTCAGTTGGAGAGACAGCTTTGCCATGTGCCCCAGATCACAAAACTTCCTTTTCTAACTAGAAACGTGAACCCACAGCTGGTTGTGCTAGCACACATGGTCTCTTCAGAGCACTTGGGAAGGGTGGCCAGTGCTTCCACCATCTCCTTTTCTAGTGTCTGAGCTACATTAAAAGGACAGCTAAAAATATATGCAGAACCACCCATTACTTCGCCATGAAATCGGTTGTTCTGGTCACCACATGACTGTAATGCCGCTGTGGATGGCACAGGGCAGGCTGAGTAGGAGAGGTGTGGGAACTCTATCGATGGCTTTGAAATGTTATCCCCGCACAAGAAAAAAATTATAAATTGAGAGCCCATGCTTTGAATGTGACTTGCTCACAAGTCACCAGCTAGACACGCAACTTATTTTGCAACCACACTATAGCCAGAGAGCTCCAAACACTCCGGTGCCCATGATAGTGTATGTTAAACCAAAGGCAGGCTGCAACTCATTTTATCAAGCAAAGAAAGGTCTCTAGAGATGTTGTCATTTTAGATGGAGTTTGCGGGGCAAGAGGTTACATGAGATGCCTTTTAAGACAGCTAACAATTGCTTTGTTTGTCATAAGGAAAAAAAAAATGAGTTTGGGACCCCATAAAAGAATAGTTTGGGGGGGTCATAATTTTGTGTTGACAATCTTCTGATGTAAAAGCAAAATTTCTAATAAAGAATGAACATAAAAACCCCTTGGGTATTGTAAGTGAATCTCAGTACTTTAAACTGGCCCTGGTACGTAGTCTTGCTGTGTGTCATATAATGAATACATATACATCCTGCTACCAGCGTTCTATCAAACTGAAACGATAAAGACTGCCTGGCTATGCTGTTCTGCAAGAGACACAGGCTTCTGTTTACTTCTCATTTGGGAAAAAATGACATTGATATCAAGCAAGAGATTAGCGTGCATTTCTGGATAGGAAGAATGGCAGTGGTGGAAAATATCCCCTATTCCCAAATGATAGGGATGAGTATATCTAATTAAAAAATAATCTTTTATTGTCTGCCAACTCAATCTAAGTTTCAATATACAAACCAGCAATTACAGGAAGTAGATAATCAGTTATGCATTTAAAAGACTTTCTGCTGAATTATGTGTCCTTTAATTACATGTACATTTTTAAAACAAAAATTGGACTTCTTGGAATTGAAGGAGAAGGAGTAGCCAGACTAGGAATGGATTTACTATATTCATGGCCAACAGAAACAATTTAGAGTTAAAAAAGCTAATCATTCTATTTTAAATCATGTGTCACAAATACCTCTAAGAACTAACTTTCATTGCCCTAAGGCACCTTACGTGTTCATGTTATCCTTCCAGTTTTTGAAGCATGAACATCACTGAATTTTAAGCATCAAAAACAAATGCTGACAGCTTTAAAGGTGTTGCTGGCACATGTGTGTATGTAACAGAGGTATTAGTTGGATACACATTTTTCTGTCATATATATATGCTTAACTCACACTTGTTGCAGAGATTTCGGTGCGGTGATGTGTCTTTTTCAAAGTGCAGTAAGGCTGCCAAACCTGCAGGTAGTAAAACACAGGTGAGAATGTCAGGCTTAAAATATTCAAGGATGTAAGCTGATGCAGGCATCCCTCTTACTATAAGCAAGGCTCAGGAGTGAATGTCACTTTAGCAGCACATGTTTCTGCAGCTCTGTGGAAAGAGACCTGGGAGTCCTGGTGGACATCAGGATGACCATGAGCCAGCGATGTGCCCTTGTGGCCAAAAAGGCCAGTGGCATCCTGGGGTGCATCAAGAAGAGTGTGGCAAGCAGGTCGAGGGAGGTCATCCTCCCCCTCTACTCTGCCCTGGTGAGGCCGCATCCGGAGTACTGTGTCCAGTTCTGGGCTCCCCAGTTCAAGAAGGACAGGGAACTGCTGGAGAGGGTGCAGCAAAGGGCTACCAAGATGATTAGGGGACTGGAACACCTCTCTTATGAAGAAAGGCTGAGGGATTTGGGTCTTTTTAGTCTGGAAAAGAGATGACTGAGGGGGGACCCTATCAATACTTTTAAATACTTAAAGGGTGGGTGTCAGGAGGATGGGGCCAGGCTCTTTTCAGTGGTGCCCAGCGGCAGGACAAGAGGTAACGGGCACAAACTTGAGCATAGGAAGTTCCACCTAAACATGAGGAGGAACTTCTTTCCTTTGAGGGTGGCAAAGCACTGGCACAGGCTGCCCAGAGAGGTGGTGGAGTCTCCATCTCTGGAGACATTCAAAACCCACCTGGACACGTTCCTGTGCAACCTGCTGTGGGTGACCCTGCTCTGGCAGGGGGTTTGGACTAGATGATCTCTAGAGGTTCCTTCCAACCCCTACCAGTCTGTGATTCTGTGATCACCACTCCAGTTCTCATTAAAGCTCATTCTAGTGTTCATCACAAGGGACAGTGGACTGTGTGCTGTCTCTCAGACACACCAGGGCTCCAGAGTATAAAGGGGCAAGGGGAAAAAAGTGATGGGGGGGCTTACAAATTGGACAATATGCTGATTACCTTTTGCTGATACCTGTTGCTGATACACGTTGCTATTTCTGTCTTTCAAGAGGCACTGTTAAGTATTGCTAGATCCCCCACATCTTGTCCATTCTGTCTGCTCTATCACACAGTTACCTCCAGAAAAGCTTGTGTCCCTCTCCTATAAATCACACCCTTTAACCCTGATAGGTATCGCTACAGCTTCCTCCACACAGATTTTTGCTGCAGCCACTGGCTCTTCCTCCGTGGCTGGCACTTCATGGCACTGAGTAGCTATAAATCCAGCAGTAATATCTACGGGCTTGAACATAAAAGTTGGTCTCCTATTTTTAGAATTCTGGGCGGGGGGGGGGGGTTGTTGCTTGTCTTTTTTAAGGCAAAATAACCCACACATGTGCAAACACTACTGGAATGATCCCTAGGTACGCAGGGGTGGCTCCCTCCAGTCCTAGGTCAGGTTTAGTTTCCCTGCTTGCATTAGATCACCAGCACGCTCACAAAATGTGTTCCCCTTCTGCAGTGTTCAGCACTAAACACAGTTCTGCTCTGCAAGACAGGCTGTAAACTGTGACCATCATCTGGCAGCTTCCTGGGGCTAGAAAGACAAAGGGGTGACAAGGTCTTGGAGGAGAATTGTCTGCTACAGGATCTGTGGATGTGACACTGACACATCCGCTGATGCAGAAGGTGGGGGCAGAGCACAGGCTTCAGGCCAGCAACATGCTAATGCTGATTTAGGGCTCCAGAAGGAGGAGAGGAATCTGGCTGCTTCAATCTCCAAGTTTTCCACCTTTGAGCAGTCACACCAACTCAGATGTGAGTAGATGCCAAAAAACTCAAAACCAGTTCTTTCGAATTGCAGGGCAAGGGACTACCAACTTCCACGGAAACGTCACGCTTATAAGCAAATTTATGTTCATCCCAGACTGCTGAAGGAAAAATTGTCACCAGCATCCCACTGCAGCTGTGTCTATCGCGCTCAAGTGTGAGATACCAGATTGGCACCAGCCCACTTATCCTGCCTAATTGGATAAAATTATTGACTTCCTGCAATTTAGTGTTTTATTGGGATTTTGCTTTGCAGAGGGACTTGGAGTTGCCAGATTGTAGCTAGTAGTGCTGCTATGTTTTGGTTTGCCTGGACAGCTGCTAGGTGGCAACGTACTTATCACTCTTTGTATGGCTTTTTATATGAAGGTGCCAAAATTCAAAGGACCTATCTGCAAAGGGCTCTATTTTCAGCTGTTGCTGGTGCATCTTATGTACTTGGGTTCCTTGTTAAATAGGAAGGAGCATTAGTGTTTGGCCTTTACTTACCATGCATTAGACATTGTGCATTAAAATTATCACTCAAATGTATTTTAATATACATAAATCTCATTCTCTGAGGCTAATATCTATCCTTTGATGGACACACCTCTTCTTAGCACTTCAGAAGAGATTGACTGTAACACCATTTCCCTTTGAAGTCAGCCTATATATCACATTTCAAGTATAGCTACAACAGTCATTTTAAGGTGCCAAACAGCACCTTCAACCTTACCTTGTCAGATTTTATTCCTCCAGCTTCTAAAATCAGGCATTTTTACATTTTTTTCATTTCTTTTCTATGGGAAAGAGTTTCCCAAAAAGCGCCGGATCTCATTAATGGAAATCTGCCAAGCACTCTCCAAGCACCCCTTTCCCAAGCACTCTCCTCTTTCTCCAAGGGTTCCCCCACAATAATTGCAGTTATTGTGCAATATCCTAATACATGCAATTAGCCAGGCAGACCACAGATGGAAAAAGGACATTCCAGTTTCAAGAGGAATTTTTGGCGACGCAATACACAGCAGTGTGCAAGCAGACTCCAGCTCTGCTTGGAGCTAACGGATGCTATATGGACAACACTAGCACATTTGGCCTGTGCTGATGTATCTTGTCTCTCATTGAAGCTTATTAGTTGCAGCTCAGCACCATGTTCACAAGGCTTTGCTGACAAGGAGTGTGGGCAGACCATGCTAATGCCTGCCTGGATGATGCCTTGCAGACACTCTAACAGATCCTCCATTATCCCCCCTTGGATTAGGAACGGGACTCTACATTGCCTCTGAAAAATCAAATGATTTTTTTTTTCCTGGACAGCTACCACACGTTTTGTCATCTCCACTAGCAGGATGAAATAATTTCAAATGGGCAACTTACCCTTTTGTCAGTATTCAGTTCAGGAAAGGACACTTAATTCTTGACCATGCAATTCCTCTTTCTGTCCCCCAGCTTCTTATGAGGAGCAGTTGGGTTCACTCCAAACAGATGCCCGTGCACACGCCATTGCATGGGCACCGCAGAAGGCTTCTGGAGTCTCTGGCATTACCCAGAGTTACCAGCACAGCCCGGTAGATGGATCTGGAGGAAATGCAAAGACTGAAATTGGAAACAAGAAGGGAAAGAAACCAAATTTTTCAGCACACACAAAAGCAATCTAACAAACACACATTCCCTCAGCAATGACTAGTTAAAATTCAGTTTACAAAAAACCTATTATTTCCTTTAATACCATATAAATAAGGTACTCGGTCATATTCTCTGGCCTCGGCTATACAAGAGGTCAGGCTAGAGAATGTAATGGTCCTTACTGGCTGTGAAAATCCATGAGTATATAGTCATTTGCAGTTTCGCCATTTCCTGAAAAAATTATTCCAGCCTCTACTTTACATCTAGCTAACATGACTGATTATGAGTAAAAAAGGCCTTCAGTGAACAGAGTACATCAACAAGGTTGCTGATGCACAGGCGTTTTCTCTGAGTAACAAGATAGACCTCTCAAAAAGGAAACAATAGCCTGGTCAGTTTTCCCCAGGGTGCCTGGATTAATAAAAGTGTTTTCGTTACAGTGACGATGATGGTATATGGTAAATTTGTATGAGAATCAGGACAAACGGCGAGAAAGAAGTCCATTTTATCACACATCAGGAATTGCCTTTTAGGATCCAACAGTTGTTTCTGGCCCACACTAGGGATGCGCTATAGCAAGGCACAAACTGCCAGTGTCTCTCTCCTGGAAGAAAGCAAAATCCACAAGTGCTGCAGCAGGCTGCAGTACTAGGTTTCCTCTCCTCCCATTCTCATATGCTGACAACCAGCCAGGACAATGGCACCGTCACTTTTGGGTGACCTTCTGTTTGTTCCCAGTCTTCACAGGGGCAAAACACTGATGACAAAGAATATTTGCTCCCCTTCTGTCCTCCATGATGGCCTCAGTCTAATCTGAATCCTCTGTGAAGCGATGCAGAATCACCTACAAGAGTCACGTTGGTTGCTTATAGGAGCTTTAACTTTCCATTCCAAGCTAGGACTCTCGTATAACTGATCAACATGTGGGGAAACTATCGTCCTTTTTCTCCAAACCCTAGTGTATATAGTTTATAGTCCTAGTTGGAATAATGTATATTTGCACCATTCACCTGAGCTCCTTAAAACTCTAAAGCTTGCAAGTCTCAATTACATTTCCCACCTGTTTCTGTCACGGTTATTGTTCCTCTCAGTCCAATGTGCTCAGGTCCCTGTCTCTCATCTTTGGCCAGTACAGAAATAAGCACAACTTTGTTAGAACAAGATGGGAAGTTTGTTTGTCCAACGTTATTAGTTCACCCTCCTCCCACCAAATCTGCTGCAATTGCATGTTCACCCTGTACTTAGCTTTGGTTCAGTTTAAACTGTAAGGTCTTTGGGGCAAAAGCCACATGGTCCCATCTGGGAAGGATTTTAATCCTTCTGTCTGTAGATATCAGCCAAGAAATTCACATGAAATCAAGAGGAAATAATTTATCCCACATAAACTGCCCTAAGGCTCTGTCACCACCATCCAAAGTATTGTTTTTAAGAGATAGGCCGCTGGCCTAATAGGACTGTGGTGACAAACCAGTCTTGCAATTCTGAGGTTTCTTAATTTCTTAAAGCACACTCTTCATTTATGGTGGCTGCCAAATCATGAATAATTTACCACCTTATGTCAGAGTGGTTGGATCCGTGCACCATAATTGCAGATGATGTCAGCTCTGGGATTTGTCCTGAGAGGCTAAAAGCCACTGTAGAGCCATTGTCTCTTGTGGCTGTTTTTTCAGCTCCTAAAGCAACAAGTAATACAGAACTATAGGTCTGAAAAAGACAACCTGTAATTAATATCCCACATGTAGTTAAAATGCTGTTGAGAGGGATGGAGAGCAGATGATTTACAGTCATAGAACTTTGATCTCAGCAGCAGTTAAAATCAGCTGTAAAGGATTTCACTTCTGGTGACAAAGGTACCTGGTTTGAATGACAAGAAGCACACGAATGGCAGGATTGTATGTCACTGAGACCAGCCACTGTCATTGAGAAAATCTTCACCCAAGCAGCTCCCCTCTCCTGGTTTGGAAACCTGCCTGTGTTGCACAGGAACAGCGGGGTGCAGCGTCCCATCTAGGGCAAGGGCACAAGAGACCCCTGACTCCCCTTTCTGCAAAGGACCCGTCCCTAGAAATGCTGGCAACCAGGAGATGCATACGGTGCTTTGTAATATGCCCAGGATAAGGAGTCACGTTTCCTGTATCCCTTTTCCCTTCTCTCTCTTAGTTCTAGTGTCAGAGCGTAGTGCTAATACCAGAGCTAAGGAGCGTTGAGAGCAGGAGGGACTGGAGAGGCAGGAGGAGGACACTCAGGCACAACTGGACTCTGCAAGAAGATGCCTACAGGCTCTCTGATTGAGGAAGGCTTACAGCTGGGAAAATGTTCCTCCTTGTACCTAACACACAGCTACCATTATTTTGTCATTTCTTGGTTTTAATTCATTCTTTACTCAACTGCTTAAGTTGTACCTATACATAGCACAGCAGCATGAAGCTCAGTTAAAGCCTTTCACTTGCAGTTCTTTTTATTTTGCCAGAAGAATTACAAGGATGTCACCACCCTGCAGGTTCTGACACGACAGATCTTCCCCAGAACTGCAACGCAGAACAACAGACTGAGTCATGCCTGAGAGTGCTACCCACTGAAATTTCCCAGCAGGCTGGACTGGCTGGTCTCACCTCCCATGCCCAACGTTGCTGAAGAGCAGCCTGTTGTGTGCTTATTTTTCAAGTAGCTCTCACGGGGCCAGGCACAGCCCACATGTGCCATAAAACACAGGGTTTGTTTAACCCTATTCAGAACAATGAGGCCCAGCCTGGAGCTGGAATTTGTCATTAACCTCTAACTTGTTTGCGATAGGTGAGGGTTTGGCTTACCACAGTTAAGTGTGGATTTGCCTGTTGCCTCAAGCAGATTTTGGGTGACTGAGACAAAAAGGCAAATGTTACAGTGGGGAGAAAAGAAAGTTTTGGAAGATTTGAATGCCCCATGCCAGGTCTCTGGATGAGACAGGACTGGGACCCAGGTCACTCCAGGTTTCTGGGACAGGGTGTCAGCTCAGCAGGGATTTTATTCTAATGCCACTTGTCTTCCCTGAAACTACTCTGGTCACAGATAGCTGGTTTCCATACAGTTTTACATTTGCTAGTAATCAAATAGCAGACCCTGCTAATTACCTGACCTCATACAAAGGAAACTGCGGTTTAAAGGTTTCATTTACGCTCTATCTGCTAAGTCAATGTTGCAAGGCTTTATTGCATTGCAAACCCAGGGCCTGGCACTCTGGCCCTGCACATAGTTCTTACGTGACACCTGTCTTTCTTAGGTGTCTGGCTTGGAAAAAAAGGGCTTGGAAATAGCCAAGAGAAATACTAGCATGGGAAAAGGGGGAAGACATTTCTTGCACAGCATTGAGCCATTTTATTGTTATTGACATGGAAGACAGGGGAAGGGGTGGTCAGAGTGTCCTGTGGTGCAGTTATTCTGGACTACAAGCAGCGCAGGGAAGGAAGCTCCTTAAACCAGAGTTTCAAAGCACTTCGGAGTCATTTGAACAAGAGGAACAGGGTAGATTGAACTCTCAGAGGGAGCAATGCGTTGGGACTAAAGTTAACTGGTGCAAAAGAAATGCAGCCATGCATGACACCCAAGGAGCAAGCCTCCTTTGGGAACCCTGGCCTTGGGCTCCTGACAGACCAGAGGGCCTGCAAGAAATAAGGGACAGAATTACCATAGAGAGGGTATCCCCTGAAGGAGGGGAACCCAACTCACCAGACAGAACAATTCAGATCTTATAACATCCTAACCAAGGAACTTGAGGGAAGCCTCTCTCTCACACAGATTTCCAAGGGAACAGTCATTCAGGGAAGTCCTTTGCCCTGTCCTCCTCCACAGTGAATTGGGATCACAAACCAGAGGTCATTCCCACCACCACTGTTCACTCACCAGTTGGGAACACGTGTCCCCAGGGTGGTCCCGTGGAGTGGTGAATGCTGTTGCAGCTCCCAACTACATCCTAGCGCTTCATTCTGGAGCGGGCACCATAAAAAGACTTTCAATTCTAGAAATTCCCCAAGTGCAGTGGGAATTAGAGTCAGCAAGGGTGCAAGGATGGGTTCTTTGTTTGCTTGTTTTCACTGAAAGTTTAATTTTCTGTGGCACTTTCTCTTTTCATGCACTTTCTAATGTGAAAAAATTACTCCTCTCAATGCAAAACGTTGATTGTTGTCAGAAAAAGAAATCTTCCGGAACAATCACCTAGAAACCAGTAAAGAAAGGCAGGGTTTGACTGAAAAGAGTAACTTCATAAACAGGAATAGTCCATCTCAAATCACTGCCATGATACATGGGAACTGTAGTGTGGCCTCCTCCATTCCTCGATGCTGTCTGTAAAACAGGCTGTACTGTATCCTTCTGGAGACCTTGAAGCCTCCCGGCCAGGCAATGCGACGAGACACGGTGAGAAGGCAGAAGAGCAGGGATCATGGCATGGCCTGGGAGGCAAATGTATGAGCTGCAAGCAGGCAGTCTCTACTGAGTTGCTGAAGTACAATGCTTTCAGCTGTATTGGCTCAACTCCAAATGAGGTATTTTTGATTTTATTTTCCCATGGGACACTTTTCAGGAAAAGAAAATGCTTAAGGTTTTCAATAGTCAATATTATTCCGTGGCAATCTTTAAAGAAAAAATTCTTTTAATCTTCATTTACGTTTTCATCACAATAAACAGATACATCTGAAGATCACCAAATCACACACCAGTTTGCTTCTCTCTGGACTGAACATCCTCAATTTTTTCAAATTCAAATTTTCAGTTCTCTGAACCACTTCCCTTCTGTTGACCTACAATTTTCATGGAGTGCAGTGTCCAAAAGAGGACACGATATCCCAGCTGAGCCTTACACAGTGCTACATAGTGCAGAAGGATGCCTTCCTTCCCATGTCTCACCTCTGTTAGTTTTCACATAAATTCTTGTTTCGGTCCCTAACACTAGCCAAGATTATGATATTATATTACCATTAATTCTTCATCTTCATAAGATAAATCCAAGAAAAATTCCGTAATTTCAGCTGATGTGACCTTAATCAATGAAAATATATTTTCTCTTTCTAACAGTAGTACAAGGTGGTTGAAACCTCTTAATATTTGAGACTTGACAGCCTGTTTGTGTTCTGCAATTGCGATATTTTCCTTTGACAATAAGAACAGCAAATTTACAGCTCATGATACTGTGAGGAGCCTAGAAACCCTTCGGCACTTTTAAACATCAAGATTTACTCTTGGAAGTACAGGAGGTTTTTTAAACCATCTAAATATATCCTCTTAATTATTACTTTGACTGTTACATGCCTCAGAACGTAAAGGCTTAAATCCTCATGTCTAATTAAAGCAACGTATGGAGAGAGAGACAGTGGATTAGGAGGGAGCAGTCTGTCTTTGCAACAACTAGCAAGTTGCCGTTTTATCTATTTTGAACCAAACAAAGTAGCCTTTTAAAGATGAAGAAGAGGACAAGAAGTGTGATATGTACCAGTCCTACCACTCAGTGGTGAAACTAATTACAGAAGAAAGCAAAACCAGACAAATAATACAGCACTATGCTTGCAACCAAGAGGAATAAGTGACAAACATTTACTGTGATCAAACCAACAACTTAAAGTGCACATTACAAATATTTCTCATTCATCTCTAATTCCGGAAGGCCTTCTTTCCCCCTGTTGTGCTAATTGTCTTATACCCAAGGCCTCTGGCCCCCTGCCAGATATTTGCTGTTCTCTGAAAGGCTTCTCTATTCTAGAAGATAAATGCCAGCCCAGCATGGAAATCATTTAGCAGCCAAAGAACTGATGGATTTCCAGTTTTGATTCACTGTACTTCAGGACCATTGTAGCGCTAAATACTGTCTGTCTTTTTAGTAACAGGTGTTGTTTTTTTTAACACCACTGATGTTTGGTGACAGTACCAATAGAAGGGAATATCAAAAGATTTTTAAATAGAAAATTCAGACATGGAAAGATTTTTTTTTTTTGGTACTTTGAAAATAAACACCACTATCAGATCAAAGTTCCCAAACAAGGGCTTGTCTGAAAGATTAAAATAAATGAACCCTGACTAAATAAATTAGGTGTTGGGATTTTTTAAATGTCATCTGCAAAACTCAATACAGCACAGCATTGACTTCAAGCCTTGAAAGTTCAAGCATGTTATATATCCAATATTTAGCTGAAGTAATTCAGGAAGCAACATGTCCCTGTCCCTTCTCTCTGGCCATATGGATGGAAACCATCTTGCTAGATTTTTGCCTCATCCAAGACAACAACATAATCAGGATCTGAAACCATTCTTCAAAAAGTGGAAGAAGAACTAAGGTGGAGCACCTTGCTTGGCTGCTCTCTTGAACTCTCAGCCACACGCTGGTTTCATTGCAGGATCTCTTGCCCACACTCCATCTCCCTCTGTTCATCAACGACCTCTCTCAAGGGAAGATGTAGAGATGCTTTAAGGCATTTGTGTCACATCAAGTCACACAGAGAAGGCGTCCTTTCCATCAAAGTACCAGTTAATTCCATGGATGCAACAAGCTTCCACCTTGATACTGAGTGATGCAAGAAACTTGGGAATATGACTTTCTGCTGGGGAATCTGTGTGATTTGGGAGTGAAGCTCCCTTTTTTCTTCAGTGCAATAAAATCTAGACTCAGAGCGATTTAAAAAAAAAAAAAAAGAATATTGAATGTCCTTTTCCTCACTGGTCTCTACCGCAGTTTCCCCAAACACACCCCTCCAACTCAGGGAATGAGCGGAGCTCTAGTTGCAAGCATCTGCCTGTGTATGCATTTTTATGCTTCTTTACCTTATTATTTGAGCCTCTATCCTCTACTGAGTGATAATGAACTCCCGTTCATTGACTGTATGCCGATGAGGACATCATCACATCTCTCTGCAAACAGGCAATTGTGCAGCATCAGCGTTACATGTCATTATGATGCAGCTACAGTACTTCAGCCCTTTCCTGTACTTTGATCAGCAAAGATTAATTACCCTAGACTGAATTATTAGTGGTGATTAAACCTAACAGAAAATAAATGGGACTGCAATATTATTGGGTTATAATTTCACCAGTGTGGTCATTTGCAAGCAATTTCCTTATGCACAAATTTTTCGTAATCATTATTCCCTAAGAGTTTTTTTATCATGTATTAATTAGGGGGAGACAGCTAGTACACAATACCATATTGTACATTACATGACATATGTAAATCATGCGCAAAGCCCACATAGAGCCATATGTACAAAGCTCAAGCTGACTTGGGCAAAACTTTAATTGAAGTCAGTGGAGGTTTGCTTGTGGTAGAGTGTGATCTTTGTACATGCAGCCCTACATGAGCTTTGCATATGATTTGCATATGTCATGTCATCTTGACCCAAGATTTGATCAATTGGTTTACAGGGTCAATTTCCATTAGATCTACAACTTTCCTATGAATTCCGAATGTAATAAATATTAAATGAGGAACTTACTGCAATCATAGTACAGCTAGGCAGGAGCATTAGATAGCTCTTCCACGGGGAGTTCATATGTCCCACGCTCTCAACTGTCTCCCATGTTCTTCTGTTCACATATTGCATGGGCAGAGGCTGCAGAGGCAGACTTGTGAATGTGAGCAGGGTTATATGGCAGCCTGGGCTGTGCCTTGAGAATGCTGACAGCGCTGCCAGCCTTACTTTCCTCCAAGGGTAGCTCAGGGCTCAGAGCACCATGAAACACAAGCCCCTGCCTTTCTCTTTGGCTCCTCTGTAGAACCGGGTGTGCTCAGATGTTTTGTCATCAGAAAAGCTCCGTACCACCTATTTCTCTAAGGCACCTAGGACTTCCCCACCATTGTCAGGGGTCGTACTTTACCATTAATTATATTCTTTTTTTCCCTCCAGCACGTCAATTATCCAGTAGAAAAAAAAAAAACCAAACCAAAAAAAAAAAAACCAACAATAAAACCCCAATAATTCTTTTTTGCAAGACCTGCCCTCACGACCCATATCAGTCCAAGAAGGAAATAAATTTTTCACCCCAGGCATCTCATTCCCCAGCCAGCAGTCCCTGGAAAGAGAAGGAATTGATGGAACAAGTCTTCTTTCATATAACAACAGTCCACAATCTTGCAGTCTGTGCGAGTCTTGGTCTTGGCTTGAGCCATAAGGTCACACATTAATTAGTCCAATCCCCTTCTTGGGTCAGAGTTTTCTTGTTCACAACAACTGGTTGCTCAAATGTTTTTTCTGCCTTATTCTCAAGCAATTCTGATGGCAGGCTGTGAATACTGTGGTGAGCACCATGGTTTTAAACTACTCTAACATAACTCAAGCCTGGAAGTCCCTGCTTCATCTCTCAGAATACCACTTAATGGTCTCCTGCAGACCGTACTATTACCTGGGAGGCCTCAGAGCTCCTGCAGCGGGGTTCACTCCAGAGACAGAAATAAACAGCAAAGATTTTTTTCTCTGAGCAGCAAATCTCTGCTCTAAACCAGAAAATTACTTGCTTTTTATAAGAATGTAATAAGGTCAATAAGAGGCCTTCCAAGCCAATACTGTGTCTCCTGCAGTGACCAGTAGTAAACACGCAGGGAAGAGAGGGGCTTGGGGTTTTTGATTTTTAACTCCTCATTGGCAGGAAAAGTCATTCTCAATACCTGAACTAATACAAACAATTTCTTTCCATTTCTGTCTCTGGCCGTATAACATGCAGTCAGTAGGAATTACCTGGTTTCTTTGACTTCCAGAGCCACAGAAAGAGCTCCACCTCTATAACTTTATTCAATATTTTGCTTTTCCATCGCTGAGATTCCTCAGCTCCTGAATCAGCTCTCCTTTCTGGGTAGGCATCATGTGCAACATGCAACTAGTCACCCCAGGCCTTGTTGTGAGGTGTTAAACCCCACAGTCCAGCTGAAAAGTTTTGCCAATAACTCTTCAAAATTTGGTAAACCAGACACAGGACTGGCTTTTCTTCCATAAAATCTGCACAACCACCTTATAATTTCACAGTGTCACAAGAAAGAACGTGTTTTGTAAAACTGCAGGGGACCATGATTGCCAAAAGGGAACCCCTCCTTTTGATTCTATAGTGTATAAATCAGCCTTGTATTTGTTTAAATGCTCAGATAAGCCATTTGTGACTCTGCCGGAGTGATAGATCTGAGATTATATATAAATACACACGTACACACACACACACACACAGAGAAGCGCACACTACAGATCAAAAAGGCATCTGGCTGTCAAACATGAAAAAGAAAACAAAAGGTGTAATTGTCAGCTGTCTCCCTTGGACACCTGGAGCTACGGCTAATGCGATCATCTGAAAGGCACCTCCGAGCGTCTGCCATGGCTGTGGCTTTCATGTCAGGCAGAAACTTATTCCAAAGGCAGCTAAAAGCCCACTGAGTTTGATTTGATTTCTCTCCCCTCTCCCAAGCCCCGTGGCAAAGAGATCCAGGCAGTGCAGCTTGGTTTCTCACTTTAGGGGCTGTTTCTTATTCTGCAGCTCAGAGGATTTTCAAATTAGTTTGGCCCACTGTTCCCCATTTGCTTTATGCATTAGGTGGGCACAGCTGTAGTTGACAGAGATGTGATTTCATACCACCCCTTCTTTTTTTCCCTAAAAATCCCACTGAAATTAAAAAAAAAAAAAGAAAGAAAAAAAGCCAGCCTGCATCTCTGGCTCTGCGAAGCAGTCCTTGTCCTTGCTCCCTCCTCCTCATCAGTCACCTCTCAGCAGATGGTGCTTTGCCTGTGCGGACTGGCATGTGCACAGCTCAAGGCCTCCCCTTCCCGGAGCAAGTCCCTCTGGATCCGGCTGCCCTTCCTCGGCAGCTCTCCGTGAGGAACAGCTGCCATCGCTGCACCTTGCTGGGTGTCGGAGAAGGAAGGCAAGCAGCTGTTTCAGAGACGCTGCCGGCGCCAACGAGGGAGATGCCAGCAGGCAGTATTGAAGCTACAATGCAGCCTGCGTACTGCCGCTGAGAGCTCGGACGTGCCTCTGCTAGTCTGTCCTGCTCTTGCCCTGAACTAGTCCTGGGCTCCGGAGCTCTCTGAGCCCGCTGATCCCTCTAGATTATACAGCAAATCCCCCTGCTGTTCCGCAAGGCCAGCCAAGACAGAGCTGTATTATGCTTTGCCTAGTTTTTCTCCCCCTTGAATTGGTGGCATCTCCCCGTCTGGAGCTGGCAGGAGAGGTGAACAGCCTGTGGACGTGCAGCAGATCAGTAACAGCGTGTGATGGCAGCCACACCATTCCGGAGCTCACCCTTCCCAGGGGACGCAGCATTTTGGCCTCACAGTTCACATGCAATTGCTGTTCTTACACCGCCCGAGGGCTGGCAAACTGGTCACCTCTCCCAACCCAGGAGTGCTCGCCAGCCGGAACACGATGCTGAAACCACATACATACAGGGTAGGGTTTTCATCCAGGGGACTTTCCTCGTCTTGTGAGAAAGTCTTAGAAACCTGCATCCTCCGGACATGTTGCTGCAATATCCTTCCACTGTTAAAACTAACCCTTCTCCCTTAGCCTCAGGTATTAAATCTCGTGCTAGTAAGGAGGTTTTGTGAAGGCAATGCAAATCAATTACACTAGAAATGGGCTTTATTCTAGCAAGGAAAGATAAATCGGGTTATTTATTTTCAGCATCATTGTCCTGAATTCAGAGTTCAGTATCCCAAATCATCTTTTTGGTGTATTATGTATCCAGCTTGGTTACACTGGCATAACTCCTTTGAACTGATGGAGCTATGCACATGCACAGCAAATGGGAGTCTGGGTCTTAAAAAAAATATAATAGAGCAAAATCCTACCTGGCCCTTAAGTGATTGGAAGGAGAAAGGAAGAGCAGGTGCCAAGGGAAATCTCTGAGTGCTATCACCTCCCAGGCAGAGGAAGCAGAGCGATTTCAAACAGATCTGGAAGCCCCAGTTGTTTTATTTTGCAGGGAGATACCCATCCCATCTGCAGTGCCAAAACACATGCTGGGAACATTTTAACTGGAACTGGCATGTAGGCCTTGAAGAAGCTGCTAATTCCCACTATATATAAGAAGCTACAGCCTCCCTGTGCCAGGGTTGTAAGAAAGAGAGAGACAACCTCATTCCCTAGAGGGTGTTATTATCCCCCCAATATTATTATTCCTCAAATTCCATAATATTCAAGATATTATTATTCCTCCAAAGCCTTGTCAGCATGAAGCTGCTTGTAATCCAATCCCCGCCGTACAGCAGCCAAAGATAGAGCCACCCTGTGAGGTATTTGGCTCGTCTCTAGAGAGCAGAGGCCCCCGGCAGCTGCAGCCTTCATCACATGGAACGGCTCACAGGGGAAGGCAGACGGACCAGCACTGGGGTATGGGCGTAGATCCCCAGCACGATGGACGGACTCAAGTTCTAACATATCCAGAACACCTGAGGTTTTAAAACCCCTCTGTTTCCCCCCGTAAAAGCACACCACTGCCTGGAACAAAGAGTCACAGCGGTGGAGACGCACGTGACTCCTCGCATCAAAGCCCCGAGTCCCGGCGTTAAGCGGGCAGGGTTAAGCCTGCCTGCGCCGTGTGAATGGGAAAGCCCAGGACTCTGCCTATTCCGGTCACTTTTAGCCTTTGATCACAAAGCTGATGCAGATTGTATAAAAAGGCAGCAATCCTTGCAGGCAATCTCCCCCCCTCCCTGACTCCTGAGCCAGGCTGCCCTCCCCCAGGAAAGAAGACGGAGCACTTGAGGGTAGATTCGCCTCTCTTGCACATCTAGAGTGATTGCACTGACGTCTGTGGAGTTATTTCAGGTTTGGACTTGTGTAAAAGAGATCAGCTTCTCATCGGAAGATTCTTGCTCGGGGCAACAATTAGTTTTGCTCTCCTAGTGCTTGCATCGGAAACCCCAGATCATTCGCACCATCTCTTAGCAAAGTCGAGCCAGGATGACATTGTTTGACAATGTATCTTAAGCAGCTATTCAGCAGCAGAAAGTGAGACGGGAATGTGATGAGGAAAATCAAGACTATTTCTGAATTTGCTTCAAGCAAAGGAGAAAAAAAATTACAATTGAGGGCAGAGAGGCAAGGAAAGATTTGGGTGTTCATATCCCACCTAAACACACTGTCTGTCCTTCAGTGATTCATGACAAGAATAGAAATTGCTCTAATGCCAAAGCTACAAAGCCTTATACTTTAAAAAAACACCCTGTCTTAGAAATATTGCCTCTTGCTTATTCAAACTCAACCTATATTCATCCGCTAGTATCCTGCTAGAAAAGAAAAAAACAGTATTATTCTTCCACATTATTTTCTTCAGATTCAGCCCAGTGGAAATTTAGCAGCCCAGATTTACTCAGGCGTTTTGAAGTCAGGCTGTGGTTCCTGCTACCTGATCCCACTCGTCTGGCATCTGGCACAGTCCTGCTTTTGTTTCCTATGACTTAAGCATCAGGCTTTACTGATGTGTGGCCATATTTTGCTCAGCCCTGCGGGTCAAGTGAATTCCATGTCTGTATTGGTTCCCAAGGGGCCAAGAAGGCGGTCGGGTATAAGCTCTCACATAACCTCTTCTTCTGCAGCCAACTTTCCAAACGGCTCTTATTGCTCTTCATGTTCACTGAGGGGCTTTTATTTAACTTGGCAACTGCTGTCACTTTTCATGTCCATTTCCGCTCGCTCCTTTTGATGTGTAAATTATCCCTGGATATTGGCAAACAGGACAATTTGGGTATTGCTGAGGGGCCCTAGCCTGACTTCCCCCCACCTTCTACAATCATACAGGCCTCATTGACTATCCTTCCTCCACGCCCCACTTTTAATTTGTTCAAGTAGCCTGAACATACACAGTCAGTAATTTGACCACGTATAATCAGACACTACAGCTTTCTGTATCCTGAGTCTTTGCCCCCGTTCCTTTCTGATTTAATGTATGTACAAATTGGTTGTGGTGCCGGAGAGGTCCTGATTCAGCAAAGTGTTTCAGTACATGCCTGTCAGGAAGCAGCAGAGCTCTGTGCTGAGGAGGGACCAGACGCCCCAAACTACACTGTGGAGCTAGGAGAAGGCATAAGCACAACACTCTTGAAGACCCATGGGCTTTGCAGTAGCAGCACTCCAGGTTCAAACAATCCATCTAGTGTTTGGAAGGAGCCAAGCTTAAGATGTGGATGAGTCCATAGCCCACTCGCACAGATGGTGCCTAAATCCAGCCAAACCACGTGGGCAGGAGCTGGGCCCTCACAGAGGTACCACGGTTGAGAAAGCCTTCCTCCACGCAAGAAAATGTGTTTGCAAGAAGGATAATGGACAAGTCTGGTCATGAAGTAAGCTCAGATCTATGCTTACCTGAGATTATGCAGCTGAGCTTCTGCTGCCTTTGCTAGGGATGTTTCCCACTTCAAGTGCCGTTGTGCTGTAACTCTTGTGACAGACACATTGCGTGTTACAGCATCTGAGCAAGAATATCGCATGACATGAGATCTCTACTGTAAGTATTGACAGCACAGGTCCTACCAGACCACCATCTCCACCTCCTCAACCCATATACACTGTACAGCTACAAAAGCTGTATCTCTGTGATAGCACCTCACAGTGTCCTCTTTCCATCCACTGACTCTCCATGCTCCTGCTTTACTCGAAACTTCATGAAGAAACCACAGAGAACTTCACCTGAACCATCTGTACCCTACAGAATAGACAAGGTGGAGCCCAGTCCCCACCTCTCTCCCCAAACACACTGAGATAAAGTGCAGAGAAACTGGTCAAGGCAACAGTTGCTGCAGGCTGATGGGAGTATGTTTTGGTGTGGGCTGTTCTATACCATATGTATGTACAGGAGCCCACGACTCCACACCCAGGTTTTTCCAGTGAGAAAACTGTTTAGTTTGCCTCACCGCAGGCACAAAGTAATGTGTACGCAGTCTGAAAAACAGGAGGGGCAGGACTTGGGTGTGAAATGGGGAATATGCCAATATGACTGTATAAATTCAGCGCCTTAATGTGTCACCAATGCCCTTATGAATCTTTGGCAAAGTAACCTTTGCCCTCTGTGCTCCAGTTTGTTACCCTTGAAGTGGGGATAGCACAGAGATGGCGTAAGAAGAACAACGTAATAACTGTGAGGCACTCAGGGCCTAGGCCTGGAGATAGACAAATAGTAGACTGGTTCAATAAATGGTGTACTGAATGGGAGCCTAAACAAGGAACTTTTTGAAGGGTTTCTCACAGAGAATAACATTTCCCTGCTCAGGGTAGTTGGTCAGCAGCTGGAAGCGAGCAGAGGATGCCGAGGGTGGTTAGCCATGGGAGAGAGGGACTTATTTCCTCTACTTTGCTTGACTGGTTTTCAGGGAAGGGGAACGGCTGTCAGCTGGTTATAGTGGCACATGTTTTTTCTGTATTTGCATTTCAACTCAAGGGCATCGAGAGCAGCTGGAAAGCAGCTATTTTGTCCTGTTTAAATAAATAATGTGTGTGTGGCACATATTATTTCACCATACCCAGCCTTCACTGTAATATCAGCTATGGGAGGCGCTTATGGTTTGAGACTTGCAAAAATAAGGGGCTTCCGACTGATTCTCTGAAGGTTGACCAACAGGTTCAAAGAAGTCCCTTTCTGCACAGGCTGGTGTGGTTAGAAGTAAGCTTTGTGCTTTTCAGAGCAGGGGTAGGCTCAGTTGTGGGTTGTTTCTGTTGTCGGGAGATGGCTTCCATCTCCTTTAACCCAGAGAAATGAGTCACCCAAAAGAGCTGGCTCAGTGACTGCAGTGTGCCATCCAACCCAGTAAAATACCTGTGGGCGTGGGAGGTGGTAAGGCAGTTCCTTCAATACAACATCCCAGAAAAGTGAGGGAACAACCTGTGTGTAAGGTATTATCATTTTAACAGATTCACAAAAAACACACACACTCCAGCCCTTTAGTTTTTCCAGGCTAAAGCAAGGGCACCAATCTTGTTTTCCTGGGACTGTTAACACCTGAAAAGCCAGGAGTTCATCCCAGTGACTTTGAAGCAGTAAAACCTTGAAGATATAATGTGGCTTAAACACATGGAAATTCCTCCAGGCCTTAATTAATTTAGTATTCTTCCAGAGAAAGACTGTTGGCGTTGTAAATTATTCATAAGATATTATAGACTCACTGATCTCAAATTTCATACAAAATTACAGCAAAGCTTTCAAAACGTGAAAAAAAAAAACAGCTCTCAAATTAACCCCTTGCATAATGCATTTCTAAAATTACATCCATAGGGGGTATTTTTTTATTTTTTTTTTTATATATTATTCTATCATTATTGCTAATACATATAATTGCCTTTTGTTTAATGAGATACTCTACCAATTTCATAAGAAAAACAGCAGCCACTACCAGCAAAACCCAGGAGCTCATTTTACAAAATACTGAGATATGTTAATCACTAGTGCTTTAGTTGTTTCACTCCAGGTTCAATAAACCAGTCCAGTGGACAGAGCATGTCAAACAGCAGTTGCTGTTTGATCCGTCTCACACTCTCCATTTTGTTCTGGCTACAGAGTCCTCTTGATCAAAACACATCATGCAACAAAGCAGACAAATAAACAGATCATAATGATAGCATTTGCCAAACCAAAATGACACCCAGTTTGGTGCTCTCTTTCAGTAAATCCTTGCAAATATTCCTTTCCCAAAGCACTAAGAACATAAGCAAAACATCAAATCATTTCTTCAAATTGTTGCAGAGGGTTTGAAAACCTGGCAAGTTAGCTCCATAACACACTATGAAATATTCCAAGAGCTGCATTTATTTACTGCAAAACTTGCTGAAATTTGGAAAATCTCTCATGTAGAGGAGTATGCTGGGTGATGGGAGTTGCTATTATTTTTCTCACAAAGAGAATAAATCTGCTTTTCTGAAAGAGGTGGTTCATATGTATGCATTGACAGTAAAAACAGTTTGAATTGATATTATTGCAGCCAAACAAAGCACTTATTGTTAAAAGTACTCTGTGATTTTGTTTAGTTAATAAGATGTTAGAAAGTACTGTATGCAACCAATACCACGATATTATTCAATAGAGAAATCAAGATGTTAAATACACTCGCTCTGGACTAAGATTAGACAGATCATCATCAAACACTCAATAATCAGTTGTCTAACTACTCATTGTCACCCACCAAGTAGCTGGGATACAAAACACATAAACAGAATCATAAATGCATCTCACCTTCCCCTCTGCGCCTTAGTCTAAGCCTAGTTCCATATTGATATTGAGCAAAATGTCCTTCTTGATTTAGCTTTAACACCGCCATTTCAGGCACACTCCTACAATGAGCCCACCTTCCTCAGTGTCCCTTCATCACATGCACTGCATCATCCCAGTCTCCCCCATGTTTTCTAACCCACACATTTCTAACCCTGCCCCTTCTTGCACCCCCAGACTTTCCCACGTCCACTCTGCACTCACATTTCCAGGTCCCCCAGTGTCACAGCCCAGATGTGACAGATAACCTGGAACTAGGTCCACACCAACTTGATGACTGGTTGGGTGGTTGCTCCCCTGCAGGAGGGTTAACAGGCAGCCCTGTCATTCCCTTGGAGGGATTTCTAATAAAGTCTTTCTCCTTGACCTAGCTGTTGATTTGCACAAAATGTGTGGGAACGTAATATCTGAGAGGTGGCTATCCTGTGTCAAAGGTGACTGAAACCAGCCAATGAATTCAAAAGCTATTAAGAGACTGATTGACAGGCAGGCAGAATAAGATCATAAGTCTCATTCCCTTAGGAATCCAGAATAAAAGGGATTGGAGGTTTTTTTCTTTAATCCAGCAATGCTGAAAACAAGAAACCTCTACAATTCAGGTGTGGGGCCCCCAGAGTCATGAGGTTCCAGGGGGAAAAAACAGTAGTAAGTGAAGTTATATTTTAGACTCTTTTCCTTTACTGTACATTAAGTATTTTGCAATATTCTTTTTTAATATATGAAAATATTATTGTTTTAAACTAGGTCTAAATTTTGGGCTGATTAGGAACGGTCAGAAGCTGTGCGCTACAGAAATGTACAAAGCACCATGCAGCTAGCCAGAAAGTCATGAGCGATTGAGACACCAAACTGGATAAGTTCAATAGAAGTGAATGTTAAGACTCAGTTTTTACGTAGTCAGAGAAAGCTATTGAGTGCCTAAATACAAACATGTATTTTGTTCTTCCATAAGAATTTTGCACAGATATTTTCTGTCTTCAGGAAAGTGAGGATTAGTGACTGGAGATCAGCCTACAATCTGTCAGAGGCATATATAAATCTTACACATGAATTTAAAAAATGAGATAAATGGAATCTTTGTGTAATTTTTCTTGCCGTAAAGAGTCCTAAGGAAAGAAAATAATCATGCCAAATGTCTCCTGTGTGTGGTTCAGACTCTGCAAGCCGAGATTCTTGGAAATTTTTGGCTGAAACAAGGCCATCAAAAATGGTTTGCTGAGTTGAAAAATTTTGTTTTAAGAAAATGTCTTGACAAATGTTGACCTAATCCACAAAAGACTCTTGAGTGAACCCTGGATTCCTTACAGTTCTGCTGTCTTGGCTAGCAAGGTGTGCTAGTCCCAGAGCAGATGTACTTGGCAGATATCCTCCAAGATTTGAAGTAGGGGGCTTTTCACCCCTCAGCTGCTCATGAAATTAGCAATCCTACCAGCTTTGAACCCAAACCAAATAAAAAAGTATTCAGCAAACTGGAAATTCTTCTTTTTCAGCCAACTTCCTTGCACGTCTATGTTTTTGTAAACTAGAACTCCACAGAACACCTCTGGCTTTAAGCTTCCTGGCCATATGCAAACCTGCCATTTTCTAGGTGGACTTCTGTTAGAAACAGGGACAGCAAATCCTATTTCAGCCTAGCCCCTTGAAGGACAGGCCTTCCTTCCCAGGCAGCCATATTAAAAATTGGGCACTTGTCATAGGTCTGCTCCTCAACCCTTTGGACAGCAAAGCAGGTATGTGGTTCACATAGGTGTTCAGCCCTTCCGAGATGTCCCTGGGAATCCTGTTTGGCTGCTAGCTACCTCTCCAGACAAGCATGGGTCAGATACAGGTCCTGTGTTATTGTTGCCAGCCCCTTACTGGACATCTCAGATACCCTCACACATTTGAAATGGCCTCAAATTACCTAATGCTTGAGGAACCAGATCCCACCCGGCAAGTCTATGTGATCTTGTGCAGCCAAATACACACTCACCTTGTCCACACACCAAAATAACTGGACATGATCTAGCTCTAATCCAAAAGCCACATCATCACATTAGCACAACACTGAGTCTAAACAAATCAACCCAGACTCACAGTTCACATCTGTTTGCAAAAGACCATATAAACATAGCCCTTCCCAAAAAAGGGATCCAACAGAGTATTGAAGTTCTCCAACAGAGCCTCTTGAAATTCTGGTTTCCAGACACAACAATCATTTCATCATTCCTCTCCCCACTTGCTGGCTCCACTCCACTGAGGCAAACGTGCTTTATTTTACCAGCCCAGAGTATTCCTAGAGCTGGTGGTCAGTGATGTGATCCTGCCCTTAAGTACCCTAAGAAGAACAGTATAACACTGGCAGCAGAAAGGATGACAACTCGGTCCCAGCATCTCGTCTGATCATTCTGGTGACTCCTTGCAGATGAGAAGGCAAGGTTCAGTGAAAAATGAGTGCAAGGCAATTTCTTCAACCTGACTCATTTGAGAGAGGTCAGGATTCCTAACCCAGTAGCTATTCCCTAGATTGCCAAGGACGACTCCCTTGAAAGACCACAAACTACTCCAATAAGGAGAGAAGGAAAGAAGGAGCAGGAGTATGTTACCGCAGTCAGTTCTGTCCTTACCGACATTGTATGCAAGCTTCCAAGATTTTCCCATCAGTGTACAGATCATTGTTCTGTAGGACTGGCCTACTGTGGTTCACCGTAAGATACACAGGTGGGACAATTATTTACTTATAAGACCTCGTGATATTGAAAGCTAGCAACAACATCTTAACAAGTGACTCGCAGCTTCCTACGCCATGGCATACTGCTGTCCTCTTTGTACACAAGTTGCACAATGCTCCCAGTGTGAGCTATCATCAGCTTGAGAGTTTCACAGAAGAAGCTAAAAGATGCAGGGGGGGAAAGTAGAAGTTTTATAGGAAGCCAGAGGGAGGAGGGGAAATGACAACAGAAGTATCCATCCACCTGAGACACACGCAAATCTGGGAAACATCTGCATATTGCATGCGACAGGTTGCATCACTTAACAATGTTTTTCTTTTTAACTGCTCATTTCAAGCTCTTCCGCAAAAGAAATCAATTACTAATGACATACAGCCCTACTTTTCTTCCTGAACCCATAATTGTTTCCAATTTTAAGCTAAAATTAGCCATTCATGCTATCCAAATGAGCATAGTTTAGTGTTGATGTACGTAAGCGATGCTTTAGATTGTTGAACATAGCTGATCTTTGACAGCTTCTTTTTATAAATAACAGTTTTCTCTTTACACTGAGAACTTTTCAGAGGCGACAGATGTTTGAAAGATGGGGCTGAATTAGTTGAATAGCCTGTACAACCTACCAACCCGAGATTTGAAAATATGAAAGCTCAGAATTCTTAGAAAGGCAGCTTGCAAGAAGCATAAATCACGTCTGCGTAAATTCCTCTCTTTCAGCCTACATCCTTTGCCCATCACATTGTCAGCATTTAACACGTAATAAATAATAAACATCTTTAATAATTTAAAGTGCTGACATGGATAGGCTGTGTTGCACAGAGGAAGACACCAGGAATCCATTAAATGAAGTAAGAAGTAATAGTATTAGAAATACTAATAGTAGTACTAGTAGTAGTAGTAGTAGTAATAATAATAATAATACCACAACTTTTTGTTTGTTCAGCAAGTTACAAAATGTACTGCAGGAAAGAAGAGCTGTGTCAGAGAGAAACCTGGCTTCCATCAGGAGTTTGTGACTTGTGCTGAACAAGGGATACTGGGGGAGGCAAGGTCTGGTTACTTCGTAACTTTAAAAGCCAATTTAAGTTAAAAGCCATCCCTGTGGCAAAGCATGAAGTTGATGTTTCATTCTAATTTTTTACATCTTTTGTACCTTGTTCCTTGTTGAAAGAAACGAGCATGTTCCAGCAGTACTTCAAATGACATGACTCGTAGTTGTCAAGCAGTTAATCTGTTCTCTCAGCAGGCAGAGCAGAGTGTTCTAGCAATAGGCATTTTTTTTTTATTTACATATAAGCATATGCAAATATATGTGTATGTATGAGGAGGAAAAACCAAAGAAACATGCTTGGCATCTGGGGAGGGAAAGATGAGTTTCATAGTGGTCCCTTTGTTTCGGGGGGAAGGAGAGGGATTCAAACCACAAACTCATAGCAGTCCCTACATCTTCTCTGTTCTCTGTTCCCTCTTGTTGTAGCATGGAGCGTGGTTGGGATCACAATCTTTTCCATCTAATGGGCCACTGAGTAGTTTTTCACCTGTTAAATCTCTTCAGAGTCCTTAGAATACCCAGTACACAACTTACACTTCAGCAGTGTGGAGGGATAATATCACCCGCAGACAATTTGCTTCTCAAAATCCTGTTTTCAACATGACTTATATCAGTAGATAAAGCAAACAGTTCCAACCACATTATTATTCCATAAACTTCACTCTTTGATTAGCTATTCTGTTTGGAAAATTCATGCACCAGTCCCAAACTAAATGCACTTTGTCTGTTCAAGCCATATTCTGCATTCTGTGCTTCTTAAAGAAAATGGATTCAGATTAGTAAAAATTGCAATGACTGTTATGCACTCTACCAGCCGCCCAGCATACGTTTTACAAAAGTCTACCACAAAAAATAAGATAAATAGCACCATCCCACTGCTTCGTAAGGTAGAAGGGAGAAACAAATTACCCAGCTAACACACAAAGTATACAGAATATATTAAAAAAAAAAGCACCATTATTAGCCCTAAATTTATACACCAATTAAGTTGTCCATCTCTTTGAAATCAGACATATTACCTTACTACTTTTGGGCTTCTGAATAGCCTTTGTGAACATTAAAAGGCAGGGGTACTAGGAAACTTTTCATTTTTCACACTGTCATTCCAGGAGCAAGGTTTTAAAGGTAAAAACAGTCCATGGGCTTCACATGACTAGTGCAAGTTCAGCCGCACACCAGCATCAATCACTACCTATTTGAAAGCATTCATCTTTTCCTAGTTCATGGTCCCTCAAGTTACGAAGCAAAATATCAAATGAATGCGCTGAATAGGGTGATCAGAGAGAGGGTGCTGTAGCAAAACCAAAGGAGGCCTTTAATAACCATCTCTAATTCACTCCATCCTTCTTACATGACCTCAGCTGTGAGCCTGCACCTTCTCCATGATGAAGCATCTCTTAATAAACCCCTCCGGTTCCGATGATCTTTATGAGTTTTGTTGACTTAGACAGAAAAATACTTCTGTTTGTTCCTTTTTCCTGGCCCAGGTAACAAGCTATGTATTTCTTCAAGCAGGAATTGTACCTTCCTCTACTAATAGAAATCACAAAGCACTACTGAGTGGTCCCACTAAAAACCAGTAATTCAATGCGAATGAGGCAAAAGCAGTAATTGGACAGAAGTTGTCCGATGCTTCTCTTGACAAATTCCCTCTGTGTTACTACAGAGTGATTACAGCAATGGAGGAGTTGCAGAAGCAGAAGAGCACCCTTCCAGATCCAATAACCCCAGTAGGATACTGGAAATAAAACAATATAAGCATCCACTTGGAAAAATAAGTCAAACACAGCCATGCAAAAAAACAATCAATGAAAAAAGTCCTCCCACATATCATGCTCCAGAAAATGTTGCTGGTTTTATTTATTATGTCAGAGAATGGCACGCTTAGAATCATTTCACAGATTCATAGAATCATTTAGGTTGGAAAACACCTTTAAGATCATCATGTCCAACCATATGCTTGGAGATTCCTGGTGCAGTAAAGACAAATGGCAAATTTCAAGGACATATAAAAGGGATTAAAAGGTTGTCTATTTCTTTAGCTTGGAAGTGCCCCACTACCCTACCCTTTATCAGAGCATTCATTTCACAAAATGGAATAAATCACAACTACCTGTTTCTTTTTCAGATATTCTATAGTTGCCAATCTACCTAGAGACTCAGATGGAAAGGCAGTACATGATCATGTAATTAAAGATCATAGTAGCCTGCAGATGCCCAGAAGTCAAAGTCTGAACAGGACACTATTTCTGTCTCTGAACACACTCTGAACACTTCTGATTCTCCAGGAGTTTCCTGATAGACTGAAGAGACCGCCAAATCCTTGGGACAGAATGCCGGAGCTCAGGTCTGAAGAAACAGACCCCATATAGCCTGTTAATAGACACATCAGTCAAACTCCCACTGCACGCACAATCAGCGTCTGGGCATCTATTTGCAGGGTGTGGGTTTACCCGCAGAGCAAGAATTAGCACTTCAAGACTACTTAAATAATTACAAAAATCAAAGATGTGTTCCCAGAAAAAAAAAAAAAGGCAAGAAAAACTAACTCCCTACCCCCAAGCACCTGAGTGTTTCACTTATTTCCAGGTTTCTATAGAGAGTCATAAAGAGAAGTATTAAGATCTAGGGCACAAGGCTGCAGCTCCCATTCTGTGTAAGACTTTATTGTATATTTACACTGCAAATGGACATACGTATCAGGAAACATAGCAAGTATGCTGATTTGTGTTTCTGCTATCCTACAGTTTCATACTGGTGCCAATATACATCCTCACCTAGTTTGTATGGCAGAAAAAGAAACAGCAATACAGAAAGTGCACCTTATAAAACAGGTCCTCCTCCTCATTTACAGATTAGCAAATTTTCTCCGCTTACCCACTATTTTCACGCTTTGCATAATTAACCTACTTCATTAAAAGAAAGAGGTCTTTTCTGATGAGAAATAGGAACCCAGGTGCTGTAAGTTATGAAGATTTCCTCAGAAAATCCTATTTTTAAAGCCTGCTCAGTAGCATTTCCTAAACTAAAAACAGTAATGTTACTGATTGAAACAAAATGACAAGGTGGAAAGGGGAGTGAAAAATACTGGGAACCAAGGACATCACAAAATGAATAATATTTAATCCGTCTTAATGCTACCAGGAAAATTAAGTTTAAGCTGCACACTTAATTAGTCTGCTAATGCTGTTTGATGGGCCTCCTCGTAATGCCAAGACCACTGGGATCTTCTCTGTGTCCCCAAGAAACCTGAGATTTTTCATTATGTCTGCATTTATAGCAGAGATACGACTTAGTCATCCCTTTTCTTGTGCTTCAAGCCTATCAGTGTTTACACATAATTCATGTCCCTTTTGCTTATGCATCCACAGGAAGATGGCGCATGCTGTTCACAAAGAGTTTTCATATCGTTACAGCTGTGCATGTGAAAATCTCACCTACTGCCAGGGCTAGTCACGTACTTTTAGACTCCAAATGGCTGAATGTATTTGTCAGGTCTAGCAGTGACTACTAGCAGAACGGCGGATCGCTGTAATCTTAAAAATAATGTCTGAGAGAACGGCATCCTAGCAAGATGCATGACACAGCTCAGAGGGCTATCAGCCTTTATGTTAAAAACAGGAGAAAATCATTCCACTTACAGCATTGGATTAAAAACACTGAAGAGTAGGTAGGTGTAAAGACCTCAAAGTTACACTGTTTCATTGATTAGCTTAAAGAATTTGTTTGTTAGAGACTGGATAAGTTCAAGAAGTCCAAAGGCCCCTTACGAATCTGTTTGGTTAATGGATTTTGAACAGCACAGCAGCACTTTAACCTTTTGTCCCAGAGCTGGAGGCCAAAAGAAGCTCTCTAGCACTGATTAGTGAGGGTCAGATTTACTCCTAGCAACAGGATCCACTAACCAGCAGGTCAAATGCCATCCTCTCATTTAAAAAAGACACATAAATGAACACACAACACCAGTCTGATCCTTCTGGGTACGTTGGATATTACCTCCAGGGACATTAATTAGTCCTATAAGGAAACACACAGGGATATTCAGCCAGACCTGGTTGCGGTACTGTCTCTCTTTCAAATGCAAAACAGTAACAGATAGTAATAGGTTTATGTTCCATCCACACGGTACTGCTTAGTCCATACTCTGATTCTAGTCTGATCTCCAGGAAAATGTTTTAATACAGTATAACAAAACCTGACAGCCTATATTTCAAGCTGAATCAAGGAAAGCAGTTGGGAATTACATACACATTGAGCCAGATTAGTTTGATTACTCCTTCCTGGATTTTGTCTAAGAATGGTAACCTTTGAATTTCAGCTTGATGGCAATTTTATTTTCCAAAAGAGGGATACCTTGTAATTGAGGAGAGATACCTGATATAAAGCGTGTGTTTCCTTACATTATGCAAAGACACACTTACACATGCATGCACTAAGTTATATGTAAAAATAAATACATGTCTGTGACCGAGCTCATCAATATGGGCAAGGGCATTTCTGTCAACTGCCTTGTACACCATGAGTATTTCAATATGCAATCCGCAACAACTACTTGTAGCTTCTACAGCACCTTTTGCTCTTTGACACATCACATAAATACTCTTTGCATCCAGCAGCGGGAAATATTTCAGTACATGTGTTCTTGATTTATAAGTTTAATTAGAAACTTTTATGCTTTATACTGAAATACCTTGAGAACAGTTTGAGTCGAATGAGCATAAACAATGAAATTAGAATTCCAAACACATCTTCCCTGTATCTTCATGCAGTTGCCCACGATTTCTTGTGCAATCCTCAAAGAGAGTATTGCAAGGCACGCAACAAAAAATTGGCATCGTATCCACTGTTCTTACCTTCCAATTCATCTAGATATTTCAGCATACGCCAAATACTATGCAAAAAAAGAACTTCTCTGAAGGCAACAGGAAAAGTGTGTAAGAACTGTGCCAGGGCAGAACCTTACCACAGCTCCCATAGGCTTTCACAGATAACATTGCCTTGAACCCCACAAATGTAATGCATTAACATGAAAATAATCCATTAGTTTTAACGATGTCAAGTAGCAACCGCAGGTCTTGGCCCTGAGCGTTCAGCAAGAAAAATAACAGCATATAGCACTTTTGGAACAATGCAAAACTGAGGTGGCAGCATTATCTTTATCTTATAGTTAAAGAAAACAAGGCACAAAGTTTGAGTGATCTTCATCAGTAACAGGAAGGCCAGGGACACAATTAACATTCTTATGACTGTTCATCCACACTCTTACCCGTTACGATACCATAGGGTCCATGGAAATAGTAGGGGCCAATCAATTTTAAAGGCATAAAGGAGGAACAAGATGATTCTGTGTTTAAAACTCTGGAATTAGGGTTTAGAGCAACAGAACTGAGATCCTGGTTCTTCTACAGACTTACTGAAAGATATTGAATAATTAATTTAGTCCTATCATATTTGAGGTCACCTGCTGTAAAACAAGATTAAATACACTTTCTTTCTTGCAAATGCAGAGCATCTTTTGTCTCTTCAGTAGGTTTTTCCACATATGTATTCAGTTTGGCAAAAATCCTTTTTGCTGAAAAGAGACTGATCAAAAATATTCAGCCAGCCCTAAACACAGAAGGAACCATAGAATCACAGGGTTGGAAGGGACCTCTGGAGATCATCTAGTCCAACCCCCCCGCTACAGCAGGGTCACCCACAGCAGGTTGCACAGGAACGCATCCAGGCGGGGTTTGAATGTCTCCAGGGACGGAGACTCCACCACCTCTCTGGGCAGCCTGTTCCAGTGCTCTGCCACCCTCAAAGGAAAGAACATCCTCCTCATGTTTAGGTGGAACTTCCTATGCTCAAGTTTGTGCCCATTACTTCTGTCCTGCCACTGGGCACCACTGAAAAGAGCCTGGCCCCATCCTCCTGACACCCACCCTTTAAGTATTCATAAGTGTTGATAAGGTCCCCCCTCAGCCGTCTTTTTTCCAGACTAAAAAGACCCAAATCCCTCAGCCTTTCCTCATAAGAGAGGTGTTCCAGTCCCCTAATCATCTTCGTAGCCCTTTGCTGCACCCTCTCCAGCAGTTCCCTGTCCCTCTTGAACCGGGGAGCCCAGAACTGGACACAAGAACTTTCTCATTATCTGGGTTTATCAAAGTCTGAAAGGGTTTTGGTCTTTTCTAAGGGGTCTGCACAAACAAATTGTAATCCCAGTAGAGTACAGAATAATCTCATTCAGAGCATCAGTGGAATGGAATGGGCTCATTACCTTAAGACACAAAATATTATTTCTAAATACAGTCCCCTGTTTAGACAGAGTAATGAGTCAGAAATGGCAGTAGACAGAAATTAAAAAGAAAGTGTATCCCACAAATTGTTTTGCACTCTGAGCTGGATGCTCAAGTGCTTGAAGAAAAGGCCTGAGTTAGTCACAGGAATAAGGACAGTGCTCCAGAACTCCTTGAACTACACAGCAACAGGATTTCCACCTGCTTTATTTCACCAGCCATCTCAGTAACAATTGCATCATTGAGTACTTCTGCCCTGAGAAGAGATACCACCTCCATTAACAACAAGGGCCCTTTAAGCATTCTTGAAGGACTGGAGACTTTGGAGGACAGACAAAGATGGGGAGGATGGCAAAATGAAAAATTATTTTATAATCTTCCTACACTCACCTTGTAATCCCCCCTGCCTCCTTTAAATGTAGAAAAACTTAGCTAAAAGAAACTTAGCCCAAAGATTTCCTGAACAGCTCTGGCTCTGCCTCCTGTCATGCACTGACACAGCAGCTCTTCCCAGAGCCTCTGCGCCAACGCTGTAGCAAAAGAGAATCCCTTTGCCTGTGAAAAAGAACAAAGGGCACCGACTGTGGCAGCTTTTTAGCAGCAAAGAGCGCTGGGGAAGAGGGAAATCCAGATCTGAACCCTCCTCAAAGAGCCAGGACTCTGAGTCCAGCATAATCCATGGTTTTACCAGATAACTTTGATAAGGTGGCTAATTATTGGCTGAGTAACCCCTTGCTATCCCTAAAATCAATTACCTCTCCTTCTGTATTGATTAAAACAATCCGTTGCTATTTTCTCACGATCCTGGTTGTCAGCAGCCCTGTTAGATGCTCTTTCTGTGAGCAGACTATTCTCCTTTGGCTTTTGCAAGTGCAACTCGTATGCAGAGGATCAGATAGCAGGAAGTTTCTGCTAGTTTTCTTTCTCCTCCCCGTATCCTCCACTTATTGAAGTTATTGACTGACACACCAAAGTGAAACTACCTTAACTTTGTACACGCCGCAAGTGAGTAATCTGAAAGCTATAAAGTAGCATTTTCTCATATAAAAAGTGCACCCCGATGAGTTACACCCTTTATTTTTAAATCAATGAATTCATTACTGAACCAATAATCCCTGGTTCATAAAATTAACTGGAGGGGGCCCATGGAAACAAAAGCATAGAGAAACTTTTGTTTTCTCGAAAGTACTCCCCTGATACAACCTCTAGTGTCTCGTGTTTTGTTATTCTGTTTATAAAGCTTTCACCAATCAACAGAACTGGGATATGTAGTGCTTGGACTACCAGCTCTGTATATAAATGATAATGGACAGTTGCATCTTTACTGCCGCGATCAAATTCTAGTCAAAGAGCTGTGCCAAGAATTCTGACTTTTACAAACAATCTCCCTACTATTATAATTTAATATTTTATTGTCATCGTGCCTGTCCCATCCCCTGCCATCCCACCCCACCCCCACCCCCCGCAACAGTTATAACAGGAATCCCAAAGAGTCTGCAATCAAAGCAGACAGGACAGAGTCAGGCTGCAAGAAAAGAAGCACTATTCTGCCCAATTTTCTAAAAAGGGAGTTTAAGGTGGAAAAATATGTTGCGATCAGCTTTGACTCGCAGTGTTTCAATGGGATCCCTAATGTTTCTTTCCCAAGTCTCAGCTCCTAGATACTCCTACCTTCATTAACAGCAGATGAGACACAGCTCTGAAGATCAAATGTCATCCTTAACCCACAGCCCACATGTAGCATGTGCAACAGGAGAACACTGTGTTGCTATGACACACTTTAGGATTTACTCACTCACATCCAAGAACACAGATTAAGAACATGAAGTGGTTTTGCCCCCAAGTCTTTTCAACCTTGCCTTTATCTTGCACTGGCTCCCACAATATTGTACTGGAGAGCTGGTTAAACATCTTCTTCCAGGAGTTTTTGAGGTGAAAAACATTTTGACCTGAACAATTTCACAAAGAACTTCTTTGTGAACACAGAAATTTAGGAGGTTTCAATGAAAAGCTAACAGCATAGAAATTGAACTTCTTTTCTGTGACAGTTCTCAGAAAAATATCACCTCCCCTCCCAAAAAACACTAACACCCTAACCCTTTGTAGGCTGCGTTTTGGCAGGATGAGAAAAAAACACCTTTCCAAAGATGAGGTCCAGGAATACATAAAAAGGCCATAGTACCTGTGACAGAAACACACCAACTGTTGCTTGGGTTACCAAATGGCAGGTGATATTTTGGGAACATCACACTCCCGCACACTCCTACCGGGTCTTAAAGCACAGGAAACAAAGAAAGTGGGAGGGAGAGAGAGGCATAAGAAATAGAAATAACTTGCCTAAGGCTAACCAATTAAAAACACTGTCAGGGTCAAGAACAAGCTCTCTCCTAGTGTCTACCATATTAATCCTGACCCCCACAGATACATGGACCTTCTGTAAGTCAGGATCTGCAAGTAAAGCCAGTCCTACCCATGGCTCCGATGTTAGGGAGGATTCTGAAAGGTTAAAAAAAAGAAACAAGTTTGAAGCATAATGCTGCCACCACAGTCCATCCTTAAATCACTCTTAAATTACTCTTAATCATCACAAACTCATAGGCCTGTCCCTTCAAAGTGGTAGATGTCATAGAGCTGAAGCTGAGGGGCATGTTGATGCAAAAAAAAGGCAGAGAAGCAGGCGTATGTCTGGATTGCTTTAATTTTGTGGTTTTATGTCAAATGCTGAATCGTACTCTAATGCTCTTGCATATTTAATTTCCCTTGTTCTTTTCAAACACTAGCAAATGTGACTGCTTGCACTGCCAAGACACTGCAAATTAAAACAATATACACAGTCAAAATGTGATATTGAACTATTGCTAGAGCTTAGCCCTGCTTATATGAGACACGCCAGCAAGCACGTTCCTCTCACAGTGCAGTCCCTTCTCATGGTACATTATGAATTATTCCAACATGACAGTCTCGCAACATAAAGTCCATTGAAATCACGGTACAGTCCAAACTTCCTATTCATTGCAATGGGAGTTTGTCTAGTAAAAATAATTAGACCTGCAGGGAACTGTTCCAAAGTCTTGCCAACACCAGTGAACAAAACCCTCAAAGCTTACCAGTTTTAGCTCAGAAGTTCACTGATGTTCTCCCAGTAGGATCGCTCTTCATCATGAAAACTGAATGTACCACTGATATTTTGTGTGATGAAGACCAAGGCCTAATGAAAGGCATTTAAATCTGTGCCAGTGAAGAGGAAATTCAGACTTCTGAAAGGCTAAGAGATGTCGGAGCAGCTGGAAATATTCAGTATGATCCTCCAGCTGAATACAACCGTGCTGGCAGACAGGAGGAAAAGTCAGGAAGAAAGCAGGGTTTGCTCTCACACACCATCCCATTGACTACCCTCTTAAGGGCTCCCCCCTGCCAAAAAAAATAGGAGAGGAGACAGAAGGGAGAGATCAAGAACACCACATGAGAGAAACCAGCCTAAAGCAACATCTCTGCATTAGCCATAGTCCAACACAAATGGAATACAGCAGTTTTTGCTGCAGCAGGACATATGGCTGTGTCCTTCACAAATCTTTCTAAGGATGGGACTGGATTATTCAGCTATCTTCTGCATAGAGAAATATGAAGAACAGGGATACATGAGGAGAACGGTTATGGTTTGCCTATGGGTCCATAGAGTAAATGCACTTACTTAAGTCAGGAAGATGATACAGCCACTAGAGGTAGGAAAGAGTTCTGGTTTGGTGTCTGAGTACAGCTGACTTCAAACTGGATAAGCTCAGTCAGGGTGAAGAACCAGTTTTACAAGAGAAGACCAAAGGGGCTCATCTTGTTTAGACTGGCAAAATAGCTGGTGAAAGGGGGAAGACTGCTCTCTGCAAATCTATCCTGAGGATAAACACCAGAAGACAAAAGAACTGTTTGAGTTAATGGCTAATACTGGCACAAGAACAAATGAATATAAATTGCCCATGAATACATTTAGGTTGGAAATTAAAAGAGGGTTCCTAACCACTACAGCAATTAGGGTCTGAAACAGCCTGCCAATGGGAATAACAGAGCAAAGTCTAACAGCTTTTAAGAGAGAACTCAACACCTTCATGAACAGCATGGAGAGTGGTGCCTGGGACTTGGAAACACAGCAGCCTTGTGGATAATACTTCTCAAGAGAGTGCACATTGGTCTATGGCTATTTGTGGTCATAACAGTGGGTCGTTAACACCCAACCTGCCCGCAGTCCCTGAGCTTATCCTTTTATTCTGCAGAAGAAGATCCCTAGTAGTGGCCTTGATCCATAAAGGCATTTTTGGTACTAGAATCCCACCAACTACAGTAAGAAGCATGCACCGTGAATGCTTTCACAAACCTGGCACTGGTACAAGGAAGGGGCATTTCACCCACAGCCCTTATCTATATATTAGACTTAATGCAGTAGCATTACAAATCCAATCATCGTCATCCATCGAGGCCTCTGAGCTTCTCACTGGAGCATGCAAAACTGCCAAAGGCCGAAGAGAGATTGGACTGACTTTCCACATAGCACAGTGTACTGCCTGTCTGGCAGTTCCCAGTTTCTAGCACCAGAAAAACAATGGGTTATAGATAGGTATGTCCATAATTGTGTAGTACCTCATTGAGTACCCAGGGAAACTCTTAGCTCCCCAAGGCTGATAGTAGCTTTGCCAATGGCTGCAGCAAGACAGGGACTGAACTTGGCTGTCTCATGCTGGGTTGTACAGCCCAGAAACAGAGAAGTGACAGGTGGTAATTAGATTAAGTACACTGGGATGAGCTGAACAGAAGCCAGCATAACCAGAACCAAACTAACAGGAGGGAGCGGCTGGTGGCTACTGGTCCTGCTTGAAGAGTACTCTGTCAAGTCAAAGACCACTCTGGGACCAGGACAGATGATTCGTTATCCTCAGGCAAACGTACCCAGGATTAGGCAATGGGCTGTGAATGCCTGAGTATCCAGCCACAAGGCAAGAGAATTGTGTGCAGGAATTAATGGGAGAGGCTCATCACTCAAGAGGTTAGAATACAAAATCAGGTGCCTAACTGGCCCGTCTATTCTATGAAACAAAACATTTGCCCACATGTTTTTTTAAAAAGGTTTTTTTTCATTTTAGAGGGCTTTAAAACTATACAGATAGCCTATTTCCTAATTGAAAGCCTTTTAAACATCTCTCCTCCAGTGAGATGCAGAACAATTACCACAGTAAATGCATCTGTAGATTTTATTTTCTTATTATTGGTGGTTGAAGGGATTTGTATTGTTTACTTCGAATTTAAAATGTTGTTTTTCAGTATAGTATGGGAGACCACAGATTGCAGGTTAACCTGCCTTGTTTAAAATAAATTGAGAGTCTGAATCTCACCCAATCAATCCCTAATTAGTTAAGTGAGACAGATGGGTCAACCCAGCCATTCTTGCCAAAACAGTGGAGGGGTATCATTAACTGTGGGAGGCTGGGAGGAGGGAACCACATAAAGCATGGAATGTATCTCAACCAATATCATGAAGGGGGAAAATTCTCCATCTGAAGCTTTGATGATGAGATGGGCCCATCTAGTCTGGTCCCCTATTAGTCTTTCTACCTAGAGGGATGAAAGGTCAAAAAAAATACCACCAAGGTTTGAACAGGGAGCTCTGGGAAACCAGAAGCCTAAACTCCAGTTATCAGATATCCTTAGAGTGACTTTTCACAAGCTTACTCTTGACAGGGAAGCCAGATTCAAATGTCACTACGCCTCACCTACATATGAGCTGAGGTTGAGAAAGCCAAGATTGCCTAGCCTAGACAAGAAATGACTCAGGAGAATATTATTAATGTGTATAAATATCTGACAGGGAGGAATAAAGATGACAGACCCAGATAAATCTCAGTGGTGCCCAGTAAAGGGGCAACAGGCACAAAATGAAATACAAAAAATTCCACAAAAACATAAGAAAAAAAATAATTGTGAGGGTAGTCAAATGCTGGAACTGGTTGCTCAGAGAAGCATCTGTCATTTGTTTAGTGGCCAGCCCAGCCTAAACTACAACATTGTGGAGTCTCCATTCTTGAAGGTATTCAAATCTGACTGGACAAGGCACTGAAAAATCTGCTCTAGTTGACGCTGCTTTGAGCAAGGGGCTTGAACTAGACAGTCTCCAGACGTCCCTTCCAGCCTTAATCATCCTATGATTCTTTTCTAGAAACCACTGCCCTCCACCATACAGTACAGCTCTTGAGGGTTGATTTTGACTCATACCAGTTCATCCATCCATTTTCCACTGCTGTCACGAAAGACAATTTTGACGTGACTGAGAGGGTCTATAAAAACTGTGTGATAAAAGCAGAAGGCAGGAACAAGCAGCCAGCAATGAAGCTGGGTAAACAAGGAAAACCTCTTAACACAGCTTTGTCAGTCAAGAGAGGGTTTCTTGGGAACAAGACCCTTAGTGCTACATCTTCCAGGATGAGGTGCTGTATTCGTCTCACTGCAATGTCAGAAGTACACAAAAAGGTTTGATATTCCCCTTCTACCTGATTTCAGCATGGAAAAAACAGAATCTTGATGCTTCACATTATGAAGGCACTTCTGAGACTCTCATTAAGTAATTATCAGCCTCCAAGAGCAGTTAGAAACCTTGGACAAATCTGGTCCTTCATCTCTCTCTACTTCAGTTGTTTCCCTGCAGAATGTGTACTGTTGCATTGCCTGCCACAGCAGGTTTTAAAAACAAGCCTACCCTTCACTATATGCAGTAACCAGAATGGACATAACATCAAGGAACTATTAAATGTAAATAGCCGTTTTTCTTCTCCCTTCTTCCTGAGCAAAAGAAGATCTGACTGACTTCACTGGCTGATGACTCAGGAGAAGTTCGTTCACGACTGCAGAAAGAATTTGCCAATGTTTCCTATTAAAAGAAACCCATGAGACCTGAATAATTAATAACCTACCAGTGAAAAATTGGCCCTAATTACCAAAGCAATCCTGAAAAAAAAAATGTTAATTGCTTGGCCTGTGTTCCTCCCTCAATGGAATGACTATATTGACAAATCTCATACAGCAAGAGAAATCTGGTGGCCACAAGATACACTTGTTACAAATCGATCAATGGCAATTATGAAGTTTTCTTGCATTTCTGAAACTGCTTCAGGCTCACATCTATCTTAAGATAATATTATACATTTTTATCAAGGTTGGATTTCTCCCTGTTTTTGCTTCAGCTGAATGTGATTTGTGTTTCGTAGGGGACAAAATAAAATAAATATGACGAAAACTTTTAAATGATTTTAACAAAGCAAGTCATTATCAAGCATTGGCAAAAGCATTCAGTTAAATTGCACCCATGGTTGAAATTAATTTTCTGAAGCAAATTCTGAAAGGGGTAGAAGCCAACAATCAATAATCTCTTAATGAGGTGCAAGAAAAACATGTGTAGACATGACAGGTTTTGATGGCTAATGAGCTTCAGAGGAAGAACATTGTTCAGAGGAAAACTCTGAAAGGCACAAAAAATTGATTAATTGCCAGCCCAAGATATTGCAGCAAAGCATTTGGAAATTCAGCAGCCCTCAGACCTCATATCATTTACACCTCTGATGCGACGTGTTAACTTTAGGAAACATTATAGCTGAAGGGTGTTGTTTTTCCCCCCGCCTCTCTTTCCCTAGTCGCTAACTCGCAATCAATCTGCTTGCTGTGATTTGTTGCCTCAGAAACAAAGTTACCTGGTAAAACTTTCCCATATTGTTTACTGGAATGAAAAACCGAATGCAAAAGACAAACCACGGGGGGTCCTGTTTCCCTTTTGTGTTAATAGCTGCTTTTCTGCATGTAAGACATAACTAGGCTAACAGACATTTTGGTCTTCTGTCACTTACACTCACAAGTGTCAGCAATACAACATAAAAGAGTTCTCACTTACCAAAAAAATGATCAAAAGATCATGACCTATTTTCCTTCAGTTAAACACCTTATTTTAAGATGCAGAACTAACCTCCGTTCTATTTCCTGTCAGCAGCAAAGACACAGAGCTCATGTCAGCGGGCACAAGGGATTCCAGCCTGGGAAACCTGATGCCTTCTTTGCTTGGGTCTTTACTGCAAAGATAGGTCTTGAGGAGCCCTTGGTCCCTGGGGCCAATAGGAAAGTCTGGAGCAAGGAAGACTTACCCTCTGTAGAGGATGATCAATTTAGGGAACATTTAAACAAACTGGACAAAAAAGTCCATGGGACCTAATGGGATGCATCCATGCATGCTGGAGGAGGTGGCTGATGTCACTACAAAGCCACTCTTGATAATCCCGGGGAGATAGGAGGTTTCTGTGGACTGGATAAGAGCAAATGGTGCTCCTATCTTCAAGAAGGGCAAGGGAGAGGGTCCAGGGAACTACAGGACTGTCAGCCCCACCCTGATCCTTGGGAAGGTGATGGAGCAAATCTTCCTGGAAAATATTTCCAAACATATGAAGGACAAGGAGGTGATTGGGAGTAGGCAGCATGGATTTAAGAAGGTTAAATCATGCCTGACCATCTTGATAGCCTTTTACGATGAGATGACAGGCTCGGTGGATGCAGGAAGAGCAGCGGATGTTTATTTTTGCTTCTCTAAGGCTTTTGACACTGTCTCCCATAATATCTTCATAGACAAACTGATGAAGTACAGACTAGATAAACAGACTGTGAGGGGGACTGAAAACTGCCTGAGCTGCTGGTCTCAAAGTGTTGTGACCTCCTGCCCTCTACTACCACCACCGCAAATAGTTTTTACTTTCAGATACAGCAGAGATTATACCCTATGTGCCCCCTTCCATTCGAGCAAAGCCACTAATACAGACAGCATTAATTTTCCACACACAGGTGCTATTTAATTGTATCCTTAACATTTTACATATTCATGAAGTTTACTTAAGGTTTTGCTCAGTATCTTCTTCTTTATTTTCTGAAGTAGCTGGAGATACAGTCCACCAACTCTGTCCTTGTTGTCCAATACAGATTTCACAGAACAAAAACAGGGAAGACTGATGGGCAGAGGATGACTCAGGAACAACTGTGGAAGGTAGAGGACTGCCACACACTAAACATCAACTGGAATCCAGAAGAGGTCACTCAGCAGGGTAGCCTGGGTACAAGCATCCACTACTCTGCTAAATTAGTGGGTAACACCCAGCAGGTTTTTGTACAGCCATTAGAGAGGAAACAGGCCTTATAAACCAGCCAATCCTCCTGTCCAATTTTGTTTTCCTAACCTGAGGTGTGACTGCCTCAGACAGAATCAGGAGATAAGGAAATGGCCTATTTGTTTTCCCATGTGTAAAGTATAATGTATTTCTGCACAGAAAGTGTGAGAAGTATCTTTCTACGATCAATAAATGTAAAGGATCAAAACACCCCGAGACTCCACTAATTACATGGGCAAAATAAGGAGACAAGAATATAGATGAAAGAAAGAAGAAAGGAACACCCAGAAGATAATTCATGAATCCCAGGAGTCAGTTGTATCATCTGCAAGCTCGTTGTCTGAATGTTGACTGGATTGGGAGATCATGAGAGATGACTTTGTCTTACTTCCAGCTCCTCTTCTCATAAGCAGTCTGTGCCTCAAGATCTTTGAGAAGAGGATAGATTGCTATTTCTACAGGCTTGTCCTCTCGTATATAAGGCAGATTTCAGAAAATAAATATTTTCTCACCAACACCATAAAACATAATAAACACCTGAGGAGAAAAATCATCTTGTTTTCATGGCCACTCAAACGCTGACCACTCTTTTACAGTTGCTATATGACTAACAACAGGTTAAACTGATCTGAGACCCTACAACTGAGATCTGCTACAAACATCAGTAACCAGTGTATCTAGAAGTTGGCCCAGATGTAAAACAGCACTTAAGGAACAAAGGCAAAAGCACAAGGCAGAAGCTTCAAGAATCCCATCTCCACTGATAAATGTGACACATTAATTACTTCCTCTGACTCCCTGTACCCGTTCTCTCTTCATTTACTGCCTAGTGAGACACTCATCTCTTCAGGGTAGGGATTCTCTCTCACTGCCAACATGATTAGGAGCTTGTTCTTGTTTAAAGCCTCCAGTTGTCATTTTTATTAAAAAAAAAATATATAATTCAGGTTAAAAACTCCCAGAGCACTGCAAACTAACCCTTCGGCAGCTCAAGTCCCAAGGCGCCTATATTTTTGCTAATAAAGGTAGCCTAACTTGAGGGACATAAAGTTAGCACTTCGGCGCATTATTAGAACCGTCCAAGTCTTTATGTTGTTGAGCAGATTGACACCATCTCATTTGCCCTACTGCAATTCACAAACTAGACGTTTCCCAGTCTAACTTGCACCTGTAGAGCCCAATACCCCTGCAGCTGTGTTTTTCAGCCAGAGACATAGATTGATGGCTGCACATAACATATGGGGGGACTTGAAAACACACTGAACAAAACCTGATAATCCCACACGCATGAGCAAAATGGGGGCAAATAAAAACCCAGATAGGCAACTGTGTAAAAAACAACTCGTGGTTTTTATTACATTTTTTTTTAATTGTATGAAAGAATTCTTCAATTAAGAAAACATTTGAGGAGTAAAACAAAGAACAGACCTGCACCAGGTCCTGGACGAAACATGGAAGGTCCACGTTCTTCAGTTTTAACTTCTAGCTTAGCGATAAGTGTGTTTGTCTGGAACGCGGGAAGACACATTCCCCTCCTTTCCCAGAGGCTGGGCTTCTTCTAGAGTCTCTTGTCGAAGCCCAGTTACAGAAACACAGCAACACAGCTTGCAACTCATATCTATCTCCTTCATCTAAATGTGCAGACATGCAGCAGGGCCATCTGTCCATGGACCAGGCCAAACAACAAGAAAGTCTCTTTGGCCAAGCTGGAAGCATGGAAACCTCACATAGCCTTGCTTGGTCCCTGACAGGGCCGTGACAGAAGAGAAGGGGCAAAGCTGGAGTTCAGTCAAAGCCAGGAGCTCCTGCCTCACATAAAGATATTACTACTCAGTTTATCAAGGAGTCTACAAAAGAGGTTATAGTCCTATGAGTGTCCCTACTATAAGTCTCCAGAGTGACTCTCTTTCTTTGACAATGTCAATGTAATAATTCCCATACAAAACAAAAGAGCTCCAAGAGAAGAGCCAAGACGAATCTCCAAACCTAGTGATTCAAGTGGGAAATGAGAGTTTCCCACCCCCCAGGCAGAGGGATGTTTTGAATTGTATCTCAGATCCAGGCCCAGGCCATAAGACTGTTACAAAACAGGGGGTGGGGGGAGGAAAAAACCAAGGGAATGGCATATATTCTGATGACTGTGAGAACAGCAGCTGATCCTTCCCAGATTCCAGGAGAGAGCCATGACAGCAAGCCCCAGCTGGGGAGACGTCATTGAAATGTAGGTGCACTGAGTCCTTCTGCTCATCAAGCCTTCAGAGCTTGATTCGGGAATTACCAAGTCAATACAGAGTCACACTGATTTCAGTGAGCTAATTAAGTCTTGAGTACTCATAAGCTTTACTGTGACCTAATCCCTGTTAGAGCTGTAATTGTACAGATTGATTGATCATTTGATACTGAAATTGCTTAGAATCCAAGCAATAAACTCTTTCTGACAAGGTTGGGGGTTTTTAACAAAAAAAAAGTTATTTCATAAAAATTAACCTTTTGCTCAAACATAAAATTCTAATGAAAATTTTTCTGAAGAAATAGTTCCAATGGCATTTTGACTCTCAAAATGTTTGTCAGAATGAAAGTTCAGTATTTTTTCATATACTTTAAAACCACTGTGAAGTTAAAATAAAAATTAAGACAGTCTCATATATGTATCTATGAAGGACATTACTCGTGCTTGTCTAGTTTGTCACCCCTCCTCCCGCAAAATTACAAAATCTTCTCGGAAATATAAACTCCAGCCCCTGGTAGCTCTACGCCCAAGAGCTGGTGTAACCCACTGCTGTGCCTGTTCTTCATGTTCTCTTCCCCACCTGGTCCCCAGAGGAGCAGAATCTGCTGAAGTTGCCAAAAAGAAGCTTTTGCCAGAAGTCCCACCTCCTCAAAAGTTGTTCCATAAGCAGTGGAACTGTTGAAACCTGTTTTCCTATGATTTGGTGCCTTGCAGCCAGATTCTCCTGTGTCTAACAAGGTGCTAGACCTTCCCTCTCAAGGTTTTCCTGTAGCTCGGGTGTTATTCTAGCCTCTACCCATGTGAATTCTTTCACGCTTAACAAGGGATGGAGTCAAATAACTTCCCTCCCCAGCCATTCTCAGAAAACCTTTCAGGATGCAAACTACCATCTCTGTCAAACTCAGCTAGAAGAGACCAGTAGATTTCGAAGTTATAAGGACAGTGCATACCCCCCTGTGCTCATAAACCTAGCTTCATAAGGAAACACGACTAAAAATAACTATGCTTGGGTTATGAACAGCTATAGTTGCAATGTGAGTTGTGTCTCCGCTCCCTGTCAGTATGCATTAGAGTATGTTTTAATTTCACATTTCCATGGCCTGTGTCAAAAGATCTGTTATTTCTCCTGTGATCTTTTCCTAGCTTCTTTATATTTTTACCACTGTGTAGTTGTACTGTTTTCCTTGTCAGAACAGCCCAAGAAGGCTTAGACATTCTGCATGAAACTTCTTTGCAAGAAGTATTTTATAAGACAGGAATTTTAATAATTCTTAGAACGGTACGTTTTGGTTTTATCCTGCAACATAGCCTGCTTTATATGCAACTCAGGCAGAAAACTACAAAAGGTAATTTAGCTGTTAACTGGCACAGTCTATATATGCCAGCAAAAATGCACCATCACTAGAAAACACTATATTTAGAAAGTACGTAGCATAAGGAGTTAAAAGAGGTCTTTTTTCCCCTTCACAGAAACTATTTCTGTAGATTCAGTCTGGTGTATGCAAAGTAACACATGCTAGAGACTTCTGTGCAAGTACCTCTGGTCTTAAAAAAAAAAAAAAAAGAAAAGATGTTTGTATAGTAATATTGAGATTTGCTATATGCTCTTGCATTTAAGGCCACACTCAAAAGTTTGCACATGTTCTTTCTCCACTGTCAGTTGTTAACTGTCCACTATACCCTCCTCTCCAGCACTGTCTTATTTTTCTCTGAGAGCATGAGCCTTAAAAAGTGCCCTTTTTTTTTGTCTTTCTTTACAATAATAGTGCTTCATCTTCACAGAGTCTCCAGAAATCCATTATAAGCTACTTATTTTCAACACGTTCTGTAACACTGAACCTTTGCTTGCAAGACAGACTTCTGGAAAAATAATAATCCTGTATAATACATCTAAATCCCTCCTGATCAGTAGTGTATTCCCAAATCATTTCCTTGATTCAGCCAAGTTTCCACTCAGAGGCATAAAATTTGGAGGGGGAAAGTTGAGCCGTCCAGGTGGCACAGACAGTATTTCACATCATTCCAGCAGCTCAGGAGCTCCTGCCTCTCCTTATCGTCTCACTGTCGTCTCTGATGGAGACCGAGTTCAGCAGAGGGACACAGACGGAAGCAGGAGAAAGAACTGCAGTGTTTGCCGAGCATCAGATCTCCTTACAGCAGACCAGAGCCCCAAATATTTAACACATTGCAAGGAAAGGCTCAAATAGAGAGCACCAAGAAAGGAAATGGTGCAGTTAGCACCAAAACGCACTGTTTTTGTTTATGTTTGCCAGAGCTTTCAACTGTTTATCAGAATGGCAACAGATGGCACAAGGCAAACACACGCACTTTTTCACAGTTTCCTACAAAACGAACAGATGTCTTCATTACATGCTACATGACCGCGTTTAACAAAATGTGACAAGAAACAGAGGTAGAGAAAAATGGCATACCCCTTTCCTAACCTGAATTGCCTCTTGGCACAGATTTTAGTTGTGCTTGAGCATGGGACTGAATGCACAAGAGGGAACTGAGAGGATTTTTCACCTGTATCTATCTACTCCACTGTATCCAGTAGGCATAGAAAAAACAGAAGCAGAGACTTCAAGGTGGTTTCAGCTCTAGGGAAACATTGCACACCTCTGGACCCAACAAGATGGAGACTGGAGATGTTCTCACCATCTCTTCTTAGAAGTGTTTTCAGGAGATGACTGTGCTCACCTGGGTGAGGAGACCCCCTTGAGTAGAGTCCACATGATCCTAGTAAACTTTTAGCTCTGCTAGAGAGAGCGTCAGCCACAGTCTGCTGCTGGAGCCATGGAAAGCATTTATATTGGCCAGGCTCCATCAGAGGCTGAGCAAGAAGAGTAGAATCATAGAATTGTCTAGGTTGGAAGGGACCTTTCAGATCATCTAGTCCAACCATCAACCTAACACTGACAAAAACCATCACTGAACTATATCGCTAAGCACTATGTCTACCTGTCTCTTAAATACCTCCAGGGATGGTGCCTCAACCACTTCCCTGGGCAGCCTGTTCCAATGCTTAATAACCCTTTCAGCGTAAAAGTTTTTCCTAATATCTAATCTAAACCTCCCCTGGCACAACTTGAGGCCGTTTCCTCTTGTCCTATCGCATGTTACTTGGGAGAAGAGACCAACCCCCACCTCTCTACAGCCTCCTTTTAGGTAGTTGTAGAGAGCAATAAGGTCTCCCCCCTCAGCTTTCTTTTCTCCAGGCTAAACCACCCCAGCTCCCTCAGCTGCTCCTCATAAGGCTTGTTCTCCAGACCCCTCATCAGCTTCATTGCCCTTCTCTGGACATGCTCCAGCACCTTAATGTATTTTTTGTAGTGAGGGCCCAAAATTGCACACAGTACTTGAGGTGGGGCCTCACCAGTGCCGAGTACAGGGGGACAATCACTTCCCTAGTACTGCTCACTGCAGTGTTCCTGATACAGGTCAGGATGCTGTTGGTCTTCTGTAACAAGAAGATTCATCAAACCTAAATGGTCCCAAATGCTAGAGATTTCTCTAGTGATGCAAGTGAATAGAGCCCCATGAACAAAATAAATCTCTTCTGAAAACAAGGCCCACATTAGGCTAAATACTGCCTTTCTCTGCTCGGCTAGGGGGCTCAGCAATTCAAGGAAACCCATGTCTTGACACAGAAGGCAGGAGAAGAGCATGGAGGACTTCTCCACACCAGAGAGCTGGACTTGTCAATCTTAATTTTTGCTAAGAACTGTATCAGAAATCAGACAGGCTTACATCAAGTCCTTCCTTTCATTTTCAAATCAACTAAAGAAGAAATGGGGAGAAGTGTTCAGGTTTGGTGGGTAATCAGCACTTGATGTCCACTCGCTTAGGTGTTTAGCACAGAGTGGATCAGAGAAAGCTCAGAGCAAAATCACAATTGATGTGAAAATTTTACAACAGGGCAATAGACATTGATATATTTCATTTTGTTTCTGCTGAAGAGAAAAAAGCTAGTCATTTCAGACAGCTCTCTCAGTTAGACGGCAGACGTAACTTGCTTACCGATCTGCATTTGGGGACTGCAAGGGCAGGGACGGACACAGAAAGGGTTGTAGCAAAGCACAGCCTTGGACATATTTCTTCCAGCTGGAAGCTTTGAATTGCTTCAATACAGAGCCATACTCCAGCCTCTCAAAGAAAACTTCAGACTCTTTGTAATAAAGCCAGGATCCATCTCCAAGCCAGGTTGTCACAACACAGTCTGAGGACAAACCCATGGCAAAAGACACAGAACAGACCTTGCAGGCACTTCTCTTTTGTCCACAGCATAAACAGTTATAAAGCAAGAGAGACTTAATGCTGTCCCTCTTCCCAGAACTTCTCTAAGTAGGCCAACACAGGGGAAACCCATACCATAACATGCTAGAGCTGCTAGTCTGGGGTTTGTCAGGCATCAGCTGTGCCAGTGAGACTAAGTCTCTTGACAACAGTATGAGCCTCTCCTATTCCTGCTGGGTAAACCTCAGAACTAGCTGTAGGCTTTAAGGGCTGTATAACCCCTATGAGGGACTTTATACAGCTAGGGTAAGAGCATATAAAACATAGGCAGATCCCCCTCTTGGGAGGTGTTATCTGCTAGCCCAAGCAACAGAGGCCCAGACTCTTCTCCAGCTGGTACCAGTTCACCTCAAAGGTCCTGAGCTATCTGCAAATTTGCCCATATAGATACATGCTGCTGGCCTGCAGCACTGCATAGAAGGCTTTACAAAGTCATAATCCGGCATGAAACAGAGAAGACTCTAGAGTTAAGCATGCTGTAAAAGTAGTGATCCGCTGCACATTATTTATCAACACCTATTTGCATTGGGGAGCTGTCGATCAGGCTGATTAACACGGCCCTGCACACTGGTGTGACAGCATCCTTGAGCTGCGCTGTGCTGTCCTCGCTTATTCACAGACAGGGTTGGTATCTGCACAGTACCGTGTCCTGCCACGAAGAAGTTCCTTAACAGGTTCTAAGTGCCTTAAGTCCATAGAGCAGCCATCTGCTCATTGTTCCTGCATTTTACCCTGTGACAGGCAAAACTGACTGCAATTCTTGACAGGAAAATAGTCTCCCCTTCAGGCTCACAGGGAGTTTTATGCAATGCAGTCTTCTAGACACCCATGGCTGGCTCTCCCCTTTTGCGGTAGGGGCCCAGGGCAATGGAGACAGCCTTTGCTGCTGGTAAAATTATCCTGTATAAAATGAAACATCTAAAAAACAGCTAACATCAGGAAAACCAGCTCATGTAAATCCTTTGACTTTCAGATAACCTGTGCTCAGACTAACAAAACACAATTCTTAGCTGGTTAGGAAGATGCCAACCAGATTTCTGCTTCGGCATACCATTTCCAGTGGTCAGTCCTACGCCGATGGGAGGCCATAGGAGCTTTCCCATGGATTTCAGCAGACAGAATCAGGCCCTCTGATAGCGCTGAAAGCAGCACCAAGAACAGAATGTCTCTGCAGGATGCCTACATGCCCTGGGCAGAGACGAAATGTCAGGATGCAGGCAGGGCAGAAACTCCCCCAGGCAGCAAGGAAGAAAACATTTACTGAGTTTTTAGGGAGGAGCACTCTAGCCATTCTTTCAACCATTATATAACTTTAATGACTGGCCCCTCTCATTGTCTTAGCAGCTTGCAGAATTTTCTCCTCCCTTCCCCTCATCTCCACCTCCCGTATTGGCTTTGAAGATTTCATCTGCAGCTGCTCACAGAGGTATTGTCCATCTGGAAAACAATGTCTGCTGAACCCAAAGTTCCTTGTGGAGCTACTGTTCTCAGCAAACTGCTTCTCACAAGCTTTATATTCCTCACCAGTTCTCTAGGCCTCTTCCTAGTGGCAATTGGTAGCCCCTCCAGCAACAAAAGATGGCACAGGGCCTCATTAGCAGTGCAAGGCGCTCCACAGCAGAGGCTCTTTGAATCAAATGCTGTGACATCCTTAGTATATATGTCCTGAAAGAAAACCTAAAAATACAGGCAGTGGTGACACAGAACACTTCCTGCACGTGACTAAAATCCATGGCAATATTCTCACCTAGTGCACAAAAAGGCAGAAACCCAAATCTATCCTATGGGTGAATGCATTTGCATGTGTTTGTGAGCGCATTTAATGCAACCCTTAAAGCTGTTCTTAGTGCACATATCACAGCACAGGATGTTGGAAGTTCAATTATTTCCACAACATTAGAAGATTGAAAGCTAAATACAACAGATATCTCAGATGTCTAAATTGAGACTGAAGTGGCTAAATTCTGTATGCGTCTACAACTGTGATTTGGGTATTCTTTCCACCTAGCCCAGAAGTCACTGGGCACCTCCCTACCCGAGTCAAAGGTTTCAATGGATTCTCTTTCTTGCCATTGGCTTCTTAATAGAGGGCCAAAGGTGGATTCAGTCATTGCAATTCATATGTTTTCCAAGTAAAAGCCTACTGATTAAACTATTCACTCCAGAACAGGGCATTTGGTTTTGAGATTCTCTACAGCCTGAGAGTACACGTTCAGTTCCTCACTTTACCCTAAATAAGTCTCCTTTTCGCTAGGCTAGCGTCTCATCCTGGTGGAGCTACGTGTATCTATTTTGCCAGAACTCACAAGCATAATAAACAAGACCAACCTACAGCCAGCCAGAACAAAGAGAGAAAAAAAGAAAAAAAAAAAAGAGGCCCTGATATCATTCATACCATCTGCAAAGAGACTGATGCTCAGATTATACCTCTGCATCACTAGAAACTAGCTTTGATGTTCTTTTAAAACAATTCATCTGTACAACTCCACACACTCTTATGGCTCCATTGAAGAAAAAAAAATACAATCTGGTTTTTGCTTCATCTGCTCGTAACAGCATTTTCCCCAATACACAGGAGGGTAAGGATCTCTGATATTGGCATCACATTGGTAGAAAAATCGGGAGACTAAATAGTTTGAGTTATGTAGGCATATAATGCACTCTTGGAAGGAAGACCACCACAAGTGTCCTCAAACAACGTTTCTTCTCCAGGAATCCCACTCTAAACTCTAAATCTGCTTCCCCAAAAATATTGTGTCCTTTGAATTGCCATCAGCTATAGAGAATGAGAGCATTCATGATTTGCTACAGCTTTTGTTCAAAGATCACTGCAAAATGAAGAGAGACCAAATGAGACAGCAGGTCTTCTGTAGATTGAGCATTTACTTACACACCAGAAAAGGAACTCATAAGACTATGTTTAACACCATCTGGGGATCCTCCCATACAATATTACCATCAATAATAACAGAAGCCTAGCTACAGATTGTTGTACTCCATGACAGCTAAATATATCAGACCTAATTAGATAACACAGGCCAAAAAGCAGAAATCTGCAAACACAAGGGAATGCTACCACAAGGACCAGGAAGATGGAAAAAAAAACCCTGCAAATTAAGTGTAGGGATGAACCTGGATTTAAATCACCAGTCTCAACACCACAACTGAAATTTAGGAAAGGTCAGCTCTAAATAAGGAGCCTAGTTTGAACTGCACAGCTGGGGTCTCTCTGTGACTCAAACCAGAGCACAGGCTCCAAACACTCGTAAGAGCTAGAAAGAATGCACTAGGGAATTTACCTCAGCTGGTGTATATCAGCCTAGCTCCATTGACTTCAATTAGCATGAAGTTAAATCTTCAGTGTTGACTTCAATGGGATTACAGTGATTTACATCAGCTGAGGAGCTAACATTTCACTTTTAGGCAGACTCTTCCGTAGCGTCTTCATTAGTGGAAATTCTATGTAAAGAAAAGAAAAAGAGATATACCCTGTTCTTATGGTTCCAGACACCTACTGCAATGGATATATCATAAATGCAAGAGATAGACTGACAGCCAACTATAATTAGCTCCATTTTCTACAGTTCAATCTGTGGTTACAATTACCCTTTCTTTGCTATAAACATCCAGCTAAGAATTGCTGGAGCCACTCCTTCCACTTCCTGCCTCTCCCCCTTATTTAACAGCTCTAAACGCAGGTTTTCATAAAGGCACAAGGTTCTTGCCCTTTCCTGTGCACACACAGCTGGCAATTACTGCTAGCAGCCAGCATTCCCACTTCCCAGCAGTCTCTTCCTGTCTGTTTTCCCTAACTCTGTAAACACAAGAATAACTATCGTTTCATTGGATATTACACATGTATCCCAGGTTTGAATGCTCTAAGATACTTAAATTCAGTATACTGTGAAACATGCAACAAGACACTGTGGTCCTCCCACAGGTTGTGTTGCCAGTTGTCGTTGGAAAACAACATGCTGGTTCCTCCTGGATTCTAACAGAGCCATTGCTTGTTAAACATTGAAAATATTATGCGAAACTCCCAAATATGAGGAATCCAAGGCAGGCATCCCTACCTCCTACTTCTAGGCACCCAATCTGAATGCCTTGATTAGGCTCCTTTACATCCAGAGGTGATTTAAGAGCTAAACTAGGAGTTTACCGCTCTCCATGGAATATATAGCCTGTGTAGGCTCATAAACTAGGTACCTTTATTAGAAGCCTAAAGATGGTATGAATATTCTCAAAATACCTATATGTCCCATTTCTCCCCCTGAACCCTTTTATCATCCGACAACATGAACCAGAAAGAGAGGAAGTTTGCCTGGTCCAGGGTTCTCTTAACATTTTAAGACCTTGAGATTTATACAGCTGTTGAACATCAGGTCCTGCTGCCCAGTACCAAAGCTATGTTTTGGGTGGAATTATGTAAATGACTGTCTTCACATTTCCCGGTCAATTTAATGGAATGTCAAGGATGGATTCAAACTGACTGGGGAAGAAATAAAAGCGTACACACCATTTAAAAGCTTTGAAAGCATATCCCTATAGGAAAAGGTTCATATTGCCTTGGATGAAGTTTATTCCTTCCTTGTGTATATTGCACAGCAGTTGTCATCTCACAATATTGGGGTTAAGACTCTCACTCCCCAATCCTTGGTCATCATCTCCTATAGAGTTATTAAGCCTAAGAAGATGCCTTTTTAAGTCAAGAATAACTTTTGTTCAAAGTGTTTCCTGAGTAGCTTATGGACAGATGAATTTACTATTCCTAGGAAGCTGTCACTGAAATCTCAAAGACAAACTACCTGCTTCAGTTGTTATGGTTCCATTGTTACTATATATTTATGGATTTCCTCTGTAAGCTCCCAGGTTTCAGGACTTTTCCTTCTCCCCTCCTCCTCCCACAGATCTCCCAGATTTTTCTTCTGGTGTTACATTGTGCCACTTCCCAGTCATGGTTTGCAGAACACATTCCAGCTCTGCCATGTTTCTAAGCCTCAAACTAAAGGAAAAATTGTTGCCCCTTCTGCAAAATTCAGTTTTAACCATACAACTGAACTCTTCTGAAGGTATTTAGTTCAAATCAAAGTGAAGTGGGACACTTTAGTCTTCTTACAAAAGACAGGCAGCTGCAAATGACATCAAGTACTAACACTCAGCAGCTGCCTCGGAAAAAAAGAATATGGAATTATTGAAAAAAATTGTCAGAGAGCAGGGAGAGAGGAAGCATGGATGATGGTCAGATAGTTCTCAATTCATTAAACATTCCATCACAGTAGAGGATGTGGAAAGTTCTGGGTAGCTGCTCTGAAGTGAGACGCTGACCTACAGGAGCAGCTTAAAATTCATGCAAATTTTATAAAGTGACATCCTTCTAGTTCCTCTTACTCATCTTTTGAGTAGCTAAATACTAATCACATTTACAGGTTTTGAGAGAGAGAGAAATCAGACTTTCAGCTGGTCACATGACTCCAGGAAGTTGGGATTAAAGAAAAAATACTAAATATTGTAACACATCGTGAGGGTACTGACTCTCTGAGAGTGCAGCCACACACGGGTCTGAAAGAGCTGTGCTATAATATCAAAGAAGCAAAGAGAATTGTTATACTCTCCATATTTTATAACCTAAAAAGGAATGGAGGAAGCCCAAGGAGCTCGACTTCTCACCTTAAAAATGCACAGATTATACTGACTCGTTCTTTATGGTCTCTTCTTTTTCCCAGTCTCCCCTATTTTGACTCCTCCTTTCTTAATTTCTTTGTTTCTTCCTCTTTCTCGGTGGTCTGTCTCCAAATTCAAAGGTGATGCTTTCCCTGAGCCTACCCTCTTCACTCCCTCCTACCCTTTGTCCCAGCCCAGGGAGCCATGGATGGCTCCCGCTGTCATCATCCGACCTTTCCAACAAGTGCAACAGAGCCTGTGGCTGTACCTTTACCCTCCTTCCCCCCACAATAAACCTTAATTACCTCCTGTGTTTGCTTTGACAGAGAAATAAAGGATCTTCATCATTAGGCAGATTATTTTTTTTTTTTTTTTCAAAAATCAGCCTCATTTTTGCCACCCTATGGACAGTTTTACCTTTACATGGCAGAACTGTTCACATTTGCCTGAATTCTTCCATACACTACAATGACGCAAGAAATGAAGACCAAGTCTGTTTTTTAAGGTTACGTATTGAACATTTACCTAGGAGCTGGAGAACGGTAATCCAGTGAGTTGCATAAAAGCAATAACAGCAGCAAGATTTTGTATACATCTCAGGTAGCTTTCCCTGCCAAGTGAAATGCTTTAAAATTCTTGATCATAATCATCTTTTTTAAAAAGTGTCCATTGAAAAAAAAAACTTTTCTCATTATTTAATCTTTGCCTGTGTGTTTCCTATTCAGCATTTTTAACGGCCGTTTTTCTAATACCACATTCACCTCAAGTGACATTAAGCTGATGTAATAGAACCATTTTAATCAGTGACAATCAATTTTATTACTATGAAAACCTTAGGGACAGAACATTAAATACATACCATGTAATTAGTTTTGATAAAACAAGCCTTCATCTTAGCAAATCAAATATAATAAAAAGGAAATTTAACAGCTATAAAAATCTATGGCATAAAGTAGGTATGAATATGCATGCTGTACATGCAACAGTATATAATCATGTTTCATTTCATCTACACATATAATCTGTGTGAGGGCAAAGATGAGTTCTGGAAAGCCTTTGGAAATGTAGGAATGCCCCAAATGTTCTTTTGTGGAGAATAACCTACTTTATATGCTTGCTTTATAGGCTACATTAGTAGCTGCATCTTAGAAGATAATTCAGATTGTGAGGAGTCTGCAAAATCGCTTAATGAATGCCCTTATTGATGCAACGAAACCAAGATGAAAAGCAGTACTGAGGAAAGTAGACTAAATATCCACTACCTCACTAGTGATAAAAATAGAGTTTCTGTCTCCGTATTTATTCACAATGTAATTAATATCTGACATGATTCTGCAGCCTCTATGCCACCAAGGCTGGAAGTGTTTACAAACAACCATTAGTACTGTGTCAGAAGAGCAGGCTGGGCACATAACAGCCTCCCCCATAGGCACAGACCAATATTTCTCCAGCAACCAGGAATTCCCACCGAGGTCACCAGCAGCACAGAGGCACTTTATTCTGTTTCTTGCAAGGACCACGTCCTTGTGCAGATCATGATATCCCTCGAGCAGGAACACCTAACAGGACTGAGGGGATTTGGTGGTGAATTTTCCTTTTTCATTAGCCAGGGGCTATTTTGTTTGAAATTATTTGGAAAATATAAATAATGTTTCCACACTTAGTAATCATCCACTGGGGGCATATTTAAGTTGCAATTTGTCAGCGTGAAGTTTTGCCACACAGAGAGAAACAACAAGCTACAAAAACAGTCTCTGAGACACGATCTTCCCAGCCAGGAATCAGCAGAGTCTCCTGCTCTAGCCTTCTCTCCTTGATTTCTTGTCCAGGTGACCTCCTGGTCACAAAGAAATTCTCAGTTCACTTTTCAGATAGCCATTAAGATTACTTTGTACTATTCCACCCCAGGGGAACCGAAAAGCTAGCCCAAAATCCAGAACAATTGACTATATTTTTCTCTCAACAGAAAATTGGATTTTCTACTAAGCTTAAAACCTCTTCAAGGGAAATAGATTAATTCAGAAAGTCTTCCAATTTTAAATCCATTTTCCCAGAGCAGATTTTGATTCAACATTTTCACGGGGTTCTCCTCAAAACCAACAAAAGTTTAAAAACAAACAAACAAAAAAAAAGTCCTCACAATTTCCCAGGAAAAGTTCTTCACCAAATTATGTCTATAAAAAATTAGAAGTATTTATTACTTTCCTCAAAATTTGCCACAAGAAAACAAAGCATTTCCTGGTTAGTTCTAGTCAAGCATTCAGGCTTGTCTGGTTCGTCTCATTCTTCCCCACGTTAATCAGGAATCACATCATAGCCAAGAGACTGTAATTACATCTGATGGAGCCCTTTGCATTTTGTCAAAAATATCTTTGCATCAACAACCCATTGCAGAAACCTGCACCCGGATGCTATGGAAAGCCCATGGCCCCAGAACTGGGGAAACCAGTGCACAGTTCCAGATTTGGGAGCGACTCATGAGATTGGTCGTGTCAGGGTTAAGGAGATGGGGTTTCTTGAGGCCCCAGCTCTGGGTCGTGGCACCAAGCACATCACTCAAGGGCAGAAGAGCCTTGATCTCCATGTCATGGCCACGGGATGGGACCTCGGGCCTTTGGACTCAGAGGTTTCAAAGGGTCTCACCAGCTGCTGGCCCAGCCCTGGACTAGATTCCTCCTGCAGGTTGCCCCAAAGCTGGTGGTCCTGTGACACCAGAGCCTGCAGCTGCGGGCCAGACGAGCGGCCCAAGTGGACTGGTCTCTGATGGAGAGCTGGGACTGTGAAAGCTAGAGAGACACTGTCTCTAACCCAGCCAAAAATCCTGAGACATAAGCAGCTGCTACCAGTGGCAGAACTGACAAGATCATCAATTTCTCTGAGAAGCTGCAGCATCTGGGGAGCATATTTCATTTCGGAAACACTGTGTATTGATGTGTCTGAAACAGACTTTTCTTAGGTTTTCTGGTTCACGTGAAGTACTGAGGAAGGCTTGTTTTAGACTGAGAGAAAACGGAAAAGAAAAACCCCACAGTTTTCTGCCATCTGGAAATCCTGAGGGTTTAGCTGTCTCTATTTGCAACAGTCTATGTCTGATGCAGGAAAAGAATTGGGCCAGGAATCCTGGAGGATCAGCCTTATCCATCCCTTTACTGTATCTTATTACCCTTTCAGCTGGGGTTGCTCAGAGCCCCACATAGGCTAGATCAGCTCCATCAAGTGCACCGTATAGGCACAAACTCAGCCTTATATTTCTCTGAAATAATGGTGATTCATGCACAGTGACAAAATTTTCCCAAGACGTTGCAAGTCTTACAAGCCAAAGGTAAGTGTTTGAAAGAAATAGTTAATACTTGAAACTGAATCCTCAATTCAAGGTGACCTTGGAGTTTTTATTAATGCTTTGATCACCTCCATGTCTATGAAGTGACATGACTCGATTACCGTGTGTTACATCCTCACATTTACTCATACCTCAGAGGGCCTAATTTGTGCCTCTGATGTATTTCTGAAGTAATTTCTATGGAAAGATATTTTTTAAATTCCTTTAAGTGTATAAATTGTATTATTAATTCAACATACTACTTTTGCTCCATTGTTCCTTTTTTTTTTTTTTTCCCTGCTGTTAGAATACGTGAGAGGAAATTTAAGCTGTTGAGCCATTAGGAATACCTCACCTCTGTATATCACTAAAAGAAACATTCTGTTTCCCATCTGGACCATGGTGCTTGGTGCTTGGATAGGTGCTTGAATTCCTGCAGTTTGATATTTTGGGATGGAAGTCCTGCGTCTGCCAAAGTCAGTAGCAAAAAACATTCTTAGTGCTTTAAATGGGGTAGAATCAAACCTAAAGAGTGACAACAAGGCACCTCTGTTCGGCACATTGGTCCCTCCTGTTATCTGTGCAACACATGGAGTTTGTTGATATCTCAATATGAATAAAATATTCATTGACATGTTTTATGTGTGTCTGCATATGCACTGCAGCTGGATGAACACATCATCATTCCAAGACCTTAACCCTTTTGTCTGATTGCAAATTGCAAGCCAAGGCAGTGATTTTCATCACTTTTATTCTATTTTTCTTAAACATGCAACGGATCAGCTTAGGAATGCAAGCTGTATTTTGTAACTCACTCACAAATAGCCTGTTCATGTCTGCCTCGATCCAAGAGAGAACTTAAACCTGTCCCCAGAAGGGGCTACGCAAGATTTAAAATATTTCCTTGCATAGCGACCTGTGTGTACTGGCTGGGCACAACAGCTCAGTCACCTCAGCTTCACAAATAGACCTCACAGTTCCCTCACAGGGACCAAGGATGGACAGGCTGTACTGGAAAGAGCGGTAACCTGCCTCCATCAGTGGCCTAGAGCAGATATATAGGGCATTACAACACTTCAGGAACACTCTTCCCATCAGCAGCAGCCTGAGCCTCAGACTTTCAGAGACAGAGGTGCTTCACTGGTGTTTGATAAATCTGCATGGATTTCTTGTCCATTAACTTGTCCAGTCTCCCCATAAACTCATATGAACTTCCAGCAACTAGTACATCCCGCAGCAAGGAGTTCCTCAGCTTCACTTCGTGTTACATGCAAAAACACTGACTGTCTTTACACCCCCTACCCAAAAGGGATGAGGACGGATAAAGCCTAAAAAAGTTTTAGGAAATGTTTCAGAATCTTGAATGGAAAAGGATATTGCTTTTCTGCCAGAGCAATAGGAATAATACACTGTCAAAGGTGAGGGACAGTGCATGTTCCCAACTTTGTCACTACCTATGTGTAGATCCATGCTCTCACTTTTCCCTTCTGAACACTCTAAATTACAAGTAGATTTCAGAAAGGCCATAGCATCATTTGTTGTACAAACACTTTCATGGATAATTATTTACTGTATATTTGCTACAATTTCTATTTCTGCAGAAATTATGGATAGATAAAACCTCACTGGCTCAGCTGTTCACAGATAAACCAATAAGCCAGGCTGCAATTGCATACACTAGAAAATCAATCATTGAAACTTCAGTCGTTTTAACTCATTTGGAAGGACATACACAAATATATTTGTGCTGTATTTGCCTAATTCTAATATACATTCACGTGCCTGTATACATTTCCCTGTCAAGATACAGTAATTAGATCTATGAAATACAAACAGCTAGGGTTTATGCCATTCTGCCTCCCCTCCTCCCCAACACTCCTATATTAGTAACTAGAAATAAACACTCAGCAACACGAAGAAACGGGGGAAGGGAAAGCTTTAAAAATGATCTGCTGATTTCTGTATGGAGGGGCTGATAGCTATCAAACCCTCTTAGGTAAAACATGGCTCAGTATACCAAAGTGACCTGACAGTCTACTCTTTAATTACCAGTATGAGATGTGACATGTCATAGCACAACTGTGGTGGCACTGTAATACACATCTGGCTGCAGTCAGCACCACCCTAAAAGAGCAGTTTTCACAACAGGTGTTACCTCCCTCTGGAAACAGGACTCAAAGGAACAATGTTTATGGCTTCATCCTGGGCAAAATAGCGAGATGCAAAGGGAAAGGCTAATACCTACACAGCAACTTTACTATGTGGGCTTTGGCTGAGACTAAGAAATATGATGAGTCAAACGCTTCTGATAACTTAAATGCTTGGGCTTTCAAATTAGCCATGTTTGTTTTTAAAAGATCTTCAAATGAAATTGGGATGAATTCCTTTCTCCTGATCAGAATCCAGTGTCATTCATTGTCCCATAAAACAAGGACACACCGCGGGATTGGAGGGAACTGCTGTAAGCGTGTCCAAAACCCAAGCGTGTGTGTGTATGTGAGTGTCTATGTGCGTAGACAAAGGAATTATTATTGGAAAACAGCTCTTGCTTTTTAAACGAAATCTGGCTTGTGAACCCTTCCACCAGGAATCAATATGCAAATGCTGATACAGATGTTACCTAAGGTGCAAGCAAGATCAAAGCAGTGCTTGCGAAGCTCAGCTCCAATTCTTGGCAAAGGTGCTGATGATGGAGAGGGATTAAAAATAAATAGGGCATAATAGCTCCAGCATGAAACTCCACTCCTTACAGCTAATACACCAACCCACACAGAAGATTGCTGAAATGCTGAAACCAGCTAGACTGGCAGGCCTGATAGGGAAATGGAGTCCATCACACTGGAACTTCAAACAGGGTCAGATAGCATAATGATCTGCATGCCAGGGGCAGGGAAGGTAAGAGGATAGCAGAAGATCGGATACCAGGGACTTTATACCTGGCTTGCTGCCAGCAGACAGGTCAGAGGCAGAAAAGGACACAAAGAAGGAGAAGAGGGAAGGCATTGTCCAACGGGAACTTAGGTTCTTTCAGTTCTCTGAAGGCTGTCATTCAACCTACTTCAGTACCTGCAGAATGTGCAAAAAAAAAAAAAAAAAAAAAGCATTACCAGTGTTTTAGTTGTCTGGTCTGTTTAGCTTTAGTTAAGGCTTCTTTGCTTGATATTTAGTAAGTCTTGCTGGTCTGAGCCACCAGTGCTTTTAACATCATGGACCTGATAACTATACACAAACTGTCTAGAAAAATCTATAGACGATCCACTTCCATCAGAAGATTCTTTGAATCCCAAGAACAGATTCCAGATGCTCAGTCAAAAGATGAAAAGCGAAGATGTTTCCCCTAGTAAAAGTATCCTTTATGGGTCTTTGCCTGGTACAGCCTCGGATGTATGAGAATGAGGCAGGTTTGCAGGCAGAGATGTCTTTAAAAAAATAAAATTAAATAAAGAAACCTCACACACGAAGAGATGCAGCTGGAGAAGGCCCTGCAGATCTTCTTCAGGTCTGAGACAGAAGCAAAAACTTCAGCCTAAAGAGATTCTGAGAACAAATGCCCTGAGATTCACTTAATTGTGGGAATCACCTTGTCACCTACTCTCTGATAAATGCATGCCAGTACTCAAAGCTGCCTGAATGACAAGCTAGATTAAAAGGCCTAAGGTGAGAGAAATTTACAGAGTATTAAAAAAAAAAAAAAGTCATTTTAGGCAATTCTCCTTGGAGGTCTCTTACACCAAAGTGCTCCCAGCAGCACTTATGGTGAGTAAGAATCAGGCCCCTTGCCTTTTAAACAAGGTGTCAGGAGATAAATGTATGTTGCACATTTTACATTTCTTCTTTCATTGTTCATATAATAATGAGCAGACCCTGTCACAGGACCCAGAAGATTACATTTCCCATCTGTTACAGACAGCACAGAGCAATGGTTTTACATTACCACGTAGGGTTCAGGAGCTGTGTTCAGAAAAGTCTATTAGGAATGCACACTGACAGGCGATTCCAATTAGGCAGCAGAGGAAACCAAAAAAAAAAAAGAGCTGGAAAAGAGATTGCATTAAAAAGTTTGGCTCTGAGTCTTAATTTCCTGGAAAACTAGAATACTTTGGGCTGGTTCTTCTCCAGGTGAAAATGCAGAGCTCTTTGCGCAGTAAGGACAGCATCAAGAGTGAGATTGAACATGTGGCCATGCACTGTCTATTGTCCAGCAGAAATGAAAATCAGCCTCTTGTGTGATTTAGCACAGAAAAATCAATGCAATTTATTGATGGGTTTAATTTACCTAAGCAGGAAGGTCAGGGACTCTGCCCAGAGAAGGCTGAGTTTAGATCACACCTGGTAAACAGGAAGGGCAGGGACCAGAGTGACAAGCCCAAACTGGGTATGCTGGAAATTAGCGAGCAAAACAGCAACAGGATGGGTCTGTCACCACTTTGTAGACTATCCTATCTGACACTAGTCCCATGAGGACAGGTGACCTGAAAAGCATGAACTCTACCACACAGCCTATGATATTCATCTCCTCCTTTAGTATCTGGTCCACCATGACATGGCTGACCCTTTGTCCTGATCTTGAAAGGAAACTGGCTCGGGAAGGGCCTCTGACAGTAGCTCTCTGCTTCAGCTTTAATCACAAACACTGGCTAAAGTTCAAAACCCCCCTTCCTATTCCCTTTTTCGTTCATCTTCTCCTTTTAACTTTTAATGTATTTTCTACCTTTTCTTTTATGTTGTGTTTAGCAAATAAATTAGAAAGCATCTAGTTTAGATGGCCAATACTGGTCATTCTCCAAAGCTATTGTGATCTTGTGAGATGCGTAAAGGCAACATCTCAAAAATTTAGCAATGGTAAAACTAACAATCGCTCTACTCCTGGCTGAAGCACCAGCCTGAGAGAAGGCCTGCACTTAGCTTCACAAGCTCTCGACCTCAAGATCAATCTGGTGTGATGCCCAGCCTGGATCTGATTCATGCTCACCCAAAAGCAAAACAGACAGTAAGCAGGTACAGGCTTGACTGCTGATGTCAGGCAGGCCTACAAGTGAGGGTCAGTAGCAGTCTGTAAAAGGAATGGAGGTAGCAGTCTCCTCACAGGTTGCTCCCCCCACACCCCCCCGCCTTTTGGCACATTAGGAAGTAAGCAGGAACAGGCTCCCAGAGCATGAGCAGCCCTAGTCCATCTAAGCTAACCTCGTCCTCCAAAGGACCTCCGCCGAGACCGTGGTTACTGTCTTTAGAGCCTTCAAAAGGGCCAGCAAAGAAGAAGGTGGGTCTTAAATAATTCTCTGCAATCATAAGGAACAGAAACCTTAGGTACTGTTACAATATCATATTTCGACATTCTTTATTTTTTATATTGCAAATATAATTCATAGAATAGTTTGGATTGGAAGGGACCATTAAAGGCCATCTAGTCCAACCCCCCTGCAATGTGCAGGAACATCTTCAACTAAACTAGATCAGGTTGCTCAGAGCCCCCTCCGACCTGACCTTGAATGATTCCAGGGATGGGGCATCTACCACCTCTCTGGGTAATCTGTTCCAGTGTTTCACCACCTTCATTGTAAAAAACGTCTTCCTTATATTTAGTCTAAATCTGCCCTTTTATTTAAAACAATGACCCCTTGTCCTACTGCAACAGGCCCTACTAAAAGGTTTGTCCCCAAAATGATTATTTGTTTTTGTCTTTTCCTGTGCCTTTAAGACGACAACTGAAGGTGGATGTCTGAGCCAGAACCCAACCAGGGGAAGTCTTTGAACTCAAAGCCTGTACCTGATGTAAGTGTTTAATACTGCACAAGTGGCAGAATTCACATTGACACCTCTGAGACTCTGGATCCTTTCCATGCTTTCAAATTAAGCACACCGCACTCAGGTGCACCCCTCAGCGACCCATGGCTGAGAAAACCACCGTTTGCAGGCTCAACAGCTGGTACTGCCAACACTTTGCATCCGAGCACTAGCAGCTACAGCCCCGGATCCCAATCCTCCTCTTTACTGCTCTGCAAACACATGCTGTAGAACTAGCATGACAAGGTCATGCAAGCACTGCATGGTCAGCGGTGGCCCAGGGCACGCCAGCAGAGCAGTGTGCTAGTAGGACATCCTGCAGCACAGAAATGGCAATGAAAGCACCATGGCTTCTCTGTATCAGTCTGGAGCACACACCAACCTCCTAGCCCATTTTACAGACTGAGGAGAGCACAGGGAGCTCCAAGGTTTGCCTGCACCCCTTTCCAAACTGTGCCATGCGCATGCCAGGCCTGGTGACAGCAACAATGCATTTATCCCCCTGCCATCGTGTGACACAGGGAGTCTAAACAGAAACACGAGGTCACAGCCTTTACAGCATCTTTCCTAAAGCTTTACTTGGTGGGCAATCAACAGCAGTGCTTTTGAAGAAAGTTACACAGTCAGAGAAGCTACAACAAAGCAACCAAGAAAGGCAGCTGCTTTTCCAGACGCAAATGCCACAGATGAGAGGCTCTGTGCTTTGGCCTCCTGTGCCAGTCAGCAGAAGGCTCTTGCAAGGGAGACTTGCTGGTCCTGTGGGTATAAAACTTGAAACCACTACTCGATCATCCAATCCATCTGCATGCAAACCTGTTCCGGGCTTCAAAGCCAGTGCCACACATGGCCTGACTACACAATCAAGCTTTGTACACAAAAGCTGAGTTAAAAATTAACCAGGCTGGAAAGAAGGGGAGAAAGAGGGTCACCTGGCCAAGCTGTGAGCATAGGAGCAAAACGCTCACAAGTAAACGTATTACACATAATGTTGTCACATATGTTCACTAACTGGAGCAGCCCCCTGCCCTCCTAGCAAAGGAGAACAGATGTCTGAAATCAAATCACCTAAATGCCCTCTATTTTTTGGGCATCACCTTTTTTTCCCTTGTTGCCAGATTTGAAAGTCCAATTTGCCAGAATAATATCCCCTGCATGCATGGAGGCTTTCAAAGTTGAAGCATCTGTCTCTTAGCAACCAGAGAGGCTTGAAGGATCCTTTTTTTTTTTTTTGCTTTCCCCTGATACCCACTGAGACATGTCAATTACTTACATCTTTCCAAAAAAAGATAAAGGACCAGACATCCCTTCCACTCCCCAACCACACAATGCAAAGAAGAGAACTCCACAGAGGGGATAACAAAACACTGTTACCTGGCAAAGGAGGAACAGCCCAGGCACGCTGCTATATCCTTATGTCCAGGGGCATTGACTCCAGGGCAAGAGATACAGAAATGCTTGGTCTTGTAAGAGAAGTGACAATGCCGGGGGGAAGGGAGAAACCATGTCCTGAGATTCTTACCCCTTCTAACTGTGGTGAAGTTCAGGGAAGTTAGACACAGAGGTCCTAGTTTATGGTAGATGTCCCTCAGGAGGCATAACTCAAGGCTAGGAGGGACAGCACTTTGGTAAGGGCAAGGACACTGTGGACTGACAGGTAAGACATCATGATAGCAAAGACTTCTGTACAGCCAGCATCAGGGAGCAGCGAGAGACAGCTGCTTCCCAAGGATAGCCCGGGAGGAAAGAGTGACCCTAGCCCAGGCAGTGCCCTCACCAATGGGGGACAGCGACAGAAAGTCTGAACATGGTGGGCAGAGCCAGGTACTGGTAAAAGAGTCCATCGATAGTTCAAGACCAGACAGGTGGTGCACCAGATCTGAGGGCCAAACAGGGTATCTAGTCAGGAACAAATGGAGACACAGCTAGGAAACAAGGCTACAACATGGGTTGAAAGTCCATCCAGGAGACAGGGACACTTACAGGCATAGAGACAATCTACAAAGTACATTCAGGCTGCCCATCTATGAGACCAGATACCTGCAATGTAGCTCCAAGGCCCACCCAGGAAGCAGGTTCACCTACAGCACAGGTCACGAAAAGCCTGAAGGCCCAGGCTTGAGCTAAAATGGAATTCCCGGCAGGGGTGTGGGTCCCAGGTGAGGCTTGAGAGCTATCAAGGCCTATTAACACCCTGAGGGCCCTGATGATGGGTTTAGAAGTAGTGGAATGGGGTATGAGCCACATCTGAAATCTCTTCCCCTACGCATAACTGTGTCTGTGCTGGGTAACACCCCAAATCATTGCTTGAAATATATTGTCCTCTCTCCCACTCCTTTACTTATGCTTAGAGCATCAGGAGAGTACCGACCTCACACAAACTACTGAGACTGGTGTGACAGAGCATCTTCTGCATAAAGGTGCACGACTGGAAACCCTAACAAAGCCCCAAAAGTGACCCCAGTTTGGCTAAACAGCAAGTATCCCTACCACGGTTCCTTCATGTTATACAGGTAAACAACATGGAAAGGTCCTTCCCTACTGAACGTATGGCACTAACAAAGCTCCTCAGCCATCTCCCTATTCCTTTAAAGTTAAAAATCACTGTAAACTCATAGACTGGCATAAGGTATGTCTGACACTATAAAAGCAGTTAAACTTGTCAGCATAATTCCAAGAGCATTGCAGAGATTTTTTGTATAAATAGCAGGGATCTCCAGTGTAAATAAGGGGAAGGTGGAACCTGAGGTGGCTGAGCCAAGCCTGGGATAAGGCAGGATTCAACACTCAATAACAGAAAATGGAGACATTTCCTCCTCCACCTCACCCTCAATTGTGCTTTTAAAAATCTCAGAGTGGGAGGATCAAGGGGGTCACATTTCTGGCTGTATTCCCAGCTCTGATTCAAGTGCAGCACTGTCCACTACACAGATTTTTAACGGAGCAAAATACGCTTGAAATAATTTGTACTGTAATTAGAAACCTTGCTTGCAATTATAAGTGAAAAAAAAATAATCTCTAATAAACAGAATCTATTAAATCCTCCCTGCTATTCTGAGGTGTTTATTATGCTGTATTTACAAGTTTCTGTTCAAGCTTGGGAAGGTTTAACAGAAATTAAAATACATGATACAAAAATAAACCTGTATCTACCTGTGCCCTTCTTTACACATAAACAAACACAGTAAACTGCAACTAAGTTCAGCAACCAAACCTGACTTAACAACTTTTTGTAAGAAAGAGATTGAAAAAACAAGTGTTCATATACACAAGAAGGATAATACATTTTTAGATATTTTTGTCTGAAAGCAACAGGACAGGCCAATCAGTTGAATATTTTATGTTAAGTTAGGAGACAGATAATTTGATGGCACTAGTGGAAACAAGAGTCTCCTTTGCAACATCTACGTCTCCTGCTAACTCAGCATCCAGATGTGAGCGCACGTACTTGCTGATATAATACAGCCTGAGAACCTGGGTGTGAAAAGAGGCAAGGCCAGTACTCACAAGTGCTTTAAAAACCCAATGATGTCAAGTGACCTGGACACCCACGCTCAGCCAGCAGACAGGACGTCAAGTAAGCACAATAGGATCCTAATGGCTCTGGCCAGCCAGCAATTGCAGTGCTGAATTCTGAACAAGCTGCAAATGGACAGGGCAGTCCCAGCAGAAACCCTACAGAGAGCGACAGGTTCAGCCTCAGGCATCTTTCTGCTTTTAGCAGTACGGGTTATTCCTTCAAGGTCACCTCAGGCCTCAAGGAGCAGTTAATGGAAGTAGCTCAGAAAGCTCTTCTCACATCTCCCAACCCTTCTCTGATGGCTGGAAAGCCGCATATGGGATGGTCACCCCACGTTCAACAAACAGATGTCCACTTCTTGAGTAGTGCTGTGAGTGAGCAGTACCCCAGACGCCTCTGCAGGGCTTGCCCTCTGACTGAATGCCAGCTGGGGCTGAGGAATTCGAAGAAAAGTTCTTGAGCTACTTTTGCACAAGAAGTTCTTGTGCTTTGTCCCTTGCTCCAAAGCCTTGTCTGAGCCCTGCAGCTGTACGCATGGGAAGGACCACTTCATGGATCTAAAGAAAGGCAGGATGAAAACTTGCCCGCCTAAAGAATTACTGTGAACTGGAATAGCTTGTATTTTAGACTTAGAAAACAGAGAGAGCACACAAGGTAGGCCTGGTCTATTGCAATCTGTACAAAAATAAGACCAAAACGACTGTCCTTCCAGTCATTGTGTGTCCCCCATCAGAAATATAAAGGCAAAAGTCCCAGTCATCACCTACCCTTTTTAAAATTTCTTTTGTTCCTATTTAAAACTAGGCTGCTGCAAGTTTTATTATGTTTTACACCAGCTGCTGGTAAGTTATCGGTTTTGGACTTGTAATTATTTGCAAAACTCAGAGAATATCAGCAGTGAAAAGTATGGCTTTGTTTTGAGGTTATTTTTATTATTTCCTCAAAGGAACATAGCCCACCAAGACTATTTAGTTTGCATAAACCTTGTAATCTTTCCTAACAAATCATGTACAGAAATATTTCCCAGTGTCTGCTGAACATAGTGATAGCAAATACATGTAGGCACAGCATGTAATTTAGAGAATATTTTTGTTTTATTTATAACATGGAAGTGAACAGGATGGTCTGTTTGTAGTTGCCATGGAAATTGCTGGCATTAGCTCACTTCTTACCAAAGAGGAAGCAAAGAGCTTTTCACTTTCTGCTATTTAACCTCTTTTAATATTAAAATCCTATATACTGCAGTAGTACAAATCTCTCCTCTACGGAAGGTCAAGGGCATTCTAGAGCTATCATTGCTAAAAAGAAATCAGCTATTTGGAGTACTGTGCATATGCTTTGTGAACATGATATTTCTTGAAACAGATTGAGCTCATCTGCTTAGAAGATTTTTTTTTTTTTTTTTTGCTTTTTTAATATTTTGGAGAACTCTTTGGATTGTGAAAGCAACACAAACTGGCAAAAGCTGGGCTAAGGAGGTTAATGCAAAGCACCTCCACGTTATTTTTACTAACTTCTCCCTACCGCATTGTTCCTTTTTGATGTAATCCCAAGGGATGGAGAGTCTCACCAATGACTAACATGTGTATTACACTGACCACCCTCTCCACTCTTAAAGTTCAAACAACAAAAGCAACACAAAATCCCTCCTCCCTTCCAGAATTATGACCTCGAGGAGGGAGAAGTGACTCCATGAAGCCCTGTGGTATTTCACTTTTACCTTTGCAGCTAATGGCAGGTAAAAACTTCCCAGTTAATATAAAGTTAGATAACAACATAAAACCCCTCTTGGATATGACAGCAAAATTCAGTTTCAGAGAAGACTCATGCTACCTGCATCTGTACGATCATGAAGCAGCAATACTGAATCTAACATAGCTTCTAGCTCAGTGCTGCAAAGACTGGGTGTCCTCTGGAGCCAGTGAGGCACAGGAGAGAAGCATCCACCTTGTCTCAATCCCCGGTGTTTTACAGATTTATCAAAGATCAAAAAGCCTGAAGAATTCACTTTTGCCTTTAAGTCTCATCACTATTTGGAAAAAAAAAAAACAAAACACAAAAACCAAAACAAAACAACCACCACACTTATTTAAACTAGAGCATGAGAGCATGTCTTTTTAAAAAGATTTGAAAGTTTCTCATAATGGAAAAATCCACCAACCCCTTGGCAAACTGGAAGAGGGGTTACTAAGCCCTCCATCTGGGGGGGGAAGAGGCTCATTTAGCCTATGTGGAGCAAGAAGGAAACAGGTCAGCCTGCTGAAGATAATTTTTTGAGAACACATGCAGTTCCTTCTCTTCCTCAATATGCCTCAAGCATCAAGGATGTAAAAATTTAAAGTTCTAAAGGAAAAACGAATCAAGCAAGAAAATCAACAGCTTCCTTACCAAAACATAGTCTCCTTTTTCTAACCAATCACAGAAGCTGAAAATATATTTAAATACAGAAGGAAAAAAAAAAAAAGGAATATCTAAATGCTAAGAAGGAAAGAAGTCCTTTACCCACCTTGTTTTTTATTAGATCGTGCACAATATCACATTTTAACCGTCCCCTGCACCTCTTTCTCCTGTAAGGTCCCCTGACACTCTTTTTTCAATTGGCATTTTGTGGTTTCCTGCAGCTTCACAGTGTTTGTAGTAACACACTGTGGTGTATGGCATATGATGATTCCTGATCTACACACGTCTGCTAAAGCAGGCTGTGTGCAAGCTTAGCTCTGTAGCGCGGGGTACAGCAACGGCTGCATTTAGCCACAGAGCACCTCCTGCTTCCACCCCCGACGGCAGCAATCTCCTGCATCCAATTTTGTGAAATACAGGAGTTCTCAGTCACTGGGGCAGGACGGCCAGGACCTTACAGGCATAGCTGATATCAATTCAGGTTTTTACGGTTAGGTGAGGAAATTAAAAAGATACAGGAAAAAATAGGTTGGACTTATGCCCTCCTGTTTAGAGGTGAGCTGCAAATAATCTGTCAGTAATGCAGGTAATGTGAGGTTAGGTGCCAAGTGCCCTTCCTATCACCATTACACGGGGCAGTCAGCACCTACCCATGCTTTCATCTCCCTTCTCAAAGCACACACGTGCGTGAGTGTGGATAAAAAGTGCAGTTCATCTTTAATAGGGAGCTCTTCAAGTCGATATATTGCTTAACTGGCAAATAACACAGCACTTTGGACAGAGGTGAAATGTGGAGATCATCTCTCTATTACAAGAGCCTGGCAGCAGCATTCAGCACCAGCTGGAAATTGTACAGGGTCTTATCAGGCCAGGCTGTCAGGAGGGAGCCGCAATAATCTAATCTTGATGTGAGAAATGCACGGGGAACCAATTCAAGGTCAGGACAGCTACAGACCATAGATATTTGTTAAAAGATAAGAGAGCCTCTGAAATAACTTTCAGGATCTTGATTTGCTGAGGTAGGCAAAATTAAAAAAAAATTTTAAAATCTGCTTTCCGGTGAGGGAAAGTGCAGGTAGCACTGACGGACAAAGAGCATTTCACCTCAGACAGAGCTGCCTTTCAGCACTGTTTCAGTCGGTGATCCATCTGCATCATTTGTAAGGAACAGTAATAGGCTGCCAATATTTTAATAAGAAGCTGCCACAGAATTCCCTCTCAGCTGTGATAAATCTGCAGGCTCCGGGGAAGGGTTGTTTGTGGAAGGAACGGGCAAGCAATTAGAAATCTATCAATTTTTCTTCCCTTTCCCACTGAAATGTGTGCTTCAGGAAACCAGAGGCAGCGAAGGAGGTGCTGATACCGTGAGGTACAGCGCTCCACCCACTCTGTGTGCTGGAAAGCCACCAGCTTCCTCCAGAAGCTATTTAGACTCATTAGCCCACACTGTGCCTGTGCTAATGAGTCCTCTCTCTCAGCAGGGCTCGCCCCGTTACAGGGTTTTTGAACAGGAGGGAGCTGATGCCTGTCTGGCTCAGAGAGGGGCAGAGCTAACCTGCATCCCTGCGCCCAGCTGTGCTGCCAACTCCCAAAAGAACGAAACAGAAAATAATAGGGCCAGGGGCTGGGGATGCCAAGGCTGTACAGGCAGGTAGAAGGAAAGGTAAGCAGGATGCCAATCAGAAAGGCAGAGTTCACATTTCGGGCCACTAATCATTTACCAGCACACCCTGCATTATCACTGTTCATCTGGGTATCTTCCCACACAGGAATCCCACATCCCAGCCTACAGAAAAACACAAGCAAAAAATGGTCTCTGCTCTGAGTTCACAGCATAGCTGTGCATCGGACACTTAAGGCTGCGGTAAGGGGTCATGCCAGTAGCAGGATCCTAGATTAAAAGTGCGGCTTTTTGAGTTTATTTAGCCCATGCCCATAGAGAAAGCAAGAACCTTGGCTTACTTATCAATTGCTTTTGAATACCCAGAGTTTGTAAATTCAGCAAGAGCTCCTTGAGTAGGGTTCAAAGTCATGATTACCTGTGCTAAGGAAGAGTGGTGGAAGTCAAAGGACCTATCTGCACCCAGATATTTAGAATAGGATGTAAAAACCATTCTTGGCAGCTGGCTAAATTAAGAGGGACAAGATGGGCTTCAAATAGACAATTAAATAGTACATTGACACTGCTGCTGACTGCTCACTCATTTTCCCTGGTTGCAATGTATTACCACTCTCTGCTATTGTTATTGAACTTCTGTGATCAGATGCATGCTAATATTTTATTTCTGAGGGAAAATCAACTACTATAATGACAGTGCACAACCTTACGAAATGCACTGCTGATCAAACTCACCAGCTGACACGCAGCAGTTAGCTAATAGCTTCTTTTTTTTCTTTTCTTTTTTTTTAAAGGAACAATTGTTGGCATTGCAAGCTTTTCTTCTCAAATATTCAGTAAAAATGCAGGTACATGGGACAAGTTAGTGGTTTGTTGGGGGTTTTTTGTGAACATGATCCAAGATCTTTTTTTTAACCAAATCATCCTACTTTGCCTGCCTTTCAGTTGTTAATCTAATACAAGGGGCAAAGTCATTCTAATTCTTTGGATTCTTTTACTTTGGTAAAAAAAATTTCTGTGGAGGATATTTTTCTTTCCAGCCATAGTAATGAAACACGTTTGTTGGCTTCACTCCAGGGATTGTAAACAGGTATCTATCCTTGTTTAATTTCACTGTAAATAAGGTCTTCTATACATTCTTACGGATGAAGTAGTTTAAAGCAGATTTATTTCAATCTCTGGTTCTTATGGCTTGGTAAATACCAATAGAAAACTATGTTGAACTGCTACGAGGTAATCAGATCTCTGGCAGAAAAGAAAAAAAGGTCACTGAATACATATTCCTAAAGAAAAAGTAAAATAAAATCAGTCTAGAGAGATCTGAAAATGTATTAACTTCATCGCCTCTTCCCAACCCCCTTTGACACCCCAGGGGATTCCAAGTTGGTGGAGACTACCTTTCTTCAGGAAATGGTAGAAAGATCGAATTAGACATATTTGCATGCTGCTGCTATCAAGTGGAAGAAAGGGAACTGGCAGAATATAACAGCAGCATGTTTCCCTCAGTGCCACCACTTTCTATTTTTTTTTTGCAAAAACACAGAGAAAAGGTTGATAGGTCTGCAGGTCTGCCCCAGCACCATCTGATCCAAGGGCTACGGCTGGCATTGGGCAGGCATCCCTTTTTCTGATTCATATTCTACCACTGCAGTTCTCTGTGTACTTCTAGCAAAGGTAATGATGCTTTATTAGGTTTCTAGAAAGTCCCTTTCCATTCTGCGGTCAGTTCTGTTCTATAACTTCCATTCTTCCATTATTTCCCCCCTTCCATTTAGTTTGTAATTGCTGTTTTCCCCCTCCAAGGCTCCTGCCAGTCAGCCATCATATTGGTGATTTGGACGGAGCTAGCGCCGAGTAAGCTTTAATGACAGAGCTGGGCCCCTGCTGCGTTAGGCAGCCTGCAGACAGGGGAAGAAAGAGTCCTTTGCTGCAGAGGGCTTGCAGTCCCAGCCCCTCCAGTCTATAATGCTTTGTCTCCTGATTCTTAAAACTTTATTTAACAGCATCCAGCCAAGGTATCGCTAAGGGCTGTGTAGCCCTCTGTGCGCACACACTCCTCGGGAGACCTGCATTGTAGGGGACACTTCCAAACCAATAACCACACGGCCTCAAAGTCGCTTCATTCAGTAGCTTTCTTCATTCCTCCTTCTCTGATGGCGTATTCGGCCTCCCGGGGCTCATTGCCGCAGGCTGGCTTCTCTGGCGAAACAGCCTCCTCTCTGAAGTCTCTCAGCCCTACCTTCGCCCCGCCGGGCCCTGCTTTAATAACGGCCTCCTTGTTCTCCTCGGCACCACGTCCCAGGGCCTTGCGCGGGGAGCCCGCGGCTCGGGCTCGCTTCCTGCTGGCACGCTGGCCAAATCCACCACCATTACACAAATCCTTGGCTCCCCTGGGCCCCCAGCTCTGCTCCAGCACCGCCAGCCAAGAGCTGGATGCATAGGACTTTTGTGCGCGGAGCTGAGCTTACTTGCTACGGTCCTACAAAGTAAACATGGCCACTTCAGCAGCGCGCTGGAAGAGGAGAAAGACACCCTGCGGAAATCGGCTGTGGGACCCCGGCGATGTAGGCCCCCTGCATTTCGTCACATGCATGGGCATAACAATTTAAACACCCGGAAAAGAAAAAATGGAAAGTCTCTTTCCAACAACATAATGACATACTGCTGGATATCATCGTATCGACAGGAAGCTTATCAGTCCTGAGATAGGCCAGAAGAGATGGCAACCGAAGGTGATAGGGCCTAATGGCTTCTGAGGCTGCAAGCCCGTGAAGAAGCCTCCAGGAGGTGTGTATCATTCACTTCAGTCACTAACACTAAACCACAGTGACCACAAAGATAAGTGCTCACACAGGATCCAAATTAAATAGGGTCAGGAAGGGCACCATGAATACAGAGAAATAATCAATAAGCTTTGCTATCAACAAAGCTGGGACAAGGCTGGGTGTTTTTTTATGAGAACGGTTACCTCAACATGAAAAGGACGCAGGCTTTGGTTTCCCCCAGTTTTCAGGAGTTTTCTGATGAGACACTGGAAGGACTAATTCTCCCTTTCATAACATTATCTCCTTCTGAATAAACTGGGTTTTTTTCCATTGTCCTTCCACTGGTCTTCATCATATCAAGGCAAGCAGATGGTGAAAACTTTCAAACACAACAGTATTTTTGAAGGAAAATTTGCAGCGTTCTCAGTTTTGCTGCTTTCTACTCACAGAATCAGTCATGGTCCTTGTAGAATACAATCCAAAGGAGGCTATTAATTTGTGAAAGCCTATAATTACCAGTAACAGTCAGCTATACCAACAGCACAGTTTTGGGAAGGGACAGATCTCCCAACATTATAAAGCTGGGAAAGAAAGCACAGAAAAATATTTTCTTAAGGAAAAGACAGCTAAGTCATGTATTGGAATCTATATTATGAGAATTTATATAAAATACACCTTATAGTAAAACTAACACAATTACGAGTAAATTTTGCCGATGCTTGTATTGAAAGCTGTATATGCAGAAGTGAAGCAGGGTCAAAAAAAAATAATCAGATATTGTTCCATATTTTGAAAATAATTAAGTTAGTACTAATTCTATAACCAATAAAATCAGAAGTAGCCTTCCAAAGACTTCAGTATGTCTCAGAGCTAACTAACAGAATCTGGACAACATGACTTTCCTGGTAGAACTTCAGGTTAACCAAGATCAAGGACTCTCTATCTGAGAATATTAAACCCAGCACCCCCAACAGCTTCCTAAAGCAAAGAAATATACTGTCAGAAAACAGATCTTTCAACAGACATGGAATTAATGGATCCCCAGAAGCCTGCAAGCATCTAGTAGAGCAGGGAAAATCACCCAGTCCTGCTCGCTAGCTCTGACCTAAAAAGTTACAGATGAAAATGAGAATTAACTAGGAAGAAAGGGCCAAAGAAGAAAAGAAAAATGTAGTTTCACTCAGAACTGGTCATACCTTAGTATTTCTCTGCTATTGGGAATTCAAACTTTTCACAGTTTTTATTCAGAGTATGTACGAAAACCTGAAATCTGAGTTTTCTATAGGAAGAAAAAGATTTTAATTATTTTTTCTGAAACAGATTTTTCCAATTTTTTGTCCAAACAAGCTGCTGAAGTTCGTAGCCCTGACTCCAAGAAATCCTCAAAGCAGCCACAAAATTGAGGGAGAACTAAATTGTCCCCTGGTATCAAGACAGCTCCCATCATGAAACTGGAGACTCTTTCTCCGACTCCATCTCCAGGTCTCCAGCCACTGGCCCCAAGGCAGCTTTGCACACCGATACTGTTGCTATTATCCTTAGTGCTATAGGGAAACCTCCCACTAGGCTACCTATGAAGCCCCTGCCCAAGACAACTTCTTTTATGTTTCAGTCAAGTCTGCTGAAATATGAAGTGGGCAATAGGATTATCAGGACAACAGAAGTTTCCCTAAAACCTACACTTCTCATAAAAAGGAGAAAAATTCCCAAAATGTCATGAAAATTATACTACTTCAGCACATCTTCCTGCCTAAAATCTTAGAAAACCTTATAAGGAACGACTGAGGGAGCTGGGGTTGTTTAGCCTGGAGAAGAGGAGGCTGAGGGGAGACCTTATCACCCTCTACAACTACCTGAAAGGAGGTTGTAGAGAGATGGGGGCTGACCTCTTCTCCCTGGTGACAAGTGATAGGACGAGGGGAAACGGGTTCAAGTTACGTCAGGGGAGGTTTAGATTAGATATTAGGAGACATTTTTTCACTGAAAGGGTTATTAAACATTGGAATAGGCTGCCCAGGGAGGTGGTGGATTCACCATCTCTGGAGGTGTTTAAAAAAAGGGTAGATGGGGCACTGAGGGACATGGTTTAGAAGTGGCTCTTGTCAGGGTAGGCTAAAGGTTGGACTCGATGATCTTAAAGGTCCCTTCCAACCTCAACAATTCTATGATTCTATTCTATAAAACTTGATTACAGTACCTGGATGTTCCATCAAAACCTTATTTTCCTTACCTACAAGCAGTTATTTAAACACAAGGGTTTCAACACAAGGATTCAAATGCATAAACTTTACTGCTGAGGAGAAAAGTGTGAGCGGTCCTGGCCAAAGGTCTAGGCTTGGAGCCAGCACACATGATGACGAACAAAAGTACAGCCACAGCCTTCTATTACCGGTCTCAGTGAGAAGCAACTGCAGATGCTGGACTAAAGAAAGCTAGTGCTCCCCAAAGCTGTCTACAGAAGAAAGCACTCCCAGAACAACCACAGCCCACATGAAAGAACTTAAATAAGCTTCAGCTGAAGAGAATGAAGGTCCAAAGCTAATTGCCCTTGGTTTGTCACAGCTCTAAACTGGTGAGTCTTAACTTTCTATTACAGGGTGCAGATGGTCCCCTAGAGATGTCAGTGGAGAGAAGGGACCAATGGGAAGCACTGTTTCTCCAGTGCCCTGCCCTCCAACCTTTGTAGTCCGTGCCTTGCCCCAAACGTTAAGTTCATGCCTCTTTCATGAGATGTGGACACTGTCCCCAAGTATTTCATGCCTCACTGCTGACTATAGGGAGACATATACATCCACATCCCAGTTGCCAAAGCGTTGGTTTGCTCTTCTCGTTCATACAAAAAGTGAGCTTCCAGCTTTTCCATGGCTTCGCGCTAACATGCTCCCCACTCTTCCAGGAGCTGTGCATTATTATGTGATGGTTTTTGGCCAGCACTGCCTTTAGCAACAGAGGCTGTAAGACACAAGCCAGCTCTGATCCAGGAGCCAGCTATCCAGAACACACGCCAGAACTTACAAACTACCTTCAACTTGTTTCTGAAGTTGAACCTTTATCAGGGCAACCACTGCATATTCAGGCAAGCCTGACCACTTAGAGTTAAAGAGGCCCTGAAGCAGATGAAGGAAAAGCATGCAAGCCCTTTCCAGCACTGCTCTTAATTATCGATGTAACAGGCTGCCTTCTTTCAAAGACAGTAATAGCAAATTCCCTCCCACCTCTCTAACTAAAAATTAGTGTTAGAAATGAGATGGTGTATTTTAAAAGAAATCTATTTTGATTTTAGAATCCCACACTTATCTTTACACACTGTGTCAGGATGCCTTAAAGTGTTAAATAATTCCCTGCCATCCTCTTCCTTGCAGAAATGTCATTTCTCTATTCTTCCCTCCTCCTCCTTTGACATTAATAATTATAATTGACATTATTGTGCTGGCCTAGAACTCAGACTGTCTTGCGCTAGGTCTTCGCTTTGCCACAGATTTTTTGTATGACCTTGGAAAAGTCATTTCATATCATGCATCAGTTTCCACGTGGCCAGATGTAAGAAATTTTATTTTGTATAATCCTTCCCCTCTTTGGCACAGAGAATGCATAGTGCTTAACAGAATGGGGGCCCACTCTAGGTTATCACCAGTAGCCATTCCTGCTAAATAAACCCTGCTATGCTACTGTGCCTCTTTCCCACAAGCACTGCCAAAAAGACAACACAAAAACCAATGAGCCATAACCTGAGCCTTCTGGAGGGAGAGACAAGGATGATTTTAAGACTCGGCTTCAAAGGGTAAATGTTTCCATTAGAAAAGAGTTCCACATTCAGTATTAGAAGATCGGATCATAATATCCTCCAACTGATCACAGCTACAATCAGTCAAAAAAACAGCACCTAGAGTCGTAAAATAGCCAAATGCTGCTGAACATCAGTGGGAACTCAGTGCCCAATTCCCTTCCTGCTGATTTGAAAGGCTGGGATGGAAGAACAGCTGATAACTTTTGGAGTTTCCATTATCCCTGCTCCCCATCGCGCCTCTTTCTGTATACTGGGCCCTTGTCAGTGATATCCATTTAAGAGCACTCTCCTCAGCAGAGGCCAATAGCTGCACCTAAAATAAATTGCTCTGCTAATCAGCACAAGCTGAAGTTAAAGGGCTGAGTGGCTCTGTGAATATCAAGAGTGGCATTCCATCTGTGGGATGCCATCTGTGGCTTAGGCTCAACCAGAGAGCCTATGTTTAATTAATGTGGCTGTAATTTGCTCAGATCTTAATAGATCATGGACCATTCCACTTAATCACAACACACAATTTGGCATATTTGAGCCATCCCACATGATATTCTGAGGGCTGAGCTGACGCAGAGTTTGAACTACCTCTTACCCTTTGTAAAAGTTTGGGTCATTGCAGAGGTCAGGGCTATGTAAAGCAGCATGGGAAATCTCAGATTGCTGTTGCCTGTCCTGTACCTGACCTGTAAATAAACACAGGATAGATGTGTCTAGCTTTGCCAACGTCTTCACACTGAAAAAACTAGAGGTCTCTTACTTGAAACTCGAGAGCAAATCCTGAAAGTAAAGTGAGGAAGAGCTGCCAAGGGCCAAGAGCACAGAGAAGCCAAGAGTAAACTCTTTCCTTCTGGGCTCTGCAGTAGCAACTGCAAGGTGACACTGGTGTTCGCAGCAGGAAAGAGGAGGCCTCAGCTTGAGGGAGGTGGTTGTGGCTGAACAGAGGATGCTGAGATGCCCAAAAGAGGCATGAGAAACTATGGGATACAGGGGGAGGGAGGGAGGAAGGAGGTATTCTTTCACAGTCCCCTTCTACCTTTTTCATCAAGCATCATCCCTGTTGGGCTTGTTTATATATCATCATAGGTATGTTAAAAAAGTTAAAAAATAGGTAGTTACGGAGTGCCCCCCACCATCAGATCAGAAATCATGATTGCTTATTAGCCAAGACACATGATTAATGTCACCGAGGAACTGGAAGAAAAAAAAAATTAAACTGAGCTGTTTCTTGAGCTGTTAGCATTCCTCAATCTAATCTTTGTTAATAAGGTCCCACTTTAAAAATAACATCATTCTTACCCTATATCCTCATTTCTTCCCCAGACCCAGAATCCCACTATTCATTTCCCCCTGTTCTCCCTTCAGACACACATTATTCATTGCCAAAGCTGAGTGACCGGTTAAGTGAATATGTGCAGGCACTGGAACTTGAGGTCTGAGCAAACCAAACCTAAGGATTAACTGTTGTGATGGTCCATCCGATTCGGTTGGTGATCAGGGCTGAAGAAGAAGAGAGATGAATAAACAAGCTGCTCTGATTTGAAAAAAGATCCTCCCCTAAATCACATATATACAAAAGCTTCCAAAGTAGAGTTTCTCCACATGCACGGCCACATTATTTGCCAGCAACTGCTTAAACCATGGGGAGCGCGTGTTGTTCCTCTCCCTATGTGTGCACTTACACACATGTGCACACCTAGGGAGAGGAACAACAGCCTAAAGACAAGAAGAGCCAGAGGCCAGGTGTTTCCCCATTAACAGCTGGGGTGCTGGGGCTGCTAAGCAGAAGGTGGCAAGGAAATACAAGTGCTCCAAGCCTTTTTTTTTTGCATTTGTGTTATAACACAAGTGTGAATTGCAGCAAATGATTGCATTTCAACCTCTTCAACAATAATAAAAAGGTGTCAGTTCATATAAACCCTGGATGTTTGGTTTCCTTAATGAAGCTTAATGAAGGCTGAGGAAGCACAGCAGAAAGGTGTAGGGGATGCTCAGTTCAGAAGAGGCTTTGGGGGCCTTTATTTCATGTAATGAAATTCATGATGTGAACATCAGAAATTACTAGTCAGCAATTAACCAATTTCTGACACAGAGAAGGATCTCTGACTCATGGCGCCATTTCCATTTCAGGGTAACCCAGCCCTTCCTTCGCCAGGGAAAACCCCCAAGTGCCCTGGTTGGCATACACCCTTCTCAAACACGTGTCAAGGGCCTGCTGAAATGCCTAACAACCTTCAAATCCACATGTATTACCTCTCCTTTGCTGACATGTCAGAAGTGCAAAACAGCCAAGGTTGACTATAAAGGAGAAATAAAGAAGCTGCCGTTTTCCCCCAGAGGCTGCATCCAAAGCAGAGATGGCAACTGAACTCAGCTTTCCAGAGAAGGACACTAAAACCTAAACTACTGGGACAGTTCCTCAGAAGTTCCTCTTCCCTCAGTTTTTCCTTTAAAACAAAGTCATGAAAAAGCCCACCCCATCTCATATTGCCAACACCATTGCAGTGAGTATGCCCAACAGCAGCATGCAAGACCCAACTGAAGACTGCTTTCAAAGACCTTAACATCTTCATGTGATATAAATACCTCTCTGCATCCAGCTGAGAAGACTATAACACAACCCCGTGGAGAGGATCTGGGGATAGACAAATTCTGCCAGAAAATAAGCACTGATTAGTCCTTTGCTGCTGCTGTTTGTTACAAAAATAACTGACCTACCAACAACGTGGGAGATCTGCCACCATTCGAAGTCCAAACTCTTCCCCAAAGTGCTATTTCTGAGGTGATTTCTCAAATGGTGGTGTCTGTACCACTGGTGGGAAGTGATCCAGCACAGAAGAGGGAGAGTATCACCAAAAGCTGTGCCATCTGCTGACCATGGCATCCTCAGTGTCACAGACCCATCAGCTCTATGAAGCAAAAGGCCGAGCACAACACAGGCTTGTAAATAGCTCTGGAGGGCAGAGAGACTCTTAGAAATACACCTCTAACACTACTTTCCTCAGCCAACATTAAATCATTCTCTCTGGCATCTCTAGCATGTACCCATGGATCACCCTGAAATATCAGCACAAGTGTTTCCCAGCAGTAGTAAATCCATCAGTTCTGCCCATACCATGCCTGAGGTTCAGCCGTTTCAGTTTGCTATGGCTGTTGTATTTGACACTTCCTTAGTGCCCTTTTTCACTGCTCGTCCTGGGATTTACAGATGTTTCCCATTACTCTGAATACATACCTTTCTAAACAACAATACCACCCAGCTGTGGGGATAGCTTTCATAATACCGCTGCTATTTGCAGGTTTTGTTTCCACTTTCAGACACTTAAAGCATTGTTCTCACAAAGTGCTGGCCATGTGCATGACTCTACGCTGCACTGAGTGTAATGTGGAGCTTTATCTCCTTTGCTTTATCTGGCACTTTGTACAGATGCAAGTTGCCACTGGCTTTCAGTGTCTAACATTCCTGTTTTCAACAGGCAACAGCTCGTGCTGCACCAGTCGTGCTTCACCAAACTACAACCAGGCCAGAGACTCATCCTATAACCCTGCTTAGCAGATCATTTACAGGAGTGACACTGGTTCCCTTCAGTCCACTGAATTACAGATAATTGGAATTAGTGGCAATATGCACTCACTACAAACTGCTTAAATTTATGCCACAAAACTCTGGATCACTGTCACAGCTAATATGTCTACTGAAAATGGATGTGACAGGTCTCATCTCAGGCTTTGCTGATCCTCTTCTAGTAGGACAGTAGGGCAGTGCTATCAATTCAGCTTAGCATGTCACTTTTTGTGGTACATCACTTTGAACATCCCTTTTCTTTCTACATCTCCTTTTCTATCATGTTCTGGATTTCTATGTGCTCTATATATTCCAGTTTAGGCTTGATAACGTCCTTTGCTTGTCAAATGCTAATTTTCACCTTTTAATTCTTTTTGGGTTATTTTTGCCCCGTGTCCCAGTCATAAATACAGTGAGGATCTCAGAGACCTAACCCTTCCACTAAACCAGTTCAGTCCCAGATCAGTACCAGATGTACAGCTAGAGTACTGTGTCCAGTTCTGGAGCCCTCAGCACAAGAAGGATATGGACCTGTCGGAGCACGTCCAGAGGAGGGCCATGAGGGTGATCAGAGGGCTGGAGCATCTCTCCTACAAAGACAGGCTGAGAAAGTGAGTTGTAGTTGTTCAGCCTGGAGAAGAGAAGGCTCCAGGGAGACCTTAATAGCAGCCTTCCAGTACATGAAGGGGGCCTACAAGAAAGGTGGGGATGGACTGTTTACAAGGGCATGTAGTGATAGGATATGGGGCAATGGCCTTAAACTAGAGCTGGGTAGGTTTAGATTAGAGGGTTGTGAGAACAGGTTGCCCAGAGAGGTGGTGGAGGCCCCATCCCTGGAGACATTCAAGGCCAGGCTTGATGAGGCTCTGAGCAATCTGATCTAGTTAAAGATGTCCCTGCTTAATGCAGGGGGCTTGGACTAGATGACCGTTAAAGGTCCCTTCCAACCCAACACATTCTATGATTCTGGGATTCTATGAGATCTGCCATAAACTCCAGTTCTCCCCAAATTTCTGTATACTGCTTCATCTTTGCCCTCCTGAGTTACAGAAAAAAAACCAGTGAAAACATCAACTGCTTGAGAAAAAGCTATTATCAAAATCAGGTCACCTTCTGCCACGTTCTTATTTCCTGGCACTTGTATCTTCCAGATACAGAGTAAAATGTTGGGGGCTTTTTTCCCCCAAATAGCCTGCATAAAGCAGGACTTGTAGTTGTTTTTGCTTTTTGACTCAGCATGACTTCTTGTTCCCTGGGTGCTGTTTTTTTACTTCTGGACCCACACGTTATTCAGAACTCACTCAAAGCCAAGGCGTTTGAGAGTGGTTTGATTTGAAATTTTTCATCTCAAAGATGCAATACCCTGCGACTCTAACCCTTTGGGGCATCAACATATGCTATAGAGGGGCGGCAGTTTAGACACAAATGGCTGGAAAACCTTTCCAGAGCTAGAACAGTAAACATGTATGAAATCAGCGTTAGGAGGGGGGAATGGAAAAATACCCATGTTTAACAACAGAATTGTAATCTCCTAATGAAACAATCAGCAGAACAAACAGCATCTCTGCCGGCACACAGAGAGGAAACGTGGGGAGGGAGAGCCTTGGGGTGCCAGCGATAAGGAAATCACATCTGCTGTACTCTCCTGATGGGGCAGGCCACCAGCCCTTAATGATCCCTAGCAAAGCTGTGTTCATGTCACTAAACCAGTGTCCACATTTTACCAGCTGGAGCAATGGGCACCAAAGTTCAAACAGAACCAATTTTCTACTGAAAAATCGTCACTAAATTGTTCATGTCCAGTCATTAAAAGGATTTCAGCCTAAACAGATGGAGTTTAAAGATTTAACAAGTGGTCAATATAACACAAAAGGGTCACTAGTTTTTCTGTTCCTGGACACAAAGCCGAGTGGTAGCTGTGCCCATGCATGAATTTGCCATAAAGGGAGGTTTTGCCCCCTCCCTCAGGCTCACCACTTGCTGTGAACCAAAGGTGGAGGGTGGGAAAGGGGAGTTGCGCGGTACGAATCAAAGGGGGCACAGCTAATGACAGATGTCTGCAGCAACTGTGTTACACGGTGCCTGAAAGGAGAGCAGCAGCTCAGATAGAGAGGGCACAGGACAAGATGGCAAAGCTGACACACCTGCCAATGTTGCATTGAGCACGGGAGTGAAAAGGAGATTGGGGCTTTGAGAAAAGGTTAAAAAAGCACCAGACCAAGGACTGAGTTGGAAGGGATGCAGAGAGGGAAATCAGGGTGGTAAAGGCAAACCAGGAACCGAGAAGATGTCTAATTTGTAGCAGCCAGACAGCATCACTCCCACCCCTTTAGCAGCTGGAGCATTGGGCAGCTGAACTCTAATGGAGTCAATTTGCTGCTGGAAATAATGACTAAATTACTCCCATTTGCCCAGTGAAGAGGCTGAAGTCTAAGTAGATGAACATCAGGAGGTAAGAAACTGTTAGGAGCAGACTGATGTGTTGTGAGGTTTTTCTTGCCTGCGAAAGGGAGCTGACAACCCCCAGCACCCTTCAGCATCGCCGCACCCCTCTTACTTACTGCAGAGCCCTTCCACCAAGTTAAACAAGTTTCTAGCTCAGTTCCTGACAAGCCCCAAGGAAAGACAGCTTGGCCGAAATGTCAGCTGATAAATGAAAGGGTTTATTTGAGGAATAAACAAGGGACAAGCCTTTCAGCAGCAGCAGTTTCAACCCTGCTCTGCCAACCCCCCGCAGAGGGAGGGAGGATCAGTCACTAAGGAGAAGTGGGAAAGGGCTGGTTATTCACCACTTCTGCACAGGCAATAGCAGTCAAGCTCTTTGCTCTCATGCCACTGAAGCTGCAGTCAGTATGGCAGCTCCTGGGGAACTTTTACACCAGGGGCACAAGGTCCCTGTAAGAATCTGCATGTCTAAAGGTGCCTCTAGGACAGCATTGCTGGAAGGTCTGAAGAGCATGTGAGGAGCAACTTGTTTATGGAGAAACTCCTACAAAATCCTGGTCGAGATGGATACAGTTCAGCTGTCTCATCTGGCTGCTTTTGCCCATTGCAGGGTGAAGGCAGGATCCCAAAATGGAAACCAATGAAGAGTGCAGACAAATTCCCAACTGCTCTAAAAGAAGCAGGAGTTTTGCCAAGAGGCAGATCCAGAAAACTACTTAGGCAACGAAGCCCTCAGTATTTCTCTTGTGCCTCGCTGTAGGAGCTGCAAGCTCCGCCAGCAGGCCGGAGACGCCTCCCTGCTAAGCACTTCGGCACTCCTTTGGGGCTAACCCTCCTCCGGCCCCACAGGCGGCTCACACTAAATGCTGAATTGCAGCATCGAGGCCAGGCTCCTCATACTTAGATGCTGCGATACTTTGCTTTTAGGATCTCGTCTTCTTTGGATCTTTTCCTAAGAGCCATCAAGATGTTTATCTCCCCATCCTATCTAGGCAATTACTCAATTACTGTTCCCAGGATAAAACCAAGAGTAAGGCCTTGACTATACAAGCCTCATCTGTGACAAGCCCTGGGGAGCCCTGTCAAAGGGGAAAGGAGACTGAAGGAAACAGTAGCCCCCCCTTTAGTACCTGCTGATGATTCATACGCTGCCTGTCACTCAGCAGGAAAGAAATTGCAACACTCTATCAGCATCACCTGGCCCTGATCCACACAGACATCCCTCGGCCAGGCAAACTTCAGAGTTAAAAGCAGCAGCAGTAGCAAGGGAAGAAGCCAAGTTATTCCACAGTGAGCCTGCACCACCTGAGGACAGATGTGAATATACTCCTGTGGTCATGTGGCAGTTCAATAGCAGGTACCCATCCATGAATCCGCTCTGGCTCCCTTGTTCCTCTCACCTCTGCCACTCCATCTTCCAGTGCAGCTGAGTGAAGGATCCCTACAAGCTCCCATTAGTGCTAACTTTCGTTGCTTGTCATCTCAGGAGTGTGTGTTCATTTTATTTCCTAAAGGAATTTAGCAGTTCTAGGCCTTCCTAGTGCTTTGGCAGGTTTGAAGTATTTGAAAAGGAGTCAAAGGTGTCTTCTAAGCAATGCCCCACTTCTCAAGATGGTGATGAGCAAATCCTCACGCGTTGCAATAGGCAGGCATGAGCCAGTCTAGGCTGTACACACGTAAACGGCACTCGCACAGATTGCATTTACCAGGTGCCTATCAGATGGTAGGACTGGCTCCTTCAAATAAACAAAGCTTCACCTTGAGAAAGGAGGGGACCTATCAGCCTATTATACGCTCTTAATATAGTTGCGTTTTCAAAGAAATCTTCAGCTGCCAGCTGAAATGCTCCCTCCCTGCTCCGAGCCTCACGGACACCCGCCACAAGCCAGGAGCACAGTGACAGCAGGAGGCAGTGATCTCATCTGCCGTACTGCCCTGTCGTTTCAGCAGAGATGCCCAGAGCACTTGGACTGCAACGTCATTGCTGGTGCTGAGTTTCAGCCACAGGACCAAGGGACGTGGCTCGGTCAGTCTGCTGGCCACCATAAGCAGTCTCGGAGGGGGTTTGTCAGCCCCAGCATTCAGATCTCTCGCCGTCATCTTTCTGGCATGGGCCTGTTGTGTGAGTCATGCATTTAAGCAGATTAGGGATACAGATAAGGTGCTCTGTGCATTAGCCATGACAGAGATGCAGGTAGTGGAAGAGCAGAGCTGTTTCGGTCATCTTCCTAACTGGAATGATCTTTCGCTCTTCATTACCCAGCCTACTGCATCGCGGCATTAGCATGCATGTCCCAATGACTCTCAGGGTGAGTCACCAAATGTAACATATTACAGTGCAACCAAAGCTTTAATAAACAGGGCTCTTGTTTTTTTAACTTGATCTCTATTTCCATAATAAAAGCTTTTTGTTATTATCTGTGCTTGCACTTGTCAAATCAGAATATTCACAGGGATAGTCTCAATTCCCAATCACTCAATAACTTATAAGGCACACAGAGTAGACGGAAAAGCCAGGACACCTGGGTCCTGTATCTTGTAGCTCAAGTAGAGCAACGCAACTCCAAGTGAATGTACCGTGTATCTCCCTGGGAAGATTTCACAGCTTGCTTCAGACTTACCCCTGCTGAGGTTAAAACCTCACAGCACTGGGCAGCTCTGTGCCTGCACCGCACCAGGGTCTGTGGTACTTGCCACCTATTTTGCCAGCAAGGGTAACTGTCATTCCCCAAGCCCATCTCTCAGGTCAGACCCACACACCAAAGAAGGAGCAACAGCATCTTCTTCTCAAAGAGAAAAAAAAAAATCCAGTTAAGCTCTGTGGGAAATGGCTCTGGTTTTACCTGTACTTCCCAAGGGATGTGCCACCTTTCTCACTGAGCAGTGACCACGGTGTCCTGGACCACACACCATGCTGCTGATCTAGGTGCTATGGTGCTGCTTCTAGCTGGAGTAAAATGTAACTGCCCCTAGAGGAGTATCTTTCTGCAGTCTCCTCATGCCTCCAACTGTTCATTCAGTGTGGCCTGGCTCACCTTGGCTCAGAGACAGAAAAAAATCCATACATGACCTATCTTTTGGTGGCACGCCTGACATCTCTCTCTTCAACACTTCTATCATATTTGTTTACCTCCAATGAACTAATGTTTTCAAGATTTTCTAATCAATATTAGACAGGACATTAAAAAGGTGCTGAGCAAGATTATTCAAAAATAATCTAAATGAATCAATGAAAACAGCTAGACTACCAGCAAAGTTATTACTGTCATTGTATCGGAAAGACAATGGGGGATGCTGGGTCAGGCTGATGTTTTGCGAGTTTGCTCTGTGACTGTGCAACAAAAGTCTTGGGGCTGGGCTTCCGTAACACCTTCATAAACTCATAATGATGACAGTCATGGAATAGATATGGTAGACAGTGGAGTACAAGAAGAAAAGTTTCACAGAGCTGGTGTCAAAATTGGTTTCAGGAAGTGCTGTGAGAACAGAGAGGTGAAGGGACTGGAGGGGCTGATGCTGGGATCTGTGCTGGAAGCCCAGGGAGAGAGCAGAAGTGGGGAGGAGGAGAAAAGGGGACAGGAGGACATGGAAAATCCAGGGTGAAACCTAGGCTGTCCAGAGAGGGCCAGAGCCAGGGGAGAGGGTCAGGTTCTGAAGGGCTTCTCCATCTGGTCCCTCAAATAAGGCAATTAGATTAATTGCCTCCTGCCTACAAGCTATGACAGGAGGCATCTGGGCTGCAGCTGTGCCCTTAGAGACTTGGCAGCCTGGTCCTGCCCCTGCTTTAGCCATAGGAGAGGTGCAGGGTGCCCTCCAGGGGACAGCATAGTGGCATGGGAATAGTGGGGTCCTGACACTGCAACCATGCTGGAAACTTCCAGGGCTCCTGCAGGTCCCACAGCAGCACGGGGGCATTGGGTTTCTGCACAGCCAGAGGGTGTAAGTACCTGTGTCCTTTCAAAGGGAGCAGGGTACATTCAACCTGTTTCACTAGCTTTGAGAGCTAAAGGCTTCGCTTGTGCATTCTTTTTAAGGAGAGGTCTTTTGACAGGGTGAAGGGAAACACCACCCCACACACACGCCCCGGGGACAGAAGGAACTGAAGGCCTGCAAAGGCCTGCTCTAACCCATGAAGCTGAAATGTGGAGATCCCCAGATAAGGCTCCAAGCGTGCTCTGATGTCCCAGCACCAGGCGGCTGCAGCAAGCGGCACCAGTGCAGAGGCATTGCTCTGCATAGTGCCTGCTAAAAACCAGCGTGACTCACCCAGCAGCATCCCCTGACACACTGCGCAGGAGGACACAACCCTTGGATGTCTTGCTCAGGGGTGTCACAGCCATTTCTTTCTGTATCCTTCCAGTGAGCTGAGAGGCAAGATCTCTCCCGGACTCAGTAAGGACGTTGTTAAATTATATTTTCTGCCTAAGGGGATTTTTTTTTTGCCTAGAGTTAAAAATGACCGCAGCCACCCAGTCAGAGGCAGGACCCTTGGTGATCTGACACAAAGCTCCCCCTGACTGTGCTGGATATACTCTTCCCCCTCTCAAAAGGCAAGCAGCAAGCAAACTGCAGTATCCTCAGGTGGTGAAGGCCTACAGTACAGCATATAACCCTTTGCGACATCCTAAATCTTGGGAGGTAAGACTACATGAGGGAGTGAGAGTTTCAGGCTCAGGCTTCACTCTCCAACAAATCCCAAAACAAGTTCTGATTAGTACAGGCTTCAGGAAGGGATTAAGGAATGAACTGCCCCTTGCAGGCACAGGTAGGGAGAGGCTGGGTAGATCAGGTCTTCAGGAGATAAAGGAACAGCCTAGAGGGAAACTATAAGGACTGCCTGTAGGGGAAGCCCTTGGGGTGAACCATTCACAGAACAATACTGGAATTTAAATTCAAAGAGAAGTAGCTGATTGCCTCTGAGTGTCTTTTTCAGACCAGAGTGAAAACCCATGGAGTGCTGGCAATCAAGGGACCAGGACGTGGGAGCAAAGTATGGCACTAGTTTGTTGGACGGTGCAGGTAAAACCTCTGAGAGTAGGGATTAATTGTGGAAAAGGCTGTTGTTTTTTAGGAGAGAAAGGGTGCAGAGGACCTAGCTTTACCTCCATCAAGACATATATAAAAGGATGATAAATAGACCTTGACTATGCCTCCCTGCCTTGGTCAAGGTCCTGCCCTGACCAGGCTGACCTACAAGAAATGGCAGTATCTGAATTTCCTGCTGCTGCACCAATGGGAAAGTCTTTCAGCTTTTTTGGGTCCAGCTCTGGCATCTCTGAAGGACACTGTGGTGCACTGACAAGACATTCCCTGAGAGTCTTTTTATGTCCCTACTAATTACCTATATTTTTAATTGCAGAAAGGGAATTTTGAAAGCCACAGAAAGAGGAAAATCTAAAAGCAGATTAGTTAGGTGAAATAAAAATGCCCTGAAAGTATACATTCAGGTAGCAATAAAAAGACTTTTTTATCATTGCTTAGAGGCATACAATAAAAGTGTATTTTCAGTGCTTGGCTGCCACAAATAACTGTACTACAATTAGACGTGTGTATTATAAAATTGTGTGGGCGTGGTAATTATCACCCTTTGCAGCAGAATATATTTATACAGATCCTAAATTACAGCACAAAGAAACATCATTTGAGAAGGTTTAAAAAAAAAAAAAACAGGTTGGGGGGAAGGCTTAAACTTTGCATTTCATTTTTAAGAAGTATTCTTTGAAGAAGCAGGATGCAGCACATGTGTTGGTCTTGAAATGTGCAAACTGGAAGTCAGGCTAGGGGCTGGGAGAGGCAGCCTGCATATGCCTATGTTCATCATAGGAGTGTGTAAGTGTGTGTGTGTATGTGTGTTTGTGTCTATGCATGCACACATGCCAGGCAGCACCATTACAGAGCTATTCTTAGAGCCGCACACCACGTAAAGTCCTCCTTGCAGTAAGCTGTGCCTAACGTAGCAATCCAGACCTCACTTTGGATGTACAGTCACACAGTGCAACTTATACGTGCATAACTAAGATGAGAATCAGGCCTGCTCTGTGCCGTGTCATCTCACCTTTTGGTAGGACTGCATCTGCACACAGAAAAATCATGGGTACAGCTGCGAAGAGCAGCTGGATCCAGCATCTACAGCCTACTGTCTCCGAGGATCTTCCTTGCTTCCTAGTCTTTTAATCTCTAATCTTGCATTTCATTTCCAATTGCAAAAAGTCCCTGATCCTATAATCTACTCACTGTATAGCCTGAGATTAATTGGCCTCTTATGCTGTAGTTCATACAGTAGCCTCGGATGAATCCATCACAGCTTCCAGCTTTGCCTCTACTGTGATTTTTGGGAGATTCTCTTTATCCTAAGAAGTTCTTCTACTACATATGGATCCATCATATCTATCTCTTATGTAAGACTGCTTAAGCACTTGCTTGCAACCTCTTAGCATCTGCCTAAAGCCACTACAGCTCATTGCAATGAGACGGAGCTTGACTGGGAGCTTTTTATTATTTTGAATCCAATATTCACAGCTTGCATATTATATTCGCAGAAGCCTTGCGAAGCTTTATAAAAATTCTGTCACATATATTCTATTTTGATAGGGCTATTTTCATTGTGTTTCCAACTCCATTATTTAAAGATTGTCTAGCTTGGTCTCCCAAATGCCATTTTCAGGCAATTTCTTCTCCTAATTTGATGAGCGTCTATTATTTCTCTCTCACTTTTTATATAGCTCTGTTAAAATTTTCTACGAGGTCAACTTAGAGGGCAGAACATGTTCACTATAACTGGTGTATTTGGATTTTTTTTCTTAGCTGTTTAAATGAAATTAATATATTATCCTTCAGCAATCTTGTATTGACTCTCCATCTGTTGAAGGCTGTAGTTGTATTTGGTCACAGTATTGTTTGTATGAATACAGGGCCAGAGGTTAGTAAGGTCATGACTTTATTACAATAGTACTGTCTTCATGTGCCTCATTTCCTCCTTGCACATCGGTGTTTTCAAAGGACTGGCAGACCCGGTCTGATGAAGCATAGTCGTCTGCAAATTCAGCATGGAGCAAGATAGAGCATTGACTGCTCTTTGTGCTGATACCACACAGCAGGACGATACCATTGATGGAAGTTTTTTTAGGGCATCCTTGAACTAATTCACAAAGTTCCTATCCTCTGCTGCTTCAAGTGCTTTCTCAAGGCACACTTTTATATGATACCTACAGCCACGCACCATATTAAAAAGATCAAGCTGTCACGACCGGCACGTACCTATGACAGATCCACAATTAGCAGAAGCCAGTGTTGCACCTCTTTTGGAGGCCAGGAAGAGACTTACAGAGCAGGCAGGAGTGCTTGTGCTTTCAACCTTTCTCAGGTTACTGGCCCTATGTGACACAGGACAGACCTGGCTGATGAGGTTTGAGGTCAGGTGTGTGGGCTGCAGGTACCATCTAGAACATTAAATCAATGTTTCCAGCAGCTCTTCTGACAAGCAAACTGTCAAGGCAGCTTCTCCAGCTTGCACAGAAAGATTTTCCTACTTACCTTCATGAAATGCCAGCTTTCTTACAGTGATACTGATAGGGCTGGTGGGAGCTGGGTCAACACTGTCTACATGACTCTGGTCAGATACAGCAAGTCTACAGCCTTTTTTTTGTGAAACATGTATTGAAAGAATCAGTACTGCTGCGAAAAGAAGGTGAATGCTGAAGACACAAGGAAAGAAAATAAACTGAACAATAACATCAGCCCATTCAGTTTGCACAAGAACCGCTATAACAATAAAGTCTGACTATGAACTGATGCCACAGTGAAACATCACTTTCAAACCTATCAGAAAAGTTGCACCTGTTGATCAGACTTGAAGGCTTTAGAATGAACAAACAGCTGAATATCCCAACCACAAAACACCAGCATCTTTGGACACCAGGGAAGAGGGCCAGCACTAGAGGCAGGTGTCTGAGTTTGCTTACCAGCCATGGCATATCATTTTACGCAGTAATGCAACGGAGAACCAGTAGACTGGCAGAAATAAATACGCAAAAATTTAAGTGGAAACTGTCAGCAGCAGTTGCCACCCTACCATTTGTTACAATTTTACTGTAAATGTCTTTTTTTCTTTCTCCTAAAAACTTTAAAGAAAAAGAATATTGTGGCCAAAAAGAGATGCTCTAGATCCTCATAGGAACTCTACTTCTTTATTTTGATTAATTTGTCTACAACGCTAGGTCCTCAAATGTGTTATATTTCCCATAAAGCATAAAAGCTCTGGGAGAGGGTAAGTGAGAAGCTTGAAGTGCTGTTGAAAAGGAGGGGGCACATCTGAGGAGCAGAGAAAAATGGGAGCACAAGGTACACCTAAATCTCAAGCAAGGAGCAACCACCCTAGTTTGGTTCTTTGACCAAACAGTTTAACAAAAACCACAATTTTCTACAAAAGGTTTTTTTAAAATGCTTATTAAAGACCTAAAAATTCCTGTTCCTGTTTCAAGAGCATTTTTTGCTGAGCCACTCACGTAACCAGCTTCCTAAGAAAGATGCCCAGTAGCCTCAAGAGAAGTTGCCCATACTGTCTCTATTTCTGGGCAGTCCACAGCATTTCACAGGGGAGTTCTGGGTAGAAACAAGAGGCACAGCTGTTTTATGAGCTCTTGTCACTAACGGTGCTTCCAAGGGAATAATTTAAATATCTTTTAGGGTTGCAGACCCACAGAATGACCAGTGCAGCAGCTATTCAGACCCCTCAACCCTCCGTCATGGATCATCTCTCTCATTGTGACCACATGAGGGCCCTGCAGTGGTCAAGGAATGATCACGCATACAAACAACACTGCCAAGAAAGAGGAGAGAAAGGATTTTCAGCTGGAACCAGTTCACTGATCCAGTGCACTACCCAGCTGTGGCGTGGGACTGGGTGCATGGGACGGGAGGGAGCTGTGTGCTCTGTAAGCAGGAGCTGGCTCTAAGCAGCTGCTTGGGGATCCCGATGCAAGTAGCACCTTAGTGTATGGCGCTACAAAAGCCAATGAGGCATGAAGCATCCTGAGGAGCTACATGTCATAATATTAAATTGAATATAACCATTCAACAACAAACTCCTGATTAGCTGAATCCTGAAAGCCTAAACCAGTGCCCAGTGTGCCAAACCTCAGGTACTGCCCATTGATCGCATATGGGGAGGCAGAAACTCTCGCTGAGGTCAGCACAGTCATATAACCAGCAGGCAGCTCAGCTGCTGAGGTGGTTGTTGCGCGCTCCCTGACAACAAGCCCCTCCTTTGGACAGAAAAATTTCTTACCAACCCGAAGTCTTTCTTTTCCCAGGCTCCGTGATTGCCAGATCCCTGCTCTTCCACGTGCCCCACAGGCTACTCCCTTCCACACACCTTCGGCCTTGCCAATTTGGAGCCTACTCCACACAGTCCCAAAAAGGCTCATCTTTGCGCTTTCAAGGATTTAAGGTGAGAAGTTCATCCAGTCTGCCCCATTGGTTACTGTAAATCAAAGAGCCAGGCCAGTACTGGCTGGGTTTAGCCTACGACTATTTTTTGAGCTAGCTTCTTTCTGGCAGAGCACATGTATCAGAGCACCCATCCCAACTGTAGAAAGAGCCCACAGATGAAGCAGCACAGCACAGAGCACTCTGGTTATAGAGGCATTTGGGAATCATAGAACCATTTAGGTTGGAAAAGACTTTTAAGATCATCGAGTCCAACCATTTTGAAGCTGGGTACACCCCTACAGAACAAAGGAGGCTAACGCCATGCTTGGGCTGTACCAGAGCCCTCCTGAGGTGAGTCCCCAGTCCCCTGCACCACATCCAGTCTAGAGGAAGTGCAATTTGGTCCCTATCTCTAGGTTCCCTGAGTAGCTACAGTTATTTCAGGGACAGTGAAGATCTTTCCCTTTGTGATGTGATACTGAGATTTATAACAAGATATTCTTCTGGAATATATTTAGCCCTTTCACCCAGCCAAAAAAAAAGGTTAAAGTACGAGTAATATGCTCTACAAATAACTGTAAAAAAAAAAAAAAGAAAATGTGTAGAAGTTTTATCTCAGAAGTTTTCCCTTTTCTGCTTGTACTTGAGGATTTGATGAAAGGCAGATTTTAAAAAGAAGCATCTTCTTTCCTTGGAATTTTCCACTTTTAACTGAAAAAGAACAACTACTTCAGAAGAGAACACAAGTATTCAGCCAAAACCCTTGAGATTTTTCACTGATGATTTCAACAGACTCGTTTTGGGGGTCCATTGTTTCTATGTTGATGAAAAATCTGTGCAAGAATGTTTTCCCCAGTCAGTTTTGAAAATGAAAATTAGAAGTTCCTGCTTCTTTTATTGCATTTTTCTCCTATGAGCCCTTCTCACCCAGGTTTACTATTTTTATATTGTGTCCCAGCTGCTAACTAAGCCTTGGCTTAGTGTTCTTACTGCAATGATGAGGCATTTCCATTTCTGATTTCTAGCATATGTTGCACTTAATATAGCACTGCCCTTGTGCACCAGTTACCCCAGAAAAAATGGCTGTGCCAGCAATATAACAGTCATATAGTCCCTCGAGAACAACCAGGGTATGAAACCCTGTGCCAATATGCAGACGTCACACAGCTAATGGAACAATAATAGATCCTTGAACTATATAGAGAGGTATTTTTTTTTAATGTATACAGAAAGATGTTTGATGCTGTGAGGAAGGCTTCTTTTTTAGCTTTCTCTGAAATTAACTTGGGAAAAAATATCTGCAAAAGAGCCAGGAGATAATGATGAAAACCTGAACAATTAATTCTGGGGATGAGGCATCCACAGACTGAGCTGATTATTTTTTCTCTCTTAGATCTGTAGCCTGGACTACATGATTGCACAGACCAGGCTGCTGTGCATGATTTATGGGACTTCATCTTTTTCAAAGGGGAGGCGACCCTATAGCGCAAGAGCTGCTTTTCACAAGGTGTTTTAGGACTTCTGCTTTGGGCAACAAGAGCAGAACATCTCAGAAAATAACAGATTTGAAACCACTATTGGACATAGTTAATAATAAATATTTGCTGATCTCTGATACTTTGCACAATTCCATGACCAATGTCACAGGAGATTTATAATGGCTGCATCCTGCAAGATGCTGAGCTTCCTTCGCTACTTCTGGAGACAGCAGAAGAGGACCATTGCCAGACCAGCCCCAGCAGTGACCTGACTGGGTTCTGCATAAGTCAGTCCTGATGACTCGGACCCATTTTTTGCTTTGTTCTAGGAAAGATTTAGCTGAGCAAACAGTTTCAGAGCCACAAGGTGCAGACAGTTTTCAGCTACGCATAGGAGCAGCTCAGCTCCTTGCCCTGGGACACAGCCCAGACAGCCTTTGTGAAGGTGCAAACTGGAATTATTCCACTACTTCCAGGCTTCTGGGTGGTATGGCTAAATCTGCACACTGGATCTGGCAAGCAAAATCCACCTTAAATCCCAGGAGGGGAGTTTTTGAAAACTAGTGTTATCTCCCACCCATGCAGTGCAGCAGAAGCGAGACATGCAAACATGGGGGTGGGAGCCCTTGCAGAAGGGGCAGCTTTCCCTGCTGCAGGAGTAATTGTTTGTACTTCCAGCTACGTCAGAAGTCAAAAAGAAATTCTACCTAGGAGATAAATAGTGCATTACATAAGAGTTCATATAAAGTAAGTTGTCATGAGATTTATTGCAGTTAGACAAAGGCTGTTCTGTCTGTTGACATAAAATACGGACTTTGTTCTAAGAGGCTAGTGAGAAAGAAGGAAATGGTGTATTTGGGGTTCTTTGGCTTTCTATGCAGGGATCTGTCAAGCTTTTGTAGCTGGAATGTTTTTAAATATTTTTTTTTAAAATGGCATAAAATCGTGTAAGATATTGATCTGAAGCAGAAGGTTTTGATCAATTTTGCTTGTATGTGTAGTATTAGAACAAAACAAAAACATCAGATTTAATATTCCACAGTAAATTCTGATTATTTGTTGTTTGTTTTTCTCTCCAAGCTGGAGAAAAAGCTAAAATATCAAAGTCCTTTTCAGAATTTAAGTTCAAAGATTATTTAAACCATGGAAGATCTTATTTTAATATGTTGTTAGAAACAGCTTGCTTCAAGGCTATTTGGCAGTAACTGCATCAGCTTATGGTCTTTGGTGCCTACTGCAAGCAGGTGGGTGTTTGTGAGTGCATTGCTCTTGTCGTTTTTGTGGGTCAGGCTTCATACCCAGTCTCCTATGATGCCTTTATAGGAACTGCTTCCATGATGCACCACAAAGCCCATCCAAAGCAGAAAAAACAGTCAAGGAGCCAGATCTGTGCAGTGGCCAGCGCTTTTAAGGCATGGACGGACCCAATTTAACAATGAGCTGATTCAAAACAAGATGCTTCAGTTTGGTTCAACAAACTAAATATGTTTATTCAGATAAAAAAACATTGATTTAGAATTTTTCCCCCCTCATGGATTTTCTTTAAATAAATAAAAGTTTTACTTACACTATATTTTGTAGAAAGCGTGTATCCAACCAAAACCAATCACAGTGCGCAATTCCTTACCAGGTCTTATGGATAGGACTATTGCATTTAATCAAAAGATCATTTTAATAAAAAAAATCATTGTAAAAACTGATCTCTCCTTTAAGCTGATACTTTCCCGTAAGTCACGCAAAAATCTCAACAGACAGGAAAGACAATAACTCTTGATTGGAAAGACAAGGCCAGTCAGTAAACTCAGATCACAATTAGCACCAGCTGTAACCCGAGTGAACTCCCCAATTTAATGGTTCACAGGAGAACACATACATACAGTAAAAACTACCAACCAAATCAATTCACTCTCCTTCCCCCAGACTCCCCTCCTCCACCAGGTCCTTCAGACAAAAGTCTATTTCCCTCCTTAGCTGTTAAAAGTATTTTTAGAGCTCTTCAAATACGGAAAGCAGAAAAGGAAGAAAAAAAACAATAGAATTTGACACAAAAGCACCCTTCTCATTAGGGCTTTTTAAATAGCATTAGAGCTCATTGAATTTCATGCACTAATAACATTCCTACTCAATCCAAGGCAAACCAGTCAAATCTAAATCTATCAAATTTTACAAGCAAAGGAATATTGCCAAGTTCTAATATTTCTCCTGCATTCATTGTCAGAATGGGGTAGGGAGTCTCTTCCAAACTCCAAACTTCATTTTTCAAATCCCTTTTAAAGCTACTACTCCATGGTGACAAAAAAAAAAAAAAAAAAAAAAGAGGGAGGTTAAAAAGGAAGTTAAATCTGAAGAGCAACATCTATACACGATTCTTAGATAACAGTGTTTTGGGAGTGAAGCAGTCGTGAAGCTGGCTTTAGCACAGCAATCAGTCGGGATTTGAGATTAAAAAGTAGCTAAAATCCTACCAGACAAAGCCCTTGGGCAGATAAAGCTGACTGTGACAGTGGTAAAGCCTCCAAAGACACAGACTCGTGTCTGAATCCTTGGCCGTTCAACACAAAGCTGCATCTTCAACTTTGAAAAAGCAGCCAGAGAGCCTGGTGCCACTGAAATCAATGAGACCCGTCACAGGCTTGAAACCAAGCATGGGACTTCAGCTGCTCTTGCGCTGCAGGGTCCAGGACACTGCTGGATTGGGCCCCTCCTGCATAAGCAGTTAAACTTGCATGGCTAATGACACTCACACGGATAGACTCACATGGCTGGCTGTCCCAGCCACCTCCAACAAGCCTTTCTACAAGTGCCAGCCACTTGCAAAACCTCGGTAGGAGCTGTACGAGGTGGTATGGCTGCGTGAACAGCTGCCTGGTGTGTCTGTAGTACATTTTCATTGAATGGCTGGTGAACATAAGAGATAAGGAGGAATAAAGCATGTAGTTAGAGCTCATTTTGTATGGTACGGTATGTCTTGGGGGGTTTATGGGTTTAATATATTCACTGCTCATGCTGGATCTCAGCACACACCTCCAGATGAGAATATCTACTTGTGATGCAGGTTGCACTACAACTCATTTATAATGAATATAACAACCTGTGAAGTGGATTTAGAAGTCATTGAGTTATAGATTATTTGGGTAAACGGGGCACAAGCACTGCAGCAAGAAACCCATTTAAATATTAAGGAGAGCTATAAACCGAGAAGAGAATGGACGGCAGGGTAATATCATGTCAGAACATGCCCTCCAGAGAGGAAGTGCTACTGCGTATTGATCAGAAAGAGCTCCAGAAATCATTCTGAAAACCCATAAAGCTCAGTTGTAAATGCAGCCAGAAAGGTGAGCTTGCAAAGACCAGAAGATAGATGGGACACAGAAGTTGGACTAAACTCTGCCAGCCTTATCTCACGAGCAATCGCACAGCGGGTTCCTCTCCCCTGGTCTGTAGCCTCCCCACCAATACAGTGTTAATCCAGTGAGTAGGAGTGGAAGAGTCACACCCTTGGATGGAAAAGCCATTTCTGGGACAATTTTTGCCCCCTGTGTTATGTTAATGTCCACAGGCACCTTCCTTGTGTCTAAAGGAGCACATTTCTGGAGAGGTGAGAAGATGCCTTGAAGGCATCTGTTATTTTGCATCACACCAAGGGTTCAACTAGTATGGAATAAGAACCATAGGGTTAACCCTCTGCTGGAAATGCCATGTCCAAGGCCAATCCTGGGCTATAAACTGCCAGCTGGACCTAGCATAGGGTTTTATTCCTGCTACAGCCATTTGGGATGCTATTCCTGAAGGTAAGGGGGAAGCCTTACTGATATCAACCTAACACTGGTGTCAGGAGTAATGAGATTGCCCAACACTGCATGGTGCTGAGAGCTTTTGGAGAGATACTGAGCACCCTCTGAGCCTGCTGAAGATGTACAGTTTGTGACTGCTCCAAAGCCACCCAGCAAAGCAGAGTCTGATACACACACCCAGAAAAGCCTGAAGGGCTTTATGCATAGCGATTCAGATGAGTAACCTGAATACAACCTTTGCCTGCAGTCACCATTGCTTGCTGCAGCAACCACCAAATCAGACGTACCCATCCAAGGAAGAGTTGCAGAAGCAGGCTCTGATGGATGATAATAATCAGCCAGGACAGAAATGCTGGCGGTTCTTTCAAACATAAGCAGCAAATGGGCTTTTCAAACTTGCCTGGCGCACAAACCCTGCTTAGTTCAGACGCATTTCATTAAAGTTTCAGAGCCTCTCTTGAACCCAGCACCGTCCCTCCCTGCTGCGTTATACGCACAGGCACAGCGAGATGAGGTTGCATGATTCAGCAGGAAGCAGCTTTAAGAACTCAGCAAGAGACGTAAGCATCAGCCAATTCAAGCGCACACAGTGCCTGAAAAACAAGAGGTTCCTGTTTGGCAAGCGAGGGCCCTTTGAAATACAAAAGCACTGTTACAGTCATTTATTTCGAGTTTGTCCTCTTCCCTCCTCCTTGTTTAGAGAATGGTCTCCCATTTTTTGCAGCATCAGGGAAAACACTCTACATCTGGCTGATGGGCCAGAAGCACCTGACACCACCTACATGAAGCTAGCAGTTGCTTTTATCATGAAAATTGAAGCCGCTTTGGAGGATGAAGCAAGCACTCTACCCAGCTTAAGAAAATGCTGAGGAGCAAAATTCAGGGTGAAGTGCAGGAAACTGTGAAAGGTGTGAACTGTTGTTCAGTGAGCGCAAAGAGAAACATTCTCCAAGTGAGATGGGGAGTGGGGAGAACAGATAGCTCTGTCTCAGTGCTACACCTAGTCTTAATACAATTTATAGCACGACATTATAAGCCGTAATAATAATAATCTAATGGGAGGGCACAGCTAGCACTTCTGAAACTCTTGGATGTGAAGGTCACTCATTTTATCATCAAGACAATCTTTTAAAAGCACCATTGGTGTGAAGCATTAACGGGAGGTGATCAAGGCTTTCAATCTAAAGCCTTTTATCGACAGCAGGCTGCGGCAGCACATTGTGCACCTGAAGACTGGGATGCCCCACTGAGCAAACAGGGGCATGCTACCGGCCCCTGAATCAAATTGCCCAGACATAAAGGAAGGAGGCTTCGCGCTACATTACTCCTTGCAGGCTGCCATCTGCGGTGGTGGCCGGTGAAGCAGTGCAAGGCAAATTCCTGCACACGTAACTCCATCCAGGGCATCTGCCGCTCCATCACCCAGATCGTGGCACAATGGAGGCACCACACCAAAGTAAGAACTCACCTATAGCAATTAGTGGCAAAGCCTAATAACAGGATTAATTAGGATATTGCCAGAAGAGACTAATTGTCTGCTGCAAGGCTGACTCTTTAACTCATTTCTTGGCCAAAAGCTTCTCAGGGACTTGTGTGAGAGCTCAGCAACCCAAATACAGGCATAGACCTAGAAGGAAGGTGAGAAGGAAAAGTATAGTAAGGGGCTGTGAAGAGAGAGAGGGAAAAGCCCTCCATTTGTAGAACTTCTTTAAAGTACATGGACAATGTCCCACTGAGCCTTGCCAATTAAAGCCACACTAACACCAATGGATGACAAAGTGCCTTCTCTGCTAATATTTATGACTTCCAGAATTCACATTTTTCTAATGGATAGGTGAGTAATTTATATTTGAATCTTCACTGAAAAACAACAAAACAGCACAGTTATTTTTCCCTCGGCTGTGACACTAATTCCTTTCAGGCCAGAATTAGAAAAAAGCTAAATACAATTAATCTAATGGCTTACATTCTGTATTTTACCTTTTACAGCCACGTCACCTGAGGAGACACATTACTGCCTTATTTAAAAATAACATAATAAATAAATAAATAAATAAAAGCATTGCTTTCCACGGGGCTTTTTGCATGTATAGAAGCGGGGATGTATAGACACAAACCAAACTTATATCACTCTTCAACATTATAAAAATCTAGGGACCAGAAATCACATTGCACTTAAGGAATGTGAACTACTGGATATTCCTTTTCTCCAAGATAAGAAGAATGAGATCTTCAGTTAGAGTTAAACCCTGAAAATCTGGTCCTTAGCATTGTGCTATTGCCCTGGGGTTCTGAATTATAGATGCCAGTAAGACAATTCCACTGAGACATCCGTCTCAGTCCTGCTTGGGAAAAATGCACTCCAGTTCCATATAGAACTGCAAAGGTTTTCAGAAACATTCTTCATCCTAAACTGTGGCAAGAGGCCAGCACTTCAAACAACTTTGGTTACACTGAAATCCCCCAGGACCGCATTTTGGAAACATCAAAGGACAACATGCTCCCCAGCATTCTCCAGCTGCTACTCTGGCACACAGCAATGAAACCGTAGCTGCTTCAGATTAAAACTGGCACAGTTTCTCTCTCACCTATTCCTTGAAATAAGTTTAAACTCATTGTTGCTGCTGCTTCAAAGGCCTGCACCTCTGAAAAAGCACATCACCTTTGGTGCAACCAGCCTTCTTGGCTGCCTGGGGTGCTTAAACACCCATCTGGGATTCATGGCTTAGCAGACTGATAAGAAGCCAGACAGGTGAGCTGGCAAGAAACTATCAGGAATTCCTTGGAGAAGTCCAGCATTGAGAAAGATCTCCAAGAAAAGCCCAGGCCCTAGAGGAAGTACAATTAGTCACCAACAGCTTGCTCTCATCCTCATCTCGCCCACACCATGTGGCTGCAGTAAATCCACACACGGGAACTGCACGCTATCTAGTTTCCTGGTATTGCACCACCGCAAAGAGCTCAGGTCACACTAACACACTAATTGCTGCTTAATGTTCACTGTCCATGGCTTTTAGCAGCAGGATTTGTCTTACCAGGTGCATCTGGCAACCCTGGAGAAAGAACCCATGCCAGCAACAGTCAGGTGTGACATGGGGGAAGATCCAGTCCAGGACAAGGTGGTGAAGGGAAGGGAGACCAGGAGAAAACAAGTACAGAGCAGTGGGAACTTATAAGAGCTAGATATGAGGGGAAAATCTGCAATAGCCATGAGACGATTCTTCCAACTGGCTGGGAGTTGCAGTTGCCTCCTGAGGAGCACAGGATAAACTAACCATGCGTAAGGGCAGCACTCACCCTGGCTCCCGCCATGCAGGATGAGCTGGTAGAAGAAACTCTCTTTCAGGATTAGGAGAGAGAACTTGCCAGCCTCCCTGTCCAAGCCTGACACCAGGACCTGATTCCCTGGCTCACAGCAAGGCTGTTGAATATATACAGAATACTCACTCCATCACCTGAGCGATGAGGCTTCCCAGCAGGCTGAGCAATTGCTCTCCACCCTGACATGCTGAGCTGATCGCTAGCCATCCCTCACTACAAAAGTTTTGTTTACACTGTACATTTGGGTTGCTGGATAATCACATGTTCTGCTTCCCTTTTATTCCCTCTTTCACTTATCCATGTCAATATTTTATTGAGTCCAAGTAGTTAACTCTGTTCTGCCTTCAACTTTTCCCCCCTACCACCAGCATGATTTAACTAAAATGAATTATTTGTTTATTCCAGTAAAGTTTTTCCCACTCTGAAGCCAGGCAAGAAGGAGAAATAAGCTTAATTTAGAAAGATTTGAAATTCCTGAAATAGATGACAGCTGAGAGAAGACTGGCATGTTAAATCATTCCTCTTCATAAACACCCTGCTCTCATTTAAGCTTGACAGATGTAAATGCCAGCCAGGTACTACCTACTAGAAATGCTGTCTTTCCTTTATTTATGCAAATACATAATACAAAATCCTTTTTATGTATATTAGCCATCTGCAGAAGAAGGGATCTATAGCTGTTTTTTCCCCAGTTTTTCATTTACGTCACATGCAGTGGTGGGAGGACAGGCTTGACACCTTCTTCAGGTTAAATAACTAAGAGATCATCAAATGCTTCACCTTAACCTTACAGATCATGTCACAAGTTCTGCCAGTGTCCTGTCCTGAATAACATTTTTCTTATGCAACTACCAAGAAAAAATACCTACTAGACCTGCAGTAACTGTGGCGATGAGATAGCAGGATAAGGCCAATCTATAAGGAAGTCAGTCTTTACAAATGTATGCTGTTTAAAAATGCCTGCCAGACAAAATAAGAAACTGAAACACACTACCCATTTAGAAACCAGGCAAATAAAACACATTCTGCGCCAGATTGAAATTGAAACTGAACAGGAGGTTCAAAGCCAATTGCCAGGTCCACCAAGAAGCAACACCTTCTGCTCTGCACAACGGACTCCTGGTTATATTGGCAGGCACAGAGAGACCTGTTTCGGGCTCGGCGCTAAGGTCACAATGCGAATTTACTGAAGGTCACTCTGAACACAATACACTCCAGAGACTTTGGTTATCTCAGCTGAAGCTTGCTGGGGGTGGAAAGATGGGATGGTGATATGCTTCAAATAAAAAGATCCTCATATTTTATGCTTTTCACTAAAGCAAGGAGATTTTCCATCAGGAGAATTCCCAGCTGCAGTCTCAGACCCAGTGGCTGCCCCTTGTTTACAAGGTGGTTCACTCAAACAAGCAGCTTCCAAACCATGGCATTTTCTTACTGACTGTGTGAGTGCCAAGCAAATAGTCAAAACTGGTTGTTTTAGAGGTGGGAAGTTAGGTTATTGCAGTGCTCACCGCTTTGCAGACGATGCCTTGCTGCAGGAGGGGGGAACAGGAGCCTCTTCTTGTTTTCATACTGTCCAAGTGAATGAACTGTCAAAAATGCAGGGCCACAAGATTCAACAGCACAACAACAGGCAGCACTGTCTGTCTGATGCAAGTGGTTCTTGCTGCTATGACAGTCCCCACACCAAAGGAGGATATCTCAGACATCCCTGAACAACCTCCTCCGGAAAACACTTGAGACTTGGTGTAGGTAAATATTTCCTAGAAAAAAAAGAAAAAAAAAAAAAGGACCTGACATATGTACCCAGGGATGGCAGAAACCTGTGGCACCTACAGGTGGGCAGATCCAGTTCTCTGCCTTAAGCCCTATCTGCAGTTGTGCAGCTTTAATAGGATTGTTCACAGCTCTTTCTTCTCAAGGCATACACTGATAACGACAGCTGAGCTCACCTCTTATTAATTATATCATTCACTGGAGGAATATCCTAATGTTTCAAGCGTCTTCCAAAAAAAATTTAGGAAGAAAACAGCACACTTGCTCTCTCTACTTTCTCGTTAATTCCAATCAGTCGCATGATCTTCTGAGGTTCTCAGCTCTGCTGCTGCATGGGTAAGAGAGGCTCTTATAAAGAGACAAAAAGATGCTTGATGTATCCCGAGAACTGCAGGCAGTTTCCACATTGTCAAGCACAGCTGAAAGCCTTGGGGGCAGCGATTAGGAGGACCGCAGGTTTATGCCTGCAGCAAGCTGTGGCAGTTCCACCCCAGCAGCCTCAGAGATGCCAGGGTTGAGCCAATATAAAATCTAAGAGATTGCTTAAGAGCAATGTATCTCAGAGCAACGCCAGTGCCATCAGCTCTGCAGGGGCAAGTAGGGCAGGGACCAAATCCAAAATCCCCTGCACGACCCCTCCAAATGCTCTGGTGGGACTGCCAGGCAGTGTTATGGCCAGGCCCTGAGGACACGTAAACTTTGGTGAGATGCTGAGTCTTTTACCTGTGTGGCCCTTTGTGAGACCTCATCATATTCATCTCTGCCTAGGAGGTGCTTGTATACTGGTGAGGTCAAGACTTGGACTAGCAGAGGCAGGGGCATACAGTATCTGGCAAAATTATGATTCTGCAACAAGTAAGAGCAAATGTTAGTGCGCTAGACACTGTACATATACATATTTAATACAAAATTCTGAAGATATAGGTTTTAAAATTTTATTTAGGACGTTAAATATATAGACTACCAAATTCTGTGCTAGAGTACCCCTTAGACTGCTGAACTATGTCAGCTCCACGGCATTTTGGACATACTAGGGTTCCAGTTCAGGCAGGGATGTTTCCCTCCTACTTAGCAGTGCAGCCTATCCTCCGGGAAGAGTTCAGAGAGAGGTATTCCTCACTGCAGGGAAAACAGCAGCATGTTTTAAACCTACCTCTAAATAATCCTGACAGTCTCTCCAAAAAAAGGACTTGGTTCCCTTTAGCAGCAGCTTCTGCTTCACACCCAGATGCTTTCTGTGCCCACCCCAGCGGGTTCAGCCCAGCCCAAAATCTGTCAGGATCTCTGACAGAAGCAAACCCCAAAGAACAGCCCTTCACTTCTCCTCGAGATGCACAGAAAAATCCCTTCCTCTCCATGATGCAAATTCCAGCTCTCTCCACACCTTTCGCACGCCCTTCTCTCTGCCACCACCCCATGAGCTTAACTGCCACCAAATTTGACTGATGAAACGTGACAGCTCTATTATATTAATTCCCCCCAGAAAATGGAAAAAAGTCTCACATGCTTTTCATATCAAACACATAACGCATTTCAGAGTTTCTCTGTGTGTGCTGGCTTCCCTTCTGCAGGAAACATGGCCGTTAAGCAGAGCGCTCCCCAGACTGGAGGATGCTCTTGTCAAACAAATGGCAGATTTTCACTTACACCTATTTTCATATTATGCACGCTTGTAAGATTAAGCATGCTTATGCTATCTTTGGCTGATCCAGTATGATAGCTGCCTGCAGCTGCTCCAGTCTAATGGACCCAAGCCCTGTCTGCATGGCCTGAAAGGTGTGTTTGTAGAAGACAGCCCTTAGGCTATAGTGCTCCGGTACGTGAACTCACACCAGAGACCCTGTCTTCTCAGAAAATTAACAAAAGAAAAAGAAAAATAGAAAACTTTTCTCTGCAAACTGTCACACTGTATAAACTCAAATTATAACACTTCCTGTGATTGCATCTTCATTCATATGACAGCCTGCTTCCATGCTTGCAGTCCTCTGCCCATCTCACCATTATGGATGCTTTTTACAGCTTAAACACCATCTTGATATCAGCTAATTGCACCAATCAGTGCAAAGTTTCTCCACATGACAGTAATTCCCAGCAAACACTGTAATTGGATCTCATGTGTCTCAAGTCTTTTTCTTTAGTTTCCTTTTACAAAGCCTATGCTATGATTTGTCCCAATAATGCACCCTGCCTGTTGGCAAAACTCCCTCTTCACCACAAGATTAACCACAAGAAAAGGATCTGGACCAAAGAACCCATTTGTCTTGATAAAAAGGTTATTTATTGACAACATTCACAATTCAGTCAAGCTGGAGTGCTCTGAGGGAGACAGTTGTCTCTAGTGTCTTTAGGAGATGGTAGTTTCCTCACACTACATTTGCTTTCTGAGCAAGGCGGCTCACACACACCCTGCCCAGGGCTGGATCAGTCTTGGAGGGCACCTTCAAGCCCACAGCCAACTTTTCGTCATCTTCCCCAAGTTTCCGACCAGGCCCTCCGTCCCCAGAAGAAGCTCAGCCCTGGCAGAAGCAAAGCAAATGTCCCCAGGACACCCAACCCATGTCAGGAAACTGGCCCAGGCAGCCAGCTTTGTAATAAGCACGAATCAGCCTGAAAAGCTGAAAACACTCGACCGTTGTCTTCTCCACCCATGTACAAAGGAAGGAGCAAAGCTCCCAGACTCCGGTCACAGCCCGAGGACTCAGGAACACAGCGGGTCCCAGCTAAGCCCCAGCGAACAGAAGGCAGCAGGATACGGAAACTTCCCTTGGCAGCCAGACATGCCTTTGACAAAAGCAGGGGAACTAACTGCATTTTGCCACTCCTCGGTTTTGGGCCAGTTCCCAAAGCCTCTTTGTGCTGCGCCGGGCGGAGGAAGCCGACCACCCGGAGGAACAAAGGGCTGGGGGACAGCCCCAGCTTCAGGCTGCTGCTGCTCGCCTTGGTGGCAGACACTTCCCAAAAAAATCTCCTGAGCCTTTTCCTTTAAGACTTTGTCTAAAATACTGCACAGTTTGGGGACTGCACACCATTCAATGGCCTTGGAGCCAGACCCTTCCTTTATATCACATTACTGACCACAGCAGTAGGGAACAGCTTTATAGTGGTTCCTGGGAAACTAAGAGGAAAAGCAACGGGCAGTCGGACACGCATCACCTCCTTAACACAGTTTTCTGGTACAGTCCAGCCAGTGCTGCTAGATGTAGGAGTCGGACTCTGACAGAGGAGGATTATTTTAAAATCTAACAATGAAAGATTGTTCTTCTCATTACAAAGTGAAAAAGAGAGAGAAGGAAAGTCTCTTCTGCAATAGGTTTTCAGGCATAAGAGAGGATATGCGCGGGTTTTGCAGGAGCAAAAGAGGAACTGGGGGGCACTCCTTTACTCTCTTACAATACTTTTCTAGGAGGGAGAGAAGACGCGCATTTAAAGTGATTAAATTGGATGCGCATGCAGACATGCACATTTATTCAGCACTGCTCCTTGGGGTGGTGCAGCTGAAAGTCCCACAGCGGGGTGCCTCCCCCACCCTGTGTGGCCCCTGCACCCAGATGGGCTGATCAGGGGAGCTTCATGGACCCCCAAGCACACGGGAAAGCAGAGCTCACCAAAATGAGCAGTCTCTCTCTCTCTCCATGTCAGACCACATCTCCTGCTTCACATCCCCAGCACAGCAACATCTCCCCAGACCACAAAAGCAGTCCTTTTAGTGCATCAATGAGTCCAAAAACCTAGAAAGGACAAGGGGAAATCACGAGGATGTTTTTATGGCAAGGAGAGACCCTCCCAAGTAACTTCATATGGCCAAAATGGCCAGTGAAAGTTTAGCCCTCAACTGCCATCCATGTCTGCTGACCTCACAGGAGTAAGAAAATCTCAAAGTTTTTGGATGACAAACTGGAACATAGCTGGAACATCTGTATCTGTCAAAGTCAGGCAGAGGATGCAGCATGGGTGAGGTGAGGACATGGAGGCTCCTCGGGACAACAGCATTCTGCCTGGCTGCAGCACTGACGTACCAAACAACTTGTGACAAGTCACTCCTATTTCCAGCCTTTCCCAACCCAGGTCACTACAGCAGGGCTGTGTGCGTACGGTGCTCTGCTGGAAGCTGGGCCTCACGTCCACTGGGGCCTTCAGGCCTCATTGGAACAAAAACCAGTTGTGCCACCTATAAGGACAGGTGCTCACATGAATTTACTGGTTCAGAAAATTCATCTGCCGGTGGATTTAGTGAGGAGGAAGGTACCACACAATCACGTCATCCAACCCCATCACACAGCCCACCTCTCTGGCAGGCCACTGTAGCACCACCTGTCCTCACAAAGCCAAACCTGAAAACCATGAAAATATGTTTCTTGCCTGCCAGAAAAGTAGAAGCCAGTAAACTCACCCTCTATGGCCTGTGCACCTTGCATTTAAGAGGTTATTTCCAGGCCGCTGGGAAGATTTGGCTGTGCTGAGAATGGTGATTTTGCTCCCTGTTGCCCTCCTGTCCCAGGCCATGGAGCCAGACCAGGCAGTGCTAACGGAGGGGTGAGGCTTTGCAGCCCTCTCTTTTTAGCCTCCCTGGGAAACCTGGAGCTGATATATTCAGTGTATCTCTGTTTTCTATGTTAGCTTCATGGCTTTATTCTATATTAGGAGCAGTGGTTCAGCCGCTGACTTGGACGAAGAAGTGGGGAAGACCAGAATGGCCGTTTCTTCCACAGCTGAGAGATCCCACGTGCCTGAGGAATTTCTCTTTCTTGATCTATTAGTAGCAGCAGAAGTAAGTGATGGGGGCAAACCTGTTATCGTATTACAGTCTGAAGTGTCTGTGCTTGCACTCCCTGCTTTCCCACTGGATGAAAAGCATAAACACCTCTCCCTCGCACCCTGCACCCTGGCACATGGGGGAGACCGGCAGCTCCGCGTGGAGGTGGCCAAGGAGAGGGAGTGCAGCATGGTTTGGGTTTCTTGACAAGGGAGCACGGAGACAATCCAGCATGGTGAAAAATCATCAGAAGGGCTGCACTTTGAACTCCCCCTGCTCTGTCTCTATCAATTCATTCCTCACCCAGCTGCTATGAAAAAACTCCTGGAGTGCTCAGAGGCTATGTACTATGGTTTGGGCGTTTGCCAATTCAGTGAGGCTTTTTTTTTTTTTTTTAAAGATTAAGGCCTTAAAACTCCTGTTAGAACTGGGTCCTACAACACAAACCTTCATCGCTATGGCTTAGCTGCCAAAACATTGCATCAGCTATCACAATAGCCTGGCATCTACTAAAGAAATACTGCACCTTCTCCTTGTGCTCAGCTCAGATCACAGATGTCAAAGTCATCAATGGCTGGAGCTGCTTGGAGATTTCAGGATGAGACCAAAGTTTTGTGAAAACATTCAAGTCCCCTGGAGCAGGAATTGTTTTATTCAAAGCCTATCGAGTCTGATAAACATTAGCCCGGTGCAAGGCAGAGGTTTCCAGTGGGTCAGCAACGAGAACTGGGACCAGTTCGAAGGCAGGTGATAAATGCAGTCAAGACAGCAGGGCCCCAAACAGCTGTATAATGTCATTGCAATGTTGGCCACCATCCTGATAACAAAGCTGCTTTCACTGAGCAGCTGCATGGTCTAGGGACATCCACTTTGCCAGAAAACTGGAAATATTTTACTTATGTTCATAGTGAGATCAAAAGCAGACATACAGAACCCAAAATTTCTGGCCAAACAGACTGTCTGGTTTCCAGACAACTGTCTTCACCAACTCAGATCCAGCTTTCTACCTCCAGCCTCCTTGCATTCACTCCATCCTCACTCATACATCTCACCTTCCTGAGAATTTATTTTCCTTTGGATTCCATGACACTCTTCTGTCCTGTTTCTACTCATACCTCCCTGACAATCTCCCTGAAGATGCTCCTCGCTTCCCTTGTCCCCTGATGGGAGGGCCCTGCTGGATTCTGCCCTCGATGCTGCCTTCTCCCATTGCAACTTGCCTCCAAGACCACCCCCATTTTGGACACAAGTTCAGCTCTCCCTTACATGTGGGTGGCTCCTGGTTCAATCCTGACTCCAGACCTGCTCAAACAAAGCCTTGCACTGTCCCTCAACTGTGAGCCTAGACCAAGTCCCTGAGACAAACTCTAGCCGCCTCCTTCTTTCCACACCAGAGCCCAGCAAGATCACTCTTCCATGGGCCATTTTACCATGTAGCATGCCTTCCCCAGGATCAGCACCTCCAAGCTAAACATTCCAGGTTCAGTCCAAATACCACCAATCAGGCATGGCCTTTTCTGTCATTCCACATAGCCAAAAGCCTGGCCAAATTCTCAGCTTCTCAGTTACAGCAGCAGCATCTCTTCTGCCACTCACAAATACAATCCTTACCCCTTCAGAGCTGCTCTGAATGCTGCTGCAGAGACCCACCACTCACAATTTGTGCCTATATGTCCTCCAAAGCTCCCCCCACAACACTGACTCCAATACGAGCCACCTCCTTTTCTTTTTCACCCACTCTCCCCACTGCCTGTTATCTCTGGGCCAAGAGAGCCTTTAAGAGCTCAGCCTGTGATGCAATTTTCAGCAGCCACACTTTGAAAGAGGCACCCTGATGCTTTCCGCATCTCGCTCTGTGAGCTGAGCTGATCCTTCAGATTCCCTTTGCCACAACATCTCCAAAAACCTGGATCTTTCCTAAGCTGCTGCTAGTGTGCCACCACAGCCTACTCTGCTGGCTACCATCACGGCACTGCTTTCTCATGCTGGCCCATCTGTCTGTACCTGCCTGCTGTTGCTAATCCTATATCTAGTCTTCAAACTCTGTAGGGCATGGCCTGGGTTTTGCTCTTTGTTAATACAGCACCTGGCATTACCAAGTCCTGACTGTGTTAAGAAAAACAACTGATAACAGTAATAATCATAATACATCTATCCAGGCTAGCGGACTTACTTAATTCAGTTTTTGAAAAAGCTTTAAGGCACCTCATATTTTATCAGCTCCATTCACTCCCTAAGGCACTTCAGCCTGAATATAGCACTGTTCCCCACTGCTCTTGTCCCAGTGCAGCTTCCCCGAGTCCATCACTATCAGCACTGGTACCACAGCAAAAACTGTGGTCATACCCACCTACACTGCACTCAAAGCACTGACAGGCGAAGATCCTGAATTCCATTAGCACTTCCCAAATATCCAACACAGTTTCTACGTAGAAATCCATCCAGCTGCCTTGTCCTGCTTGAGAAAGGTATTATTGTCCTACAGCTAAAGAAACATTTTATGAGCTTTGATGGTGTGCCATGTGTGGGTTTTATGAGCCACTTCACCATGCTTGCAGCATCGCCATTCCTGGGCAGGATGTCATTCAGCAGTTACTTTAGGCTGTGTCCAAAACAGTGCTACTAGTATTTATGATACACAGTGTGTTAGTACCATAACATCAGTCTTGTTTCAATGTGCACAGAACTGAGTGGAGACCAAGCTCTAAACTGATCTTGTTTAGTGCTAGCACTAGAGCTGATTTTGATTTTGCCAAGCTGTTCAAGGCCATGGTTGGCCAGTGGCTGTCTCTCATTTTGGACCCAGAAAGACCAGAGGTGGCTGCTCACTCTGTTTTGCATGGTCAGTCCAGCTGGTTCCTACTCCATATTCTCATCATCAGACGTTGCCAGTTTGGTCTCTGTAGGATCTGTAGTGGTAGGAGCTGGTTTGGTGAATCAGTGGGGTGGGTGTTAGGTTTACACATGAGACCCCTGCTCCCCATGGGAATAAACTAGCAAGTGCAGCAGCACAGAGCTGCGCCGGGCAGAACATTTCCTCTGCTGACCAGGTCCTGGCACTCGGTGTGACCCAGCTATCCTGCCTCCAGGACCAAGCTAGTATCACTGTGCAGCCCTGTGCTGAACAGCCATGCCATCCTGCTCAGAGGCACCTGGTAAGCTCTCTTCATATGATGCAGACATGCCTTCAGCCAGCTACAGCCATGATCCTGCCTGGAAGGGCTTTAAATGGAATCAGCCAGACAAGCAGATTTGAATTTGGGTCACCTCTGCCTACTTTTTTTTTTTTAATTCCACCCCAAATGCCCTTCTTCTCTCCCTCTCTAAGTCCCAAAGACTGTCCCTCTCCGTCTGCACATGATGTGTAGTTCACCATGTAGCATATCCTTACCCACTTCTGAGCTCTCCTCTGTGTCCCAGCCTGATGTCTCCAAGACATCTGACTATACTTTAGACCACTTATTCTCTTGCTAGTCTTTCCCTTGGTATCCTTGCCAGGGACAGGGACTGTCTCAGCTCCAGAACTGTTTGCACACTGCTGGATCATCTTAGGCCGAAGCATTTCTAGGTTTACCAACACTGAATTAATACAAGTTTACAGACCTGGATCCTTTCACACTGTCATACTTCACAAGGCACATGAAACTTGATGGCCACAATCAGCCTGGAGAGACACAAAGTGGAGAAACCATAGTTGTGTTTGAGCAGAATAGGGAGTGTTGGAGCTGCCAGGCCGGGTGCGTACCTTGGATGCATCCTGACCTTCTGTTGGAATGAAACCTATTTATCCAACATCCTACAACACCCATGTTTCCACTGGAAAAACACCCAGGCATGGAAAATTGATTTACAAGTCAAAAAACTAAGTTTCTGTTTCCCATGCAGGGTAGTTTGCCTTAGCCCAACGGAAGATTAAGGAAATAGAGCTAAGAGAGTGCCAAGCTAAGGAGTCTGCCATAATAAATGCTACAGGCCAGAGACTGCTGTGCTTAGATGGGCATGTCTGCACCTCATCATCAAACGCTCTATGAATAAATGGCAAATGATAGCAGCCCTTTTGTGGTGGGAATAGCACATCTCACGAATTAGGTACAACTCAAGACAGAATGGAGATGGGGCTGTCAATAATTGCACAGCAGTGGGCAAAGCCCACAGGGATGGCAAAAGGAGCAGGGCTTGGACCAAGAAAAACCCTCAGCTGCTCCCATCTAGATGTCAGGGAGTCAAAGGAGGACCATCAAGAGACAACTTCACTCAACAGAGGCAGTCAGACACCGGGAGAAGATCTCCTGACAATAATGATTATGCAAAGATGACATAACCCCAGTTCAAAGCTTGGCACACTTGAAGCATAAGGGCACCTACTAGACCACAACAGAATGACAGTAAAAGCTGGGCCTTTAAGGAGGCCGGCATGCTGGCAAACACTAGCTCCAGCACATCAACAAACACTTGTGCTATAAATAAATAAATAAGTAAATATTACCAAAATACACGGTAGCCTGCCTGGTAACTGGGAGAGAGGTATCCAAGTTGCAGAAGGGAAAAAACTTGTGAGAAGCACCAGAAGTAAAACAGAGACAGTACGAATGCCATCTCTAGGTGCATTTTGGAAATAATTCTGCTAAGAAGGAACCCGTGTCATTGTACAAGAAGATAGTCTTTGTCATATTAACCCCCAGCACCTGATGCACAGAACAACAAAGGGCCTCCTATATAAGCACGAACTCTGCCCGGATCATTTTTAGCCCATGAAGTTGTGGCTGCTTCTGAGCCTGCACTTCAAAGCGGCCAGGACAAACAAAGTTCACTCAGATGTACATGAAGAGAAGGTAAGCTGCCTAGCAAGCCAAAATATAAAGTCTAGGGAAAGGAAAATAATTTATGAGTTTTCTTGTAAAAGAGACTTGCATGGATGGAGGAAACAATCTGGTATTGAGCTGAAAGGCAGCACTGCAGAAATTAAAGACTCCCATAATGGCATCACCCAAAGAGAAACTGGACTGCAGAAAACAGATAAATCACTTCAGAGGAAAGAGCTGGGGTGCAAATGAACGGATGACGTCACTGAAAGGAGATCTGCATTTGAGTGTAAAAGAAAAAGGCCCTGCATTCCTCGGATATCCAGCCAAGAGAGGAGTGTGCGGCCAGCTCACAAGCAGAGGAGATAACCATGGCCAGACTCTGCCACTAACAGTAGCGCCTGCATACATGCAGCGTGCACACGTATTTTCATATCTGAGGAAAACACATTGCTATATTTGATGGAACCCAAAATGTGATGATGACAACTTGGTGGATGTGCAAAGAGAGGGCCCAGAGCATTACTTGGGTCTCACAGTAAATGGACAAAGGAAACATCGCACAAAAGACTCCAGCTACTGTTCAGAAACTATCCACAGCTGGCAACATGGCTTCTGCACCAGAAAGGACTGAGCTGACCCTTTTTTAAATATTATTGACATGCATCAACCGTTGTTCAGCTACCGTGAGGAATTCTGCAAACACATTAAGGCTGGACAAAGCATGCAAGGTAGAGCTCTAACCTGCCACATGCACACCAAGACTCCATCCAAACCCCTGCGCTTCTGCCACATCCAGATAACATCTCCCCTTTATTAGGCTTTTGCCTCTGTTTCTCCTTTTTGCTGGAAGGGGGAGGAAGTCCAGCCTGTCCCCACTGCTCTGAAGTTGACTTTCAGAAATACAATAGCTCGGTCTTGAATCTCCTCAATGCATTATATCAATTCATCTCCACTGCCATAAACTGTGTGAACAGACCTAGGTGTGCGGGGAGATAGACAAATACAGAAGGAACAATTCTCAGGCTATGAAAGGAAAAGGGTTGGAAAGCTCCCAAAAAAGGTCTCACACAGGTCAATACAGGAGGCTTGGCTCCGTACCGCTGTGGGAGGAAGCGGCTTCATGTTACTTACTAGGAGGTGAGGTGTGTGAAAGTACAATAAACCGCTTCAGCTGCGGGACACTTTAGGCTACACTTCAGTGTTTCATGTCGCACCTAAATTAGTGCGTCAGCAGTGATATTCACAATGGCAGTAATGCCACTGAGCTGCTGCAACAAAAGCACAGGGTTTTATTACACAGGGTTTTATTACACTCTCGCTTACAGAGAGGCCCCTTTACGCCTGTCTGGCACTGGAGAATGGCCTTACAGTGGGCCCAAACAACATCACATTCATCTTTGTGCCCTTCACGCTGGCAGAGGGCTGCAAAGGGGCCCTGTACCATAAACAAGAACTTGGTCCAACCTATTGTCTTAAGGGGCTATATAGCCTACATCAGCGCAGCAAACATTTTCTTCCACAAGAAACTAAGTTCAGAGGACAGTTTCATGAGAAACACAATTTTTAAGATCCTATGTCAGTTTTCTTATAGGGTCATCACAAAAATTTCCATCCCGTTACGCAGCTTTGTTTTAATAGTATTTTCTTAACATTGCTGTTGAATTCATACAGCACCTTCCAGACGTGCAGCTGGATTTTCAGCTTAGGTGCAGCAGCATAGCTGGCCTCTTCTTTTCCTGCTGAATTTGTTTTTCTCCAAAGCCAGAAAAAAAGACACAAAATACAACAATGCACTGGTCTTCCCTGAGCCTACGGCATCTCAGATGTAGGTTACTGCTGAAAAATGAGTCATACTCATTCACGGCCAATTTCTGCTTTCCCAGAAACTTCAGTGGGGGCCCAATCTTCCACAACCAACCCCAAAATGCCCTGCCTTCTAGGCAACACGGTCTGCTTATGGGTAACAAATAATGCCGCAGGCAGAGAAAATGTTTTAAGGGAGGCCCCACCTCCCCCCACGCACTCATGCACCCCCGGCAATCCCGCTGCCAGATTCTGCCTTCAGATACGTGAGGATACCAGGAACAGAACGGGGCGCCGAGCGTCTGGCTCGCAGACAGTGCCCTAAATGCTGCAGGTTTGCACGAACGCTTGACAGTGTGTGGTCGGGAATTAGGTTAGCATTGATTTGGGCGAGCTGGCGGGAGCATCCTTTGCTTTACCCAAAGACAGGCTGGTCACATGAGGAACAGCTGGAGTGCACACAGAGCCTTCTTTAATTAAAGTGCTACTCGCCATTTTTCTGGCAGGGCTCCCAGAAAAGCAATAAAATGGCAGCAGAGAAAACAAACGCTACATAACACACTTCCACTCTCCTTTATACTCCCAAGTCCCCCTTCTCCCTCAAGCATAATCTTCTTACTTTCTTTTTTTTTTTTCTTTTTTTTTTTTTTCCTTTTTTTTTCCTTTCTGTTAATAATCATTCTTCATTTGTGACAGGCTAGGAAAGGAAAAGGTCAAGAGGGAAGAAAAAAGGGTCAGGAGAATTGAAGCAGCCATTCACTGCCGTTCATGATTAAACATGTGGAACAATGTACCTGCTTATTAGGACATCTCCCGCTCCGAGAAAACATCTGCAGAGCATGCACACCTTTTTAGGAGATGCGTGTGCCGTGAACACATGCCGGCACCTCGCGGGAATGTTAACAGCATTCACGTGTCAGTCGTTATGGAAACATTTTCTTTTTCCCCCCCTTTCTACCTCAGATCTACTGCTTAAACAAGCTTGGGACTGTCAACACACCAATCGCTGCTGTCATTCCCCAAATTAGCCAAAGTTACTGGGTTTTGCTTTGTTTCTCCAGCCTCCAACTCCCATCGGAGGAGCCCAAGGAGACAGGAGAAGTGCCCTGTCCTGCAGCACACCGTCTATTCCACAGACCGATCGGTTCCCAGCAAGAAATCTGTCCGAAGCCAATAATAACCATGATGCTATTTTTGTTGTTGCCGTTGTATTATTAGGCTCTTTTCAGCACAGGTCATGGAAGGAAAGACACAGGGACACGTGGAACAAAAATGTGAAACCAAAGACAGGTACACGTTGCTCCCCTTACAGAGGAAATGCGTAATCCTCTTCTGAATGGGAGCAAGGTTATAAGGGACTTGCTGAAACACAAAGGGCATTTCACCCTGGGATAGCACCTTGGAGCTGAGAGAAATCAGGAACTAACTCATGCACGCAGTATAACTGGAGCTCTGTGAGACACGGGGTCCGAGAGCCAACCCTCTCCGAATGCAAGGAAGGAAGCTGGACCTAAACGAGAAACCAGCCCCAGATCCTCCAACCTGAAGCCCACAGCAGAGCTGATCTGAAATAGAGAATGTCGGAAATCTGGATCTGAATTTTTCAGCTTGAGCCCATCTCTGTGTCTGAGATTTACAGTTTGACATGTTTATATTGAAACAAGATGGCTATAAATACAGTATATTTCTCTCCCAGTAGAGTCTAAGGAGAGGAATGTTTAAAAGCACTCAGCAGGGGACTAGCACAGCTCCCAGTGAATTTAATTATAAACTCTCCCTGCTTTTACTCCAAGTAGTTTAGGCTGGGAGTAGTTAGACTGCTTTTGAAAATCCCGCTTTATTTGTGTACAGCTACAAATCATCTATATTTATATAGCTGGATGTGCATCATAAGAACATACACAAGAACATATTTTTATTAGCACGGATCAGGAATTTTCCATGTGGGATTTTTTTAATTTAGAGGATGAGGAAGAGAATACAAAATTAATTCAGTGCATAGGCAAAAAAATAGTAATTTTGACAAAACAATTTGATAATGTGAATATTCAAACAAACGAGTTCACTTTAGCTCAGTTGGGCCTGAACTGTCATCTCTCTGAACAGCTGGCAGGCCCACAGGTGCTGCGGATGGAGGGATGGACCTGTTCTCCTCCACGGGCTGGGCTCTTTGGCCAGACCGCATGCCCCATCGTGCGTAAGTCTCATTACTCCTTTAAAAGCAGCCTGGCATAATTCTGAATAAGAGCAACGCCGCTATTAACTTATTGGGCAACATTGGCCTACTTACGACTTTTATCAGATCTGTCTGATGATCCGTGGCAGGGACAAGAACCTGTTGCAAAATTTTATCTGTGGCCCTGTAATCCTATGTGATTATTTTTCTCATCGTCTGAGCAGAATTATTTTGTCTCATAAGCATTTCTGGCCTTTCGCTCTGCACAGAATGAACCAATTCTAAAAATGAAAGAAGGTTGAAGGCACAAAAGCTATTGTGGCTATACAGAGCCCTTAATTATAACGCGTTACCTTTGGAGAAAACTATTTTTCATTAACTGAACAGGTAATAGTATATGATGGTGATTAAGTTTAATGGAGCTGAGACCAAGGTGGGGAAGATAAAGTTACAACTGAGAATCCACGTTAAGTGCAAAACCAGCTTCTGTTTGGAGAGGCGTTTGATGGAAAACTGCACTGCTTCTAACTAAATGAGGCTTAAATAGGTGTAATTTTGTATGTATTAAAATTAAGATTCCTTTAGTTATAAACCATGCAAGTTTCCATGCAATTACCACTCTTGAGAAGCAGCAGAGAGCATACACCATAAAGAAAATAGCACTTTTTAATTTTATAAATGAGACCAAACACATGCGTTTTCCAATGGGAGAAGGAAATAGAGCCATCAACGAGCTAGATTTAGCCAAAATAACTGAACAAACTTCAAAACTCTCCACTCCAGTGAATTTTGTCTCTTCCAGTAATAAGGAAAATGTTTTTCTTCCTCACTCTGGCTTTCCTGCCTTGGGCTGTATCACATCTCCTCGCTGGGTCCCTTTCTCCAGCCTCTCTGCCTGCCTCCTGCGGACCCTCCAGCCCAGGGCCCTGTGTTAGCACGGCCTTTTGGCATCTTTCACCTGCCTCTGCTCCCTGCATTTAACCCAGACATTTCTCCCGGGGAGGAAGGGGAAGATCTCGCAAGTGGGAATTTCTCCACCGCACGCTAATTTGGAGTCAGCCCCTACGGGCTACACGATGACCTGCCCCCGTCTCTCAAGCACCATGGAGCACAGAAAAGGCTATAACTTCTTCATTAACTGTTGTCAGCAGACAGAGCAGAATAATAGAGTTAAAAGGTGGGAAGATAATAAACAGACACCATCTCACAAGGATGTCTTGACGAGACAAATATCAGACGCCGAACAAAATGCATCCCCTCTTAAGTGGCATTTCTATATTTAACACCGTCTAAAATGTGATAATTTACACTGTCACAACATGTCTCTTAGAAACAGTCCCATTTTATTTGCAGTCAGCTAAAGTCTGGAACTCAAATTCTGACCTCCTTTCTAGTAGGGGAAAAAAATATAGGAAAGAAAAAAAGAGAAAAAAAAAAAGGAAAGCTAACATCTGGCAGAGCTGGGTATTTATTAGACTTTATAAAACTCCACGCTTCTGTTATACATAACACAGGCACAAAAGGGGCCCCCAAAGTGTTATTTCCCCACCAGTGTGAAACAAGTGGCTTATTCAGTAAGTTTTCAAAGAACAGAGGCAAATGGATTATCTCAACGAGAAGTTAAACACAGAGAAATGCACTGTAGCTTACTGTTGGGTTTAGCTGCCTGGTGGATGTGGAGGGAGGTGGGGGAAATCTATAAAATCTATCATCGTGGTGTCCAGCTGAGACTTTACACTTCTCAGGGAAATCTGAGCTGTGAACCACCAACAGCTGCTTTTCTCCCAACTTGTGAAATCACCCACGGAAGGAAAGTGTTTTCTTAAGAAAGTCTCGAAACGCAGCAAGGAAGAGACCGCTAAATCCTCTGGCTCCTGGTGCCGGGTCAAGATGACAAGCTTTTTCCAGCCTAGCTGTGACTGTCGGGTGCGATGAGGTGCGATTTGTGACTAACATAGCCGGGCTGGTGAAAGCCCCAGTCTAGGGAGAGTTATTGGGCTGTTGCTTGCTTTCCTTCAACATCACCAAAACACAGATTACCCATTCGAAGCCAGGTCCTCCCCAGAGGTGCTTGACCGGTTCCCAGCTCCCAACTTTACGAACATGGACCAGGATTTAGCACTGACACAAGGGCAGGTCTGAGGTAGGATCCAGTGGCCCCTTCACTTACCACCCTGGCATGGTGCTCCTGGGATCTGCTTCAATCGCTGTGCCCAACACCTAGGTCACACACAAAAATAGTGTTTTCTTAGGTGCATGGGGTAAAAAAAAGTACCAGGGTTAGATAGCAAAGCTTAGCCAGGAACCGAGAATGACCTGTAACAATAAGGATAACTTTTCTACCTAATTTAAAAGCAGCAAAACTGCTCTAAAGCTGGATTTTTAAGTCATTATCGTTACTCTTGCTGACAAGACATCCTTTTCTGCTCATGCTACCATCAGTAAGGCCCTTCGCGGAGATGAAGGAGGAGAGGTTTGCGCTCCCACACCTGGATGCAACCCTTCATCTCACACTCTGCTGCCATTGCAATGGGGCACAGGCAGCAACAATTCATGTGCGTGGTGGTAATCTGCAGGGTTCAAACACACTCTTTGGAAAACAGCAGGTGCTTTCAAAGCAGTAAGTTTTGAGTCTGAGATGTTCATGGTCTCTTTGGGATGAAGGATAAATGGAAGGCAGAGGATAAAGCGTAAAAGCGAGCTAGTAAGTGGCCCCACGGTATGAGCAACACAGTACTTGGTCCTAGGGCTCTTCTTCGGGCACAGAGATAAGGGATCAGTACTGGAGTGAGGCAGAGCTGCTGAAAGTCCAGGCTGACCGCTGGCTCTGACCATGACACAAGTTCCCCATACATTGGGGACAGCACGGGGAGCAGAATTTGAGCCCTTTCCTGGTGGCACCTGGCAGCCCTGTGCACCAGCTGAGCTAATTAATTTTCCTTCTCCACACCAAAGAAATTACAGCTGCCATTTGCCAAAAAAGCAGGCCCTTAACGCAGAGATACCATGAACCAGTAACACCAGTTTGCAGATGGGCTGCATTTCCGCTTGGCACAGCGCTGCAACCTGGATCAGGAGGCAGACCTGATATGGGGAAGAACAATTTTTTTTAAAGCATAAAGTGAAGCTGCTAAAAGATCCTGTTTCAGCCAACCTGAAACAGTTTGGGTTGCACTTACTGAGTACTCTTACATGTATAAATAGTTTCAGGGCATTTGGCACCTTTCACAGATTGAGAGACACAGCTGATGTCTCTTCTGTTGCAGCGTCTCAGGCATTAATCTCAGTTCAAATCCCATCCCAGTTGAATCCAAGGTCTTTCTCCTCCAAAAATAGCCTAACCATCAAGTATAGGTATATCCAGGGGTGGGCACAGCGGGGTATCCCCACGTGCTGGGATCTGTCTTTCCCTCCTGAGCTTGGCGTCACCAGGCTGAGAGCAAAGCCGGTCTGCCTCTTTTCCCTTCTGCCCATTCATGTTTCACACAAACAGCAGGGGAGATGAATGGCTGCCCATGCCCGAGGCATCCTCCTGGAGGGAGGCCCAAATCCTCATCCCAGGTTATGGTCTCATAACAGAGGAGAGGAGACGAGAAGAGAGGGAGAGGAGAGGGTCATGGCACGTATTGGTACCTGGTCTGTGGGTCTAACCTTTCACTCTTATTTATAGGACTCATTTTTGGCCAAATAAAGTATTCATTTAACCCTGAAACATCTTTTTTTCTTTCACTTAGCAAATCCAAACCAAATCAATTTGGGGCCAATCTAAGTAATTGTAATAATTGCTTTAAGGTCGAGTTATTCACTCAACCTAAAGCAATTTATTCATTCAGCCTATCCCCTTTGCCCCGGAGTCCAGGTTTTATACCACCAAGCAGGGGTGACACGCAGCCCAGGGTGTCTCTACAGCGTTCTACCTCCCCTGAGAGTGGTCCCTCCTGTCAGGCACAGAAAAGCCTTGCTCTGTGTCAGGTCTTCTCCAAGAACCCAAAGAAAAAGACCAAAACAGTGTCCTCAGTCCTTGCTTTATTCTGTCTGCAGCAGAGATGTGCCAGTTACCTAATGGCATCAAATTAACAAATGAACAGGTCTGGTAGACCAATTAGCAGAGAGTGCAAGCAATTTTCAAACAGGCTGCAATTGTCAGCTAATGACCTTGGAAGAAGCTCTTTTATTATTTTTTTCTCCCTCAGAAAAGTCCATATTAAAACAGAGTTGATAGCAGCTGAGTGTCACTTACTGGGCTTTCATGTCATGGAAGTGCATTGGGTGAAAAAAAAAAAAAAAAAAAAAGAGAGAGAAAAGAGGGCAAAATTGGGAGTCTGAGTCGGTGTAATTCAAGCAGCACCTCCCTGCTTTACCAGTCATCTAAGAGCACTGCAGCTTTGCTCAGCAGGTGTATCAGCTTCTCTCCAGGAGCATTATCTTCTCAACTCTGACTAATGCACTACGCACATGCTGCAGCGACCACGGGATGAGCTGCAACCTCCCTGACGTTTCCTTATGAGCCCAGGTCATCTCAGCTGCACCATGCTCTTTCCAGACTTAACTAGGGCTTTCATTAGTGAAAGATAGATGCTTTCTTACGCTGCTCAAGGAATAGCAAAGGACTGAAAGTCTGACCGAAAGTCTTTCCCTGCTGCTCCTCCCCATTTTTAAAACAAAACTAAACGACGGTCTGACCCATAAGCAACTGTCCAGTTCCACCCAGGAATGAATAACCTGCCTGTGCCAAGGGTTAGCTACACTTCAGCATCTCACAGGAAAGCATGGTAATGAACACAGAGTGGGACAAGACAGACATTTGCACAGCAGAGCACCTTGTTTGGGACCATGGCTCCATGTAGCTGGGGTGCGTGTCATGTTATCTCACTTCTCCAGGTGGCCCCTTCCCTGGACCTGCAATCAGTCCTGAACCAGAGAGATAATTAACAGCCAGTATCACACAAACCCTCTGGGCTGAAGATGGAAGGCTTCCTCACCCACAGGAAGCTGGCATGGCTCTGTTGAAGCTAGCACAGTCCCAGTGACTTGCATTATGGAAGAGACACGACATCATTGGGAAGGAAAATCCCAAGTCCTCAGAGCATGCAGTTTTTGAACCATGTCCACATCCCTCCAATGTGGTACAGCGAAGTCTCAAGTCAAAGTCAAGCAACTTAGAGCAAGTTTCTCAGACAAGTGTATTTCATTATTCCCAGAGGTACCACAGGAGGGTTTAGAGAGGGAACAAGGTAGTCCAAGAGAACAGAGCTACTGCTGGTTAGTTTTCTTGCGTTCCCTGGATTGTGGTATATCCCTTTGCAGCAGCCCATACCCCCTTCCACACCTGGCATACTTCAGGTGCTCCCCTATCTACCACCCAGCTCTGCCCACACCTGGGAAGGCCATGCTGGGGTCTCTGGTGGTGCCCCCCCCCGCCCCAGGCTTCCTCCTGCTGCCAGTTTCACAAAACTCCAAAGAATGGAGTATCTCTGAGATCTCTATCCCTCTGTCAGCTGTAGTTGGAATCAACTGAGGGGCTCACCCTTATTAAAGGTCAAGAGGAAGATGAAGACAGTGATGGTGAATGGCTCCTGCAATTGTATATGTTTCATTCTTTTAGGAAAGGAGGTTAAATATGGGGTGTAAAGCTTCTCTAAGAAACATGCTGCATATCCACAACTCCTCACAGGAAAGAACAAGATGAAAAAGATTTTAATGGTAATTTGCTTAGGAGGAACAAGTTATGAATTACTTCTGGCTTGGATGCTCCTGAGTAAGGGATCAGACCAAAATGAGCCTGACAAAGCCTTTGTAATATCTCCTTACTATGAGGTAGTAATAGCATCATCTGTCCTACAGTATCAGGGTCACAGATGATTGTGTAAATCAATAAAGCAGACAAGCATCTTTCATCTGAATCAGCTATTCTGTATGCTGTTTATTTGGTAGTACAGTGACTCAGAAACCTTAATTCTAATGCTGTTATTGGACCTGGTCGGAGACCTTAGCAAGCTCCCGTGCCTCACTTTCCCCCTTACAAAACGGGGATATTAGCCTAAACCCTTCAGAAAGGGCTTCAAAACAGCAACTGACATTAAAAGGTTACTGTGAACTACATCAAATCTCCTGCTGTCACATAGCCTTCAGTGTTAGCACTTTCTTGACTTGCTATTGCAATAAAAAAATAACACCTCGGTACATCTCCACGTACAGGTGTAGACAAGCTGTCCTTTAGGCACCCTAGGCACTACCAGAAGCAAGGAGAGATCAAAATAAAGAGCAAAAATGGACTGCCATCCACACTTTAACACTTCTGTCTTCCAGGTTCAGGCACAGAGGTGCCTGATGCCCTGGGCTTGGCGTTGCCCCCCCTGTCCCCAGCCTGCCCTGCTCCCTCACTGGGGGTGGTGGGATGGATCCGGGCTAGCTCTGCTCTGCTCCTCTTCCCTTATGGAGTAGTTGTCAGGGTAGTAATGAAATTTCTACAAGTACGACACAGGTGTTTCCAGTCCTTGCTCCTAGCCGGGGAATCAACAACATAACTTCACAAAGACTCTCCCAGACTTGTTTTCTGTGATCTGTTTTATGCCAAGCATTTTCGTACAAGCTCTATCCGCACATTGCATCTGGGAAGCTAAAGGGCAGAATCATTCATCTAAATAAGAAGCGTGAGCCAGGAAGATTCAGTAAGAGAGAAGATATTTTCTGCTGAGATAGGAAGTGAGATGATGAGCTGATAAGTAGGAGAGATTTTATGTGGCTATGAATACATTGCGTTTATGTGGCCTTATACCATAAGTATGAGTTAATAAACAAGAGGTACTTATAAGCTATCTATCACATCCAACTGGCGATAAGTACATTGTAATGACATAACTATACATCCCATATATCCAGATATGAACGCATTGCTTCTTTTGGCAGTACACTAGGCTGTTTCTGGACATAAGTGTACGTACTTGGTATTTATTCAGTACACACTACGTGTGTGACAATAATTCATTTCACCCACTTTTCTCTGTTTGTATGCATGCATTTGTACCCCTGTTACAGGCTTATTCAAACCCCTTAGGATTCAAACACGCCCTGCTCCTGGTGCCTAAAAGCTCACCTGCACATTTCTCCAAACACGTTGGGTTCAGAGCACTGCCGGACCGAATTGGTACACAGTGCAGAGTTCACCACACCATAGAAGTGAATACTCCGATTTTAGCCCACCACTTCGAAATCACACTTAACACAAGTCAGGTTAAACTAAAGCCTAAAAAAAAAAAAAAAAAAAGAAAAAAGTCCGAAGTGGACCATAACGGTTCATAAAGACTTCCATCACAGAAAGGAAAGAAAAGGGCATTTCATATGGTTGCTGCAAGGTCAAAACCAATAGGAAATTTCCTCCACTGTGGTGAGTCCACAGCCTGGAGACACCTTACCAGGAGCTTGCTCATAGAATGCCCTTTATCCATTTGCAGTTTGCATTCACAGGAGGAAAAGAAAAATAATCAGGGTTGGTACAGCCTGTTGCTTCTCCTTCTTAAATTCAAAGCTGCCTTTAGTCATTGCATCAAGGATGCATTGATCCCCCTCCAACAGGAGGCAATTTCACCAATATTCCCTCTGGGCTAAGGAGAGCTCTGCTCTCTTTGGAAATGCAAATATGCAGTTGGGTGGCCAGGTGCAGTCATCTCCTGTGCTTGAAAGCCATTAGCAAATCATTCCACTGCTAAAGGATAAGCTGATCTTTTCTACCTGGGCAGGTGCTATGCAGCCCTCAGCGTGAGGTCTTTCTGCAGACTTTCTTGCATGGACATGCAAATTACCGGCTCAACCCTGTCTCCAGGCATGCACATATGTTAATGCAGGGTGCTCACAAATGCTTCTTGATTGAGACCGGACCCGACTGAAATCAGTCACTTTAGGATGCAAATGACCTTTGGGGGGACTGACCCCCCCACTCTGACATTCTCCTCCTCTCCTGGAGGTAAATCATCTCAACACCACTGAGAAACGTGCTGCAGGTGTGAACGCCTGCAGGAGGGTGTCCCCCTATATTTTGTTTGGGTATCTATCATAAACCACATTTATCGTTCATTTACAGTGAAACAATTGTTTTGAACTTTTTAAAAGTTAAAGTTCACTTGGAGTCTTCTGAAATATCCAAATTGGGTTTCCATTCCCCCAGTAAGATGAAGGGGCTCAATTTGCAAAAATGTGCTCATTTTCAACTTTTATTCCTCGAAATCTTGAAAATTCTGGTACATCCTCCTTAGATCTAATTCTGAAATAAGAGTTTGATTTTACATTTCAGTATACAACAGTAAGTTTTGTTTTGTTTTGTTTTAAGAGCATTAGCCATGGATTAAGATGATGAAAATGTCCCTTGAGCAACAGCCTTCAAATTTTCTTTTCACAAAGAAGTTTACCTAAATCACCCCATTTCTGGTGATGGAATGTTATAAGTGATGGAGGGAAACTGTAAACTTGGGTAGGAACATGAAAGCAGTGAGTCGCCCGGAGGACACCACTGCAAAAGCCCTTCTTTTATACTGCCTTTGGCAGGAGGAGAAAATGTTTAAACACATTAACCAATTTAAATACGCAAAAGGAAGGGGATTTATTTCCCTTAGAATCTATAATGCACTGTAAATCAAAGAAACTTTCTGGAAAACATAGTAGACATGCAATAACAGATAAAAGATAAACCAAAAGAAACTCAGCTAATTTCTGTAGAAAACAACAAAAAAAAAAAGGCCAAATTCTGATTGTTTAGATCCCTGGCCCCTGGGCACTGGATTTTCCTTCAAAAAGAAAAAAGAAAGAGGCATGTAGATCTGGTTTCTGTCTGCCTCAGTTCATCCAATGTGTGCCCAAAAGATAACCAAGAGTTTGGTCTATGCTGTCATCCGTCTTTAATATCTCAACTATCCAAAGTGATGCTGAAGATGTTAGGGAAAAGAGCAGCCCCCGTTAGCCCACCTTTGATCTTTCGTATGCGAGCTATACAAATAAAACACTGCGCATGAAAATTGGCTTGGTCTTTGAGTTTACTAGGATGAAGAGGCCATGCTGAAGCACAGAGATGACTGAAAAGGAGAGCAGGTGCTGGGTCAGAGGATGCAGAACTCGACTGTTGACATTTGAAGACCATTTTATGAACCAGACCCCAGCTGACGTTCACAGACCCATTTCACTACAGTGGTGGAAGGATGCGTACCCACTCAAGCTGTCCACCCAGCAGGGCTCTGGGGTGTAGGGCTCATCTGCCAGTTTCCAGTCCATGATATCCTTGAAAATTGCTGGTTATGTTTGTTAATTCTTTAAAGAATTAAAGAAACCCCTAAGAAGCATGGTTGCTCAGGGATTAGCACCCTGTTTGGCCAGCCCTGCTCCCAGAGTGGTGCACGGTCTGTAGGCAGAACCTGGTTTGTCTCCCTCAGCTCACCCTGCCAGGTAGCATGTGTCACAGCTTAGTTTTGCCTGTCTTCACCTGCTTTTATCTACTATGTGGGACGAGGATCTGTGATTTAAATGTCTGAGACCATCACTTCAAATCACACATAGCCCTGCTGAGTGGCTGAGACAGATGCCAAGGATGCTGTTTGATAGTCAGCAACATCAAAGCTGACTCAGATTATGAAACCCATCCTTCTGCTGCAATCAATGAGATTCCTTCACAAAGTGCCCTCCTGTTTGGTTTGTGAAGCATGAGACCCTAGGAAGTCACTTGGTGTATCTATATTTTGTTGACACGTTTCATTACGTAGCTGCTTGACATTTCTTCCACAACGGCACTCCTCACCCTAATGAACGTGCTCGAGGTGTGAGTCAACGCCGGGCAGCAAAGGAGAGCATTTACTGTCTTCTCTGTCTGCAAGGTTATAAAGGTGCATAAAGGCTGGGAAGAGAAGAGAAATCCATTTGTTTTAGCTGGGAATCACAGTGTAATCCCCCCACTTCTCTCTCCTGCCACTTACATTGAGCTCAGCATGGCTCTGTCTACGGAGGTCTGCAGGTGATGAGGGCTGAACCCTCCTGGGTGCCACAGGAGATGCTATAAAGGTGAGGTACACCGACAAATCAGGTACACTGCAGACAGGTACTCAGCCTTCTTGCAAATCTTTGCTCTTGATATCTCTTCAGCCCTCCATTCACTCACCTGGCAGCAATGGGCACAAGAAAACCCCGGGAGAGCATAAAGCGCGCACAATATCTCGTGCCTGGGGCTGTGCATCGAACAATAACGAGCAAAGTGTCTCCAATAGCTGCTCAGTAAGTGAGCGCCATCCTCGCGCTGCATTAACTGAGACAGGCTTCAGTGGAAAAATTAGACTATGACAGGGTAAGTGAAGATGAGATCATGGTGAATTAGGGTTGCATGAGCAGCCCTGAGCCTGGCCCCCCCTAACACTGAGACTTAACAATGCTCTGTGAGCAGCCGGAGGATTTCTGGGGAAGCAGCATGTAACAGCCCACACTGAACAGGATGGTAATCACGGTGGTGTGGATAAGGCAACTGAAAATACTCCAGGTTTTCAAAGTTTTTTTGAAACCTCCTAATTTTCCTCAAAACAAGACAGAAAGGATATAGGATTTTCATAGCACCACGTTCCCACAGATGCTACACAATTCCTCCCCACAAATCTTGCATTACAACAGGTCACATAGTCCTATAACATGGAAGATAACAGCTAAGCCATGGGGCAAGATGTACACCTCTTCTTCTTGAACCAAAAATGATGCATTCACTACGATCTCATGGCTTCCTCATCTGCTTGATTTTCCTATTCTTGTCACTGACCATGGTCTTCCAAAAAAGTAAAGGTTTCTGGTTATAGGTGAATGTTAGTTGGAAGTGTTACACCCCGGTCTTCATGCCCTCTGGGGACAGAATAAAGAGAATAGATTAAGACTGTAGCATGATGGGTTTAGGCCTGATAGTGTGAAACACTTTCTAATGCTTGGGACAACAAAGCACTAATGAGAGCCCTTGGAGAAATGCTCCTGATTTCTCAGGATAGACAGATACATCTTCCAGGAACAAGTCAGGCTGAGGTGACCCTGACAAGGACCAAGAGAGTGGACAGATGAGCTCATGCAGTTCCCTCTAGCCTTCACTCCTGTGATTTGTGGCCACTGTTAAGGCCTTGGGGACAGAGAGGAATCACAGAGGTGGTGACATAGGTAGCTTTAACCTAGCTGAAAACATAACTAAGATTATAAGAATAGCCTTATTGGGTTAAATCATGGCTCTGTCTCACCTGATGTTCTGTCTCCAGCATCAGTCAACCAAGAGCAGACACTTAGGGAAGAGCAAGAGGATGGGGCAAGTGTATAGTAATACCTCCTCAGAAAGCTCTCCTAGCTCCCAAGCTTTGCAATTTGAAAACTTCCTGAGCCAAAAATCGGCACCTTTGATGTTAATGAACTCCAATGGACTCTCTTCTAAGTGTTTCTCTATCCCTTCTGGAAATGCCTAGTGATGAGTTCCAGTGGAGCTATGAGCCATGTCACAAACCACCTCCTGTGGTTTGTTTTGAACCTTCACCCTTCTAGTGAAGTCCCATTTTTTTTAAAGGATTAGAGAGAAAAAAAGTGACTGAATGATGATTTCTTATTCATCTGCTTCTGATGCTGTAAGCACTCTGTCCCATCCTTGGAGGACAGCTGATGGCCTCTGTCTTCCAGACCCTCACATAAGCTGAAGACGCCTCTCTAGCTAGGGGCATGTCACAAGAAAGCCACTCCAAACCTCCCCTCATCTCTGCAGTGTTTCTAGATCTATGTAACTTTTTTGAGGTGGGTCCAGTCATACCTGCTGCACGTATTAATGCCATTGCAGAATGATGCTGCCAGTTATTATTCTCTACCCTATTGGCAATGACATGGCAGGTTAGGCCAGAAAACAGTGCAGGTCCACCAAAATATGCAGCCAGATTGCCAGCTTGATTAAAAACTTCTGCTGCTGCATCTTTACTGTTTGCATTTCCAGCTGTAGCTAGATTGAATGGTCATAGCAAGAGGGCAGAAGTGCTCTGTATGTGTTTACAGCTTCTAATACATTGGGGGTCTAACCCTGGGATGACCGTACCACAATCCAGCCCACAGCCCTTCCCAAGCACACACAGCTCATTCAAGCAGTAGGATTAAGACACATGGATGTCTGTTGCCAACAAGACCTTTTGACTCCAAGTTTCAGCTCTGCACAGTTGTTGAGGACTAGCAGGGTCAGTTGCTCCTCACCTTTACCTTGCCTCAAGAATGAAGTTTCAAATCGATTCAGGTTTACTCTCTCTGGAGACACCAGAGGGACTTCCTCTACCACAATGCATCTGAAAAAAAGAAATCAGTGACATGACTGAGACAAACATAAAAAAAATGTTCTTCTCCAAAAGTTTAATTTTTTTTAATAGCAGCCAAAAAGTCTAGTTTTGCAAGTCCAATTTGTCTGACCACCTCTCCCTGCTCTCCAGGCTGTTAGAGCAATGCCTCTGCTAAGTGGAGTCTTACTTTGTTAACAGTATCTCTTTCTTTTTTTCCAGACCACTGCTTCTCTTCTTCTTGGGGACATTTGCCATCTGTTTTATAATTTCACCATTATCTGATGGTAGGACTCAATGACCTTTCTAGACTTTAATTAAAGTTTCTTTCTTTTTAAATCATCTTCATCAAATTCATGTTTCCAAGCCACCTCTCTTGTGAATATTTTATCATTCTGACTGCAAGGAGATACATGACAGAAATATATTAATTACTTTTTACTTTATCAAACTGATGAATTAATCTGTGATTGGGCATGAAAAGGGTAGAAAATGTCTCCTGAAGTCTATACAGATGTCATGTTAGTCATTTTATGAGTGACTTTACAATTTTTACCACCCAGTTAAGCCTAGTTAAGCATTTACAGGACTTTGCTACATCGTGCACAGAGCAGTGGGATTGCTTTCCTCTGCAGCATGTGCTTAAGATGCTAGAAAGGAGGTAACGAGGTCATTATATATCCCAGATGGAGGGACCAGCAATGGGGACATGAACTCCAGGGGATATCAGAAAGAGTTAAAGATCTACAAATTTGAAAGGAGTTAAAGGTCTACAAAATTGGGCAACCATGATGGTCTGTTCTGAGACCATGACAAGGAGAATGGAAAGTCTCTAGGACTAATGTCTGCAATTACCTACCTTGAGACTACCTTGGACATTGTCTAAGCAGGAACTGCAACAGAATGTAAGGTTAACCAGTAACTTAGTGGTGACCGATAGGATGAATTGCCTTAGCTAATTACAATACTAAATAACCACACCTGTAGGAGGAGATTTTATATGTAAATGTAGGACCACTTTAGTATAATGAGCTAGACAGAAGTTAGGACATGCGCAAACTAGCTTTTGTGATGTGAAGTACAAGTGACCAATCAGCTATTTCTATGTGATTTCTTCTTTGTTACAGTTTTGTATAAAACACCCTATGTGTTCCATCAAAGGTGCGCTGGCTGCATTAGATGCCTAGCACCTGATTCTGCAGAATTGAAATAAAAACAAGTATCTCGAAAATATCTCCACTCAGTGTGTTGATTGGCTCTTGCACACCGGATGAAGAACCCTCATTTTTAGGGACAACACAGGCAGGTGACCTGTGAGCATGGGTGAGGAGCGGGCTTGGGCCGGGGAATTTCCCCCACTCTGGAGCGTGGGGCTGGCCAGGCAGGGAGATACTCCCCCAGACCCAGCCAGGGCTTCTCTGGTGCTTGCAGTGGCCCTGTTGGCCAATGCCGCTGAGCTCCTCTGCATGGAGGAGAAATACTTGGTGACAGGCTCCTTTCTCTACTGTGGTTTTCTTTGATGGATGTGGGCAAGACAGTCTGGCTGAGCTTTAGTATCTCTTCTCCACTCCTCTTCCATAAAACAAAAGGAGACGGGGGAACACATTCCTCTGCATCCCAGGGAGATGAGGATAAACAGATCAAGCTCTGCCATGCTGTCAGATGCTGTGTCTGTGCGGGGACATGCAAAATCACGAGCTTAGAAAGTCAGCCTCTGCTTTTGAGTAATCAGCAGGACAGGAGTGATTATGTCTCCCTCTTTGCTAGCTTCAGACACAGACTCTTTCCTCGAGGCTGGGGAGGAAGGGAGGAACCACTGTTGCTCTGTTTTCTCCACTGAAGGCAACAGAGCCCCAGTGATGAACTGCAAGTGCAGACTGGGCTGCATCTGTTCACCCACGGTTGCTGTCAGGACTGCTGTGATGGTGCATCCCAGAGCAATGCCTGTAAGTGCAAATCTCTACAAGGGCTGAAAGATGTTATTCAAATTAGGAACCGCGTTCCTCATTTAACCATCTGTGGTATGATGACCTCCTTCTTGTGCTTCCAGAATAGTATTACATGTAAATATCACAAAAGACTGTGCATTTAATATCTTTGTAATATGATGTACAAGGTTTTACAAGAGTATGTCTAGAATGGAATTAGAAAAACAAGTAGCATAATGTTCAGACTGATAGTTAAAGCATAAAAAAGAAATATTACTCAACAAACCTCTAGGGGAAGCAAGGAGCGGGTGAGTCCATCCCTCTGTGGTCTCAGAGTATGATGTGGTCTCATGCACCCTATCTCTGCAAGCAATGAGGGAAGGTCTCTGAAGGAGGGCACAGGCAGGTCTGGAGCATTTTAGCTTCAGATGGTGTTGCATTTGTTCTCTGCCTTCCTCTCCACTAGGTAAAGCCCTTAGGCAGGGAAACTCCAGCTTGAGTTAACAGAGGGTGATTCCAGATTCACCTAAGGGAAAGACAAATAGAAACTGGGAGATTAAGCCCTGGATATTAAAAATGGGCTACTGTAACATCCAGAGTCCAGCTCCCTAACAGACAGCCCCTAGGCCATTCAAAGAGCACTCAATATGTTACAAGAGTAGATGTGCAATGTGGCATAAAAGTTGTCATAACAGGGTTCAGGAAACGAAAAAGTGCCTTCCATTGTCCAGCCTGATCAGGAAAACCGTCTGGCATGGAGTACAGCAGTGAGGAGCATATCTGAACCCCAAGGAGCCCCAAAGAGTTTGTGAAGGCCATTAGTCATTTCTAACGAGCAAAAAGCAGCACACTACAGCTATACCTATAGAAGACCGATGCTTAGGTTGTCCTAAGCACCACCACTGCACTTCTCTGCCTCAGTATGAGCTATACTTGTAGAAATCTGCCTTCTGTTCAGATGTCCAGTACAACTGTGTAGAGGATACCTCAGTTGTGCATGGAATGTGCATAAATTGACACTTGAGTCAGGACTTTTGGCACGGAAGGTGTACCCTGCCTTTATGAGAGGGCAAGAAGGGAAAGGGCACAGAGCATGGGCTGCTTCTCCAAAACGGTAGTGAGCGCATCAGGGTGAGTGAGAGCACCAGCAGTGCAGTGAGTACCAGGGTTATGGATGGTGGGGGGATACATGGAGGCTTTCTGTGTCATCTGCAGGCCAGACTGACACTAACTTCCAGTACAGCAGCCACGTCTTGAAAAATGTAGAAGCGAAGCTTACTTTTAGATTGAGAGAGCAAAGAGACACCTTTTTTGTTAAAGCAGGACAGGGAGAAAGGATACCTCTGCTCTGTTCCTTGGTTTACTGTAAATGACCTGTGCTAATTGCTGAAGTGTTTTCTGCCTCGGTTTCCCCATCTTCGCAATGGGGAGGATGCTGCCTCACTTCTGAGAAGTGTTCTAGGAGTGCACAGACCCTCTTTAGGGACATAAAATTTCCTTAACACTCCTGGCACTGTAACTGGACAGTGCTGTGCCCATCCATCTGCCCATCTATCTGCAGGAAGCATTGCGCGCAGTCTGCTCGGGAAGCTTGTCCCTGCTCCCCTGCTCTTGCAGGCTGTAACTCTCCGTAGAATCACAGAATGGTTCGGGTTACCAGTGACCTTAAAGATCACCTAGTTCCAACCCCCATAAACCCTGCTGCGCAGCCATGCCTCTGTTTCCCCGTTGCCCTGCCTGTACCGCAGAGCAAAGCAATGCAGAGGGCCCTGGCACCCTTTGGGACTATTAGCTGCTCTGAAAACAAACCTTTCCCCTCCCACGCTGGAGTCTGCTTCACCTACCAGCACCTTGGGGAAATAATTCAGCTCCATTGCCTGCAGTTCACCTCCCCAACCAATGATCCCACTGATGATTTCCTCCCACCAAGCAACTCTCCGCCGATTTTATGGCACAGCCCAAACAAGCACGTTGCGCTTGGGGTTTTTTTTCCCCCTCCAGTTGGAGAAGGAGGAGTAATTGCATTTGTCACCTCTGATCGTACACCCACAACCCACTGAAAGTGAGCCATTATTCTCATTTACAAACAGGTAGGTAATCTCTTCTCACATGCCCTTAAAAATCATTGTGCTATCGGAGCAGACTGTGCAGATTAGCCGATACTTGGAGATTGTCTTCAGCAAAACAGTAAAAGCCTTAAGTGCACTAGATTGGTTTTTGATTGACTTTTGGAGGAATAGTATATCAGAAGAATCCCAATAAGCTCTCCCTGTGGTATTTTAAGTGGATATAATGGTCAGAACTGACAGACGGTAATGAGCCTTGTAGACAGGGGCAACTGTATGTTATTTAATTTCCACTAAAGAAGATATCTCAGCAAGGAAGCTCAGGTTTAAGACAACACACAAATACTCAACAGCCAGATTTTGTTTCTAACAATGCTGAAGCATGGGGTGGTCCAGTTCCTTCTACAGCTTAAAATTTGAGGGCAAACATCTTAAATGCCACCAGTCAAGGAATGCAAATAAAAAATTACTTCCTCTTTGGAAAGACCAAGTGAGAGCATCTCTCTTCCACCCTGCATCTAATGGCTTTCACACAAATCGTTTCAAGCTGAAAATGTGAAATTGTTGATTAGTACCTGGGGAATTTCAGCTTGGATGTGGGAGAATGAATCCCCTTTGCATCAAATGTCAGACAGCAAGACACGGACACCCTGCAGCCAGAGGTAGTGTGGTTTTTTTTTTTTTCTTTGAAGTTGTGAGACTTGAAGGAGAGTTTCTTGGAGAACGTGGATTAATTACCCTGTCAGGCATTCTGCGCCAGCCCTCGGGAGGGTCTCCTTGGCTTTGCACTCTCCCCTGATTCAGAAAGACAAGAAGAAAAATTAAAAATAACCCTTTAATGAAAATTCCTGACAATCCATAAAACGTTTGCTAAAATAAACAGGGCCAGTTGGATGCTTTCATCCACTCTACCAAAGATGCAAAACAGGCTCTTTTCTGACTCGTGGCATGGCTGTTTTCTCACGGTTTCTTCCCGACGGACAACCAGAGGCCAGATTTCGGCTCTTGCCGGCTGGGTCAAATGGGGCTGTGGGCAGGGCAGGCAGCTGCCAGACCAGCAGGGAGGACCCACCACCCCGTCCATACCCTGCCAAGACTTCTCCTGGGAGAGAAGCCGGTGCCAGCCCTCGCTGCCTTCGCTGCCCACCGCCCATCCCATCGCGGACAGCCAGGTGTGCTGCTGCTCCTGCCGACGCTGGAGTGATCAGCGGCAATGTTTTAATTGGGAGCCAGCCCAGTAAACCCACCTCTCCTGGGCTCCCTCCCAGCACCTCATCCCACCATCTGGCAGAAGCAGTTCACCAGCCGGACCTTTTCCGCTTGATGGGAGGCTAAGGTGGCAGGTAAAAACATTATAGTGCCTTTTTGCCCCTGTTTTCATGTGGTTGGAAGTGCTTGTAATGGATTTACAACCCTCTCTGCAGGGGTACAATACCCTTCAGTTTCTACAGAGCCTGCAGGAGGAGAGGAACCGGTGGCTCCAAAAATTGGAGCTATTTTTCACATTGTTTCCTATTTTTCCTATTTTCACCTTGGTTGTCTCGGCAGTCTCCCCGTTGGTCTGTGGTGCTGCACATCCACTCACCTGCCTGTCCTCTCTCCTCAATTTTTAATTACATGCAGCCAAAGACATTAAGTCCCAAAAAGATTTGGCTAAAACAAGCCTGAGACCTAAAAGTATGCCTTTACGGTGAGAAAAAGGTTGCTACAACTCAGCCCCTTGCTGATTGTTAAAGGCAAGTGGTCAGTGGCAAGCGGCACGTGTGTGCTGTCCTGGCAAGCAGCAGGCATCGTGCCCAGTAAGTCACAGTGTCTGCTGGTATTTGCCACCTGGACGGGGAGCGGACAGGGTGGGAGGAGAGCGGGTAAGAGGCTAAGGCAAAATCTATTGGAAAGTAGAAGGTAGTAATTCTGTTTGTTTAATGAGAGATTCAGGCACCGCAGCTCGGTCTGCTTTCAAGAAAAAAAAATGAATTAGTCACTGTTCGATCTATCTACTGCCGAAGACCCAGAAAGACCCATATTGGGAGATGCTGCAAAATGTGTATCCTAGCTAGGTCCTAGCTAAAATTTATTGAGTCCCATGCAAATGACAGCATGTGAGCACCCCTGACAGCCTGTGCCCGGGGCCACACACATACACGCACCCACTCCCACAGCGGTCCTCAGCCCACGCAGCAGGAGTGCATGGATGCTTTTATATGTCCCCGAGGGAAGGGAAAATGTCGTGTCCGGGAACTCCGGTGGAGCTCAGAGCACACCTCAACAACGGCTCCGTAAAATTTCTTTTTAGTGTGTTGCATTTTCAGCACATGGGCAAGAAGAAACCAGGCTGTGGCCAGGGCTGGCCACTGCTGCAGTGCACGGCTGCTTCTGCAAGGGCTGAAAACCGCCCAGCTACAGCTGATCCGAGGGACTGACAGCAACATCCCTGCATTTCAGCTGAAGTCTTATGGGCAGGAAGGGATCACAAGGCATCCCCTCGCGCTGTGTTCCTCAAAGCCCTGCTTTCGGCTCCTGTCCAGCTACAATGTCTAAGGGCACTGGCAGTGAATTAAAGGGTTAAAGGCTTTCTAAAAAAGTGTGTTTCTAATCCTACAAAACCATCACGATCTGTTCTTTTTCATTCTTAAAGTGTTTTGCTGAATTTCTTTGAATTTTTTCATCTTTTGCAGTATTCTGTGGTCTCTGGAGATAGTTTGAGAGATATTATTTGCTAGTGTGGGGTCTGCACTGGACACTGTGCCCCCCAACCCATTGCACCCCATCCTCCAACCCACGCAAAAACCCAAACCACGTTCACTGAGCTCAGTTCCAGAGGTGGGAGAGAGGCTCTTTCTCCTCCCCTGTTTTAGCAGGGGGCTGTAACAGCTGTGACTGTCTCCATGATTTAAATATCAGTTGAGTTTCACCCGGGTTAGACATGAGCTGGACAGCCAACACAGAGAGCTCGGGAGCTTGCTTTGACTATGTGTAGAAGATTTAAATAACAAAAGACACTTACATAAAGCCCCTAGTTGTCCTGCCTCCTAATAACAATCCCAATACACTAATACCTGCCACAGCATTCAGAAACAAAAATTCATACAGGAGCAGCAATTCAACACACTGAGCTAGCTACAAAAACGTCCTTTCTAAGCCCATCTCCTGATGCCTCCATTTCCCCTCTCAGCGAGATGAGAGCTCTCCTCTTCCCAGAGGTGTTGCAGAAAAACTCATGGTTTGTAACTTCTTTTTTACCAACATCTGCATCCCCCCAGCCCTGTCTCAGTGGGCCTTGTCCTTAGAGGAGGGTTCAGGAAAATTAACACACACAAGAAACAGCTAAACAGGCCTTGACTTGCTTCTCATGTTGGGAGAGAAATAACTGAGGGGAGATGTGATAAAGGTCTATAAACACAGGTGAAATACAAAGAGGGTGAGCAGGGAATGATGCCTCACTGCCTTCCAGAGCACAAGAATGAGGTGGCATCAAACTAGTGGGTAACAGGTAAAAAACAAATTAAAAAGAGGGTTTTATCCAAAAAAACCCTCTGGAAGCTCCTTGCAGCATTGACCTGGGGGTTCTGAGGGTTCACCCAGTTTCAAGGAAAGAATAAGCCCACCCACAGAAAATAAATCTTCTGGGGATGGTTAAGCACATGGACATCACACCACGCCTGGGATGTCCCTGAGCAGAACGCTGGTAGGGGCAGAGGGTTGTTGAGGGGAATCATTATCCCGTAATTTCTCTGCTCTTACCCGTTTCCCGCAACACCTGTGTGGCCACGATACGGATGCACCAGCAGCCTACGGGGTCCCTGGGCCAGTCCTGTGCTCAGCCAAACCAAGCGACCCCATGGACTTCACCTGGAGAAGCCACTCCACCGCCAAGCTCGTCTGGGGACACCTGCAACACAGCCAGACACTCAGGGCACAGGCTGACTTCATTAAAAGTATTCACACCGAAGCAGTCTAAGCGAGCCACTCCACAAATTCAATCAGATAAAGCGTACGGAGCACGCCCATGCGGGCAACCCGCTCCTGCCAGGCTGCACCAAGGCTTAGCCCAGACCATGAGTGGTGCAGACATGTCCCACGACACCCGCTCCGACTGGCTTCGTTTTCAGCTGCGGATTCAAAGGAAAAATAGCATCAAGTGCTTAGATAGTGTTTTTTTCATTTTCCACCGCTTTCTAATCAGCGACTAATTAATTCTCAATGCCCCTGTGAGGTAAATATATCTGTTTCATGCATTAATACATATATATATTATGTTTGATCTTTCCTTAACAAGTCCCCATAGCCCTGGAAATCCACGCTGAAAACAGAGCGGGTGTTGGGAGGATGGGGGGGAACAGCACCAGCTTTGAAATCCAGAAAGATCTTCATTTGTATGGCAGATTGAAAGTAAAAAGAAAATAGTTATTTGGCAGGTCTGTTCCCACTGAGGGATTGGTTTGCCTCAATTTGTATTTAATAAGTGTACCACCGAAAAGTATTTAATGCATAATGTATAATATAACTAGCACTACACTAAATAATAACCTGTGACTTTAAACATTAATGACTGTTTGTGACTATTTCTTTTGAATTTCAAACTACACAGAAAATATTTGTCAGCAGTAAAAATAAGCTTGCAGGAAATAAATAAAGTATTGGTGCAATAAACCCAAGTCATGATGCGCCTATTTAAATGCATATATACCCCTGTTTAACGGAGAACAGTGAACACTGTTTTTGTGTAATATTCTGCTAATGTGTACACTACAACGTAGTAATACTCAACATCTTTTCACTTCAGCTGCAGAAGAATTGCCAGTTCAGTACAACACTTGCGGCTGAAGGATATGTTTATGCCTTCTCGCTTTTTTTTAACTTCTTGGGTTTTATGCAAAGATGAAAGAAATCCTTTCACCCACACACAGACAGGAGATTTCACACCAAGGAATATTTAGATGAGATAAAGCCAATTATTGCCCTTTTATTTCATTATAGTTTTTACATTTCCGGAAACTGTGCGCTAGGCTCATTCTCTTTACCCAAGGAGGGCTGCCTTCCACAGGGACCTTTTGGACAGCAATGAATTGAGCTCTGGAAAGCACATAAGCATTTTCAAGTGCACGCTTAGGTCCGGTTTAAGAAAGTTAAGTACACGCTTAAGGCTGGGAACATGTTTAAGTGCTCTCCTAGCTAGAGCTGAGTTGAATCAACTTCCTAACTGTTTTCTGAGCCAGGGCTTAAGCTCTTTTATTTTTATTCTTTTATTTTAAATTGTATCTCCTATTACACCCGGCTAGCAAGACAAGATGCCCTGCTGCAGCTTGGTTGCCATACAGCACAGAGACTCATTGCTGTGACGGTTATGTAGATAAGACCCTAAAAGTTTGTCCCTCCCAACATTTTTCAGTCCTCCTGTTGCTCAGAAAACTCCCCGTCTCTGGGAAGTGGCCCTGAGTTGTCACTGGAGACCATCCTTAAGGACCCACTGTGCTTCAAGCCAAAGTCACGCTCGACAACACAAATGTCAGTTCACCCAGAGCTTTCACATGGGGGCATCGGATTGGGTGCTCTGTGTAGGAAAACCAGCCAGAAATAGTAAGGTGAAACAAGAATTTACTAAGAAATGAAGTTTTCAAGAAGGTCAGATTTTATGAGCTTGGACTGAACTTCTTGGGTATATTACAAATAAAAAAAAAATAAATAAATAGGGGAGTGGAATTCTTGGAAATTCAGGCATGAAATACATGGCTTTGTTTCAAACTTCATAATGAAAAAATAACAAAGTTAAGTATCCGAGCAGTTAGACTTTATGTTCTCGGTAAAACAAAACATTTTGCTTAATATTTCGCCTTGCAAATACACTTAAAAAAAAAAAAAATCTAGTTTGAATCAATCTAACCTGAGCTTCCTTTTCAGTTTGGTCAACGAACAAAAAAGGGATTCAGCACTTGCACAGTTTCCTTGTGTTCAAATGGATGTCCTATTTTGTTATGACCCAAAAAAGATCTTTCACTCCTCTGATACCTGGTAGAAGAGAGCACCGGTACTTCCCACCTTGCCCAGCTCCGCTCAGGATATGGAAGCTGGGCACAGGGAAGTAACTCAAATGTCTTAAAAAGCCTTAGAAAAGCTGTTTCTAAGGAAAAACTACAAAGTGTGGAACAAATGTGGCCGATGCAGAGATATTTTCTTGAGTTTGCTGAGAGCCTGGAACAAAAGTCTCCAGGGTACCTTGCTCAGCTGATCGGGAGATGGCTCGCAGGGCAGCTGCGTGGTTTTCCAGGTCTTCAAGGCAACATAGGAAAAAACAAGTAAATTTATAATCTGGCAATCTATCTATATAGCAGTAGGTCAGGGACATACTCACTTTGGTACACAGAGGCCTTTGCAAGCCACTCAAATTACAAACGCTACAAAAGTGCTGAGTTAACTTCTATGTTGGTAAATGCAATTTTAATCCACGGCACAGGCATTCCTGCAGCACGCAGTTGTCAGGGTGGAGTCGGAGTCAGGAAAAGATGGTTTCTGAGGCATTCAGATCTATGCCAACGCTTTATTACTCGAGAACCACTGATAGCTCTGAACTATGGGCCACATGCTGCTCTCTGTTACACTGGACTAAATCTGTAACCCATCGGGTGCTAAATCTGGATTTACACTTGCTTTGAAAATGCGGAGCCTGGCCTTTGCCCCTGCAAAGCATCAGAAGGCGCAAACACTTCAGACAGTCATTGCAGCATCCCCAGAGCTCCCTGAATGCAGCATCTTCCACAGCCCAACCCTCCTTCACCGGCACCCGACCAGTTTTCCAGCCAGTTTATCAGAAAATAGTGACGACAGAAGAGCAGGAGCTACTCCCAAAACATAAACTTCATAGTGTTTTAGTATGCTGCTCTATTGATTTTAATGAGGTTGCTTCAAGGAGGTAGAGCGGCCACTCTGTGCTTTTACAAAGAGCTGTGCAACCTCTGTCACCTGAACTTCAATTATCCAATTTCCCCGGTACCTGGAAAGGCAATGCATGTTAATTACATCCAAAGTTATTTTAGTAACTCAATCATTCAAATTTTGCCCAGCTTCTCATAAATTCAGAGAAGCCAAGGTTATGCTATAGACATGGGTGTGTTCGCATGTCAGCTTTATGTATCTAAAAAAAATTAAAGACTTGACAGCAATTTAGAAAATGAGTTGCTGGGTTTTTTAAACACCAAGCAGATCAAAGGTTTGATGCAATTTGGGGATGTGTTGTAATTGTTAACTATTTTAGAAAGGGATCTCCCAGCCAGGCATTCAGCTTGAGCAATTTTTTGCAAATGTGTAGGATCTCTCTGTATCTTCCAGCCTCAGAACTGGCACAGAAATATGCATGTGATTTACTGCGGCAGGGGAAAAAAAAAAAAAAAAAAAACCTCCTCATTTGGAGTTGGGCTAATCTCAGAGCAAGACAGCTGAGGCAGGAAAAGCCATTTAAGTAATGTAGTGTTTAAAAGGCCTGGACTGACCTTCATTTCTGTCTATCTGCTTTCTTGCCATGCTGCCTCTGATGTGCTGTACAACATAAATAGCATCTGCCCTGGGATTTTTAGCCTGAGCTTAGCAGAAATGGCTCTGGTGGCTGCGATGCACCCTTTCGCAGTGATTAGTCACTGAAGTTTTTCAGTTCTTCTGCCATTTGGGGCATATGTTACACTTCTATTTATCCAGACATGATTGGGGAGGCAGCTGATGAGGAGTGACTGAGGGCACTCTTGCTTAGCAAACCTGCGCACCAGATAAAAATAGAAAACAGAGAGCACATAAAATGGGAGGATGAGAACTGGCCCAGCAGAGAAGGCGGCTTTAGGACACCAAGTTCTCCTTCAGCCTCCAAGTGTGTTGGAGTTAAACCTGTCACCAGAGTCAAGTGATGGGGCTGGCAGCGATTGCAAGGACTTTCTTGCCTCCTCTGTAGCACAGGAGCAGCACAGGCAGCTCCCCAGGGGGGTTATGCAAGAAATCAACATCGTTATTGCAGGGACTGAGGCATTGCTGATATTCTCAGCCGCCTCTACACCTTTACTGCTGCATTTGGTTTTCTTTTCTTTCTTAAAAAAAAAAAGGAAAAAAAAATTCTTGGGTGCTACAGGATGCCAAGAAGCATCTGTAGCCTATGGAAGGACATTTCATGACTCTCCTCCAACATGACACCGCTCGCTTGTGACCACAGGACCTCATCTCCAGAGGTGGTCTCTGGCATCCCGTGTGCCTTGGCATGATTTGCTGGTGCCCAAGAGCCAGACTCAGCCCTGCAAAGTCTCATCCTTCGAGCACGAAATGCACACAGCTGGCTCTCGCGCCCCACTCTGAGGCTGGCAGCCATCCTCAGCACACAAGGAGCCTCTGCTCTGTGCTCTCCTGGGGACAGACACCCCCGTGCAGCCCACAGTGGGGGCCTCTCCCCCTCCCCACCCCACAGCACCAACTCACATCCCACAGAAGCACCGGAGGCTCTCAAGGTCTGCAGATTTTGGCTCGGGCAGAGAGCCTGGGATAGAGACAGCTGTGCCTCCGTGTGAGGAGCACAATCCCAGGCAGATACAGCGTGGACCACATGCTGTTCCTCCTCCCCAGAAGAAAGGAAGAGGCACGTTGGAACTGCATCTCAGTAGGTCTTTGAAACACCACACAAGCAGACCAGCCGTTTCTTCCATTTGGGTGGAAGAAACACCAATGGGGTTCCACACCACTCCAGGCACAGCCACGGAGCAGAAAGGGCCCTTCTGGGTTCCCTGCTGGGCATCAAGGAGGGGACAACGGCGATGACAAGGACTGCACGTCATCCGCTGTGCGTTTGCACACAAGCCACAGTGCTGTTGCCCGTTTCAGGAGGCGGCTAGAAGCAGGACTGCAGCAAACTTTTATGCACAGCTCAACCTGCAGCTGCTGCAGTTTTAATAACGCTTCTCCTCAGTTCATGGCTCCCACCTGATTGCGTTTGCAGTTATCATCCGTCCTCCGACCTCTGAATGACGTGGCCACTGACTGCAGGTGGGGAACAACAGGGGTAATGCTCTTCCCTCCGCCGCACAAAGCGCTCCTGCAGCAGGGCAGGCAGAGGGGCACCACGCCGGCACCAGAGCAAGGGAGGGACGCGTGGCAAGCCAGGGGGACAGCCACACCGAGGACGGCAGCTTGGAGCAGACACAGGAGCGAGGATGACTTTGCAGAAGCATGAAGGGAGGCTGATAAAACATCAGACCCTAACTGAAAGCAGAGCATAAAGCAAACCAAATGCCAGGCACATGAATGGCCTTATCTGCTTTAACAATATTATTCACTTGTTTAAAAGCAGGCCCACACTTACGCACTTTGCAGCTGAGGACCTCGGAGAGGCTGGCAGACGGGTGTGTTGCCTTCTTGCATGGGACAGCAAAACCAGAAGAGCAGCTCTTATTCCAGCAAACATTTGGGGACGAACATTTTGGGACATTTCCAAGGTCTTTCTGACCCTTTGGGAACCTCGCAAAGTTTCTCAGAGCACTGGCAAAGGCGGACTATATATTACAGGCCTTTTAAAAGCCCAGCAATTCTTAACACATCCAGCAAGCTGCCTGCACCTGATGGAGCAGAATCAACAGTCCTGACGGGACAGTGAAATCATTCAGGAACATTTAGCCTTAGGCGCTCACTTGTAACAGCAATCTGGGCACAAAACAATTTGAGCATTTCTTCTTACCACATCTCAGATGTTATACAGGGAAAAACCCCACCATGAGACATCTTCCTAGCGTAATTCTAACATGTCGGGCTCCTAAACCAAAGCTCTGGAGGGCAAGAGACACCATTTCTCCACAGGGTTACCTGACACAGTAAGAGGTGGGATCCTCCCACGCCTCCCCTCCTGGAAAGTCTAGGATTGCTGTTAGCTATCTGCAAGTTTTTGCCTGAGGTTTCTCATATAGCTCCTGCCTGGACATAACGCGGTGCAGCAGAAATGCTCCACACAAGTCTGTAGGCACCATGTGTGGTACCGTACACCAAAAATGCTGCCTGATCCCCTGAGTTTACCTTTGACAGATGAAGGATGGGTGACGGCAACAGCAGCATCCTCTGGTTACAGACTGAAGTGTAGCCCCTGGACAAGGTGTGTTTCAACCCTTCTGTGTTCGCTCTGCCAAAGAGGCAGCTCTGCTACAGCTGAAGGGGTGAAGATTCAGGAGGTCCCAGGTTTAGCAGCAAAGCCAGTTTCCAAAGTTCCTCCTACCCAGCTGACCCTGCAGCCCCCGTTGCAAATGGAACCATTGAAACAATCCTGGGTTTGGTTTGGTTTTTAGCCGGTGGTTAAAAATACATAATCAAAGAAAGGTATTTTTAACCTGTATCATTTCAGGGGTTTGGTATTCAGGGACTCAAAAAGCCCTCAGCCATCGCTGGGGCAGAGAAGGGCACGGTGATCTCTCCCTGACACGTCCGTGTTTCTGCCACATGTAGATGTGACCCAGCAGTGCTGCTGAGCCCTCAGGGACCCTGGTTACACCATCGGTCTCACAATTGCACTGGGTAAGCAAAAAGGGTTTGCAGAGGAGGTTGAGACACCAAGGAGTGTGCAAATGCTTTGAATTTCCCTAAAAACAAAATTGTGTGGCCCTCCTGTGGGAACCGAGGCCTGGCTGCTTCCTTCTGCCAAGATAGAAGTTCACATCCTTTTCTAGAAAGACCTGGAGCAACACGTGCCTCATCCAAAGTCAACTGTCATGAATGGGAGCCTGGTATTGACTTCCAAGGCCGAAACTTCCAGTCCTTAAATAAACAGTATATGAAATTAATAGGGAGAGCAGACAGAAAGCGCTCACCATTTCCAGCACGTTTCCAAGGAGTGGTGTTCGCTCCCTAAGATTGAGGAGGAATCCCAAGAAGACAGCAGGAAGAAGTTAATAAAGTTTTTCCATGCGATTTTTATCTGGTGTCAAGTGTCAGCCAGTTTGCCCATCTGGGATATTAATAATGCAAATAGTGCTAAAGGTTGCTTTGCTCAGAATAAGCCACAGGAACTTATAGAGTTCATTAGACTCATATATTTCCTCTCCTCCCATTTAAATAAAGAGAGGGGACGCCGTGCCGTTTCCTTTCACACAAGACTGTTGGGCTTTGGCAAGGATTTTACATTATTTAATTAGCCCACTCAAATTTCACTGAATCGGGAATATTCTAGTGACAATAATGTCCCTCTCCTGCTGAGTATCAGAAGGTGGAAAATAAAAAGCTCTGTCATGCAAATGCAGCCTCAGCAAAACGCCTAAGGTGGTTGGAAAATACCATTTAGTCAAATTATTCTTCCTGCGATTGCTTGTGAATTTGGGGAAAGGAAAACAAACCAGAGCTTTTCCCCTCTCTAAAACCTGCTGCCGCCTCACACCGTGAAAAAAAACACCACTCCACAGTTCAGCCTTACCCACTGTTGGTGCAGTATCCCATAAACCCCTGCAAACACATCTTGCAATCACCAAAAAAAACAAACAACAACCAACCAACACAACCCAAAATATGATAAGCAGCCAAAAGCCTGATTCAGAGCCCCCATTCATCGAAGTTACCAAGCAGACGTATTAGTCACTGATTGATATATTATCCTCCCCTGCCAACGCATCTGGGCACATCGCAAAGTGGAAAACAGTACATTAATCTCTGTCAGAGGGAAATCAATGGGAATCAGGCACCTAATTCCCTTAGCTGCTTTGGGAAGTCCCGCCCTTTCTCCACTTATCATAAATCAAATTTAAAAGAAAATCATTCTCTGTCTGTGAACAAACTGTATCTGCCCAGCTGCGATCCCTTCCCTCAGAAATTCGTCCCTCAGCAGCTGGTCTTGGGGTCTGAGGACCATGTGCCATCGCAGCTCTTCCCAAGGTCCATGGGCAATGCTGCAAGAGGCTGCTACATTTTTGTGCACTGAGTGAGAGTCAGCTCCTCTGTGTCTAGTCCTCCCCGAGCAGGTAGGTCCGGGGAAAAATAAAATGAAGGCAACGCCTCGAAATAAATACGGACTCGAGAGTCAAACATTAATTTTGCAGTCAGGTACCTGCTGGCTGAGTTATTCTGCTCCTCAAAGCGTTGTGGCTTCTGCGTGTGGTAGGAACATTTGTCAAAATCACATTTGTTTTTTGGTTGGTACCATTTCAGCAATTTAGATACATATCTATGAGCAATTGCTTTCTCGTTCCTGGCTTGCAACGTTCTGGGTAGGTTTTTCATAGGAAAATCTGAATAATTATAGGAATCTCAAGGTAACATCAGAAGGGTTGAGCAAGATGGACGCCTGGTGGATTTGCCCACGGCACATTATAGAGTTGGGTCCACAGGGCAGCAAAACTTTTTCCTTGCCAACAAGCTGCTGAGGTTCATCTCCAAACCCGTGCCTGTTGGTGAGCTGAGCAGCTGCACATCTCCATACATTTTTCTGAGGTGACACAGAGGAAGGAGTTCCACATGGGACAAGGTTTCTTGGTGCATCTGAAGAAGAGTTGGTGCTGCATTCAGATGAAGAGAAACCGTATGACCACCTACCCCCCTTTTCAGCAGTTTTTCCAGGCCTCTATGCCAGTTAGCGCTCTAGAAAGCATCTCAAACCAAACCATGCAAGTATGGGGCAGCCACTCTGGGTCCAAGTGGGCCTTACAACCCCAACCATGTCTACAGAAGGCCTGCTAGCCTTGTTCCTGCTGAGATCGCCCCACTAGCAAAGATGCGAGTTGCTTCCAGCTCTGCAGTCCTTGCTGCCTGGGCAAAGAAGACATCAGTCTCCAGCGTCCACTGCTAAGCAGCACAGCCACTGCGGTGCTAAAAGCAAACGCATTTTCTTTTTTGTTCCTCAGGTGGTGGTGTTGCTTTTTTTTTTTTTTTTAAATCTTCTAGAGACATTCATTCATGTTAAATTGTATAGAAATAATTTTCCTTTCACAGCACCGCCAAAGTCCCTTTCTGTCACGAAGTCCCACCTCTATGAAGCTGCTGGCTTCGTGCCTATTAATTTTCTCCTTCAGAAATCAGCAGGAGGATGGGCAGAAACTATCCCTGCATAGACGAGAGCACAGCAAGGAACAGGGAGCACCGCGAGGCCCGGCTGCACCCCTGAAAATGCCACGCGCATCAATACAGAATGGCGCTTTCTTATTTTACACTCTGAAATTGCCGCTGGGCCAAAGGAGCGACACGAACGCATCCCCGGTGAGAACAAAAGGCAGGAGAGGAGCAGGGGCAGGTGATTGCGTTGGGGGCAGAGGAAGCAGAGCAGCATTCTGCAACACAGCGAGGAAACCTCTTTGTTCAGAGCTTATGCAATTGAAAACGCAGATTCAGATGGACCTGAGAACTCACAGGTCCGTGTCAGACTGGTTCAAGCAAACGGTAGCCTGAAGGATTGTCTGATGGGGGAAAGCTTGAGTACAATATTATTGGTTTTGTTTAAATGAACTTTTCTTTTTGAAGCAGTATTTCAAAAGTTTACATACAGCCCCTTACTGTAAATGTTAGAGCAAGTGTACATTAACTATAACATACATTTAAGGGGTGGACCAGATAAATATTACAAAATACATAATTTATCTGAAGTGATAAGATATCTGAGTTTAAATCAAGCAAAATGTTTAGAGCCAGATTTTTTTTTTCCCCTTCAAGTGTTTTAGTTTGGCTGGCAAATCTAAACATCCATCATCACCCTGCTTATTCTTCTGTCCTGTCTGAGCTCACCAATAATGCATCTCCGCACAGGGATCAGACTCTGTGTCTTCCCATAACGCCCACCTTCCAAATAGCACAAGTAAATCAGCCTCAACGAGCCCTACAATAGCTGCCAAGGAGCAGAAAAAACACACACATGAACATGAACTAGATCAAATCAGGGGCTGTGCATTCATTTGACAGGTTCTGTCCTCTGAAGTTAAAATAAACCTACTGTACCGGAGATGTTTTCATTGTAGCACACAAACATCAAGTGCGAAGAGCATTTCAGTTTATTGCAAAGAGTCTGTTTCCCAGCAGCTGCTCTGAATCCAATCTCGTTTCTCTCTGATCTCGCTATTTTTGCGTCTATCGGAGACTTTAGTCTCCTGCTACTTCTACAGCATCTTAAAACCCAACTCTGACAAAGTTTCGGGAAGCTGGGCAGCCCCGTGAAACTCCTGGCAGAGCAGGCCCTCCTCTCACAAGCCGCTTTCCAGCAAAGCAGCCTGTTCACGCTATTGCTGAGATAATGAGGGTTTGCAGGCACATAGAAAAAGTACATCATCTCCCTGAAAGCAGAGACCGCTGGGGTCTGCTCACAGGCCTCCTCCGGCATGGTTCAGCCAAGCCCGGGTGGGTGAGACAGAGACCGAGGTGTCCAGCTTTGCCTGTCCTGCTCCCCCCTACAGTGCGGGGTCAGCACCCCTCCACGTGCCCAAAAACTGATGTGGCATCAGCAGCACCCCTGCTATACTGCCGTCCAGGGCTTGGGCAACGAGCCTCTCGCCTGCTTCTGTTGAAAACCGCATTGAAAGAACACCGGCTCCTCAAGCTTCGCGAGGCCGCAGGGTGGGAACCTGGACCTACAGCCCCGGGGAGTCCCCCAGCCCTGCTGCATTTTGCTCCTCCTGCAGGAAGGTGTTTATTTTGCATCGTGGGTGGAGAAGGTGTTTATTTTGCATCGTGTAGACGGCAACGGTGCCCAGCAGCCCCGCCAGCGCCCTGCCTCGCCGCGCTCTCGGGTGCGCTGCAAACCACCCCACGGCAGAGCCGCCTCCTGCAGGGAGCCCAGCTCCCGCCCAGCCCCGGGGCCGCGGCTCATTCACATCGCCCTCCATCCTTGCAGCCTGCCCTGCGCCTGCTGTTCATAAATACAGGGGGGGAAAACATGAAACCGGCCGCTGTTTTCCTTCCTTTAGCCTCTGTGCTGGCCCAGCCTGAGGCCAGCTCGTCCCACTCGCCAGCAGCACAGCGCCATCGTAAAATAAGGATAAAATGCCTCCCCTGGCCACCTGAGCCTCTGCTGGCTGCTTTCCTAGGTGGTGAAGGGATGAGCTCCATCGGGATAACAGCGCTGCCTGCGTAATCCTACAGCAACGCGCTCTACCACCCATGCTTAACTGTTTTGCCAGCACGAACGGAGCCAGCACAGCGGGAAGATGTTACCCCAGTGCATCGAGACGGGGGATGGGCGGGCTCATCCCCAAGAACCTGCAGACGCGAGCTCCTGGGAAAGGCAGACATAGCCCCATTTCGGATAGAGGCTTTTAATGCAAGCTGGGAAAGTGCCGTTTCATTCATTGTAGCAAACCCCCTTTGCCGTCGTCCCTCTCAGAGCCCGCGGCCGTGCGGGGGGGGAGAGCAGTGACCGGGAGGTAGCTGCCAGCGGGGTTTGAACCGAAGCTGGGGACACGTCTGCAGAACGGGATGGCGGCTTGGCAAACAGAATTAAGTAAATGTTATCACCTTCCCCAGCCTCAGAGTGGCTTTCGCAGCACGTTAACACTCCTGACTTCTATCCTTGCCTGCCCGCAACATCTCACCTTGCCTTTGTTTCTCATCTCTGCTGACAAGCCATCCCAGTACTCTCCGTGCTGGAAATGGCACCAGAGCTGGGGAAGCAAGGGAAAGTTTTTACTTTAAAAAAAAAAAGAAAAAAAATGCAAAATTGGTTAAGTTCTTTTTAAGGAGACTGTTTCCCAGTCCCCATCAGTGTGTCCATTCACCAAGTGATTGGTGTGACCCTGCAGTACGATGTGTGCTGGGAAGTGGGACAACAGCTGGCAAGGGAAAGGCCAGGAGCTATAAAGGTGCAGGATGAAAAAAAACTTAGGTGAGATTTCAGCTGTTAACACACAGCTTCATCTGTGCAAGCGGCACTTGGCACCCACCACGTGAGGGGAGGGAGACACGCTCATTGCATTCACAGGTCACATCGCCAGCCCTCACCTCTCTGTCAGGCAGGCAACCAAGGTAAAGCTCACGTAGAACCTGCAGGAGGGTTGCTGCAAGGGACCTGTGTGCCAGAATCCTTCATCTCCCAGAGGGCTGGAGCCATCTCGGGTCCCATTCACCTAGTGTGCCAAGTCCTCTGGAGTCCAGATGTTGCTGCACACAAGGGCAGCTGGCTGAGAAACCCGCACCCACCACAGACTCAAAACTGCATTTTATCCACTTAAATGCCAAGAGTGATCATGCAAATCAGTGCAATCCCATCCTTCTTCCCATGACATTTTTCTTTTTGTTTTAATTGACTTTTCTATTGGCCTAACATCTCTTGATTTCTAAGCAGGAGAGGTTTTGCATCACCAGTGCTTGAACCTGTTGAAGACCCTGCCAGGAACCAGCCCCAGGCAGCCCTGGAGGGAAGCTGGGAAGGAGGGTGCTGCCCATCAGGGGTGCAGGGCAGGGCTCAGGACCATTCGTAAGCATATTCATTTTAGGCTGCTGCCAGAAGCAATCAGCAGTAGGACAGACAGCAATGTTGGTGTAGACCTGGTTGGTCATTACATTTCAGGCTCATCCTCTGGGATGAAGGGAGCAGCCTTTATCTCCCTCTCCTGAATAAACAGAACCTAAAACCAGGAGAGACTTCCCAGAATACTGACAAACCTTCCTGTTTTCAGCCTAGATTACTTCATGGTTAATTTATTCTTATTTATTCTTATGCAATCCTGTTTTCTTTGCTTTTTACTTTCCCTGGTGCTTGCCCCTTTGAAGTATTTATAGATTGAACTGAGATCCCCTCTTTGCCTTTCCTGGGTGAGACAAGCCCCAGTCTCATGAGTCTCTCCTAAGATAAATGCTCTATTTGCTTACCAATCTACTGGCTTTTCCATCCACATTTTAGGAGTGACCAGCACACAAGATCTAGTAGACACACGGTACCAGGCCAGGGACAGCCTCACACAACTAACACCTTCCCCATTAGGGCCGTACCTCATGGTGACCTCTCTCGTGCTCAACATCCCATGGGCCAGACATCCCTTCTGTAAAAGGACCCAAAGCACCAGCTCTGACAGAGAGGACGTGATTTCTGTTGTGCGAGGTGACACTTGTCCCAGCAGCCCAGCTCCCTGCAGCCCAGCACTTGACTGGAAGCACCTAAACCATTGAAGGGAAGAGGCTCAGGACCCAGCGATGTGAACAGGAGCATCCAGCCCTCCTTTCTTCCAGCTGCAATGCCTCAACCCCCCGCGTGGGAATCAGTGGTGGATGTGACAAGATGTCATTTTGCTGCTGGGCAGGATTCGGTCCCTCCCGGCAGGAAGCCCCAGGGGGGTTGCACAAAGCCCCCAGACGCACCGCTTTTCGGTGGCTGCTCTGCTCACACCCCACCAGCACGCAGCTCTGCGGGCCTGCCCCCGCGCCTTTCATCTTCTCCTCTCCGTCAGTAGCACTTCGGGGAATTTTACGGCGATGAAGCTAGGCGGTGATCAGTAGTGTTTGCCCAGGAAACAGTGAGCGGCAGAAACAGTCTAAATACTTTCAGGCCTCTGGCAGTTCACAGAGCAATACCCCAGGCAAAGAAAAAGATATCTTGATTAGAATAATTATAATTGTCTTTTCCTTCGTTCTTTCTACAGAAATTCCAGGCTAAATTATCATCTAATTTCAGAGAGCTCCATGACCAAGATTATCTATGAGTCATTTGTAATTATGTGCCAGATTGTATTAAAGCATGAAAATACAAAGGTTTCTCATCAAATACTAAGAGGGGGGGAGAGAGAATCAAATTACATTGGAGCAAGATAACTGTTCCAGCCACTTTCTGATTCGTGGCATCCAGCAAACGCAAAAAAAGAAAAGAAAGAAAAAAAAAAAAAGAAAATTCTCATTTTAATAATTGTAGAATTGTGAAAACTGACAAATTACAGGAAATTCCAGTTTAAGGCTGACATACCATCCTTTTCCAGTGCTGCTCTGGAAAACAGTGAAAGGAGCTTTAAGACCCTCCCATTCTGGCTCTGCACTAATTCCCACGGGAATTTCTACCACAGCATTGCCCTGAGCCTGAGTTTAGTGTTAAAACGTGGATAAAAACTGACCATTTAGAAATACAGCCCATATCCACCCAACCAAGTTTAGCTGGGAGCAGCAAACACGCCGGCTGCCTTTCCACACATCCTCATACCCAGCTGCAGGCAACATCCCCGGACTCCTGCATCTCTCTCCGGCCGCGCCCCCCCGGCCCGGCTCTCCCAGGACAGGAGTTGCATTGGCAAATTTGGGCTCTTCTCCCATGGCAGCACATCCGCAACACCAGTTTTGCAGCACCAGTGGTGAGCCTCAGGGTCAATCCTGGCATGCTGCGTATCGCATTTTAAATAACCAGAGGGAAGCAAAGGCGAAAACGCAGAGGTATGGGGACAAGAGGAGGGAGGAGAGGGGATGTTGGAAAGAGGGTCATCGGTTGCAGGGGCAAAGTACACGGCCGCACGTCCAGGGAGACACAGACGACAGTCTTGACAAGGCACTAATATGTTTGCTTCACTTCATAAACAAATGCACACATGAATTTTAAATTAAATATTAACACGCTGTACAACTTGGATGGGGCCATTTGTCTTTCCTGAGAGAATAAAGACTCCTGCTTTCCCCCTACAAAAACGAGCATTATTGAGCAGTCATAAAAAACAGGGAAACGCCTCAAACCCCACCAGCCCGACAGAAACAAAGCACAAGATGATGATAGCTCCCATGTGACTCAGAGGTCTGGGATGTGCATCATCCCCCTCCTGAGATTCCATGCCTTTGGTTAACTTGGATGCTGCCCATCCAGCCACAGCCGGGGCTCCCCCAGGTGTACCCCCTGCCCCATCCTGGGGCGGGTCACACCCACCTCCATAGACACGCAGCAGCACAAAGTCACCATCACACGTACAGCTCTTCCAGAGAGCTGTTTTGGGAGGAATTGAGCTCTTTTTGTTTGGCTTCCTTGGCTTTGCTGATGGCCGCTCCCAAGCCTGCAGGGAGAGCTCTGCCCCAGCCTGACGGGTCTCTCCGTTACCACAGGGAAGGTGCCGCACTGGGATTTATCCCCCAGTGGCCTGCTCACAGGCTTACCCAGCTCCTCAGAAAGCACAGCAAGAGGGTTACACAGGTGCCTTAAGTCACACTTGGCTCACAGAAGCCAGGTGAAGGTAAAATGTCAACAGCAGCACTTATTTACTCAGACCCTGTGAAACAAGCACCACCATCACAAGCGTTTGTAAAAGCCAGGGAGAAGTTAAACAAATATTTGCATCTAGCATCCCTAGGGTAGCATGGGAACCATCTCCCTTGCTCCCATCCACACAGCTACCCTGTGCCTGGAGCCACCCCTGCCAGCTGATCCCATGGCACACCTCTCCAGTGAGAAGGAGCACCCTCTGTGTGCGCCCACAGCCCACCTTTGAAGCCTTCCAGGGGAACCTAACAAATTTTATCTTTTGCCCAGAAACTCAGCCCATTCCTGCTGCCCAGGAGATGGCCTACCATTTTGCTCAACTAAAACAAGGATGTCCTCCATGGGATGCAAGCGTCTCCTAGAGCCTCATGCATCTGCCCAGCCCCTTAATGACTCCCTGCCCCAGGGAAGGGCACAAATTCCCCTTTCACTTCCCCAACTCACCGATGTGTCTGAAAACAATGAGATCCTTTAGGTGAAACTTCATTTACATATGACCTTCTCCATGCAGCATTTCTCCAACACATGTGGTTGGCATCAAACACCTACGTGGACGCGCGTATGTAGCTACTGAGGCCAGGAACGAGGGCAGCCGACGCTGGGCCCTAATGAGCTCCTGCCTTCCCATTTCCCCGCTCCGAATCCCCATCCTTGGTGAAACACCAGGTGCCTCCACTGCTGGGGATGCCCCACTGCGGATGTCAGTGCTGTGGAGCACAGGCAGCTCTCAGGCACAGCAGCGGGCAGGAGTTTCATCTCCGGCTCCGTATGATGCTGTAACCCGTGTGCTGTCTTGGGAAGTGACTCGATCCAAAATGTACTTTAGTTTTAGAGGGTGGAGAAAGTTCGTGGTCACCATGAGTCTGGGTCAAAAGAGCTCCAGAGGTGGTGTGAGTGGTCACTTCTGGAGGGATCAGAACACCCTGGGATTGTTCCTGGAGGGTTTCTGATGAGTCCAGGCCACAGCACATGGACACAGGCACCACAGCAGTGGGCCAGGAACAGGAGGAGATCCATAGCATTCAGGATGTGGCTTAACTCAGCTCACATGAACTTCAGGTTTCATCAATGGAGCCCAAATTAAACATGCACGTGCACCAGGACGTGACACAACACTCGTAGTAAAACTGCAGTGTGGGAAACGCCAGAGAAAGAAGCTAGCAGCAGCTATTAACGTGGGGGGCAAATAGGCCAGCTGCAATTTATTCTGCGTGTGCTTCAGACATTTTAAATTGTCTTCATTCCTCACAAAGTTTTTGTGATGCCTGTCGCAGGAGCATGTTTTAAATGCCAAATTTAACTGCAATGAGCATTGCTTAGCAGCTTCACAAACGTTCCCCCTGCCTATTGTGAAGTGGCAGATAAACAAATTATTAATCTAAGATATTTATGGTGCAACATTTTACAATGCCTAGTCAGTCTAGCTATATATTAAAAGCTCTTTTGTTTTGTTTTGCAGCACGCGGTGGCTGGTTAGTAGCAGAAGGGAGGCACTCAAGCCTCTTGCTCTTTAAAACAATTAGGACTTTAAATGAAGGCTGAAGCAGATAGGAATGGGATTTCCTCACCTTGCCTCACTCCTGGTGCCTACAAGGCAGACAACTCTGTCCCAACAACTCACCAGCAGCTCCTTTATATTCAGCGGAGAGAAACAGGCAGCCCAGGGAGTCACCAAGCAAAGATGATGGCTTTAAATGAAGCAAAATGTTCCTAGAGAGTCTGAAGCTCTACAGAGTAGATGTCCACAGATACTTATGGGGCCATGGCTGGCAGTACTACTCTTCAGAGCAGAGAGTGGTGAATTTGGGAGTCAGTGGGATAAACAGGCTGCAGCAAAGACGTGTTGCCAAAACAGAGGAAGAAGATAAGTGAGTCCAACCTGGCCTGGAAACGTGCCCAACCACAATGGCCTTTCTTCACCCACCTGAAACGGTAGAGGCCATCTCACCCCTTTGTCCCCTTGGCCGCCACGCAAGTCAATGCAAGTTGTAATTTGGGAGGAGCTGGGTACTGCAACCTCTGCAATTACAAGCCTGGCAGGGCTGGCAGGAGCGGGCTGACTTTCATTCTGCAAGAGTCACAGCACTGCGGATGGCAATTTGCTCCTCATCGGCCCGGTGACCCCGAGAAGTCATGTGCCAGGGCTGAAGGGATGTTCTCATCATGCAGTGCATCTGCCGCTGGGGTCCCAGATGCTTCTCGTCTGTTCCTGGCAAACCGAGGAATTGTTTTTCTCTTGGCAAGTGCCCTTTATTTCAGGACAGGCCTCCACAGAAATACCCGCTGTGGGACAGAGAAAACAGCAGAACCCAGCAAGAGTCTTTATTACCAGGAGCTAATGGAGATGACTGTAGGGATGGTGACAAAATGACAACGGATGCCCCCTATTTGCTACTTTAATATTAGTATCGCAAAGCAGGGGAGAAGATGAAGAGCTGTTACTTCCCTTGATACAGGGAATATGTATCGTTGCTATTGGGATCCTTGGGTCAGTTCACCCCGACTTCCTTCCCAAGCTCCTCCTGAGCAGTGGGGCAGGGAAACAGACTGCCGTTAGCAGAAGGAACCTTCTTCATGTCAAGTCTTTGGAGCTCACAGGGCTTTTCAGAGCAACTTTTAGGGTCCTTGGAGCTCACAACTAGAGAAATTCTCCTCTGCTGAGCGTTAACATCCCAGCAAACTTTCTTCTTTTCCCTTCCATACATTGGCGATGCCATTTCTAACAAGTCCATCACAAGCTCCTATACACATTACAGCATGTTATTTCTTGCTGGTGTGTAGGTGATCCTACACACTCTACCAGGAGAGAAAGGGGAAGGCTTTCCTTAATGGCCTCTGTAGCACATACAGCTGCAAGGCTTTTCCAAGTCTGAAAAATGGCTTTTGAGATTAGATCAGCTAGATCTAGAAAAACTAGAAGGACAAAGGTCTCCAACAGTGCAAAAAGCTGATGCTGAAGCTTGGCCAGGTGTTACAGGGTCAGCAGTCCAGGGGAGGAACAAAGGGTTGGACAGACTAACAAGGTAGCCAGGCAATTACTCATTTAGTAGGCATTTTTTATTGCTTTTGTGAAGCATGATTCATCTCTTAATATGTGCAGGGACAGTCAATCCTCTGGCTGTGCGAATGAATCACCACAGGCTCCCCACTCCCTGCTCCCCTGAGGCCAGGACCCTGCACAGACAAAACAAACCTTTGGAGGAAGCAGGTCTGAAAGTCAGCAACTGCTTGCATAAAAAAAAACAAAACCACAAACAAGAACTCGCATATTTAAAGGGATAGAAACCCTCCTTGTCACGGACTGGGTGTTCCAGATGTGAGTATATGCATTATGAGACAGCTCGCACCTCTGAAGAACATGGCATTGGTTGCTTAAGCAAGAAATACAGGCCTGGAAGAACCATCGAGACCTTGAACGCTTTTTTTTTTTTTGAGGACAGCCATGTTCCTACCTGTTTTCAGCAAGAGCATCTTATACCTCAGGAAATTTAGCAAGGGTGGAAAGAAGAAAGCCAGGACTTGCAAGGCTGTCCCACATGGACAGGGTCTCAGGGCTCTACCATCTCCTTTTTCTCGACCCCACATGCTGCTGATGCTGACATCAAGAAAGAGATGTCCAGAAGGAGCTGGCACACTGCTGCCCTGCCTGCAAGGGAGCTGCCTATAAACTTCCCAAAAAATCTCGACTGTGGCAATGGAATGAGGCAAGTATACGAGAAATATAATATTTCTCCTGAACTGCATCAAGTTAATGACATTTCCCTCTCCCTTTGCACCTCCGTAAATTATGCCACGACTGTGGAACTCAACGATGTTACACTGATGTAAAACCACTCTTGGGAGGGAACCAGTCAGCGTAAATCATCCCCTTCTATTTCCTTCTACATAATCTGGTGCCAAGCTCCGCCAAAAACAAGGAGAAAACATTCCTGAGATTTTTCCGAAGGCAATAGTCTGTCTAAGCACAACTTTAAATGTCTGCCATTAAAGTTTTCTTCATCTCATTAAAATGGCTTGCAAAACCATCTGCTAGCTAATAAAGACTTTTTAAAGCTTTAATATTGTATTTTATAATGAAATATACTAAGGGGAAAACAGGACATGTATTTAGAAAGACAGAACGGCAACAATCTGGTGTTCTTTCACGGAAAGCCAATGATGTTCGCTCCCATGACTAATTAAAGAGACTGAAGACTTCAGCCCTTTGAACATTTCTTGTACAAATACCATAATTCCTAAATGCATCCACATTTTTATTCAGACTGCTCCCAGACACTGCAGCATTGCTGATATCACACTGTTTTCAGGTTAAAAAAGGCAGATTTCACTTTCATGTCCAACTCCATTCCATTTTGTTAGCTTTTTACATCTCATATATTTATTACAGATTGCAGGGATTCCAATGGGTAATTTTGCTTCCTCTAGAGACATTTTCCCTTTTTGCTGGAAGGTGGGGTGACCACAAGATAGGTCCATAAGGGGACCATAAAAGCCACCATAAGGGTGACTCTGGCACCAGACAGAGCTTTCCAGTTAAACCAGACTGTCTGTGCCGCGCTCCCAGATCAGCCCATGTTGCACCCTCAGACACAAGGACTGTTTTCTTCTTTATGGCTTCTTTTTTCAGCACTCCTGGATGATGCTGTGGCTGGGACGTAGCTGGTTCTGTACTGGCCTCACAATATTCGCCACACTGCCTAACACGCAGAAACTGAGAGCAGCACTTCCAACAACATCCTTCTCTTCCAAAACCACCAGCAACTGGTATGTTACAGAGAAGGGCAGACAACATAGGCGCTAACATAGGCGCTAAGGGTCTACGTGTGAAGAGGACTAAGCAGCCCGATGCCAATTTGCCAAAAGCCCTTGGTGGTTCTAGATTCCCCCAGCTCATTTCCTTAAGCTACCCACAAGAAATTACACAAGAGACAAGAAATTGTCCAGGTGAGAAACACCAAACCAAAAACAAGACAAGAAAAGCCACCAGACTCAGGGCAAACACATGGGTGAAAACCCCGAGTAATGGCACCGCTCTTTTTCCAGGAAAAGGAGCATTTGCTGTGATGTCCCAGTCCCTTCGCCTGCTGAGCCGCGGAGCTGGGCAGGATCCGGCAGTGAGCCAGATATAATCACTAGCAGAAGAGCAAGTTGGGTGTCATGCTCATGTGAGCAGTTAATGGTAAAGAATAAGGGATGTCGTAGGGAGCCATCTGAGATGGTCTGACCACCCCGCCTTGCAGGGGAAACACAGAGCCTGTCCCGGAGGTGAAATGAGGAGGAATTTCAGGTCACAGCTTACCAGACCAGGTCTCCTCCACTGTGCTTGCAGCTTGCTGCTCTATCTCTGATGTGAGACATCCCTGGCTCCAACACCTGAAGCAACTGATATTTTCATGCTCCAAGTTTCACCACAATTCTCCATCTGTGCTGCTTTTTCCCCCTTTTTGTATTGTTTAACATCTCTGCTCTTCAGTAGTGATTGCTTACTCCCGCTGAGCACCAAGGACTCTGCTTAGAAGGAAAGCTGCAATCCCCAGCAAAGTCCTTGCAATTTATGGCAACAGAGGGAGTAACTTAAAAACACCACCCACCCCCACCCCCCAAGCCCCCAAAACCACTTTCTTGGGCGGCACGCCACCCTAGGGCCTAAACAACCTAAGAGCTACCCAGGAATTCAACAATAGCTAAGCTTGGCTGAGAAAGGAGGGTTAGAATGACACTGGAAGAGCCATAGCCTTCCTTCCAAAGCTCATCCAAGTCCTGTAATAGCTGTGTCTTCACCCTGCCTACTTCTGATCTTCACTTGAGGTGTCATGGATGGCCTCCACTGTGTATCTCCTTCTAAGCATCATACGTGCTGTAGTAGTCAAGGAGAATTAACGGATGGGACTGATCCGTGGGCTGAACACAGCCCGTGGGACCCCCAATCTACTTCTCTGCACAGCAATATTAGTATACCTGCTTTTCCCCAATCACTTCTGCAGCAGACTGGGAGAAATATAATCTCCTAAGTGGTGTACCATTATCTCTCATACGAGATGTAGCCCCTTTCACGCCAGTATTATACCCACAAGCAGTGACAATACTTGGGGTCTCTGCTGGGCTGAGGGTTGGCACTACCCCTGGCGATAGAGACCTTTTGCGTACCAAGTGGCCAGGGGAGATCAGAAAATCTACACTTGCACATGTGCCAAGAACACTGGCCAAAAGTGCTTTAGATGGCATTTTATTAATGCAGTGCAGGCAGCTCCTCTGAACCAATATAAAATACACAGGGAAGATCAACAAGATGAACGATCCTTCATCTTACCGCAGGCAGCAAAATCCACTCAGACTCTTCCTTGTGGTGCCCGATGGTCCAGAAAGAAAACATGATGATTCACATCGCACTGATTTGCTGTTGGAGACCTCAGAGCTTATGGTAGGTCCTACTGATTTAATGCAGCATGTAGCAGTATCAAACAATTTCCCAGTGGCCTTGTGTGAGAGTTTGCTTGAAAATAGTGACTAGGGTTTTGAAACCATTTGCTATAGCTGTACTTTACCCCGTGCCAACCCATGAATCTTACTTGAATTGTGCCGGTATGTATGTGTAGACTCTCCTTCGGTGAGGTCTTGAAGCATGGGCAGGAATCAAAGCAGACACAAGGATTTAGCCTGTTTCCTCTGAAGAACCATTATTCAATTACAACAGATCCATGTCAGAGTAGTCTATGACCACCTAGAGAGAGAAGGTTTTGACAGCCGCAGCCATCCCCACGCAGAGCTGAAGAGGGATGCATTACGTGCTGCACACTACAGCTGTATCACCACTGAAGTTCCCTTTTCTCACTTATTTTAAAATCAGCAGAATAGGTAACTCCATTTTGCTGGTTAATTAGGCAAGGCAATAAGTTGTGCTTGACAAATGGAGTAAGAAGTGGCTTTGGGCAACATACCACAGTGTCACAAACTGTTTTCACCCCAGAGAACTTTCCTCCCTTTCTTCAATAGTGCTACCACCTCTAGAGACTGTTGCTTGTGGCACAGATCCTCAACTGATATAAGCCAGCAGAGCTCTTACTGCTTGATGCGAAGTCAAGGGAACTGTACCAATTTGTGGCAAATCTGAGTATCTATCACGGATATTTTCACGTCACCTTCCTATTAGTTGTTTGCATTTTTAGGGACTTGAGATCCCTGACTGCCAGCAGACATCTGCTTAGGGCACAGACCACGCTCTTCGCATGGAACTTTTACTCAAAAATATTTGCTCTGAAATCCTTATGCGTCCCAGGGTATTTAACGAAGACCGGGATCAGCCCCTCTACAAGAACGGCAGACTTAGGAGACCCTCATCAAAAAGGAGGAGTCAGAAAACACTTGCCAGCTACACTACCTGCCGAGCCACTTGAGGATGGGTGGCTGCACCGGCCATGGAGTGTCCAACATGCGCTACTGCTCCACAGCCAGGTGGCTACACAAGGCCAGTGCGGGCTGCGCAGTCAGCACTTCAGCCTATTTTTTGTCACGGTTATAAAAAGGCAGAGCTGAGAAATGAGCACGGGGCCTTTTTTTCCCCAAAACCTCGCAGATTATTCTTTGGGAATGAGCAGCTCGGGGCGGGGGGGAAGGAAACATCTGCAGCAGAAACATGTCCGCCAGCCCGTGTGCGGGACACTGCCACCCATTAACCAGAAATGGGGCAGCTGACATCTCAGGGCAGTTAGAAATCACACCTCGACCCGACAAAAGCAGAGGCGTGCCAGGAACAGTGGCGTGGCCAAAGACTTAATTGTTTAATGCAGCTGTGAGACCAGCTGGGTTTCCAGAGATGTGTTATCCTTGGTCCATTCCTATGCTCACCACCTGTTGCACAATCCAACACACATCACTTCAAAGAAATATTCCCTGATCTTTTTGGTTTTCTTAATGTAGCTTGTTTTTCCCCTTAATGTCAAACTATAGGCCTTAAAACCACTCTAAATAATTAATCTCTTTTTTTTTTTTTTTTTAACTCAAGTGAAACAAAGTCACCCTGCCATCTCCTCTTCCTTACTTGGCTAGGTGTCCTACCTCTTTCAATAACCTCCAGTGGACTGCCCAGCCTACAAATGATGAAGGCGGTGCAGGATATACCATGAAACAGGAGTCTGGAATTTTTGCATGGAAAACGGACAATGCTGCCTCACCTCTGCTGCTGCCAAGATGCAACTTTTGCCCCTCTTAGTCTCTGCCTTTCCCACAGAAGAGCACTGAAGAAAAATGACCTGGTAAGCAGTGTTGGTGCTGTTTCTTTTCATTGCATTGTTCAAATTCCTTACATTTGCTGTATTTTTCTGCTTTTGAAGAATTGAGAAACTTCACTAAGAGCAGCAAGAGGCAGTAAGAAAGCATTCTTGTTGCAATTTTGCAATAGAAATGGATAATACCATGACTGCCATCCCAGTATCCAGTACAGTGCCGCTTACTGCCAACCCATACAAATGTAAGATTCAGACTAGAAGTCGTTAAATCCTGTGCTCCTAGAGTCACATGGCAAGATGGGAATTTCATTTTGCATTTTTATGAAATGTATGCATCTCCCTCATTTCCATGAAAATGCACAACAGTCCCATAAGAAAAAAACAATTACGATGAAGGAACTCACCAAGTAAATTTGTTAAGCCTTAAGTCACGAATTTTCACCCAGCCTCCTTTCTCGTGTGCCTAACCTGCATTAGTTAGTTATTTTTTTTCACTAAACAACCACCACTCACCAAGACCACTGCCAGATATCGGTGCAGGCATAAGAAATACCCAAAAATATGCCGTAATTCTCTTACACACATGATGGAAGTAGAAAATTACAGCATCCTCTTCTGCATTACAAAACGTGAACCTAAGAATGAGTGTGCTATGATCTACTGGTGACAAATGAAGCTAATATAAAGCTTTGCAAGATTTCAGCTTTATTAACATCATTTAACTTCTCAGACCCTTAAAGGAGGGGTATTTGATGAACACAGCCGGGGGGGACAGAATAGTTTTGCTTGTGAAAGCTTGGTGTGGTAGGGAGGAGAAAAATTAGAGGACAAAGCAAATAAACCGTACAGCTTGGGAAGAGCAAAAATACGAGGCCAAAGTGGCCACTACTTTTTAACAGCTTCGCTGTTATGAGTGAGAGAACAGCATCAGCAACGGACACCACTGGAGAAGTTCCCAACGACCAGCGGGAAGGGTTGGAACAGCTGAAAAGAAATTGAGATAAAAGCATCCCAACGTCAATGAGAGCAGAAGCGCACCTACGTGAGAATATGGGAACCCAGTGAAATGCTGGAACGAGACATACTTCCTGCCTTATCAAAACTACTGTTAATGGTCTTACGATATGCTAAAACTTTGCCGTTCACACTCCTGAGGATCCAGTAGTAGCTCCACTTCCAGGAAAAAATAAAACTAACAAACACCCATAGGCACCAAGTGTAGATGGGGATTTTGGCCTCCAAACTGTGGCGACCAGATGTTGATAATAATAACATGATTTTTTACTCAGCGCACACCTTATTTATCAAGATACAACTTTCAGAAACAAGCACTGGAACAGTTCCACCAAACACACACACTATATTGTTCCCACAGTCAGTTAATTATATAGCTTAGTGGAAAAACCTCGTTAATGTTATGCAGTTTACAGAAAGTATCTACATTTATCAGTGGAACAATATCTCGTAAAAAACACTTGCCTGATTAGACGTGTCTTCCCTTTTAGAGACAAAAGAAAGCTGAATTACAAATTTTGGTTACTATCAAGCAATCATGCAGCAATCCAAAAAGAACATTCATAAGAATGAAGACAGAAGAATCAGAAATTAGCAGGACAGCACGACCGAAGATGGGATAAGCAAGGGCTTTACTTTTTATTTACAGCAAATATATTACAGTAAAAAAGCTTAACATGGCTCATATTGTGGTTGTGTAAGGATGATACATATGCTTACATCAAACAGGTTTAACTTCCTTGGCACTAACTGAACCAAATGCAAGGATTCAACACAAAAATAAGAAACAGAACATTTATTAGGCAAACTTTACATTAACTGTACACATCTGCGACTGGAGTTTCAATGCAATCCAAAGCATACAAACAAGCCATCAGGATGGCAAGAACTTTTTCAACGAACACGTTTAACCCTCAAGACAAGGCTGTCTGGCACCATTTAAAAGTTGCTATACTGAACACAGTGATTTTAAAGAAACGTCATAAATGATAAGACACTGAAAATGCACTTACCATAGTGAAGAAACACATTATTTTCCTTATTTCTTTCATTTTTTACTCCCACAATACAACAGTGTTGAAAGGCTGCATGGCAGACAAGCTGGATACAACAGCTGGAGGGTTTTGTCTTGTCAAGCAAAGTGACTTGCAGCAAGAGACATGCTTTATGCAACAAAACCGATGACACACAGCTTGTGTGGGTTCAAATAAGAAGATCTAAGAACAACAAACGTTGAAGCCTTATAAGCTCTCTTCATTATAATAAGAATCCTGAGAAAAGCAGGGTCCAAATTACTCCAAGTGAATTTAGGCTCACTTATGTACAACAAAATTGTCCAGATACATCAGCAGTAGTAAACAGAGTTAATGCAGTGTTAATCTTTTTACATTTTAATGACTAGCTATAAAAACAGAAACTAGCACGTTCTAATCTGTTTACATTTCCTGAGCTTAGTTAAATCAAGACGGAATGGACATTATAAAACTCCCGGTAAGTCACCAATAAATTAAAAATGCACATAACCACTATAGCTTAAGAAGCCTTACAATGCTCAGTGAAGCCTGCCTATCCGACACCACGGCCTTTCCTCGAGGACCCCTGTACAGAAACCACGCCGTTAACTTCACCAGCAATACTGAGATGCTATGGAATTGTAGGTCTTTATTTGATTTTTTTCCTTTCCTCTCCAAGCGCCTTTCTAGCAGACTACGCGACAGCCTTTCCTAATCAAATCTTACGAGAGCATTCAAAAACTGCAATCCTCTGCTTCCAGTGCGGGAAACAATGTTCTCAGAAACGCAATGTGCTACTGAAATTCGAGTTTACTAGCGGCGGTTATTTGGGTGGACTCTCAGCTCCTGCACATAACATCGCTACGCGGCAGCAGGTTTAGTATCCTTTGGGGGAACAAACCGATGAAAATCTACACAGAAGACTGGAGGAAAGACCCTTAGCAATATCATCTTAGGGGTTTCTTTAAGAGTCAACACCACGCATCTGAGAAAAGCACTCGACCTACGTGAGTCATACACATGTTTATTTATGCATGTTTATTTCCTGCATAGAGAATAATGTGTACCTTGGAATAAAACCCAACCTTTGAGAATATACTGAGAGTATGGGTATGTGTAATAGCGCTATTGGCAGATTAATTCAAAGCCAAATGCTCAAACTCATCTGTCTCAAAGACTTGCAGAGCATGAACTTCGACAAAACAAACTGCTTTTTAAAAAATTTCTGCTTATAGCATGATTTTGAATTTATGGTGTAGATAAAAGAGAGGTAGAAAGGTTTATCTCCTCAGTATCATTTTCTGTGCAGTATTTATAAAGTATCAGAAAAAATCTATAGTTTTTCTGTGAAAATGCCAGCTTTTCCCCTAAGAATTATACGGAATCTCTTTCCACTTAAGTGCTGCAAACTAAGTAACTGAAATCTAGTTCAGAAGAGCTCTTCTTCCCATTAGCCTCACTACATCATTTTTGCTACCGAGTTCTGCTTTTAAGAAGTCATTGCAGAAATACTCCTCTACAGGGCTCAACAGTATCTAGCAGATACAACCTACCCAACAAACTACATTTACCAGCCAAATAATATCAAGCCTGCTCCTAAAAGAAAAGCACTTGCTCTTGCTCTAGTTACACGATCCCTCTTATGCATGCTACTGGGAGGGACGGAAGAGGTATGGAAGGCCATCTGGCCCTTCCCCTCTTTGGTGACGACCACAGGTATGAGCATCATCGTCACTCTGGCTGGCAGTAGCTAGAGAGCTTCCCAAGGCAGCGTCTTTTCCTGCCATGATCCACCCTCCGCAGCGGGAGGATGGATGGTGCTGTAGTGATGAGCACTCCTCAAAAAGGGCAGGAACGACAAGCTGACCAGGAGAGACAGCGTAACAAAAAACACATTGGTAGGATAAATATGTCTCTTTCCCTGGTGTAAGACAAGCCGCAGTGCTACAGTTTTCATGATTGTCGCGAGACAAGGGAGAGAGATGAAAACATCTTGGCTCCTGCAGCTGCAGTCATCAAGAGCGTGATCCGGAGTGCAGCGCATTTCCCACTCAGCTGAGGGCCTCGGACCCAGCAGTGCCAGGGAAAGTCAGGTCAGAGGCAACAGGGTGGGATTGGGCAACAGGGGCTCCATCCCTGATCCCCGCTCTCACGGCGTTGCGAGAGCTGGTGTATCTGGCTGAGAAGGACCCGCCTGTTGACATTTCGGGGGGCACGAGGCTGGAGCTCCACCATTATTCACGTAGCAGCAACTGTTCAAGGGTGGGATTTGAGCCATGAAAGTCAGACTGCTGCATGGTGACCTTCAATTTACCCACAGAAAGTTAAATAAATTACAATAAATTAAATTCAGCCAAAGCAGATGCTAGCTTATTTATTAAAAAGCTCAGCTTTCTCTTTCTTTCAACTGCTTTTAGAGACAGGCAGCCCTCGGAAGCAGACCTTCACTCTAACTCAGTCGGACAAGAGCAGCTCCACAGGACGGGCAGGGTGACCCTCCTGCAGAAATACCAGCGGCAACAAGACCTGGCTGTCCCGAGGGACGCCCAGCAAAGGCACGTGAGCACACCATCTTCACCCACTTGCTCTCTACACTTCTTGCCTCGCCCAGGTCTTCTCCCTCCTTCCACACAAACCGCACCGGACTCGCAGTGGAAGATGATTCTCCACTGCCAACTATTCGCCTTCTATTGTCATATCTTTTCAAAAATCCATGAATTGATTAACATAAAGAAGTCTTTACTTGATTTCAGAGAAACCGATACTGCCCTGCAAATATATAACTTGTCATTAATTTTTGATAGGCCTGGGTAAGGAAGCTTGTATACAATAACAGGGTCATGTTTACAATACAGGTTGGAAAGGTTTTCTTTCTTTCTTTCTTTCTTTCGGTTATAGCATTATGAGACAACTAATGCTACTGGACTCAAATAATCAACAGGCAAACTTCTCGTTTTCACCTGTCCTCCTATCTGTCCTTCAATCTGCTCCCTTTCAACAGCATGCCTAAAAGCAGAGTCACATAAATAAGAGATGTGTTGCTTTCAGCCACGCATGCTTTATACACAGTCTATTTTGTCTCTTTTCTTTTGTCCTCTGGAAACATTACTCCCATTAATTTCATCCTTAAACTATGATCCACCAAAATAAAAAAAAAAATAAAATTCAAGTACAAACCCAAACTTTATTGCTGGGTTACGGGTCAATGTAAACTGACCAGAGTCAATGCCAACCTAAAATTCGCTTTACAAAAGTAAGGATTGTTCGATTACATTTGCCGACCATAGACAGCTTCTTTCACTATTCATACAGTTTGAAGACTGAAGATTTGCTGGGAACAAGACACAGTCCATGTCCGTTGGAAGTAAAGGGAACTAATAGCCATCATCATCGTCCATATCACAGCCATAATCTGAAACACACACAAAGACAAAGACATATAAAAATGCAAGTATTTCAGGTAGCTGGAAGATACGACAAAAGTATTCCTACTTTCAGGTTGTTTTCCTGCTGTGTAACTGGATGGTAAGTTTTGCCTTAAGCAAGCAGTTTAAAAAAATCAAATATTTTCTTAGGGCTAAATAAAAAGTTCTTGCATGTACTTTCCTCAATGAAATAAAATTATTTGCAAGCATGTATGTGCAAATATCTCTTCTCACTTGTCACTGGAGCCTCATTTAGGAATACTTGGCACATGGATATGTGAAACACTTGGTTTAATTTAGAGGTTAAGGTGATCAAGCGTGATTGTCAGATGTAATTTGGAACACGGTGGCTGATAAGCAGCAGCGTACACTTACAAGTAGGCACGGTTCTCACTAGACATAGCCACCAAGAAAAAAGCTGCCTTGTTTATATTATTCATGGATTTATAAGCTGAAACTGCAAGGGTTCAGAGATAGCCCAGGGTTCCCATCAACATCAAAGCAGTCGTGCAACGAATCCTGACCAACACATCTGACTCAGATCTCCCGTATCTACTTTCTCCTAGAAGAACAACTTAAAATTTTGCCCATTTTTTTAATCTAGTTTTGTCTTATGCAATGCTGAGTAGAAAGACTGTGGGATGTGTGTGTCAGAAGGCATGTCTGTGTGTTTCTAATGCACCAGTTTCTCTTCTGTGTGCTTCTGAATGCAGTGAAACAGATATTTTCTGTTGCATAGTTGAACCTAAGGATAGCTATTACCTACAAGCATTCAGTAAAGTTCACCTTTGTATTCCAAATCCAATACAGTGCAACATTTCATCCAAAGAGTCGAGCAAATGCTCGGAAGCAGAATTAAGTGTAATGTATAATAATTTGTGTAGAATGGGTGAAGTTCACCATCTGTAATTCCTGCAGTTACTCCAGGCAGACAGGTCTAAAACCCACGAAGAAAGCAGTTAGAAAGGAGTTATTTGTTCTGCTAAGCAGCTCTGCGCACCTGTGTTTGAATTCTGGGAATACTCCTTTCCTTCTATAATTTTTTTTTTAAACTCTTGATTTTTCAGCTGTTGTCCAGACGAGACAGGGAGTAGCGGAATGTTCTCAGAAGGGTTTAAAAATAGTAACATTTACAAAGAAAAAAAGCCCAGTGACCTTTATTCTATTTTTGTGGGGGGTTTATTAATAAACATAGACCCACCCTCCCCAACATGGGTGCCTTTTCTTGGGAACATTATTCTAATAATAAATGCAGGCAACAAACTGTTTTTCCTACGGTTTGGCAATTATTTTCCAGTGGAGAAATCAATTTAAAAGCAACAGACACTTTTGTGAAATGTATACATATTGTCCTGGAAAGCTAAATTGATAGTACTGGAAGGATTTTTGCAGTAAATAACATTTCAGTAGGAAACTTATTTCCATCTTGCTTTTTCACAACCCATAATTAGCAGCTCTCTTTTTAGAAATATTTTTGTATATTTTCAAAGCTTAACTTCTAAGGGGAAGTTTTTAATAAAGGATAAATGTGGATGTGTCCAGCTAGGAGAAACCGCAGCAGAGAGGATACTGCCTTTTCCTGTCAGCAAAGAAACCTAATTAAATGAGTGGCTTTGCTGGGTAACCCAAAGAAATTAGCACGCATCTGTGGACCATACAGCACACCATACGCTATCAATGCAATTTCTGTACTTGGTGAAGAACTCTTTCCTCCTAGCACTTTCCCCAGAAATAGAGCGTGACAATTCATAGAATCACAGAATGGTTCGGGTTGGAGGGGACCTTAAAGATCACCTAGTTCCAACCCCCCTGCCATGGGCAGGGACACCTCCCACTAGACCAGGCTGCTCAAAGCCACGTCCCCAGGGCTAATGGACAACCTGGATGTTGCTGCAGCCCCAGCTGAAGAGGCAAGCAGGAGTAGGGAGGCAACGAGCCCAAAGCGCTGCTGACGGAGAGGTTACTGACCCCGTAATTCCTCAAATCCACATTAATAAACCTAATTCTGAGGAAGGCATAACATCAGTTTGTTCCTGGGAAGCCCTCTTAGCCTAAAGCTCGACATGCAAAGTCTTCTCAGGAGGAGCCTCTAAGAAGGTCAGGTTTCGGACAAGGGTGACTCCAGGCTTTCCCACAGGAACGTACAATGCCAGAAAGGCAGTAGGCGTTCCGCACAGGACCAGCAGCCGGAGGACAGGGACAAGCAGGGGAACCCTGTCTGACCTCAACCCTGCGACAATGAACCCCACAGCACCGGTAGATGGCAATTCGGACAGCATCCAAGCTTACAGCATCCCAGCTTACCATTTCCTCCCATTAACTGCAAGGCGCTCATGCAGTGATCATCATCTTCTTCTATTTCTTCCTCTTCCACCTCTTCATCGGGGTTGTAAGCTACTGGGCCACTCTCCACTAGCACAGCTGCTGGTTTTTCTAAGTCAGGGGCTTCTGCTTGTGCATTTGGAAAGGTCACCTGCAAAAAAGAAGAGGGGAGAGTAGAGCAGCCCTTCCTTTTGGTTCAGTATTTGTACAAAATGTCAGCAGCTTCCACATAGGGAAGCTCACATCCAGTGCTAGAGGCTTAGCTCTTCCAGGGGATAGGAAAGTTGCTCAGTGAAATGTTGCCCAAATGAAAGTCAAGAAGAAACACCCACAGTTTTCACATAATTCATCTCCAGGTAAGCGAAATTTCCAGAGATCTTAACAGCAGAACAAGGATCCTCTTGCAAGCACAAGGTAAGGCGAAATCTGTGAGCAAAGGCTCTTCGGCAGAGCTCTGTGGGAAAATTTACAACCTTTTCCTCATTGTCCTCAACTCACAGCAAGCCTATTACACAATAACAATGTTATTGACACTTTAATGATAGCAAAACTGTACCCTTCAAATCAGTAAAACCCCAACATGTATTAGTTTTGACAGCTCTGGTTGGATTTATTTGGAGGCACAATGAGCTGTGGAACAAATAGCACTCTTTAGACAGCACTTAATGTGATGGCAGAGCACTAGGTTGATAATACACGCCAGCACCTGTAACATGACCTATGAAATTCACCAGAATAACGATCCCCAAACACTAAGTTGGGAATTCATCACTGATGAGACCCGTTCCATATGTGCACCTCCCCAGCTGCTCCAAGGTTAGGCAGGACACAGCAGGAGGGAGAGAAAGGACAACACCGCAAGGAGACAGAGGTGAATTCTGAGGTAATACCATCTTCAGTTCACTAATGACTGATCTGCGAATGGGGCAGGAACCAGCAACACGATCTGCCCCTGCACAACCTGGGCCCTGGCCTGGCACCCTGGTGGTCTCATTTCCATGGTGTGCTCAGTCTAGGGCTCCATCTTCTCTCATCCAGGGAAGAAACATCACAGGGGCTTTATCTCCACCAGTTTTGTAACAGGGCACTTTTACCCTCCATCCTGTCCTTGGACTATCTGGGGTTTGTACACCAGAGCCTGTGGCACAAAAAGGACATCCCACTTGTGACAACTTGAAGAACATTAAAGATTAACTATTAATGCTTTGTCATGTAAGCAATTTCAAGATGGGAATGCTTAACAGTACCTGTCACTAGTCAGCAGTTATCAGCATGGAGAGTCATCTCCCCTACTAGGAGAGATGGAAAAGGCTGCGACCACTTCCTTCGGAAGGCCAGTGGTAAGGCGCTCCTAACAAAGAAAAGCCCAAAGGAGACCACGAAACCCCAACTCCTTTGGTCCCTACCACAAGAAAAGTCCTACAGTGCTTTAGGTTTCAAATTAGAATACTCAGCTATGTACTATTGCATCTTCTCCAGTTTCATTGGCAGTAAGTTCTGATTCAACACTGTAATTTATTTTTTTTATTTATTTATAAATGTATTTACTTGGGATGCGGTAACTCTCAGAATCCCTGTAACTCCAGGCACTTTAGAGATACACCATAAGAGAAAGTCCCTGTACCAAAAAGCTGACAGCCTAATGATTCAAACATCAAAGCTGTTCCGTTAACTTGTTATATACCGTGCCAGTCAACCTAAAGAATCTCCCTTAGTTTTCCAAAGTCACCTAAGGGTTTGCTCCAATAGCTCATTAATAGGGCAAAAGACACCCATTAATTTTAATAGAAAATCAAGTATTTCAGTATTCGGATCACTCAAAGACAGGTTTTCATGATTTTTTAATGCTCAAGTTAATCATATTATTTAGAGGAACTTCCCTCCAGTTTATTTTATATTTCCTACCACTGCTTTTGCCTCTAGAGTGATCAAATTGAGTCCATCTAGGGTTTTGGTATAAGCTGAAATAGACACAACAGTTTGAGACGAATCGGCATCATAACACATATCAATTTATATGCTTAAAAGTATCCATCTGCTCTGAAAAAATGGGTGACTATAAAGGAGCTACAATTGAGTCATTATTTTTTAAAATTGCACCATGCTAATTAAAATTTGACCTTCTTCTAATTATCACGTCCACTTCCACACTGCTATACTTCTAAAAATGTGCAGAGTTTTCTAATGAGCATAGCATAAGAAGTGAAAATGTATTTCCCCAGGCAGGATATCAAACTGTTTCTGAAAATCAACGGGTTTCAGTCATTTTAAAAATACGGCAGTCAAACAACGCCTTTAAATAGAACTTCCTGAATTCACTTCCAGACATCCTGGACTGCAGTTTGGCATCTGTCTATGTATGGATGGGCAACTGTCAAAGCCTGTTAAACTACTCAAGGTAACTGGTTTGCTTGCAAAGGGAACGTCAGCGTCACGTGTTCATGGGAAAGAGAAGAAGAACAACTATTTGGAATAGCATTTTTAGATACGCAGTAGAGAGTTATTTTATCATACACAAAATGCATATGCCTACTCTGTACAGTGTGAAAATAATAGTGAAAGAAAGCCGTTATTGCCACGACTGATAATAATCACGATGCCTTTGGCAGAAAATGCAGGTGCACAAAGCCACCCAAGGAGGGTTTCTGGCGGTGGCCAGTTAGTAGCACTGGCTTTTCTCTGGCACTGTGGTATTTTCAAACTAAACAAACAAACCAGCCAAAGAGTAAGCCATGCTATATAGGGTAAGCTGTCACTTTGTGTTTCCTCACCGGTCTCCCGCAGAAGCCCAGCCCTTCCCTTGGGTCAGCGCTGGCTGCCCAGAAGCGGCGTTTTGCATCATCCCCCTTCTCCCTGGGGACAGTCCAAGTGCTGAGAAACAGGCATGAGCTCTGCCCTCTCCTACTCCTCCTGCCCACTTGTGTGATATGCGTCTTTTTAGATGCTTGCAGGGAGTTTTCTCTTTTTTTTTTTTTGCTGTCTAACCAGGCATTAGGAGGCTGTGCTACTATTACTGATGGATAAGCAAGGGCAAATCTTGGTTAGAAAACAGGCAACCTCAGCTTTGCAGTGTTTGCAGTAACCAGGTCCTGGTCTGATCAGAGAGACAAGACTCTAATTTCTTTTGCCCGTATCTACCACATAACCAGAGCTGGGCTGAGAAAGGCTTGTGGGAATTTCCAGACTCAAACTGTTGCACTAGGAGAAGCGCTGGACTTTACATACCTCTTCAGTGGCAGCCTTTTTAGCAAGCTGTGTTGAAATCAAGGGTCTTAATCTGCAAAGAAGGAAAGAAGAAATGGTGAACATCAGAAGTTACACCGCGCAGAAGAAGGGTTTGACACAGAGTATTCACTCTCCAGTGAAAGCACTTTGCTAGGGTTATGTCGTGCAATTACTTTTTTAAAGATATCAGCTAAAGAGCAGAACGCCACAATAATTAATACACACATTCCCTTCTAAGCGTCTGCCCCAGTTCAGCATAATAAGAAAAGATGCCTGTCAACAAGCACAGGAGCAAAACCTCTTCTCAAACTGCCACCCCAGCTCAGACCGAAGGTCTTTGAAATAGGTGGTTTTGTCACCTATTACAAAAGTCAAAAAGACTCAACTGATTTTTTTGGAAGAACACAGATGTGGCAAAAATGAGCCACACTGTGAATTACCCAGCACCGCTCTGCAACTGCTTCCCTGTATTTGATGATATACGGAGGATACCAGTACGATTATACAGGCAGGATATCATAGTCATCGCAGGCGAAATTCTAACCTCCAGCTACAGAAATCATCATCAAAAACAAGGGAGCCTGCATAATTTGAATGAGAAATGACACAACTTGAACATAAACATTCCTACAAATTCTGCATCAGATACGATAAAGACCCGCATATTTGGGGAGAAAAGGTGGATCAGTATTACGTTAGAGCTAAGTGTTAAATATTGTTCTTTCTGAAAAACATTTCATAGCCTGTTCTTTCCTTACTGCCATGAAGGCTGTTCTCAATCCATCATTTAGTGCTGCTCTCTGGTCTCTCCTCCTCATCTAGATGTATCTCGTCACGAAGAGGATGACTTGCTTTCTACTGAAACACTGCTCAGACAGCTCCTCAAGTACGTCTTTTAACTAAGTCTAGGCAAACAACTTAATGAATACCAATTTATGTCTCCAGAGATACAGTCTTTTATGATAAGCAGTACCTTTCTTCTCATTTTTCTATTAGTCATTCCTCCCTGTTAACACACAAATACTGGTTGTTTTCCTACTTATTTATTTATTTCAAATAATCAGCAGGAGGAAACAAAACCCCAGAGAACAAGCAGGGGAGACTCAGATCATTATCTCTGATGGAGAAGACTATTAAAATACAAGATACTGGCTAAGCTCCAAAAAGATTCAGAAATTGGTCATCTCCGAAATGCTTTGCAAGATCCAAAAAGCATTTCGGCAACCAAAGTAGTCCAAGGTGCCTCCTTACAGTAGATCTAAACAAAAAGAAGCCATGGGAATGCTGCAGGAGCTGTACCACTGAAGGATCCAGAACACATTGTTCTGCTACAGACACTTCTTGTCATATTTCGTAATTATCAAAAATGTCAAGAAAGAGATACTCTTGACCCACATAAACTATCTATTACTTACAAATCCTCATGGACTTCTGGGCTTAGAGAGAATGTATCTGAAGGCATGAGCACACTCTTCCCTATGCATCTTGTCTTCTCTTTCCTTTATCTAACCTGAATTGTAGAGTTTTCATGGAATCATAGAATAGTTTGGGTTGGAAGGGATGTTTAAAGGTCATCTAGTCCACCTCCCCTGCAATAAGAAGGGACATCTTCAACTAGATCAGGTTGCTCAAAGCCCCATCCAGCCTGACCTTGAATGTTTCCAGGGATGGGGTATCTACCACCTTTCTGGGCGACCTGTGCCAGTGTTTCACCACCCTCATCGTAAAAAACTTCTTCCTTATTTCCTAAAAGTTGAGACTACCTACCTACTGTCAATCAGCGTTTTCCAAAAGTCAACCTGTTTAGATGCTTACAAACGTGGATGCAGCAATGTCAAAAGGTTATGTAGCTGGAGGATGCTAATTACCAAACAGGTTGTCTTTCATTGACACGACTGAAAAAAAACCAACAGGGGTAAGAAATGAAGGACTTTTATTTTCAACCAGTAGTGGTGATTACTGCAATTAACATTGTACCAAAGATAGCACCTATTTCCTCCTGCTACCAAAAGACATCAGACCTCCCTGGAGCACCCTGAAATCTTTCCTCCCCCCAATTAAAATCAAGCTGTTGAGTAAGACTCACGAGGTAATCAGAAACTGCTGACATTTCTTCTAGAGCAAATTATACATGCGCTCACACAGTGAAGAAAACAATCACAGCTATAGGAAGCAAAGAGTAAACATTCCAGTTTCATTTTAATTAAAATGGTCCCCTAACGAAAATAAAAAGATTCACGCTTATGAAAAGCCTATTTGCAAACTTTAGCGCTAAATCCAAGAGCCCTTCTATACCATTTTTCAGCAGCGAGTGATTCTCACACCCAAACTGAAATTAAAGCTGTATCTCTGTTCCACGATAATTGCTCACAAAGCATACATCTTCACTTCATTACTAGAAATATAGCGCTGCCATTCAATTTGGGCAATACAGTTTCCCTCTCAGCACAATACCTAACGTACCCCAAAGCAGCGGGTCGGATTCTGCTGCTGCTCTGGCTGTCGGGTACCTGCTGCAGCGTGGACCTGGAGGCATCACTCACTCTGTGGGCTGAACAGCCCAGCTCGCTGCCCCTCCGTACTACGTGCTACCTACAAACACTAGCAACGAAAACTGAAAAAAGGTAAAATTATCACAAAGAGAGACAAAAACTTATTTCATCCCCCCCCCCATAATGTCTTTGATTAAAATAATATAAAAGTTATAAATATATAAAATGAGGAAATAATTTCTCTCCCTTGGCTCTCCTTATGCCTATGAAGAACCCCACTATTTCTGTACAAAACCATTTAGGAAGGTTTTATAGTGGGGTTTTGTTTTGTTTCTTAAATGCCCTGACCTCCTTAAACCAGAGCAGCTGCTGCCACACCAGCCATATGGAGCAATAATTTACTGGCTGCCATGGCTACAGATACGGGCTCCTTCTGCTGTCTGGCTGCACCACAGAGGGTGGAAAAAAGTGTCTTCATAGAAGAGCACAACTGCTTTCAAGGGTGGGAGAGGTCTGCGCATTAATGATCAAAAAAGCAGCTTGAAAAAACATGTAACTAAAGCCTCTTATCCAATTTTTAACGTGCATTGCTCAACCTCATCTGTAGAAGGCTATCAAGAAGCACACGTGCACATACACACAATATGTGCAAATTCCCGTCCATCAAAGTCCAGTTTGAATTCAGGGTTGCCAAGTTCCACAAATAACAACAATGATGTGCTGCATTAAGATACGATCCCATATATGCTAAAGCACCAACAGCCTCCATTGAAAAGGTAATGGTGCAACTGGTCTTCCCAAGTGTTTCAGTAGCTGGTCCCTCTTTAAGATGTTTTCTAGTTTGGGTGACTTTCATTATGAACTTTGCAAATTAATACAGTACCTTTGTGGGAGGGAGTAACAAACCAAGCAACTTTCTGAACAGCAATGGGATCCGTAAAAGGCGAAAAAAACCCGATTTCACACAGCCCCAAGTGTTATATCCACATTTCAAACTACTTCAAAAATTATGCATATTTACAAATGCTCATGTCAGCCAACGCACATAACACTGGAAGCAGATAATCTTGACATGTTTGTGACGAAAACTAATGGCACGGTACATAGCATCAGAGGCTGCTCCCTGCCGAATCCGCTCTGCTCTCAGTTGAGATGTGCATGATAACATCTAGTTTTGTCCTCCAGCTTAAGCAATTTAAAAGAAGATTCAATATAATAGCTCCTGACAGGGCTGGAGATCACACAGACTGAACTTTCAAAGTGAGCAAATTCTCTGAAAAACAAGCTGGCTGTGACAAACAACTGTTTTTATTTTGCTTATTATTTAATAACAAAAGATTACACAGCACAGTACATAAAATAGAAAGAGCACTGTGAGACAATAAAACCACCTCACTTGCACTGGACTTTTTGCCCACAGAAAAGGTTTACAATACCACAACAATCTCCTCAGTGTAATTCAGAAACTCACCCAAAGCTCTGTTTCTCACTGAATTTTAGTCTACCCAAGTAGGGAACATCTTATTGCTGCCTACCGCCCATACTAATTTTATACGTAGACGGTCCCAGAATAGGCGATGGAAAGCAGAGATACAAGAGAGCCCGCAGCCACAAGCCTGCAGTGTAATTATGCAGGTCATCTAAGACAAATGCCCATAAAACCTATATAACCCTACCGCAGGCCTTTCATATGTATGCCACTTCAGTGACAGAAAAAGCTATTGAGAAACAATTTGGTGAGAGACTGGTCGTGCTCTCCACGCTGGCTGAGATCCTCCTTCCACCTGAGGCCAGATGGTTTTGCCTCAGGAGGTCAGTTTACCAGACATCTGCATGAGAAGGAAATTAATATAAATGTTTACCCCGGCTAAAAGTGCCCTTTAATTAGGTACTGTCAATGTTATCCTTACCGGAAAGCTGGGAATTACCTCTGTGCGAGGACTTAATGCTCTTGTTGGAAATACAACAGCGTCAGGAGATACCAACCCACCGTTCTGCCATTAGGTCAGGACAAAGGGGTGACCCTCCTGGACCTGGACCACTGCTCTTTTCCAGAGGGCGAAACAGAGACTGCAATCACGACCATGACCCTGGAGCACTTTGGGATTTATACATCCAGCTGCGGACCCCACTGTCTTCCACATCTCTTTCTGGCTGAGACGTGGGTGCTCACAAGAGCCGTTCCCTTCCGTAGAGAGGAAACTGAGGCACATGGCCAAGGCCATGGCAGGTTGTGACACCGACAAATGGCTGCCCAATGCCCTGAGGACAGGGCTGAGGTGTAAGGGTGTGCTGTGGCACACCAGAGGAAGTCCAGATACAACCACAGACAACATCACACTCTGCAAAAAGACAAAACGCCTCTGATGCTCACACCTTGAAACCGCGTGTGCCTGAATGTGAGGCAGGCAGCTATTTTTGGCTTTCTGAAGGCCAGGCTGACCAGCCTTTCGCCCAGCCCAGCTCACCATCAGCATGAAAGCTCCAGGGAGTTCCCCTGAACCACTCTCCACAGTGACAGGGCTGCAGAGACACCAGCCAACGACCAAAAGACACCAACTGAAGGGCACATCCACATTGCAATGAGCTCAGCTCACGCACAGCAAGGTCCCTTGGACCTGGCTAATCCTGGTGCTGCCAGCTGCACAAATGTGACTGACAGAGGAGCAGGGAGGGTCTAAACCCTGCTAGATGCTACCAGGCACCTGGGCAGAAAGACTAGGATGAGTTGAGCAGTGTCTTGAACCAGCTACTTCAAGCTCTGCTCCAACATGCCTGCGTGAACTCCACCAACTAAACCAACACAGCCAATATTCTCCTGTTTCCGAACAAGCAACGCTACAGAAAGAGGCATTTCATGCAGAAAAAAGCAAAAGATGAAGTGACAACAAAAACTAGAGTGAAATGAGAAATTGTTCCCACTTCTGATTCCCACTCAGTCCCTCTTTCATGCTGGATCAGAGGAGCTTCGCTTTCATCAGCGCAGCATCAGACAACGCAGCGCCGAGAACATCTTCAGCGCTAATGAGATTGGCCTCTTATAGCTAATGCCCAGGCTTAAGTTTCTAGGGACCAAAACTCACAGGAGTAAACTAGCAAAAAATAAGAATCTCTATCATTCACTAAAGGATATATTTATCAGTGAGGAATTACGTACCTACGCCAGTCACCAATATGCTTTGAAAAGCAGGAACTTTGCTAACAAATCATGAACGATACACCTATTTCAGGCTTTTCAGAGAGGGGCAGAGGCCATGATACCTGACTTCAATAACCCAACTCAGAGCGGGCAACATTTTTCTGCAAAGCTGCAGCATGCATTCCTCAATTAGATGCTGTAAAGTAGCAACTTGCTGTTTTTTCCACGGACTAAACCAAAAGATTTTCAACAGCAAAAATGAAAAGAATGAAATCTAAGGCCACCTTATTGGCTTCCAAACGAAATTATGCTACCGCAGCAGATCCAAAACAATCTCTGCAGATATCTGCTTCTAAAGGAAATTGCTGCAGACCATGGGAAATTACAATTGCTCCAGGACAAGAAAGGCTGACTGATCTAATATTTCTGGTTGACACACCTTCTTCCTGGGTTTGTCAATAAAGATACTGATGAGCTCATCTCTCCACAGGTCAGGAAAATATTAGTTGAAAATATGCTATTCCTTTCACCGTGGAAATTTTTCCGGATGAAATGATGGCAGCAAGGCAAATCTGCACCTTGCTGGGAAAAGCTACTTAAAATAAGGAAGCTATGAAGCATTTTAATGAAAGTAAATGAGTAATCACAATGGTCTCAGCTAAGCAAGTCTAATGGCAGTGTCCCTTTTAAAACATGGGCGTGAGACAACTCATGTGGTGACAATCGAAATACGTCTTGTAGTGCAGTCTTTCAAATGGCAACAGTGCAGAATGCATCCGTTCCGGCAGAAAGCACCATTAACAGGAGACAAGGCAAATATAAATAATTTTTAAATCATGCTTGGAACTATAGTAACAGAAATGAAATTTAAAAAGTTAAATGAACACATTATCATCTCAACAGAAGGATTATGCTATTGAAAAGGTCTCAGCAGTAGCACTGCTGCCTGTTTCTGGTGCAGATATATTTTTCTAGACTCAAACAAGGAGGATCATAGATACTTGCTTTTGGACAGGTGTTTTGTTCAATCTCAGCCTCACAAAAACAGCTAATAAGGCAAAAGGTGAAAAGAAAAGCATCTTAGTAACCCACAGACTCTGAGAACAATCCACTGAGATCTTCCCCAGTGACATTACAAGGACAAAAGTCACACCAGGCAAAATGCTATTTCACCTCTTCCACCACATCTGATAGCATATACCACTGTGCAAATTAAGTTTCTCTCATCCGATTATACAGCCAAAACTAGTATTTCAAAATTCAGGTAACTCCAGATTCATACAAGTAATCCATGAAGGAATAAAGATGGATTACAGATTTTTTTTTTTCTTGTGTCTGGTCTATTATACATTAAAGAGCAATTTCACTGCCAGCCATCTGGAAATCAATGTATTCCAAGCTTTATTTTATGATTACCAACATTCCCCTTCGTAACTCATTTCTAATTATAAGCAATAAATCATTCCTTCTTGCTTGTAATTTATAACAGCCAATTAAGGCAAACCTCTTATTTAAATAGCAAATCTAGCTTTAAAACATCACATATTTTGAGGTATGCACAGAACATCTAATCAAGCAGCCGAATGGTGGAATGATGATTTAACATGGCTTTTGCAGACACCGAGGAGACAAATGTGGAAGAACCCGCTCTCCCCTGTGCCCCAGGTACACCAGGACTTTTCAAAACCAAAAGCAGAGGTCTCATCTGCCTGATTTAATACAGAATAGACTGACATGCAGCAATACGTGAGCCAGGACACACCTCAGGGAAGTCTGGTGTCAAGGCTTCCCTTTACTCTATCGGGAAATGAATAAAGAGGCTGTAACAGAAGAAGAAGTTGTAGCCTGGTCTAGTAAGAAGTTCTGGAGCTTTTCTAATTTCATTTTAGATATTAATAGTGAAAGAACACATCTCTAAATTTAATACTTAAAAAAAACCACTCAAGCAGCTTTTCCCGGGCATGGATTTGCATTCGAGAAACAGCCTGGCCTCCTCCTCCTCCTCCCCAGCTGAGGGACACCACCACCACGCATCGCCCAGGCGCTCACCCTCTCGGCTGCTCTCTGTCATACAAGGTTTTGCAGGTATTACCCTATAGCACGGCGCTTGGCATGGGCATGATACTCGCTCAGATCCCTCCTCCCCATCCCTCACGGCCAAGAGAGGATCAGGCAGAACAAAGAAGTGAGACGGTCCACAAAGGAAAGGTGTCACCAAATAAATCCAGATTATTCCTTTGGGGAGAAGCCTTTAATGGTGGTTTCCTATGGCAACTTTTACCAGCAGAAAAATAGCAAAGAAATGTAGTAGAGGATGTCAGACGAGACCAAACAGGGTGGGTCCAAAAGCACTGGCAAGGACACAGAGGAGTTTTTACTCATATTTGTTCTTCAGTGTAGGTCTGAGTAAAAGGCATGTGAGTGCAAACACAAGAGAGAGGCTTCTTATAAATAGCTCTGCTGGGATTTGTCCGTTAGAAAAAAACCTCACTCTTGTCAGAAAAGTATTTGATACAATTTTGGATACAGAATTTATTACATGAGAAACTGATCTCAGGAACGTGGAAGTGGTTCCCACTGAGATTTTATTCGGTCATCACACAGCTCAAGTCTGTTCCAGCTTCACATCGTGTCATCTGGTAAGCGTTTACAGTAAGAATCAAGGGAACTGGATTTGGAAAAAATCCATCACAACTGACCTAAATCTGATCTGACCTGAATAATCAAACTAATACCAAATTTGAAAATGGCTAGACAGAAGCAAGGAGAGGGAATTCATCAGCTGCAGGAGTTATCTCGTGAGTCTCCTTTCCTCAGCCATACGTGAGGGTTATACATCCCATTTTTTTCTTCACAAAGAGTGGTGGTGATGGAGGCTTTGTGAGCATCCCCTTGTACCAAAGGTGTCAAAAGCCAAGTGCACGAGCGCTGCAGGCTCCACTGTGTTCCCATTCCTTTTCAGATACCATGCGTTCCTGAGAGAGCAGCACGTGGAAGGGGGGAATGGAAGATAGCAAGTAAATAAGAAAATCCAAAGAGAACATCTCGGAAGGGCAGTGGAGACCATGTCAGTACCATCTTGGACGGCACGGTGCTTGGCCTGTGGTGCTGCAACAACCACGTAGGTGTGGGCAATGCCACGTCAGAGCCACAGCCATGCCAGCCTGCCTTACAACCATGTGCCATATTCACAACCTTTCTCATCACCGAGGCTTGCCCGTGTTGCTGCTCCAGGGTCTAAGCGAGATATGTTGCCAGCATCGCTTTATTCCTAAAAATACGTACAGGTGCAGCACCATCTAAGCAAAAACATCGCCGGTCTCCGTAGATGGATCATTATTTATGTAGACCTTGTAGCGGTGTGTTTAACAAAAAGCTTCACCACTTTAAGACTCCTTATCTTCTTTTTCTGAGAAATCTAAGTATTATTTATTAGTCTTCTAAAAACACAAAGCTCAAAGACATTTTAACATCTGGTTTACCCTCTCAGCAGTGAGAACAGAACACTCTGAAGATGACTCAAAAATTGCCGCCTTGATGTTGGTGAAACTTGGGCAATATTTCTGGCAAAAACTTTGGATGAGGATGCAAAAAAACCGTAAAGGGAGGGAGAAACAGACACCAAAGCCTATAAATTTCATTTTGAAAATAAGGTGTCATTCCTATTATGCTTGTGGATGTATATCTTCCCCATATAAAGTTTTAAAAGCTTTATATAAACTATACTTCTAAGCAAGCTTGTAATTAGCTAGGGGCAGGCTTGCCTCTAATTATAACTTGTAGAGACACACATTACGGAAATACTTAGCTAATAACCATAGCAATGGGCTGTTGACGGCTGAAGTCAGGCTGGCATGTGATTGCTGTGTAACCACCCGAGTACTTTCTGTCTTGTGTAAACTGGGCTCCCTAAGGAAGCCCGTAGGACCGGTCTGTCAGGTCTTCCTCCCAGCGCCGCCACACAGGGTTACGCCAGGCTTCCCTGACACCCATGCTGTGATGCCCCGCATGCCTGCATCTGGCTCCCCTGCTCCTTACAAGTACATTGTGGGACATCTGCTCTCACCTCTTCAGGAGATGCTGATACCAACGGGACTAGGGAACCTGATAGAGGGAGACAAAATTGCACCATTTCAGCAACAGATCAGACTGCATCCAGTGCATGAATCGGTCAGGTGTCAGCATCCACTGTGAGCACGTAGACGTTAATCCCTAGAGCCTTTTTCAAAGTTAGAATAAAGTTGATCCTACATCCCAACACAAAAAGCCAACAGGATGCTCTGCTAGAAGAACATCCCTCCAAGTCAAAGTTCCTGTAAATCTGCAAGTTCACATAGGTCTCTCACGACTTCGGATCCAACCTCTACTGACATAAGAAAGGTCCAGAAAGTAAACTGTACCCTTTTACTCCAACCTTGGAAGCTGCCTGCATGGCAATCTCTACTTGGGTAAAAGCATGCGTGCATAATAAAGTGCAAAAATGGCACAAATCACCGGGAAAATGGACATTTACCATCAAAGACGACACAGGTTTAAAGGTGCATTGCTACACACTTGCCCACACATACTGTTATGTACCAACAAATCACTGAATCGGGTTGCAGAAGCCCTTCATATTATAAAAAGCCTATCTATCTCCTTCACAATGCATTTGGTACAGATAAATGAGTGTAAAAATACAGCCACATTTTCCTAGGGAAAGAAAATTCCAAATGGAAATGTTAGGAAGGCAAACAAAAATAATTGCTGTCTTAAAATACGCGTACAATATGTGCGACTCCTTTCAAGAAAGGTGGACACTACTTCTGATGAGCAGACAGCAGCATCATCTCCCATGTCTTGTGTAAGCTCCACGTTGCACATCTGTAATTAAACTAGGTTAGCTGTTGTGGGGGATCCTACACGTAAAGCAGACTTATTTAATAGTGGTTTGCTTTAACACAGCCTAATGCTAGTGTTAACAGACACAAATCAACTAATAGAAACCTCATTCTAACTGCAGGGGAGATGCCCCTCACAGCCTCTCACACTGGTTTAACTGGATCGAATAGAAAACCTCCCCAGGTGAAGCCGTGCTGCCCGCAGCTGGCTGCATGGGGCCGGTGAATGGGGCAGCTCTGCTTGGGCCACCAGTCCCTCATTTGGCTCAGTTTAAACAAGCCAGGTCAGGCTAAGGAGACCCTTGCTAACTATTACCCTTTAAAATTGCTGGAGTTTTCGAAATCGGTTAAAGGGCACTTGAAAAAGCAGGTCAGACGGCAGATCTGAGGGACGGTGAGAAGCGGATGAGTTCAGCTGGGAAGACATTTCTCTGACCTTGGCTTACAGCCCACTCGGATGGCTCCCGAAGATTCCTCTCCACCGAGCCCTCACCTGGACAGGTGAAAGGCTGATCCCAATCTTAAACATTCAGATGGCCCAAATGTCTGTAACTGGGAATTAGTCACTCCTCGTCAAGGCAAAACACAGAAAAGCCCACGTGACAAGATCTGTTTAAAAATCCTTACTCCACCTCATTTTTTTACCTGTCTCTTCCAAGAAATTGTGGGCCCCAATGCTTAGCTCTTCGGCCATCAAAAATTCAGCTTCTGAGTAAGGTCAGCGTAAAAGCCAGGCAGGCGATTCCCATTGCTGAACAACATCCTTTCCTCCACTTCATTGTAGCTACAGGAGATGCGTTAAAAAGAAAATTACTGCAGCTACAAGGCTCCATACGAAAATTGCTCATGCACATCCTCAGCTTCGTGTACACGGAAATATCGAAAAGCTCTAAGGGCTGCAGTTGCCTCTCAGCATTGTGCTGCTCCCCTGCACATGTACTCTGAGAAGGAGTCACATACATGCTGTGCAAGCTACATTGCTATCACAATTATTAAGATATGGACTGTGAACAGTAAAAGTTCAACTGACCGTGAAATGTGCAAATACTACAACAAATAGAGACTTACACCCTGTCTTATTTATATAAAATTCCTCCTTCCCGTCCTATCATTCATCTTTTGTCACCATACTCTGTCAAGTGTTTCAGACAATTTTTGACACACAACAGATTTTAGTATAGCTCTAGTGAGAACGAGTAAAACATGAAACAAACACTATTCATCTCAAGTAAATCCCTGCTTCTTTCTTTGTACCTAGGAGAGCTTGCACTCGAACCCCGTGGTGCAATAACAATTGCATTGAAGAGAAGACAGTAAATTCCCACTGTAGTTTAAATCCTTCTAAATACTAACCTATGTTTGAAGATCAATAAATAATGTACTTTCAGGTTAATCTTCTGCCTTTTTTTTTTTTAATTTATTTATTTTGAACTTTAACTCTTTGCATTAAAAATTCACAGCAAATTAGCCGATATTCCTACAAGACCTGAGCTACTTAAAGTTAAGTGCTGAGAAGTATTGTGAGACTTGCCATGTACGGACCCTCTCCAGGCTTTGTGCTGCCCCAAAGCGAAGGGGCTCCCCGCCGTACACAAAGAGAAGGCTGTTTGGGCTGAAGTCACAACTTCAAAGACCAGTAGCACAAAATTTGCCAACTCGCTTGGCCATTCAAGCAAATGTCAACTGAAACAAAAGCACACCGAGGAAAAGTTGTTACCGAATGCCACACTGGGAAAAGAAGGCAAATTTGCATCCATGATCGACTTAGTTTTAACAAAGTCTAACGAGCAACTTTGCTTTTGTTCTTTTTCATCACCACGCTCATTTTTGCTCTCTAACTTCAAAAAGGCATTTCTAAAGGATCAGTTAAGAAAAAAATCTCTAAATTAAAAAAAAAAACAAAACAAAACAAAAAACAATGACACCCTCTCCCCTTTTTTTAAGAAACATCAGTCTCGAATGCGTGAAGTTTAGATTCCTACGTTCTCTACTTGGTCAAAATATGCAGCAAATGCCTAAGAAGTGCTTGGCCCCAGCGAGACAACAGTCTGCACAGACTCACTTGTAATACATGTCTGCCTTTCAGCTGTCTAATCTCCATACACTGTATTTCCTTTATCAGCACTACAGCATCATTCCAGTTTGCCTTAGTTTTTTTGTGTCTACAAAGTATCGTGGGAACATCAATACTTGGCAACCTAACAGGGTTTTAGCATGACACCACAGATCTCTGTGTTACTTTGCTCAGTTGGTTAGTGAAATGTTACAGCAAATAAATAGATGCATAAAGTACTTTTTTTTTAAATCCAATGGAAGTGCCATATTGTAATGTAAATACTTTTCACTGCATGTATTTTTTTGGAAAAAGCTTTTCAGAGTAAACTGTTTTAAAGGAACTGAATCAAACTTAAACACATGTATGGTAAACTTACATTTGGAAATTAGTTTGATAGCAATTTATGACCCTTTGACGTCAACTTACAGAGTTATTCTTAGAGCAAGAATGTGTTAGTTCAGAAGCGTAATGTTTTGCCTCGCCTCAATGGGGAAATTACGGCTGAAGCTCCTCTAAGGTTCTTGTTACCTCTAGGCTTCTGAGTATCAATATCTCATTTGAAAATCTTAAAAGATGGACAGGAAAGCAGCATAAACCTCCGATTTCTTCATAAACGAAATACATGCTTCTACCATGAACCCACTTTACACAAAGCTGCCAAAACCAATTACCAATAATGGCAAAAGTTGATCCACCCAATACCAAACTTACTGTCTCTGCATCTTCCCACTGAATTATGATGTCCATGCAAGTAGTCCGAGCATTCAAATTCCCCATCCACCTCAGAGGACAAAAGTGAAAAAATGCACTTCAGAAACAGCATACGAGTGATGTGGTAGTTTTACCAAATGGCAGCACCACGCAGAGAGCCCTGGAGCTGATTTCTCTCATCTCTCGACAAAGGAAATAGGGAGAAGTCATTGAGTGAGTGCTGTCCCAGCGGCCGCACCCTGGGCTCCTGGCCCATCAGTCCTCCTGGTGGCACAGCAAGCGTGTTTGGCAAAACCCCATTGAACAGCCCTCCCTCATCTGTCATACACTGATCCCTGCCATACCCCCATGGCCCCCATTAACAGCTGACAGTATTTAATGCACATTAGCTCAGACACAAATTTATGCCCACAAGGTGTTACAGCTCCCAGGAAGCTCAGCAGCTTGGTACCACCAAAGCCTTTCCTGTAGGCAACACCTAAACAATTTGTCCAAAATGATGCAGTGGGTGCCAGGCTGATGCTGATGCCTGACCCACCGAACCCGGCTCCATCCTCCTCTCATGTTCCAATGTGCAAAGAGGACACTCTGTCAGACTCTCCCCAGCTTTAGCACCAGCGTGACAGACCAAATCAAAGCCAATTGCTCCCAAACACTGATATTCACCTTGGCCACTAAGCAAGTCCAGGTGTGTACTCTTTCACACAACCAAGATTTGCTTTCCTTTCATGTACACACTTGGACATCGCAGTTTAGATAAAAAGATGCACAAGCCTCTCACATTTTTCAAGGGATAACAAAATCATAAATTCATAGGTGTCTTTAGGAGCAAGAGTTAAAAAGTTAGACTCTACATGTCAAACTGCAACACAAAGTTGGCTTCAGTTCTGACATAAATAGCGTGCAAGCCTCACATTTATTAAAAACAGATGAAACAAGTCGCAATTCTTTTTGAATAGCAGAACTACTGAAGAGACCTGGTGGAGTTCAGCACAGCGGGAGTTTTAGTTGTCTATCACCACACATTTAGACACTTGAGGACTTTGCAATAAATGCTGAATTCAATTCACCATCAAAAGACAAAATCCATGTTCTATCTGCCAAAACCTTTAGCAGCCTAAACAGAAAATGTCAAAATTGATTTTCAGCAACGGTATGGAAATAAAAAACAACATTTTAAAGTCTTTAGGGGATAGACAAATAGACAGATAAACAGCAAAACAGACAGATAGATTTATTGCTATAGGTAATTTTTTAGTCCTCCTAAGCAAAAATCAGACTTCAAATGGATTGATACAGCTAAACAGATTAAGAAAAAACCCCAACTAACGAGTAATTTTATTTTTAAATTCTCTGGTTATCAGAACCACTGGCCTAGAGGTATAAAGTGAACACTTTTTTTTTTTCTAAAGGACTACTGTTTTATTTGCATTAAGGTTAAAGAGCTTTCTCTCTCCTTGACTGGTGTCAGATATAATAAAACAAAAACATCTGAAAGGAGGAAAAAAACCCATCCTGAGCTGCAAAACAGCAAAAGGGCTGTTTTGGAGGCGCTTTTACTCCCTTTCCATTTCTCTGACAAAGTCATAAATTACCTTTGGGCTCACTTTGCACCCACAGAACCGCTACTGGGGGAGGTCTGCAGAGCCCCCCGAAATCCCGAGCCCCCTCGCACCTCAGCTGGCTCCAGCTCTCGCTGGCCAGGAGACGCACTTTTTTGTGGGAGGAGGCAGGGCTGGTGTATTCGCAGATTTCCTCTTCTCTCTAAATTTAGCAGGATTTTTAATACTCCTGATGTAAACAGTGCAGTGAAATACAGAGAGAAAGAAAGGCAAGCCGGTGCCCGTAAACTCTCAAGGTTGACTGCAAGCATTTACCAAACCACCGATACTGGCTAGCAGCAGCGGCTGCCAAGCTGATAAGCTGTCCGCTGTGCTTACAGACGGGCTCCCACATTTAAAAGGACTGAGAAATAAGCAACTTTATAACACCGCTGTAAGGGAATTAATGCTAATATTAGGAAAAGGAGTTTGAATAATCAGGCTCTGCAAAATGCAGTCCTACTAAGCAGCAAGCCGGACCACTTTCAAAATTACCAAGTAACCTGTTTTCATAAAACCTTTTTGATGTGAACAACTGACCGGCATCCAGGATCACAGTAAATCAGATTTTAGTTTCCCTTTCTGCTCGCTGCACTAAAAAAATGGTCAAAGTAACTGTTCCTACTTCAAATGGTAAAAAGTCTATGAGAATGGCAACCGGAGTGGGGAAATACTTTGCTGAAGATTTGTTTCTTTAAGACTAAACCCATTTTAATAGGGTCAACAGAAGAAACGGTGGGAAGAGGTGAAGACAACTCCCCTTCACGCTGGGGCGGCTGCTGCACCCCCCCAGGCATCTCGCCTGCACCACAGGCAGGAGCTTTCCGCTGCCCCCCACCCCAAGGAGCCTGCGACAGCTAAACTCCCGCAGGAGAAACAAACCGGCCCTGGTGACTTACAAACTTATTTTAAGACGTTTTCAAACCCTATTGCACTTCTACTTGTGTTATTAGTTGAAAAAAAGTCTGAGGGCGCTGACCCCCACACAAGAAGATGCAACTGGGCCAGCCCAGCATCCTCCTCTCTCGCCCATTACTGACTGGGACGTGCAGACCCTCTGGTTTGACATGGTTTAAGTTCACCTCCAGACAGAGGACCCACAGGAGCACACAAATGTTTCACCATCACCATTTAGCTCTTTCTTCAAGTCTATAAGTGCCTTAGGGAACAAATTCAGACTTAATCTGATCAGATACAGCTCCAAAAAGACAAAGATCTTCTTACGTCACTTCAGTATTTGGCCCTCAACATGTATTTTGACTGTGCTGTCTTCAAACATGGCACTCAACCTTACCGCCACTGAGACTTTCCTTCTGCCGTCCCACTGAAATTAGCCTTTTCCTCGGTTGCAGTCTGGCTCTGCCATGCCATATGCTGCTGTTTCTCTCATCTACGCTCCAAATGCTCACAGGCTCACGTACGCGTAGGCTCCCACCATCACGCTACGGAGAGCGTCGCGGCATTTCCTCCACATCCGCACCATTTTGTTTCTTGCTGGAATCACCCTAATGACTCCAATTCTCTCATCTGCAGGAGGGAATGGTTCTCCAAGACAGACCTAATGCCTCCCTAATCCGTCACGTGCCACTTCTCCAATGCGTGGCCCAAATTGGTCCTTTTGTAGAGCCTCGTATCTAATTTGCAGTCCACTATCTCTCTATCTCTTTTCAGCCTTATGGCTTTTACAGCTTCTGCTCCTGTGTATGTCTGCATTTCAGATTATATTTCTTTGGATGCATTAGCCTGGATTTTTTCCAAGATGCTCTTTTGTATTTCCTGCTCTCAGATATATTTTTTTTTCTTAGTGGCACAGCTTTGCACGGCTGTTTTCAGTCTTCTTTGCTGTATGACTCATTTTATTGTCTCCTGCAGATGTCATTAGCGCAGTTCTCCATCTCATTATAAAGTAGGACTGGATTTCACACATTGTTCGAGCTTTCCACAAAACACTTTCTTGCAAGTTAGCACTGTCCTCCCTGTTTGCTTGGGCAGACATGGTATTCTTCAAAAGGAAAGATCTTTAGGTAAGAGAACCTGCCTAAAGAGTCCAAGTTTCCTGAAGTGCTACGAGGAAAATGCTAACGCCGTACAGAGAAGCAGGGTATGTTAACACCATTAGCTCCTGGAAGATTTTGGTTTTTCCCATGACCTGTTTAGTTAGGTATTTGAAGGTAACTCCTGCCAGGAACAGATGGTGTTCAAGCAGACAACTGGCAAAGGATCTAGAAGAGTGCACTGAGATGGTGTTGCGCGTAAGTCTGGCCAGTTATCCAAAAACCGGTATGAATACAACAGGAGCTGCCAAAAGGCATTGTTTCTGTAAGAAAACATAGTAAGTAGGACAAATAAACCTGTAGGTGAGGAAATTTAGGAAACTTTCTGATAGAAGGATGCTGCCTTTTCTATTAGCTGCTCTATTTTTGAAGAGTTTGCATCAAATAGTCAATTTCCAACCATCAGTAGATGGCTGGAAATGAGTAACGCTTTGACACGTGCCCGTATAAAAGAATATGATAATGATCTCTCACAGATGTGATGGCACAATTAAAATAGCGGACAAGAGAAGCACTTTTTGAGAAACACTTAAAAACAAACAAATCTTAATCCTCCACAAAATGCCTTCAAGTGGCTGAATAAATTTCATCCCAATTTTTACTCTAATATTATTCTACTTAAGGCCAAAAAAAGGATAACGTAGGAGACCTTCAAATGAATTACACCATACATTATGTATGTGCTTCAGATAATACCTGCTAACTGTCCAAAAACATTTCATTTTCAGAAATTGCATACTCCTATAGCATAAACATTACTAACGTGAAAAATAAAACCAGAAGGGATTCATCTCCTTTCTAATGCTAAATATTGCACAGGAAACTACCATCTATGTAATCTTAATGCTGCCTCAACACAATCTCCAAAATTGAATACAAAATTGAGAATAAATTGTTAGGAGATTACTCTTCAGGAGAACTATTGCCAGTAATCTCCTAATAAGACCTGTCACTTTGACCTTCATGCGTATTTTTGTAGCACCTTCCCTTGCTGCAATGTTTGTGCGAGTCTAAGTGCAATGAGGAGCCCATTTAGGAAGAAGTCCCTTGTGCATTACGCCTCAACATGCCACAAGCTTGAAATATCCACGGAACCACTTAAAATATTTACGGCCACCAAGGTCAAGCCCTGGAGATCCTGGACAGAAATCCATCATGCTCTGAGAAATGAAGTCTTTCTTTCAAATCTCCCCCCCTCAAAAAGGTAGGTTTAACAAAGACTTAAAGGCATTGTTTTAAGCAAACCCTGCAGATATGGGGAAACTCACATAGAACATGTTTTCTCTGTCCATAACTCACCTCTCTGCAACACACAGATAACATTAATCTTTACAACGTCCCCTATAAAATCTAAGTGTAAGGGGTCCTAAGCACAAGATTTCATGCCTTTATTTTGAATTACTGTATTTGTGGGGAGCAGAGGATGCCGCAGGCGAGGAGCCACAGACAGCATTACAATTCCAAGTGCCAAACACTGCAGCAGAAAAGCCCCATAAAGCTGTTTGTTTACCAAAGATGGCCCCGATACACTATTACTCATCAGGGGACGGTAGGGCCAGAGCAGCTGCTGCACTTCAAATCATGATGTAATTCATAGTCCTGTTGCAGGAGCTCCACTAATGTCCTGAGGTTTCATCACCCATTGTATGCCAGCTCCCTATTTCTCTCATATCAGTCCATATATCTACCATTTAACGGACATATACGCAACTCCACATTTTGGAACATCATGATTTAGAATTCATTTTTTGCCCCTTAAGCATCCCTCCTTGGTACGTGATCTTTCAATGATTTTGGTTAGGGCATCTTAAGCATGCTCAAATGATTTTGATTACGATACGACACTTTCGTAATTGAGTAATTCAGGGAAAGTTCTAGTTTTCTATAGGTATCATTTTGAAAAAAGTTGTTTGCTCTGTTCCTCCCACTTAAACAGCAACATGTTCCTTCTCATTCTAACGAACAACTGAATGCTACAGAAGCTGAAGAGCTACAAAGCCCACAAAATGATACTTGCATAACCATTAACTAAATGTTTGCTGCGATCAAGGCAATAATTAAAAACCATTAAAAACAAGTCACAGGCTGACCCAGCATCAGTCTCAACCCTTGCAGGCGATGAGAACTGTCACTGAAAGTGACAATTTTCTGGCTCATCAGGACACTGGCAAAAAAAAGGCCCCAAGAAATCTTGTAATTTTTTTTAACAAGATCCCAGTCTATCTCACAAGTGAGGTTTTCCACTGCCAGATGGTCGATAGGAATGCTAATGGAAAGAGTTGAAGCTGAAATAAATCTGCCACTTTTAATCAATCACAGACAACCGTGTCATCAATAAGCAACTCGTGTTATGACAAACTCCCTTCGGTTCGCTACAAGCAAAGTTGGTAAAACGCATCACGCCTACGTATTCATTGCCGATACTGGGCAACTTCAACAGGCAATTTTGAGGGTTAAAATTATTCTTTCCCTAGAAATGCTGCTATTTTGGATTCACTCTGAAAAATTCCTCGAAAGAACAACAGTTTCTAAATTTAGAAGCTATTTAGATAGTAGCTCAGTTGGGGGGGGGGGGGAGGGGGGAGGGGGGAAGCCACCAAAAAAAAAGCCCCCTCCCCAAAACTCAAAAAATCCTCTTAAATCAGCTACTGCATAACAGAAATTCACTCCTGATTTTCAAGTCTTTGCCTACACACACAATGTGCACTCTCCACTGCAGGCAAAAAGACAATTATAAAAGGTTAACTATGTGACAGGATGACTGGCAGTCCATCCAACTCTCCCTCACTCCACTCCAGTCCCTCCAAACATCCAAAATCCCACACAGACAGAAGTCACAAAAATAAGCAACTTCCTATGCTCTTTGTGAATATCAGAAGTAGGAAGACCCAAAAGAGTTCCACCACCGAAGGGGAAAGAGTTGACCACGTCCCATGCAGGCATCAGCTGGCCAACAGCTACGTGCCTCGCACCAGAAAACCCATCTCTGCTTGCAGGAAAGGCTCATAGCACAGAGGAGAGCTCAGGCTCTTGCTCCAAGGGAAAAAAGGTGGTAATCGGTACAAAACTAGACTTTGCTGGTTCCACTGCTCACGGTACAGGTTGCCACATATTTAACAGAGGCTTCCAAATCCAGCCTCGGTAAGAACTGTGTCTTTTTACTTGCACTGACTATTGTCCATCAGTGTTTCAAAATGTAATTGCAGAAACAAGACTCTACGATTAGGCTAAGGAAATCTAATATTTTCCCAATTTAGAGGCAATATGGTATTCAGTTGCTTGAAAGAAAAAAAGAATAAATGACAAAAGTTACTACAGCATAAGAGCAAACGAGTCATTTGAAATCCATTTATGGAGACACAGGAAATTGTAATTAGCCCGAACTTCATAACTTGTCTATCAGTACAGCAATAAGTCCATGCATAAAGATGCTTTTCCCTCCTCGCCAAATTACAAACCCCCAGTATCTAACTTACAAAGACCAGAAGTCACCACAAAAAACTTTCAAGCTGGTTTTGCGACTCTCACTGGGCAAAATCATGTTGAGGCAGACAGTCCTTTGCCTTCATCACCCAGCTGAGCGAGATGACACCTTTGTAATGCTGAGCATCAGATACGAAGCAGTCACATTTCGCTTGCGTGGTTTGGTTTTTTATTTTCTTGTTTTTTTGGTGTCTATCCAAGTGTAACTGTGCTGGATAGGCTCGCTGGAACAGCACGACCACCCTTCAATATCCCTTTGAAAGAATATTGAACCGTGTGTGCACACAGAGAACACTGTTGATCCATTTTATGAAATAATGAATGCCAGGATGAGTATCCCAATATCTTCAAAATTTAAAACCAGCAATTTTTATTCCAGTAATAATACTCTGAAAGATAATACGTTAAGAGTTATTATAGAGCGCTGCAGCATCATAGATTAGTCTCATAGTATTGATCCTCAGGAGACCAAATGGCAGATATGTGAATGTTCCCTACAGTTTAATCAGTGAGCACCTTTCTATGGTTTTGAATTGTTTTTTTCTCCATTTTCCTATTTAATCTTTTTTTGTGTGTGTGTGTGGTTTTGAAGTTCAAAGGAAAAGAAAAACACAGTTATTTTTTCCTTTTCATTCAAAATGAAAGATTCTTTTTCTAGATTTTGAGAAAGACTGCAGTCAAAACAGCACAGAAGAGCCTAAGTTAGACAGAAAGACAATAAATAACACCAAGATACACTTGATAGGAGCTAAAGAAAAGCAAGATCATTAACCACAAGGGTGATGCCCATCTTAAAAATATCTCATAAAAGGAATGAAAGGAAAATATTTGCAGCAATAGACAGCATGTTTAGTAACTTATCAGGGAAAGCTGTAGCACAAATTGGCAAAAATTCAGATGTTCTTAAGTAGATTGTTTTACCATTTCCTTCTAAAAGCACGAACAAAGCCTGAGAACATCCATTCAGTCAAAGACCTGCCTCGTTAGAGACAGAGTCTCGCAATTCTTTGCGGTGCCTGCATCCATACCAAAATACACATCGCTCCAGCATTTGACAGCACAAACCAAAGTCCACCGAGGTCAGTGGGACAAAATCCAGCCTCAACTGTATGTTACAGTACAGAAAATCTTAAGGTGAGCCATTAGCAGACGACTCGGGTGATTGAAATCACTTACCTAAAGCATTCTCATCATAATGACATTTTTAAAGCAGCTACATTTAAATTAGTCTTTAAAAACTCTCTTGAATATTAGTGCTTCTACAGCTCCTGGCTTTGACCCTTTGGTTACGGTGGGAAACGGAGAGCGTTTAAATCACTTCAGATTTACCCTGTTAAGTGAATTTAAACTGGAAGCTTGCCAGATATCTCTGGAGCTGTGATGTGGGGCACACAGGCAAGAGAAGTTCTGCCGTTGAGAGCGCTTTAGTAAAAGATAAGTCTTCCAATAAAAGCCTGAAAATCTTGATCAACGTTTAATATTACTTGAAACTAGAGCCTAATACAGATGATACCCTCAGCTCCACCATGTCTCCCACAGTGTAGGCCCAGCACCCTGCCCAGCACAGGCAACAGCACCACAAACATCAGCTCTTAAAACAGTGGTCCGTAAAGATGTAGGGTATTAAAGGTCTTGATTACTGTGATAGAAAAAGTCTTAGCTATTTCATTTGCTTTAAAATGGGTTTTCAAATGAAATCAGCAGATACTGAAATTGAAAACAGAGGGAAAGTAATTTAGACAAAAATGCATCTGTTACTGCGGCTGGCCTCTCGCAAGTTCTCTGCAAAAACCACCTTAAATCTGGACTTCCCTGAATTGCAAATCCTATCAGCAAAGGCCGAACCATAAACTTGAGTTTTCTAGTGTCTGGTCTTCACCAAAAAGTTAACATAATACCCGTGAGCTACTGAAGGAGCAACAAAATAATGAATATATACTATACTGCAAGCCCACTCAACGCCTTGGATCTCAGGATTTCCTACTGCTTCATAATCTAAGACGTCCTTATGTTTTAAGGGGTAATTTTAAACTGCAAGCCAAAGCTAATAGAAAACTACAGCCCTAGTAATCATTGGATCTTAGAAATGTTCTCTGACAATTCTCCCGATTACACAGAAATAAATGCACAAAACCTGCATTTTCCTCCAACAGCTATTTAAAGAATGTTTTTCTGTAAAACTTGTGTTTATATATATTTACACACATACATATATCTATAAAATAAATCCAGAACCTGAAGATTATCATGTGCTGAAAGACAAACTTTCAATGTGATTTAATTACATTTGTGTTTTCTGTAGTTGAACAAAATAGGAGTTATTTATCCACTCCTGGATAAAATACAGGAAGCACCTGAAAAAAAAACACAACAACAAACCAGCAAATTTTTCAAACAAGTTTGGACAAACGAATCCTGGAATGGGTTTCCCATCCATCACGCTGGGAGCCGCGCATTGTTCTTCCAGGGCAGGGTTTGAGATCCCCAGCCCAACCTACAGCCATGGCTGCGTTGCTGGTGCCAGCGGGTGAAGGCTGCGGAGCAGACAGGCTGCTGCCTCCTCATAAATCACTCCTAAACACAATGGGACTCTGGGAGACAACAGTGTCTACGGCCCCTTTTGATGTTAAGGGTTTTTCTAATCTCTTCAGGTTAGACTAAGAGAGAGGCAGCCAGGGTCGGCAAAGGTCAGCGAGATGAGGTTAATTTTTACAGAAACCTTTCTCTTCCAACCAAGACCTCTCTAGCTAGTCAGTCACTTGCCAGGAAGCTACTTTGCATTATATAGAATTAATGATTTTTTATGGCTTAAATAAACTACACTTTACATTGGACTCAGTTCAGTAGTTGCAAAAAAACTCCAAACCCCTGTGGCTTTAAATCCTTAATTAGTCCTTTCTTTGTCTTTTCTTCCCGTCACGCTTCCCCTCCCTCTGTGGTTTGTTTTTTTTGTTTTTTTTTTTTTTAAAATAGAACAGAACTAAGTATTTCATGCTTTTAGAGTTGATGAATCAGTATTTAGGTTTATTTTCATGAAATGTATGACACGGTCTATCTGAGCCATACAAGATCCATATATGTAATCCAGTTAAACCAAATTATTTCATTACCCCAATGCTTTTCTGGGGAAAAGGAACAAGAATATTTTAAGAAATAACAGGAAAATGAAAATATGGATGCATGGATAAAAAGCAGTTCTATTCCTACAGGGATTTAAGGAAATTTAAGGTATATGTAGTCTGAACTTTTCTTATTACGAGACTGAAGCTTTTTCAGCAAGCTTCTCTCTTATACTTTTGGACTATATATATTCTGACTTTAAAAATAAAAATAAGTTATATAAAATCTGACAGTAAGGTCCAATAATTTTTTATATTCCAGATTGCCCAAAGGTCAAAATCACATTTGGACTGGACCAGGCTGTATGCAAAGAAAGCTCCTACTTCACCAGAGTGTTGAGAAGATTTGAAGAGGTGTGGCAGAGGCGGCATCATAAATGAACACATCAGCAAAAGGTAGGTTTTTTTGCACTGCTACAATCACTGAGAGCCATCAATGATCCTAATCTCCTGGACACTGTCCAGAAGAGGAGGAAGAGGAGGAGGAGGAAGAGGAGGAGGAGAAGGAGAGACCTCAGAAGGTACAGCCGGATGTAGGAATACCCAGAGAAAGCTCGCGGGAGGCATCCATCAGCAACACGAGCAACCCAAACTGCTCTCCTACCCATCTTGCTCCGCAAAGAACCTACACAAAGGAGTTCACCTTTCTTCTACTCTGTTCCCATCAATTTTTTTTCTGTAATATTTCAAAAGGTATGAATAAAGTGCAAACATGTTTAAGCCGTGCTATATTTGCATATCAATTTTTTAAGCCAATATTGCTTGCACGCAGCTCATTTGGGAGGAAATGGAAAAAGAACAATCATCTAAAACACCTTCATCCAAGTAGCACATTTAGGCACAGAATTAACCCTTAAGGTATCTTACTAAAGCACAAACTGGAAGGGCCCATCTCTGCCTCCAGGAGCCAGGCAGCAAGCGATGCTCACTGGGTATCTGGACTTACTGCCATGTAATAACCAGTCGTATGTTTTAACCCATCCTGATTTCTGTCTTTGCTTCTCTTCATCTAATCATTTGATTCACTGTTGACTTTAATCCCCATTCCTAATTCATCAGATGACTGATTGATTCAACTACAGCTTTAATCTGATGATTGTCTCGCTCAATTTCAGCAACAATAGTTTTAGTTAGGACTCCAAATTATTTTGTGTCTTTACTGCTACATGATAAAATCTGTGCAGAAGTGTACAAAGCCATTTTTCTCTTAAAACTACCATGTCACCACTCTAGACATGCAAAGATAACTTCACAAAATAAATATGCCAGTCACTTCATTCCGCTTCAGAATTTGTATGCGTGTCCTTCATACTTCAGATCTCAAAACACTCGGATTAAATATGTTGATAACTTCTTAAAAGAACACTATGCTGTAAAGCAGCATGTATTTCTTTCACATAAATACCGCGTCTAAAACCATTTCTGAATAAGGAGACGACCAACTGTTAAATACATGCCCAACACGTCTATTCTGTACAGGACTTGACAGCGCTCTCAATGTACAAGCATCTTCCAGTGCTCCAATTCAGCAAGGTTGCACTCAACTCTGAATATCCATACAGATTTCAAATCTCTCGCCCCATGTCACGCTGCGGGCTGTAATCGCCTCATTGTATCCTTTCCCTGCCAGCTATCACAGTCCTGCTTGAATGGAAAGATTTCAAATCATCTACGGCAGTTTTTGACAGCTGCTGAGCCAGGCGATGCCTTGAAAGGACACTTAGGGTGAGAGGTTCTCCACTTGCATGTGCACTTGGGAGATGGACTGCAGGTCCTGAGGTCCATACACGCTATACTCTACTCTGTACCTTCCCATCACACCTCTGTAGCAGCATAGGTTTCTTTTCAAGTGTAACACATGGTGGGAGAGGAAAATGTATGTGGAAGCCGGTGGTTTCCTCCCTTCCTTCTGGGTCACAAAGAAGTCTACATGACAGAAGGAGATGGGCTGCCCTACAGCAGTTGGGAGAAGTTACCTTGGTTCCTGCGTATCCTAAACATGGCAAGGGGTTTGTTCAATCTCTATTGCCGTGTTGCATTGAAGGAAGGGGAAAATGCTGGGCGGAAATTTCTGACTCATAATAAACTGGAAGTTCAACAACGGAAGAAAAAGTTAAATTTGCTGCATTTATCTTCCAAGACCACATTTGGAAGTTATCTCAGGATGTTTCATCCCATATTTAGTAACAACTGCAGCAAGGTAAAACTGGAATCAGTCAGCACACCAGAAGCATCACTGGATAATGGAACAGCACTTACATACATGACTAAGTTATAGTACACTGGCCAATTTAAACCTATTATGTAGATGCTGTTAAATATTATGTGAACACACAGAGTTTTGCATAGTTTCAAGTTTTGCAACTAACTGCTCTAACTTTCCACCACTTTAGCCAGCCACGGTGAAAGAACTGCAGTCACAACCACACAATGACTGCCAGCTATCCTCTCTGGCAATGCGTGCAAACATCAAGAAACAAGAAGCTTCGTGTGACTGCTCTCCTAGTTTGGGTATCAGTCTTGGTAAAATAACATATGCCATACTGTAGTGAGAAAAAGTTAATTTTTTTGTTTGTTTCGTTTGATTTACTTCAACATTTAACAAATATTCACTGCAGACTCAACTTCATTTGCAAATCTAACACACATCAGAAGTACACTTCCCCCGGTTTACACTAAAAAAATGAGCAGATAGATACTGTAAAGATCAACAAGCAGATCCTGCTGGACTAGACTCAAAGGAAAATCAATTCAGAAACCAATCATTTTCCACCCGTGAAAACACAAAGAAATAAATCGGAAAAATCTGCAGACTGAGAACGAGCATTTCACAGCGCTGAAGCACTTCCAGCCGTGACAGCAGGCCGGGCACCTTTGATAACAAGGGTTTGATAACAAGAGCCATAACACTTCAGACTTCTTTGTTTCTTCCCACACTCCTCACCCCCCACATCACATATAACTATTTTTGCTAACACACTATTAAAGTTCAAGAGACTGCGCATACATATGTATATTAAGTCCCCCATTAGATCCACTGAGCGTAATTTGGAAGAAAAAAAGCTCGCAGAGCATTTTCTTATAACCAGCCTGAAAATGAGAACATAGATAAACAAGGCACTCGCAATCCAACTGTCACACAAAATTATCTTCTGGGCTAAAATTGCTCCTATTTGGACTTAAAACGCAAGACGAAATTATTTCAGACAGTCACAAAAAAATCCCCTCTGCATTTTTGCGCTGCCCAACCGACCTCCCCTGGAATCTGACAAGGAGACAATTTTCATGAGTGGGAGGCGGAAAAGCAATCTCCAATTTATATTAAACAAACAAGAAGGCTGCTGTAACAATAAGACGACTTGACCTGGGTCGGGTCCATGAGGTCGAGCCGGATCAATGCCTTTTTAGTTTTAAATTGAAGGCATTCTAATCATTTTGTGTAAATGGAACCGAGGACTGGATTTGGCAGATGCTTGTTATTGCTGAAACACTTGCACGAGTCTAGATGGGTCCTCACCCAGTCTTGAAGGGTTTATTTACATACGTTTCTCATAGGTTCTCATAAGTCCAAATAAATGACAGCTCAGGAACACTCCTCTGCAGTCCCAGCAGACCATGTTCCCTTATCCTTACACTAAACCAAATTTTGACAACATCAAATGCCTGTACTATAAAATCTGAATGCTCTTAATGAATGATGTACAACTAGAGATGATTTGCAGCATCACCGAACTCACATAAATTGGTACAGTTCACACCGAGAAGGCTTCTTTACATTATTTCTCCTATCATTAAGCTATTCCAGGGGAATTTTTCTCCAATTATGTATTACAGAGTGAAAATACAGGTGGGTTAGTTGCCATACTGAAATTTTGGCATTTCATTCCAGTACTCAAAAATGAATGACTCCAATACCCAGATTCTTAGGAAAAATACTAATACTCCATTTTAGCAACATAACAAGCTAGAAAATCTTTAACTTCACTTCTCTCAGCTCACTGGCAGAAGAGGCGTGAAAGGGGGAAATGACTCTGTAACTCACCTCCTGCAGGAGGAAGGAAAGGACTGAGGGACGAAGGATGAAGGAATGAGCTTCCTGGTAACCTCATCCCAGCAAACCAATGCTGTGCGAGAGGAAAGTGCGGGGCTGCTGGAGTAGCTGCTGCAGTCACTCGGGAGCCAGTGGCAGAAGCAGCTCCTGCAGCAGCAGCCCAAACGTTCCCAGGCCCTGCAGGCTGGGGACGCGAGCTGTGCCGAGCCATGGCTGGAAAGGAGCTCCTTTCTCCACATTATGGAGCACAGCCATGCGAAACACTACCCGTACTTGTTTCAGAGTTTAATGCAGCTGTATTTTCAGGGGTATCGAGTCCATCAGACGTGAAAGAAAAAGGCTATCGTTGGTATCAGGGGGAATCGATCTTTAAAATAGGCTGAGTAACCAGAATAAACATCAAACCCTGACAAACACCTGCCAGCTTCTGGAAGGATAGGTTTGGGGAACTGGTTGGGGTTTTTTTTCCTTTTTTTGGGGGTAAAAAAAAATAATCTTTCTCCATTTTTCTGTCCTATGTCACTGTCAAGAGAAATTAATTTGAGGGTAAAGGGATAACCTGCCACACCGTTCCCCTGACAGTGTGCTGGTTCCTGCCTCCCCAGTCTCTCAGTGATGGCATTTGCTTAACTCTGTGTCAGCTCAGGAGCGTGGTGCCATGCGTAGAAGCAATCCCTTTTTCCTCCTGCGTCCTCACTTAAAAAGGGAAAGGCTGCTGGTCATCACATTTTAGCATTCAGAAGTTAAAAACACACACTCATTTTAAAACACGTTGGGTCAGATAGGTTTCTTTCCTGTTCTTGCCTCTGATTTATCTCCTTAATACAAAAGGCTTCTTAGCTCATATGAACAGCAGTAACCTGCAGCATTAGCCAGGTTACAACGTTACTACAGGCTTTACTAGATCAACTCCTCAAATCAACTGTGAACAAATAAATGCGAGTGTCAGCTCCCTTCAAGGTCATTTGTAAAGCTCTTCCCCGTACAACTCACTTTAATAAGGCAGATGGATGACAGGAAAAGCAGAACCTTGGAAGTCTTGAGTTCATTTTTTTCTTGGCTTTGATTTTTGTAAATAAAATACTAAACATAATTTGTATAAGCTTGTCCCTCTAAAAGTTACAAGACTGGAAAATACTGGTAAGATTTATTTTAAGTGGAGGTACTTATCAAATGTCACCATTTTCCTGTTCAAAATAACTAATCATTTTGATTAACCTTTGATTTAAATGATTATATACCACAGCAAAGCATGAACACACATAAAATTACACTCCAAAGAAATTCTCAAAGCGCAGATCACATAAGAAAACAGTTATGTCAAAGCAGTTAGAGAATTTATTTACCACATACATCAATATTCAGACCAAAAGCTGACTCCACGCGCTCAACGGGAAAGCTCCCACATGTGCATTCATACCCAGGAATCACAGCCTAGTTAATCCCGTAGTCAACATGAGACTGCTTCCAGAGGAAACACCAAAAATACCAATCAAATAATAATTAAGCTATGGAAGAAACTCCTAACTACCATCTCAACAAGTACTACCAGTATCTTCTGTAAGAAATTTTATTTCAGGTAGGAAATCGGTGCTAGCACGTTAGTCACATATAAAAAGAAGGCCTGAAGCAGCACAAGACAAGAAATAAAATTTAATATCCCACTTCGAGTAAATACACATGAATTCCAAGCCATGTAACAGACTTCAAAGCAGAGAGAGAAAAACAGGATATCAAAGGTAAATTAGACAAAGAGCTGAAGGCAATTCTGAAAAATAAAAATATATGGTGGAAAAATTAAAGCATACAAAAATACTCTTCAGATCCCATCTCAAAGGGCCAATTTGTACAGAGAATGCATACCACCAGCATTAGTATGGAAAAGACTCTCTCTCAAAAGCTTCATATCTGCCCAAGACAGGGACTTGGCTCTCTTCAGAAGCTCTGCTCCATCGCAAACCACTCACCTGTAGGGCTCGCTGCAGACGCCCATCAGCCCACCAGACTCCACTGCATCAGCTGCAGTCAATGAACTTCTAAAATACCCATTCCCATATTTTTAAACCACTACTGCAATGTAATTTTTCCTAATTAAAAAAGGTTCTGAAACAACAACTCTCTTCTTGACACAGTGAATGAAGAGTGCTTTAACCTTTATAATCACCTGGGTCTAACCGATATAAAGGTTTTTCAGACACCCAGGAATCCCTTCGATTATTCAAGCTGAGCTTTGTTTCACGCCGTTTTGGATTGATCTAAGTAACCTGGAAAACGAGCTCACGCTCCTCCCCTGCACAAATACCAGTCTCATAATGTAAAATAAACTAAAAATATTGTCCTTTAAAAAACCCATTTGCTTTGGGTTTATAAAAATAAATGATAAGCCATGGCCAATGTAGAATAAGCATAGGATGTTCCGAGTTGCAGCTGAGTTAGGAACACCCAGCCAGGACACGGCACGGCACAGCACTCAGCACACCAATTCCACCTGCCTAAACCATAAAACTGCAGATAAAGGGCTTATCGTTATCAGTGATCTTGGATGTGAGGGTAATAGGTGGTTTGGGGCTTCTTCCCTCCTTATTCCCCAGGAGAAAGAAATACAGGTTCTGCTGGACATCCGCAGTACCAACAAGTGAAGAGACATTTTTCAGGCTGGGTGTCATAAATAGCACCCCATGCCTCCTTCCTCCCACAAAGTTACCAAAAATAATCTTGCAAAGACAATGCGATTGAAACAAACTTCTACTTTATGGAGTAATATTCCCACCCCCGACACCAGAAAGGGCCCGCTCTAGATGAGGGCTGGAGCTGGGGGGAGCTAGGGGCGGGCAGTGACCCTGTCTCCCCAGGGTTCCCTCTGCAGCATGGCATCATCAGGCTCCTCCAAAGCACCTAAATTAGGCTTCTGACCCTACTTTACCCCAACAGGGGCATGTGATTCCAATTAGAGCCAAGAAAGCATCAAGTAATTTATCAGGTCAAATGAGATGCCGAACACTAGGGTGTAGAAAAGAATTTCACACATTAACCCTAATAATACAGGGGATTTTTCTGCAGTCGTGACACCAACAAAAATGTAGCTGGACCAGATGCAAATTCAAAGTGGGCATCCCAGGGCAGGAACTTGAGCAGCAAGTGCCTGGATCTGCAAACACACGGTTCGCTATATCCAGATCCCATGGCTCCGACGCACAGGTGGAGCCACGTGCCATCCTGTGCCAGCAAAATGGATGGTTGATAAATACAAGTGAGACCATGGAGAGAATTTGGAGGTGAATTTCCAAATCTAATCAAATCTGAAATCTCTACCAAGGGCTTTTGTCATGCTCGTAGCAAGCATGATTTGGTTTTCTATTATATATTCATATGCTTCCATTCAGAACAACCTTGTTTCATTACAACGGGTTCAGCTGTGCTTCACAGTCCTGCTTCATTTCTTCCAAGGCAAATTCTTCAGGAGATTAACCTGACACATTTATTCCCCTGATAATTTATCCTGTCTTTTCTGATATCATTACCAATTTCAAGCACATAACAATAAATAGGCTTAAAATTTTTAAAAAGTAGTGACTTGAAAGCTTTCTTGTTCCCACATTTTCTTGGTACAACACATTTCACTTTACAAGTAATGTTGTAAGATTCAGCTTAAGTAAATATAAAATAAATTATTAAGCTTCTAACCAAAAGCTTCCAGACCTAAACCCCCTCTTCATTGGGCTTGAAGAGCTCCAGCACGTGGCACAGCTCTAACTGGAGTTCAGATTTTACGCAGCTCGAAGTGGCAGTTGTTCTTTTCTAGGAGTTCAACTTATTATTCTTATGCTTCATACGCACAGAAGACATTAGTGAAGATAAACTGTGCAACTGGTAATTGAAATTAAAGTTGCAACATCTATTATGGTAACATCCACCGTGCCATGTCTCTAACACACAGAGAACGAAACAGCTTTTGCTTATGAAAGCACCAATCGTCACACACACTGGAACAAAAATGCATTAGGAAATTTAATGAAATACATTTACAAAACATAAAAGTTCCTACCAGTCTCCTACCATCTTGACAGTAAGTAAAACCTCAGTATAATTCTGGGAGATGTGACTGAGAAAAGCATGTCGTCTTCTAAAACTGAAAAAGTTGCACAGCATTCACAGTAAAGAAACCTGTTCAAAAATGCAGTTTGCTTCTGAAAACGTTGACATCTATAATGTCTACTTATCTAAAAAGGAGGAATCTGCATGATCTTTGGAAGAATTCTTTCAAAGTGCCTTCCTAACAAAATTTCAGAAAACACCAAACATTTCTGAGTTTTCAAAATCAGGATTTTTTATGAAACAATATGTAAATAAACTACATCATCTTTGAAATACAATTAACCATTAAGTGATTTTGTAGAAACAAAGCTATATTAAAAGGGCCACCAACAGAAAGAATATGTGGTTTAAGCATGTTCCTGGGACCATGCTTAGCATTCCAGCTCTCTATAAATTTCTTGCAAATCAACAACTTTTTACAAGACTGTAAAATTTGCTTATCGTTATCACATCAGTAAACAAAAGCTTCTCCAATATTTTAACTGATTAACACTGTAACTGCTCGTTCATGTCCTATTAAAAAAAGAAAAACCATCCAGAGATTGCACCATGTCTGGCTGGGGTAACCATTTTTTTGGAGATAATCTGAAATCCTCTATCCAGACATAACAGTGTATTTTATAGCAAGGGACAATTAGAAAGATGAAGATCAAGTTTCTATTTCCAGGGTGCTACATACTGTATATGAAGATGATTCCTGAGACACATGACAAACTTGGCTCCATCATCTGTCCAAGCTTGGTGAGGCATGTAAAATCTTGGCTTGAGAAAGGAAAGCAATAAAGATATTTCTTTATAAAAAAAAAAAGAGTCTACTGTCCTACCTTCTAGTTGAGATCAGGACTAAATCAGTAGCTCTTTAAAATCTTACCATAACTTTGATGAACTTAAAGGACGGGATCAAAGCACGGTTATGCAAGGTGCTACTGCAGTCAAATGCGGTTTACTAAATATTTAAGACATATAAAGATAAGCAAGCAGGACTGTAAATCACTGCAAACCAAAATGGCTAGCAAGATCCCTGCAAATGCCTCCTGGAAAAAGATACATTATGCACTTCATTCATTTTCTAATGAGCAATGTTCAGGGTTTTATTATTATTAATTGCATATAAATTACCATGATTTTTATATCGCTGGGAAAGTATTTAGCCATTCACCTCTCAGAGGAACAATGCTGAACAAAGGCATGGCATATAAGAACAATGCAGAACACAGACATTTATGCATGCCATTTAAAAGGCATGGCATTTAGACTACTAGCAAAAAAATCAAAATTATGTCATAAATCCCTAATTGTAAGAAAAAGAAAAGTCCAACTAATGGTTTGCCAAGTCCTTGATATTATTTAAGAAAGAACACGGCCTGCTTCTGGAGTGCAAAATCTTCTTAACTCATGTATCTGCATGTATCCCCAACCTCCTCTGAAGTGTTCTGCTGCAAAATTCATTGTATCCAAGATCTGCTAATCATCATCAGGAAACTCTGTTACGCATCTTAAGGACGTACTTTAAGCTCTCAAGAGGAAAAATAAACATGTTTTATTAGCTGCTTTTGGAAAATACTGATTTGTATTTATTTAGAAACCTTTTCAAGTTGCACCACTGTCAAATTAAATATTTATGGCATGATTTTCCAAAGAGTTTAACACCTGTTAAGGGTTTAACATGCTGACTTCAATGGGAGCTCCGAGTGCCCAACATTTCTGCAAACCTCAGAAGTGACAAGGTTTGGCCATGGCGAAGCAGCTCAAGCGCAGATGTTACTCCTCAGCTCTGAAATGCAACCAGGATCCCGACCAGCTCCTGCGTCCCATCACAGCATTTCATTTCAGACAACTGAATCAGCTATATTTTATTAGAAATACCTGTTAAATCCAAATAAAGCATAGGCTAAATGCTGTTAGTGAATCCTCAATGCATTTTCACTTTTCCTTCGCTAGTGCAAAACTTACGTGCTTGGCTCATTAGACATCACTTTAAGTAGCAACTTAGAGAGGAGCCTAACTGGAAAGCAAAGCTGTTGATATTAAGGGTGAGAAGTTGAATGAGGATAAAGCTAGTTTGGTAAAATACAGAATAAAGAAGGTATAGCAAAGAAAGAAAAGATGTTTGGTACATTACAAAAACCTGTATCCCGGTTGGCCTTGGCTTTGGCATTTGGCACCTCAGCCAAAGCTGAAGACTGCGCCGCTGGCCTCTCTGTCAAATGGAGCCAAAATAGGGGGGATGGGTCTAGTCATCCTTATTTTACTTAGCTTTTGAGGGATGTGCCCTTACTAACCCTCCCAGCTTCATGTTTTCAGGTATTCTACGTCTCCCGTTCATCTACAAAAGTTTCGCTGCCCTCCCACCCTCCCCGGTCCTTTACCCGCTCTGAGCTGCAACGCATGCCAAACTCTGAACTATGGAGCAAAGACACCATCTTATATTTCAGAACTAAATACCTAAATTGCCTTGTGGCATCGGGCTTACACTTCTGGAAGCAAAAAAAAATATGTATTTAAGGCAGTAAATAAATATATAACATCTAAGTAAGAAATCACTATACATAGACACGATTCAAATGATCATCCGACGTGATTTCATAAACTGAAGACGAATAAAATAGTTGAATATTGCAGATAGGACACATCAATCTCCTTGCACACTTTACAGCACACTACAAATCTGCCCAGCAAGCCGAATATTTTACTCATTAAAATAGTAGCTTTCATCACGCTATAAAACATTTGCAAATGCAGACCAGAAAACCAACAAGCGAATTTACTCTAAAGCTTTATATTCGTGTCATCAATTAACAACAAAAGTTTGGAATAAAACTAAAATAAAAGCTAATCAAAACAGTTAGCTGTCAAAACAGATGGGAACTATATTTTTCAAATCAAGCAAAAAGCCAAAGCTTTCGAACATTTAGTGTCATGTCAGCTGATGCAGACAACTTAGAAAGGAAGGACAACAAAAGTCAGGAGTATATGAAGAAAAGGTGTCCCCGGCTGAAAGATTCACATTTATGAATTCCCACTGATTTTGGGTTTTTTTTTGGCTTCAGGATGATTAATTCACACCAAAGCAGACCTCTGATATGTGAACTATAAATAAGGTGCCACTGCGACACTGCAGGCAAAATAAATAAAAACAGAGGCCCGACATTATTTTAGCCTCAAACAAATGTTTCAGTCCCTACATTGCCTGGCTCAGAAAGATACATAGAGACAGTCTCACAGACAGAGATATAAATGAACAATTGCAGTACCTTTTTCCCACACTGTTTACAGGGTTGGCTATATTCCTACTGGCAATAGATTTTCTTCTTGACAGCTTCTTGGTGTTGGTGCTGTCATCAGTGCTGTCATCCTCTTTCTTTGGTGTGTTACTTCCTTTGCTGTTCAGGTCCCTTAGCACATTATAATTAATTTTACTTGAGATTTTCTTCTGTTCTAACATCTTTTCAATTGCCTCTCCTGCTGTGCTGGCTTGAATTGGCTCCCGCTTCTTTGCAGATTTCTTTGGCTTAATTAAAATATAAAATTAGTGATGTAGATACAAACAAAGTTTCCGTGAAGCAGAAGGGCGAGCTGCAGCCCAGCAGTCCTGGCTCAGGTGCTGCTGATGCGGGGATGCAGGCGATGCGGCCGGGCTAAGCCAGCGCTCCCCCTCCTGCCACTCAACGGGACCGAGAGGTCTCTTTTCTCCAAGAGATAAGTGTTTGCTTTTTGCCAAATGCCCACACAGTTTATCACAAATTCCTTACTTAGTATTTGTAATGCTGCCAGAGAAGAAACGTGGGCCATTTCTCACACATGAAAAAAAATGGAGTGAACTCCTGTTACAGGAACAGGGACCCTGATAACATCACCCAGAATGTAAATAATGAAATTCCCCTGCTAAAATTGCCTTTAAAGTTAGAGTCAAGCTGGGTCACGACTCCCCTAAGCACTGACAACTCCGTATCGAAACTGCAATGGCATTTTATGTCAAGTTCGAATGCGGCGTGGGAGAGCATCTACCCAACTCCTCCTCCACACTGAAAAAGGCCAAGAATATTAGCAGCAGCTTTCTACGCGTGGACTGGCATTTACGCCGACGGATAGGAAGCAGGAGACAGGAGCGCAGTGGCAATGTCACCTGCAAGTGCCGTCCCCAGGCAAACGCTGCAAGCCCGAGCCCAGCGTTGCGCTGCAGAGGCTGATGCTGCGCAGAGCCGGGCAAAGAGAAATGACAGCAGAGAACATTTCTAGCCATGTCCGATGCCTGGGTAGGTACGGGGGAAAAAAAAGAACCTCTGTTTCTCATTCAGCATTTTCCTTTTCAAAGGAAGGTTTTAACACCAAGCTCTGCGGGAGATTTATTTTTTAATGGATAATAACCCCTCTGTTTACCTACACGGGTCAAGTGCTACCTTGAAATTGGAAAGCACTATATTAATCAAGTTCTACTCGAGCTGTCAGAAACAATACAGAGTTAGAGAAAAACTCCTGTGTTGTCCAAACAAAAAGGTGGGTGTCTGGGCTACTTGCCGGTGCCAACGAGTTATACAATTTTGAAAATTGCTGGTAGACTGCCATGTCTCCGTAAGCGCAAGATGAATGAGAAACTCTGAAGCATAAAACAGTGTTTCATTGTCTGGTTTTGTTTTTATTGTCGAAATACCTAAGGGAAGTAGGAAACTCTGTCTTTTGCATTAGTCAGAAAAAAAGATAGAGGATATATGCACTAAAAACTAACATGGATTTTAGTTGCATGTGGAAGATTTGACTTGTCACTTGCTCAATTACACGAACTACTAATGCTGTAAATCGTGAATATACGGCCAATTAGGCTGCTTTAAACTGCTAAACATGGAGACAGGACATGCCGTTTGTTAACATAACTGTCGCGTTCTTTATGAAAGGTAGAACAAAATACTCCTTCAAGTGACTGTAACAAGGTTCTGTTCAGTTCTTCATAAAGAAATCATTATTGTAGGAGCAAAGAAAGCTACTGAAGTTATGGCAAGTACAAACAAATTCCCCATGCACACATTAAAAAAAAATCAGGCATGTCTCAAGACCTGTATTTAAATAAGCAAGCAATTAGGACAGCAATCATAAATGCAAAGAGACAGTTCTGACTTCGCCATGCACAGAATTTTCACATAATAGTAACTTAAAATAAAAGTTTGGGCAAGAAAGTGTTTTACTCACCACCTGAAAAATTACAGTCTTGTATTTCAATAATAGCTTTTGCTCGTTTAGTGGTGACTTGTACCATTATGCCCATACATTCTACAGGGAGTTGATCAGCAAATATAATGAATTTCCAGGACATTTTCAGACAGACACAATTAGCACACAGTTTAATACCTTGTGTTCCTTATAAATCCCAAGTTCTTTCTCTTTTGCTATTCTTGCTTCCTTTTCTGAAAGACGACAAAAGGGTAACCAGCGTGAAGATTACACAGACTGCATCTTTCAGCAACACCGGCCAAAAGGAGAATTTCAGTCCTATATACTTACCTTTTTGTTCCTTCAAATAATCTGCATTTTCTTTCATCCACAGCTCTGCTTTTATCTGAGCTTCTGTTTCGTTAAGTATATACTGAAAGACAAAACACGTTTATCTACTTTCAGAAATCAACTTGAAAACCATAGAGCAAAACTGAATTGAAAAACCACTGGCAAGGTTAATTCACATTCTGCTTTTAAATGTTTTACATTAATAAAAGAAAATATGACCAAGATGTGACAATCAGTGAGCGTGTCTAGTAACTTCTAAAGCTGGCAAAAAACAAGCACATGTTTTCAAAAAACAGTGCTTGGTTTCCAAACTATGATGGGGTGACCAACAACCATCCAGGACTCATTGTACGTGGTCTGTAATTAACCTAAAATGATCCTGCTTTTATGATCTTTTTCAGATGATATGAGAGAGCACCACGAAAACATGGTCGTCTGCAAGTAATTCTGCGTGTTGATGGTGGTCTGTAATTCAAAACAGTATGGGAACCCTGTGCTACCAAAACAGAAACATGTGTCTTCTGGGTAGGTTTCTGCGAAGGTTTAGGCACAATTACTAAGATTATCAGTTCAACAGCCAGATCCATGTGAATGAAACAAGCTTAGATTGTTGGGAGTTTTAGTCCTCTAGATTTGAGAGAGCTGGGTTCAGTAACCACATCTAGGCTTTTTTTTCAGTTAACTGCACTTAATCTCGGTAACATCATTAGTAGGTGTGGAGCTGTAAAACACACTTAAAAGTAGTGAGATGAATTACAGAAAAATAAGCAAATACATAGCAGGCAGGCAGGTTGGTAGATAGTTCTCCTCTTCTAATTATTTAACAGTAAAAATAAACCCAGTATTTAGCACAACTGTCCATGAAACAACAGTTCTTCACAGCTGATGCTGTTTGAGAGTGAAGAAATTCTGCAGAACGGAGAAGACAAATTGGGTCATCCTTCACAAACAAGACACTTTTTTAAGGAGTGGAACCAAGACTTGTAAAACTATGCTCAAGTGCAAGGAAAACAATTTGAGATTTCTCTATCTTATGGGTTTGAGCATTCGAGATTTTCTCCGAAGTAAAATGTACATATAGGATTTTATGAGAAAAATAACTCCAGTCAAATGAAACTAATGCAGTGAGGAGTCCTTCCTCTGAGGGCAAACAAGGCGAGCAAACAGCTGTGCAAGTGCTGGTTTATCAGACCAATATTTTCACTCTTTCATCTGCTTCTATTAAAGGTGAGCTGTAATAGTAAAACTCGCTTCCTCCTAGCTCAGTTATTCATCCTTCTTATGCTTTTAGGGAGATCATAATCTTGGGCTTACAATATTACAGTCTATTGCCATGGAAATGAACATGAGGTCATAAAAGCAGAGTTATGACCTCACCACAGAGCCGAGGAGGTGAAAATGTGCTTGTTCTTCCCCTGCGATTGGTTATGGACCTGCTATATTGCAAACCTTCAGCCTCCCCGCTACCTCCACACCGCGTCTGCTCGATGAACGAGATGCCTCCCAACGCCCAGCCTAGCAATTCCCGCTTCACGGCTGAAGCCAAGCTGAGCATCTTCCTGCTTCTTCATCCATCGCCAACATCGTTCTGCAGATCAGTAACCCCTATGCAACCTCATCGCTCTCAATGATTTTGTACCCCAAAAGGAGTTTTTAGCATTGGAGTTATCTGTTCAAATTACAGTTTAAACCAGCGCAGTGGCTGGAGAGGGCATCAGGCTCATAGGCAGGAGAGACGGACTCTGTCGTGTGTTCAAGCAGTGACCTGCTGTGTGGCCTTCAGCAAGCCATTTTCCACAGCTGTCTGTCTTTCAGATTCAGGTTATAAGGTAAAGGGTATCTTTCACTGCCACACAAATAATAATAAATCCAGAAAACGTTACAGAAATCTTTGAAAGAACACAGAAGCTGTACATGCTGGTTTTACAGTTTGGTTTCCATGGCAGCCTCCTATGTTGAATATATCTTAATTAAATAATTAAGTTAGAGCTCCACCAAACTTTTAAAAGTCCTTCTTCAGAATAAAAGACATTCTAAAACGTAATTATTCCAGCATGGTAAGAGTGAGCAGCAGCAGCAGGCCCGCAGATAGATAAAATGGGCAAGGAACACCAAATTCCCAGGCTTGCATGAACTCAGATCACTGAAATCACTCAAACCACTCCATGGATCAGAGTGAAGAGGCAGTGAGGGGAGAAGACAAACCAAACCAGAGTAATTTTGTCTTTCTCAGTTATCCAAATGCAGAGACACCCAGGATAAGAGGGCACCTTACCCGATCTATTTCACTGTCGTCGATCCCACTCAGATCTAATTCACCATCTCCTGTATTCTCACCTACAGAGAAGAACATTATCTCAATTAAGCGGATGTTTATTCAAAATAAATCGCAATTCAAGTTCTACAGTAAAGTAACATTTAATGATCATCCTTCAGAGATTTTCATCCTTCTGTGTTCATCCAAGAGGTTTAACATATTGTTGAGTATTTCAACATGGAGATACATGCACACCCAAATTCAACACACTGAATTAATTTAAAATTCAGGAATTGGTAGGTCCTCTTCAGCACTAAAAATCTCCCGGACACTTCCAGTTGCCTTTTTTTTTTTTTCCATTTTAATTTACAGCCACAAATGTTCAGCAGGAAACTGGGGAAACCATTTTAGGAAGATGATCGTTTTTCTTTCGTCATAACATGAATGTCTCTGTCAGAGCCTTAGGTTAACGATTCATGTGTAAATTATGACTTAGAAAATATTTTCTGTTTTCAGGGAAGCAGTGTGAACCAGCGAATAACACATCATGCTGACAGTCATGTCATAACTTTCTTCTTGGTTCTGATCTATCATCATGTGAACCACTTAGCTCACACCAGTTCTGTAAAAAGATGTGTATTAGTTTTTCCCTCTGTTAAATGGGAATTATTCAAACATTTCTAAATTTTAAAGTAACTTTTAAAAGCTATGGAAGAGTCTAGACAAATGTTAAACTATATAATTTCACTGTAATTTTTCTACTTTTTTATTTATTAAGACTTCTTCTGAAAACACAGTTTTTTATATTCTACCCATTAAAAAGCATAACAGCACAGAACTGAGGCCTAATTTGGGACTGGCAATTTGGTACAACAGCAAAACCTGATCTTCCACATCACATTAATGTGCAGCAGTAATACACTATTAATGTAGTCCAGGTAGAGATGAAAATAAATTATTCAACAAAGACTTATGCTGGGGAATGAAGCAATCCTCTTGGTCATCTCCACTAGCTCTAATCAAGACTAGACAAGAGATGGCCTAACCAGTTTACCTGCAAAAAAAACCCAAACCACCAAACCCAAATTAAGTCTCCACAATCTGCAATAACAAATTAAAACTGAAATGGTGCAGAACAGCTTGGCACCTTCACAGTTCCTGCTCCCCGGTCCTGGGGATGTGCCTCGCCACAAACCAAGACCTTTGAATGGTTTGATTCCCCAGCGTGGTGTTTTCTCGCAGAGCCGAGCTCCTGAGCAGCACGGCGCTGGGCCAGTGGGAGGCAGCTCTTGGATCCAATGGCAGGTTATGGCAATGCAGAGCCTTGAGGCCCGAAGAGCACCAAATGGTGAAGACTGACAAAACTCAGGCATTTAAACCAGCTGCCTGAAGTGTGTGAAACCCCAGGGTCGGGAATCCAACCAAAATACCTAGTTAGGAATAAAGGTGATGCTTCTTGAGGTGGTGCAAAGGATCTGGCTGCTCAACTCAACAGACATTTATTGGTATCAGACACCGAGCACTTACAAATGTCTTCTCAAACTCCACCTTAAACAACCAACAGCAAGTTTTAAACTCTTTCCATACCAAGTCATACACAAAACGGGTTTCATCCCAAAGAAAATATCCTTTCATAAGGAATGACGTAACACTGCACTTTGATTTTCTTCTGAAATTGTTGCATAAACGTAGTATCAATTTTACCAGTTCAGATAATCTGATGCTAGTATGACTGAAAAGGCCTTAAGGAATATATCTCATTGCTGTTACATTTAGAAATTAACTGTACTTTAGTTCCAGGCACCAGATTTACTTTACAACCTTTTTCCCCAAAATACTTTAAAAGTGTAAAAGATTTTATAATAACTATATAATTGCTCAGTACACATGCTTTTCTCCTGGCTTCATCTCTCCGTAGTGCAGTAAGCGCAGAACCTGCTGCACCAGGGCCACCAGCTCCTTGTACAGGCACCCCACCAGCAGACAAGCAGGGATGCCACCCATGGACACGGCAAAACAAGCCCTGGCTGGAGGCTGGAGAGGAAAAGCCAGGTGGCAAAGTACATCCCAGCGGTTTGCTGCCTCTTTACTATAACTCACTGGATTTTTTTTAGCAAACACTGATCATGCAAAGCGCAGCAAGGAATCACTGTACGCCGCATCACCCACGGGAGTCCAGGGTGTCCTGCAAAACAGCACGACATGTCTCTCCTGCTGGAACCGAGATATAAATCTCCAGTGGGCAAAATGCTTAAATAGTCACTGAGGAAAGGAGTAAATGCTGTAGTCTAGTGTCTGAGACGCTTTCCCAGGAGACTGTCCACCTGAGTCCAAGAGATGTTTCATTACACAAAATAAAATAGCTCAACAGCAGAATGCAAGGCCAGAATAACCTGTCTCTAGGTCAGAAGGAGTTGATGCAGAAATGGGACTTCAGTTGGGTCTCCCATACGCTGGGTACGTGCTTTAACCACTAAGCTGTAGGACAGAAGGGAGCATGGTCTCCTCCTTCTTTGTGCTATCTACCGTTTGTTTCCTCAAAGTTTTGGGGGGAAAAAACACAATTTTCAACTTGGTTTATCTGAGCGAAGAGAGGATTCTTTTTTTTTTTTTCCATATTCATTGCACGAGATAAACTAAAATATCAACTTGGAATAAGGGACAAAGAAAAAGGGAGCCAACCTCAGAAACCACTAGTAAGTTCTGAAAATCGCAGGCTAGAAAATCAAAACTTGGAAGTGGTGACAGAACTACTCCAGACTCAAGTCACTGCTCAACTTCACGTAAAATTCTGCGCATCCCAAAATTACACGTTGCAAAAACTGCCACAGCATCTTAAGAACAATAAAAATATCCCACTGAAATCTAGCTGCCACTGCTTTTATTCATCATTAAACACCTCACTCCTCCTATGCCCTGCTATATTTTTGGACCAGAGGTTTAAAATTTAATATGTCACAGTACAGTAGGTGTCTGTTCCCTTATACAGCCCTAATACACCAGACTGAAAATGACGTAATTTCAAGCACCATGAACAATTTCACATGTCATTTTAAATATAACTTGTTACTGAATTAGGTGCCAGTTTTTCTCATTGGATCAATTAGCAACAGGGACGGAAAACTCATTCTCCAACTGGTAAATTGCAGAGAAGAATCCAGAAGCAAGTTATATGTAATAAGCATTTCCTAGACCCCATAATGGCAGTAGAGGGAGTAATTGCAGGATATCCCTCTGCCTGCAAGTTGTCCTTTTTCCTGCCAAGGCGATAGGCATTCATTAAATGTGAGGGGCTTTTTTTTTTAGAAAAGAAGGTGCCTTCAAACCCCTATTTTAACGCTTTCACTGAGAAAAAAATACATGTTTTGTTACGGAATGCCAATTCAAAACAGAATACATCCGTTTTGATCTGAAAATTTCCATGGCAATCATTTCCAACATGAGTAGACCCTACCAGCTGTAAATATCCGTCTGCTTGATGTTATACGGCTCACTCCAGGGCATGGAAAATAAACCCCTTGCTTTTTTATATACCAGAAAGATCTTCCCAGCTGCTAAACTTTTCAAAACAATTTCTAGATGATCATTTTCTCCTTTAATAAAAGGGTCAAAATGAAACGTTCGACGAAATAAAAACACAGATGTGGCCAACATCTGGTCCAACCTCTTAAAAGCTTATTTAAAAGCAATGGCATCACGTGGCATGGCTCTTAGACGTCGCGGATTTCTTCTATTAAGAAAAACAACCACTTTACTGCAGGGCACAGGCAAAAAATAAGGTGGACATTAAAAGCAACAAAACTCCCCCAAATGCAGTTCTTAAATTAAAGTACCATCGGGAAGAGCATAAAACGAGGCAGCGAGGAGCATCCTACTCCATCCTCTCCCAACGTCTCCATGGCAAGCAGGGGACGACAGGCACTTCTAGAGCTTTCCATCAAGGTCCCGAATCACCTAAATTCATGCTACTTAAAACCATCAGTCACCCAGCCAGCTCCCCCAGTATTTAAAAATAAAGACTCCCAAACGCCCTTTCTTTACAGCCTTTTAACGTCTTTGCCAAGCGACTCTAGTAGACACGAGGTCTACAATCAGACACTGGGGATTAGGTTTGTAAACCTGTAGGATTATTTACTGTTCTTGTCATTACTAAATGCACGCTAAACCCTCTCTTAACACACCGTCTCCCCCTCTCCCTACCTCTGTGCAGCTAGTTAAATGTATACATAGCACGCTATTATGGGGATTTATTACAGAAGAATAATTCCAGCCGATATATTTTAAACCCCACATTTTTAAAAACAGCCACGTGAAGAATGTGTTTTTCTGTTTCTATTACAGGAGGCAGCACTATTTATTGCTCTGCCCAGATAAGAGGATTTCCTTACAGACAGAAATGGAGGCTGAACACTTCCCAGGAAATCCTCTGGAGCAGATAGAATAGAAGGCACTTGGTGCTCTGGTCCCATGCAGCAAATGCATCCTCTGTCGCCCCATTTCATAGCAGTCAAAAAGCTGAAAGAATTTAAACAAAGCACCCTTCCACCTACTCAGCACAACGCCAGACGCTGTGCACCCCCAGCATTTAAGAAATACTTTGGGGCTAGAGCACAACAAAATCTGAAAATAATTGGGAGAAGCTTTTTCACGAACAAAAATCCTTAAGAAACAAACCGAACGACCTGAGCCCAGGGCATCAGAAATAGTGGGACTGATTGTTGCTCTCCAGGGAGGGATTAAAACCAACAGTAGCCACTGAAAGCTCCCGCAGCCCATCAGAGGAACCCGACAGGGCAGAAAGGCTTTTGCAGTTAAATCTGATGAGCGGTGCCGGTGCCACTTTGCAAGGAGCACGAAGGGAAGGCGGAAGCTCAGCGTCAAAAAGGGCACTGCACAACTGCATGGGAATATAATTGATTAGCTGATCAGAGGGGACAAGAACCCATCTGGAGGGGGAGATAACTGATTTACCAAGGGGCGTGAAGGGAACAGTCATTAAGCATGGGTAATGGGGAGGGGAGCGGCAGCGGCGCAGGGCAGACAAAGTGCCGTAGCTATCAGGTAGGGAAGAGAAATGCATGTGAAAATGCTGCAGTAGTAGCAGCGCGTCACGAAGCGCAGTGTACGAGGATCAATGGGTGTGCAAACGAACCTGCCACACACCGCAGAGCCCGCAGGGCTGTACAAGCCCGGTACACTGCAAGTTTTATTACTGTGAGCCTCCGGAGCAGGCTGGGAGGTTATCTTGGCAGTTTTAAGCTGTTGCCAGTCTCATTGCTCAGGATAAGGCGTCTCTTTGTGCAGTCCCAGACAGCCCCACCATGCCCCCACGCCACAGCACGCACCCCACGGCTGCCAAGGGCTCGGGTTCCCCCCGGTCACCTTTGGCAATGCCATCGTGTGCTGTCATGACACAAGTAAATCACAAAAAAACAAAGGGTAAGGACAGAGCAAAATTAGTTGCACTTACTGACAAAATAAGGTCACAAAAACGCATGACGTGTATCCTCATATTTAAGTGAAACTGTTTTTTATTTTCTCGTATCTGAAGCCACCTTGAAAATTACAGCCTACTCCTTCATGGTGCCAATTCGACACCAGGATTTAGGTCTGACAGCATACGGAGCACACGAGGCCACGCATACAGCATAAAGATAAATGAAGTCTGTCACTTTATTATTTCCTTCTGCCAAGGCAAGGTTAAGGGGTCCTCTCCAGCCGAAGCCAAGTTTCCAGCCTGCTGGCTCCTTCAGGGAAAGCAAACACTGCCAGGCGCAGTGAGGCCCCTTCTTCCCAGAGACATTCATTCCTACCGATGAGGGATGGCGGGAGGCATCGCTGGCCGGCGCCGGGCTGCCCGGCAGCACCAGGACACACAGCCCTGGCACGGCAAAATGCCCACTGGCCGGCTCCTCACGCTTGGACTGTAAGAATTGTAGAGGCAAAGCCCAAAAGGCTGCGAATGACGGGCAAAGAGGGAAGCGAGACAATCTAATACAAAGAAATTCCACATATCCGCTACTTACCCTACCTACTATTGCAAGCGTGACAGAGCGGCTGTGCAAGGTAAGCCTGTCCAGAAGTAGGGATGTACAAGCTCATTAGCTCTTTCCTCACTCCTGTCTGCTGAAAATAGGAACATCCCACAGAACAAAGAGGAAGAAGAGCCCTGCCTGGTTTGCAGTCACTGCATCGGGCTCGTACACACCACTGCAGGCAGAAAGAGGATTTATAGAATCACAGAGTTGTCCAGGTTGGAAGGGACCTTTCAGATCATTGTGTCCAACCATCAACCTAACACTGACAAAACCATTACTAGCACCACGTCTACCCATCTTTTAAATACCTCCAGGGATGGTGATTCCACCACTTCCCTGGGCAGCCTGTTCCAACATTTGATAACCCTTTCGGTGTAAATTTTTTTCCTAATATCATAGAATCATAGAATCTTCATGGTTGGAAAGGACCTTTGAGATCATCGAGTCCAACCATACACGCACAACCCCCCCACACACACAATCTCTGTCACTAGAGCATGCTCTGAAGTGCCAAATCTACACGTTTCTTAAATACCTCTAGGGATGGTGACTCAACCACCTCCCTGGGCAGGCTGTTCCAGCGCCTGACCACTCTTTCAGTAAAGTAATTCTTCCTAATATCTAATCTAAACCTCCCCTGCTGCAGCTTCAGACCATTTCCTCTGGTCCTGTCATTATTCACTTGGGAGAAGAGGCCAACACTCACCTCTCTACAACCTCCTTTCAGGCAGTTGTAGAGGGCAATGAGGTCTCCCCTCAGCCTCCTCTTCTCCAAGCTAAACATGCCCAGCTCCCTCAGCCTCTCCTCACATGACCTGGTCTCCAGACCCCTCACCAGCCTGGTAGCTCTCCTCTGGACAGGCTCCAGCACTTCAATGTCCCTCTTGTACAGAGGGGCCCAGAACTGAACACAGCACTCGAGGTGAGGCCTCACCAGTGCCGAGTACAGAGGCACGACCACTTCCCTGCTCCTGCTGGCCATGCGATTCCTGATACAAGCCAGAGTGCTGTTGGCCTTCTTGGCCACCTGGGCACACTGATGGCTCATGTTAAGCTGGCCATCCACCAGCACCCCCAGGTCCTTTTCTGCTGGGCAGCTTTCCAGCCACTCTTCCCCAAGCCTGTAGGGTTGCCTGGGGCTGCTGTGATCAAAATGCAGGAAATCCATCCTAAACATCCCCTGGTGCTACTTGAGGTCATTCCCTCTCATCCTATCACTTCTTACTTGGGAGAAGAGGCCAACCTCCACCTCTCTGCAACCTCCATTCAGGTAGTTGTAGAGGGTGATAAGGTCTCCCCTCAGCCTCCTTTTCTCCAGGCTGAACAACCCCAGCTCCCTCAGCTGCTCCTCATAAGGCTTGTTCTCCAGACCCCTCACCAGCTTCATGGCCTTTCTCTGGACACTCTCCAGCACCTCAATGTCTTTTTTGTAGTGAGTGGCCCACAACTGGACACAGTACTCAAGGTGGAGCCTCACCAGCGCTGAGTACAGGGGGACAATCACTGCCCTAGTCCTGCTCACCACACTGCTCCTGATACAGGCCAGGATGCTGTTGCCCTTTCCTACAAGATTCGGCCTTAACCCAGCGCAGAACTACAAACCCATCTTTATTGAGTGCCGGCATCTCTATCTCCTAGCAGTGAGAGTCAAGCTCCAGGTGCTGCGTCTCTCCCGCAGCAGCTGACTGACGCCCACCAGCCTTCCCGCATCAGCCGCCTTCGTACGGCCGTCACAGAACAATTATCCTATCGCAGGAACATAATTCCAAATTGGTGTGCTTAATGATATATGGGAATGAATTACGAGAAAAATTTTTTCCTACAGTCAGTCATCTCTCACAGAACTTTTATTAGAGACTGAACCTATTTTTTATAGATTAAATTTCAATTTAGAATAAAAACCTCCAAACCACCAACCCTGCTGCTTTTCTGGCATCACATCCACACTGAAACAAATGCTATTGTTTCACCTCGCAGCCCACAGAGGATCAAACTAAACCACATCCACACATTCTACATCCAGTTAAAGGATACGCCACTAGTCTAACAGACACAGAAACTTGTTAACTTAAACACTAGTTCATCAGAAAAACAGTTAATCACTCCATTTTTTTCAGAAATTCTCCCTGCAATGTGTTTTTAAAGCAGGTAGTACAAAAATAGTCCAGCAGTAAACAACAGCTTTCTGATTCTGAAGATTTTTCTTCGAAAAGGTAAGCTTGTGCTTATTGAACTACGTAGCAATATAAAAGGCCCTTAAGAAAAAATCCTTTCAACCTCCCAAAATAAATGCAGCTGAAAGTTAAGCTTTTGAACTGAAGAACATCTTGACACTGTCCTCAAAACCAGCAGCAGATGTTCCACTTCTGGAATACCGTTCCTGTCCCCCCAACACCTTTTGGAAACAGTGAAAAAGAGCAACTTTATGCAACCTACTTGATAAAACTTGTCTGGTTTTTTTAAGCTCCCAACCCTGCTGCTATGACCAAGTGCTCAGAGGACGGCTGCTCTCAACAATATGGCAAAAGCTATTTTTTGGATGATGAAACCAACAACCATCAATGACCGACTTGACAATACTCTTCTGGAAACAAACTAATTAGCTACCATGAATGACATTTTTCACCTTCGAAGCCCAGAAATGGTACAAGCTCCCATGCACAGAGACAAGTCTTCTCCAACTCATGACTTCTGCGTCTAGCAACGCCAAAACTGATCACAGCGTTCCTGTTGAAGATGCAACACACTCACATCTCAGCTCTCTGAGTCTCTGATTCATATTCATCTGAATATGAATCTGCATATTCACCCCCTCCTACCTCAGTAGTTATGAACTTAAAAGTTTTTAAAATGAAGACCATAAAGACAGATTTCCCCTATTTATTGCTCTTCTCCATCCGCTGACCAATTCCCCGCTGTATTTTCCTCCTTTGCCTTTTATGCTGTTCTTGGCATCTTTTCTCTCCTTTCCCTTCCCCCACCCTTCCTTCTCTTTGGTGCCTTCTGGCCTGTATTTTCTGCATTTTTTTTAAATTTCTGCAGGGGTATCCAACAGTAACAGTTTAGATAAAGGGAGAGGCCAGGGAGGAAAACTGACCAGCATCTCAATCAGTTCCCCTCTCCAAACCCCCCAAGTCCAAAGCGCCGCCGTATGTCTTGTGGAGGGTGAGGGCTACCCAACACCCTTGAGAGCAGACAGCAAAGGCAGCCGGGCTCAGATCCGTCTCCAGCTCACTTTCCCCGTGCTGCCAGACCACTATGTAAAACAGCAAGAGCACTTTACACCCGAGCCAGCCATAAAGGGAACAGCTGGTTTAACGTTTAAGTGCTGAAGCATCGTTTCTGCAACTGCAGCTCGCCGGTTAGGTAGCCAGGTCTTGCTGTGGGCGCTAAATGCTCTGCTGTCCGTCCCTGCAAGCCCAGGATCCTTGCCTGGCCGGCGCTCAGCCACCCCAGCAGAAGGACGTATGTTTTATTGAGAAGTAAATCTACTCCTCTAACGTGCCGCCCTCCCCGCACCAAATAAAACGAGACGGGGAGCTCTGCACTACTGAAAACTTAAAAGTAAATCCTAGAGTTTTGCTCGCATTATTTTTATCTATATATTTTTTTAATTATGAATCAATTTCTGTTCCACCAGGAAAAATGGTAAATGTGTACAGCCATATATACACACACAGTTTTTAAGCTGCAAAGACACCGTAAGAATTTGAGGAGACTTGCAATACGATATTTTAAGGCTAATTTGACTGATTGGAAATCAAAACAAAGCTAACTTATTTTCTCAGGACATCACTGAACATTCCAGGCTGGCTCAGGTGACGGCCAAAAAATTTGAGCAAACTTCCTTTAGTAGAGGTACAAATGGTTCAAGTGTCATGAGGAAGCGCAAACCAGCCTAACTCCGACACATCTCTTGCCATGTCAGAGTCACCACACGCACCCTCGCCCTCCCACCCCACAGCTCCCCACCTCCGGGACAGGCACACAGGCCAGCACGGGGCATCCAAATGCCACAGGCTCACATCCACAGTAACTTCTCCCATTAAAGAAGCAGTCTTGCTCCCAGCACTGTGGTCGGGACCAAAGAGCTGCCCCAGGTTAAAAATAGCCTAGCAAAATAACCCACCCAGATGAGTAAGAAAGAGGAACGAGTTGAACTTTCCACTTGCAATTTTCTTCTAATCACTCTTATCATCTCTCAGCCAAGGTGAGCTAACTTCTACCCCCTCCTTTGAGGTTCAGAGCTGGTCTATGGTAGATCTGGAGACAGGCTTAGCACAAGCCACCAGAAGCCACCTGGACTACAGGAATGCTTCAGCTGGCAATTATTAGCATTAAGACAACACCACCATATAATGTATGAAATTATACACCTGAGTCTTTATTTAGAGGAAAAAAAATCAATTTGTATCAGTGCCACTTACTGCACTGTCCGGGAGGGCTGAATGGTGAGAAGCTGTTAACTGAAAGAAAATTATCAGGTAAGAAATTTCTCATTTTGTTACCCAGCTTCTTCCTTCCTTCATCGCTAATAAGAAATAGCAAGCAGGGAATTACAGAGATGGGGAGAGGAAAGAGAAGGTAAAAGTTTATTCTTATTTATTATTACTATAGTAAAATAACAGGCAAGAGCAGAAGGTCCCCTGCAAAAAGCACAAGCTTTGTAAATGAAGCAGTTAGGTGGGAACCTGGCCCAAAGGAGAAAGCCTCTGTGATGGATGGGGCTGGATTCAGAGCAGCTAGCCGGCAGTGTTTTACGCTGCCAGGACTATCAGAGGTATGGAGCAGAGAGAGATCACACACGTAAGATCCTGACTCTGGTTCCGCGATCAGAACCACCAGTTGGGGTTTTACAAACCTGGAAGTAGGAGACATGGGTTTGAAATCTTAAAAGGTAGCATCTACAGAAATCCAGACCCATTGTAAGAGCATCAGTCCATTATGCAACAGATGGCCGCAGCCAGGACAGACCATGCTTTTAAATAAAAATCACGGAGGTTGCACTGTTTCACATTAGATGAAGTGCTATCTTTTTGTCTCTGACCATGCCCAAAGGCTGAGAAACAGTTAGGAGGTAAAGTACTTCTCTGGACCTAAACAGAGCTCGCACGAGCCCTGCTCCAGGGACCAGGGCGGTTTTGCATCCATTCAGGCAGCCATATGAAGCATATAAGGATCTCTGCAAAGTACAGGCATTGCTTGGGTGGCCCCAGGTGACAGCGGAGCACAGCAAGCTCACTTGGTCATCGGCCCAAACTGCAGCACAATCCTGCTGCAGACAGCACATGTTCTGCAGCAAACTCCTCGAGAGGACACGCATTTGTTCCTCCTCCTCTCCCCAGATGTTTTAGGGACTGCAGCAAACATTTTCCCAGATGCGCAGTAGACAGTGGTGAAGGATTTTAACATTTTGCCTCCAGCAGCTCTGAGGCCCCAATGCCTTGGCATTTGGATAGACTGAACCGTCAGCACAGCATAATTAGCATGTGTACTCCATATGCCTGAGATCCATCATTACAGCACTGGAATGCCCTCCGACACCACAGCCTTCCAAAATAAAAAAGTTGTGAAGAAGTTCCTGGAGAATAATTTGTCTTATTCTCCAGGAACGGTGGAAAAAGGCACTTCCATGCACAGGAGGTTTCGTTGGAACTGGAGAAATAACCTTTTCCCGACAAAGCCCAGCAGCATGATTCACCTATAAATAATGGAGCTGGTTTCAAAGCCGGCCTTTCAAGCTAATGGCTATCAGAAAGGCCAGCCATATGCTTGTACAACCTGTCATTCTGATTAATCTCAACATCTGACTCTTGTACATAAAGTTTATATAGTAACAGGACTATATTTAATATGTCATTTTAGCTAGGTTATGTATTGCTGATTTTACAGTTTCCCCCCAATCTGCTGTTCTCCGGGGTACCGGCACACAAAAGACCCTGTTTAAATGTTGATTAGATGCAGAGCGAAGCGAAGAATTTGGAAAGATTTTAGTAAGTCTCGAAAACCGGGTAGACTGGTAACACGTTTCAGGGAGCACTGGAAAGGATAAGGTCCCACATCCACAGGTAGTTAATTTTATATTTAATATATTAGGCCTCTACTTAACACAGTACTGCAGAGGCAAGAAGAAAGTCACAAATCATGGCTCAGTCTCACATACACTAAAAGGATTCATGGCTCTTTCTGCCATGCACCCATTTTATTTTACAGCATATGGCATAGTATCAAAGTTGTTGTTTAATTAACTGAATAACGATGCTTTCCCATGAGGCTTAATCTAAGTTCACCATAACATACTGTATTATGGCACCAATTCTCAGAAACATGACTAACGTGTCCACAGCCCATTTGGAGACAGGAATGTGCATTTCATGTACCAATTCATTTAAACCCATTCAGCATTAAATGCAATATTGATCTCCTTGAAATCAGTAATTTTATTTTGAATTAGCTAAAACAAAGTTATCTACAGAAAATAAGCTTTGGATAACTTTTAACTATTTCACTACAAAATGAAAGCCAACCCACCAGAACATCACTTCAAATTCAGACCTACTATCCTTTCTTATGGAATATGTTGTTTATATTTTATTTCTCAATTTCTTCTTTAGATAAGACTAGGATGGATTGTTCTTTATGTTAGTTTTAACCAGGTAAACTCTTTCCACAGCAGACTTACGCATCATTAACTGTGCAGTGAAATAAGCCCAGGATAATGGGCTGACAGAAGGGACAGAAGAGAGAAGAGGTAGCAAGATGCACAGACGAAAGCCCCGTCTCCTGAAAAGAGTAAGACTTTGAATCTTACTAGCAAGATAAAGCAGAGAATACTGAAGTCCAGACAAAACACTCCCATGTGATTCTCTTTATGCCATCAAAATCAACACAAAAATCTGTAAATGCTAAAATAAAGCCAAGCAAAGGAACATTACTGTCAACGACTGCCAACTGAAACGAATGATCTGGGCTGAAAGCGTTTGCTGACGTAACTACAAGTTGCCATAAAGACTTCAGCGCTGTGACAGCAAACTGGTCTGCAGAATAGCTCCTCAGTGCCTGACAAGAGGAACCAGGCATGTGGACCTTAACCCTGCCACCACCCCCAGGAATAGCTCCTCACCTCCTGCCATTGCGCCCGGGGATCAAGGGGATGAAGCTGGAGCTATGCCACTCAAGAGCCTTTTGGGAGCAGGACCAAATGCACCCCTCACTCGAAATCAGGCTTAACAGACCCAAAATAAGGGCAAATCACTACTTTTGGCAGCAACAGTGGAGAACCCGTGACGTTTGGCCTTTACCCAGAAGAGGTTTGCAAGTTGATGGAAACACCTTATAGCTAGGACACCTCTGACAGGCAGCCAGGGCTGCTGTGCCAAGGTATCCCTACCCACCGGCATCACCAAGGCGAACGCCAATGCAGGAGTACCAAGAGGCCGTACTGCAGGCTGTGGACGCAAGGATCCCAACAGCTGCATCCACAAAAGTTTAATTCTCAAGGTGTTTCTCAGCTTCCACTGAGAGACAATTTCATCACTGCAGTGACACTGCAGTCAATCAGCTCGACTGACCGAAATGACTGCGCATGACCAGCCATAAAAACGTACAGACTACATTATTCCACATTTTCCGAAAAGAAGGACAGATTTGAACAATACAAAGTCATCTAAATCACAGCCTTAATTATACTGGCTCTCAAAAAGAAGAAAGGAAACAAGAACAACAATTTCAGGCTTTCGTGTTATTTTTAGACACTACAATTTTCTCCATATTGTAGTAAAATTAGAAGTAGAAATCTTTGGACGCAGCGAGGAGAATGAGGAAGCTTGCCAAATTTTGGAGAATCAACAATTAATATACTACCCATTAATACAGAAAAGTAGCTACGTGACATTGTGGGGTTCCCTGCCTGTTCTGTCCCAGTGATTGTTTAAAAAATTTGTTAAGCAAAGAAATAAAATAAAAAATGTTCTTTGTTTATTTTTTTTTCTAAATTAACCAGCACTGCAAACTCATGCTGGTATTTGAAAGTCAGTCCGGGCTCTCCCTAGTTATACATCCTTATTATCATAAACATTCCACAATCGGAAATTACTTTTCATGACGCCAGAAAGAAAATAGCTGTATTGCATCTGCAGAACCAAAAGCAGTAAAAGGTAATAAACATTCATCTTTGTCAGTGGCTCTGTAAACCAATCTGTTCGGCACATAGGTGCCATTTTTACACAGTCGCTTTATTACTACATAATTATTGATGGATCAGCCAAGTGCTCTCTCAAGGAAAGACTTCTTAAAAATGAGCTTGTTAAAAGTTTAAGTGTAAACCTTAGGATAAAAACCAGCAGCTAGATTTCATCTGATGTAAACTTTTAAAGAGGAAAAAAATAAAACTGGAGGGACAATTTCAAAAAATGCTATGTTTGAGGCAGGCATAAAATTGAAGCAGACAAGAAAGTTTAATGTGATAGAAAGAAAGAATTGGGGACATCTGTACCGAGAATAAGTTGTAAGTAGCAGGAGGAATTATCAATCTAGTGATGTGCCAGCTCTCTGCATTTCAATTGCTTCACAGGCCATACCATAAAAACTGTTTGCAATGAAAGCAGTATGAAGAATTCCTACATTTTATTGCTCCCAGTGATATTCTACCCAGTTTGTGTGTGTATACCGATTGTAGCCTTTCAAGTACGACACCATTTCTTATTAGTACCTGTTTAAATTACTCGCCCACAAACATCGTTCCATGTTGAAAATGCCTCACTATTAAATTTTCTGTTTCAGTCAAAGTACTTCGAGTTTTTTATCAAGCTTTCAAAGGCAAGAAAGTTTCATGTGAGCTTTCTGAAAGTTGAGATAAAGCAATAAACTTTAAATTTAAAAGAAGCCTTTTTTTCAGGAGAGAATTCAGCCTACCTTTTCTGAATTCCCTCCCCACCTTGTTAAACCAAACCTCTTCATTGCTCGCAGATTTCTAAGTGTTGCATGTCTGGAGCTGAACTTCAAGCGTCAACCTTGCTCCCTCTACAAAGACCCTGCACATAAAATGAACTCGCACAACGGCGTATCTGAAATTGCTCATTCCTGTTCACTGATGGATCATAAAACCTGTCCAGCACTGGTACCTCAGTGCAAGCATGAATGCCACTCTCAGCCTCCAAAATACATGTTCTTTGCTGCCACAAAGACACGGTCCAAAGCGCTCCTGCAACCCCAGATGAACTGGGGGAGCTGGTTTCTGCCCCCAGCGATGGGTACCACCTCCCTCCCCCCTGCTGCTGTACCGCCTGAGGCGTCGCTCCCTAACACGCATCTGTCAAAATGACCCTGTTATTAAAAATGGCTGCACAAGCCTGTGACATTTTTGACAGACCTGGGTGAAGGAGGCAACTAGACGTGCACCAGCACCAGCAGGTATGAGGGGGACAAGCCGGTAAGGCAAGAGACATCTTAACCTCAACCAACATCACCCACATCATCACATCCCGACACTCCTGCTCCGCATTAAAACTGGAGGCCAAATTCAAACAGTGCAGTATAAACCAGGGATTTTATCTTCGCTTTTCGGGAAGAACTTAGCGCAGGAGCTTCGTGCAGCAGCTACAGAGCCGTGAGACATGGTGGTAGCATGGAAAACAATACTCCCACTAAGTGAAAAAACTCTGGCTTGAAGTGCAAACAGCGACTTTATGGAAAAGCAACTTCTAACTGAAGTATGTTTTATTTAATGAAAAACACTGACAGAATACAATACTACCACCGGTCACACAATTTCATGTTGATACGGATATTGCTGCATTTCAATACCTGACTTCTATGGTAACGTGGATTTGCATTTTTTACCTTGAGCAGGAAATTGGACCATTAAGCATAACTTCCAAAATCAGTCATTCGCCTTGTTCCTATATAAGCGTTAACGATTTGGTCACAGAGCACTGTTTTACTTCCTTCCCATTTGTGAGCACACGGTGGCTTCCCCACTGTACCTAAATCAAACATGGCATTTAGGTAGTGAATTTGCTGAAAAACGGTAACCTTCTACCCACGGTACAGCTGTTTACTTCTGGCTTCTGCATTTATACCTATCTCAGGAGCCTTGTTTCTTGCTCTGAATTTCTTTCCTGGTACTACTTAACAGCATTATTTACTCTCTCTCATTACATATTCATTTCCTTATTTCGATTACAGAGTTGTACATGTCCAGGGCTTTCATCACAGAAAATAACTTCTACAAATCTTAGGTGTACACATACATTTCAATACGAAAGCTGAGCCTTACCTTAAACTGCTGACGTTAAAAGCAAAAGAAAGTATTTTCTGCTTCCTTTTAGCAAAACTTGGCTGCAAAAAATCCCTAGAGTTGACTCTTTGCAATTCCCCCTAATTTGCAACTACCCTTTCCCAAGCAGCCTGCCGGAATCTCCTTTTCCAGCCGCTTCAGACGTTCTTGACCCAACACAGTCCACACAATCCTAGATGAAAGATCACTTTTTTTGTTATTAATAACCAACCCAAAGCTGGTCTTACCTGCCAGTTTCTATGGCTTTGCACCACTGTAATTAATGAACACCGAAAACTCTAAATGCAATTTTTTCAGCCCTACTGAATGCATTCTGGTGAGTGCATATAAAAAAAAAGATTAAATTGAAAAGCTGAAGTAGCCTCATGTTGACGGGTCACTCTGATTCCAGGTCGTAGCAGACTCTGTATTTGGCTGCTTTGATTATAATTGCTTACAGGATAAAAAATAAATAGCAATTATCTCATTGTCACACAGGAAAAAAGACGTAATAAATGAACCAATACTAAAGTAACATTGAAAAACAAATTATTTCAAAAGCAATCAGGAGTAGTAAAATTCAGTTTCCAAAATTGTTTTTAATTGCCAACAGTGTCAACATTAATATTATTCCTCTAGTGGATAATACACCCATTTTAGTTACGAAAGCATTTAGCAAACCAAAGATGTCAAACTACAATTACACAAGGCTAACTCATGACTGTTTTCATCAACAGTCTGTAGCGCCATAGCTGAAATCCCTAATTACAAAGGTCATCTACGCAAGCCGCCGTCCAACCCCTGCATACACTTGTTTATCTTGACTACTATGACAGTCCCACGGATTTCAGACCAACAAACAAAACAGATGAAGCGTGTAGGGGTGTGATGAAGTTAATCCTTAAGAGGATATAGGAAATAATTTTTCAAACCAAATTCAACGCTATCGAAAAAAGGCAAAACAACAAGCTGCTACACAAAAATATTAAAACTTTGCAGAAACGGCACTCCATTTAAAGGGTTTACTTTGGTGGATTTTCAGTTTGCAGGTATTGCCTTTACCAGCTGAACCTGTACCACAAGAAAATAAAGTCCTAAATGGAGAATTATTTTAGCTTTTTCAGAAGATGCAAGACAAACGCGAAGTGGTCAGGATCACCACAGCACTGCACACGGATTTATTACCCATCATATTAAACCCAAAGTAGCTAAGCCTTGCAAATCTCTCTGCGCTGTATTTCCTTCTTCCAAGGGCGCGTTTTGTGGCTCCTTGACCTAGGTTAATAAGTCTTGATTCTCAATAACAACTGAGACCACGAAGCCCCCCTGAACTGAACCCAGGTCTCCACTCCTGACGTTTCAGATACCATGATGAATTGCTCAAATAACATCCTCCTGAGTGGGCAGTTTTCCATGCAAATTTAACACCCTCTCCATAGCCTCCACGCACTTCACTTTCCGCAGCTCTCTAATGAACAATTTCAGTTTTCACTGAGTTTTTTGGTGAAAGACTTTTCTTCTGCAAACTGGCCACCTAACCAAATAACTGTGAGCATTTATGGGCTCAAATTCCGGCAGGTGCAGAAAAGGAAGTATCATGTAATTCTCACACTAGCAGGGAGTTATTCATGTTTTTTAACATGGTTTCCTGTGTACCTGTAGGTATCTGCATCGTCACCCCCCAACACCACCTCCCTGAGTCTTGTGTTAATCTGGAGCCTATTTCAACCAAGATTTAGGAGCGGGGCAGTGACCCCTGAGATGGTTATATTTCCACAAGTTCCTTAAGAATCAGCCCACAGAAAGACAAGATCAATTTATAAATGTCCCTGAAAGTACCTCCCATGCTGAGAACCAGCATCTTTTCAGATGCTAGGGGGTGCAGACGGGAGAAAACCTTGAAAAGAAGACCCAAAAGAAGGAAAAACTTAGATTGGTGCCTACAAATACCAGGGCATCTAAGTCAACCATGAAACACAACACTCCCTTAATATTTGGGGAACAACTGTTTCCATAATTCTGCTATTTAGGTACAGGAAAAGAACCATTTCTAAAGCCCCAGCTGAGCTTCTCCTCTTCTCCCTGCTTGCCCAGCTCTGTGCTCCTGGACTAGGAGTCTGGGTAGAGCAGATGACGGCAGACCTGGACTTCCCCTCAACGCAAGGGAAAACAATGCATAAACACCTGCACGGGCTGATTGTTTCTCCTCGCTCTGTTAAAAAGCAGTATCGATGCAGCAGCACACACATGTCAAATATCAACATACAGAAAGACACGCCAGAGCCCCCATTTGGCACGTTCACCCTCTTCTCCCAGCCCACATCTCCAAACCAGAGACACAGCCCTGCTGCCACCTCCTCCTCCAACAAGCCCGGGGCCAGCAGCCGGCTGAAGCAGCAAGAGAGGAGAAAGCAGCTTTTTTGCTTTTTTTTTCCTGAAGCAAGGGAGGACGAGGCCTTAAACAGCTGGTTAGCCTCATCAGAGCAATGTAAGGCTTTTAGTCTATTCAAATTGAAAATAAAGCTGATTTTCAGCCATGCTTTTATTGGAGGAATTCAAGACAGAAAAGACACATTGCTCACTGCCCGCTCGGCACTCAGGATGAGGCAGGAGTCAGGCAAAAAAAATCTAAGCTTGGAAAAGCTTTTAAAGATTTTAAAATATTTCCCATTCCAGACCAGAATTTTATGAAACAAAAAATAAGGAAGAGAAGAGAGAGGAGAGGGAGAGGGAGAGGGAGAGGGAGAGGGAGAGGGAGAGGGAGAGGGAGAGGGGAGGAGAAGAGAATCTACCCGCCCCGAAACAGTCAGGATAACAGGACAGCCAGGCTGGTCAGCCTGGGGCGAAGGCCATTCATTCACATGGAACGTGGCCAAGTAAGGTTTAGGAGATGTGTCTGCTCCGTTCAGCTCAGGAACCCGAACCCCACTCTCCAGTACCTTCTCCCAGTCACAGCGTCCATTACTCTGCAGCAATTCTTCTTGACCAAATCTTCTGACAAAAACAACACACATTTTCCTGAAAGGAGTGTCTGTATTGATGAACTAACCCTTTGGAAAATTCCTAAAACATCCACAAATGTTCTAAAAATGTATTCACATGATTCAACTTATGCTTCCACTCCAATTTATCTCCCTAATGGCTCTAACAAACTGCAGGTTTCTCTCCAAAACTCCTCTCTAGATTTGTTTGGAAATCTTTCAGCCAAACTATACGATTAGTTTTCATCCCTTAACTTTCCTAGTTACTCATGGCATGAATATGGAATGAATTTATAGCATTCCTATCTTTTAATGAAATGCAAAGATCGTGCATAAAAAAAATGCATACGCAGATTTTGGAGTAATACAGGCACACACAAAACCGGTGTGTGAGTAACATACATAGTCAAGTAAGAAAATCATGTCATCTGTAATTCATACCCAAGACTTCAGGTATCAAAAACTATTCAAAGCAGCTGGTGGTCTCCTATTACCATGCTGGCTGCAGCGAGCTCTTCACATCTCATTACCAGCATAATGAAGGCTCAATCAGGGATACAGTCTATCAAGTCTGCCAAACATAGGCATAAAGAGGCTAGATTAGAAAGATTAGCTTGTAACCAAGATTTTTATCGCTTAGATCTCAAAATTGGGAAAGAGCTAGTCCTGCCACAGAAAGTATTTTCCAATGAGAAAACAGCACATGGAGACAAAGATCAAATCCTCAAAGTGCTCCAAAGGCATCACACGGGGAAGGTGGCACCAAGCAGGTCATGCACACTGCTCATTTCCACAGGTGGGGCTGAAAACCACCGAAGCAACCGCAGCATTGAAGCCAGAGTCAGAAGAAGAGAGATCAGGATGGGGACACGCATGCTTACACTGATGACCAAGTGTCCTTTGCATACGTAACACAATTAGTGCTAAACTCAGCAGCCTTATTTCTCATGTATGCGGTAATTATGATTTCATAGGGCTTCATAATGTTCTCTCTAATTACTGATGATATCTTTTTGTATACTTTTATATGCGCATATACATTTGTATATTTTCAAACGGTTGACACTGATGCACTCAGACAAAACCTGAGGAAGTTAAGGAGGATGCTAGAAGAAGACACCAGCACACAGAGGAGGTAAACACCCATCCGTTGACAGAGCAGCAATGGCAAGAGCAGTGAGCCTGCCCCTGCCATGCAGCAGTCCGGGCTGGGGCTCCTGGATGGTGCCAACAACCCTCCTCGGCACACACACCACCAACAGCCGTTCTCCAGCCGTTTGCAGCCTGTGGGCCCTTAAGCATCCTTCCACAGCAGCTCAGACCCTGCTAGAAACGCCACGTTTCTGCAAACTTCCCTGCCCGCAGTGCTGCCGGCACTGGTCATCTACAGCTGCCAAAAAAAAAAAAAAGGAGGATCATGCACGCATGCGTTTTTCCTCTCTGGGTTAGGGAGCTGAGTCCGCTCACAGAGGGATCCGGCAAGCCCCGGGGCCAGGACGAAGTATGAAGGCAGCTGCTAGGACGAGGGAGATGAAATATGAAGGAAAAGAGTAAGATCCTGGAGGATGAGCCCATCTCTGTCTCATACAACTCCATCTTTAGCCCCTTTTCACATCCTCCTTGAGTAAGAAGTTGAAAAGCGCTGGTACACAGGGACGACAACTATTCGATCAATGAACACTGTCTGCATGGGGTCTTTAACACCCACAGAAATCAATGGCAACATCTTTCAACCTCAGTCCATGTCAGATTATGCCTGCAGCAGTAATGGAGGCATAAATACAAGGAGTAATAAACGAGCAAACTATTAATTATGAACAAGGACAAAACCTTTCTCATGTATTCTTTGTAAAATTAGCAGCGAATGCAGTTACCGGGTGCCTAACCAAGCACAAGATGGTACATGCACGGTGATTTCGCACTGCAAAAGCCGCTTACTTTCATGAGGACGTGCAGGAGCGTGTTACCACCCACTTCACACACATTATTTGAAACTACTGCTCTAAATGACTGCATGCGAATTTTGATTCAAAACAAAGACTAAATCAGGTCCCAAACGCTACCTATATTACGAAGGGGAAGTCATATAAAGTCAGTCGGTAACTTACGCCCTGTATTTTACCTTCATCTCTGTTATTATCAGACCTTCCTCACTTTCATCCCTGGCCATCATTAAATTTACGACTTTTGATTTATGTGCAAAACGAAGAGATGAACTGTCGGTGTACGGCCTGGCAGTGTGACATGGGAAGGACAGCTGGTAAACATCAGAAGGACAGAAACACCAAGAAAGGTGATAAATTATTTGAAGTGGTATAAAAGGGACATAAAAATAAATTGCAATGGGAAATTTTACACCAAAGAATGTATTTCTCGAGAATGAAGTCCATGGTGTATGACTGTGGCAGTCTCCTAAAGGAATCGGTGTCCTGTTTTGAGGAACTGCACGTAGAGCATGGAGAGGATGCTGGGATGCTGCACGGCCAGGAAAACGGGCAGGCTGATGTACCCGATCTCCATCTCTGAAACTGAGATCTCACTATAAAGCACTTTTATCATGAAGAGTAAGAAAAAAGCAGTTTGCAAAGACTCGAACAGATTTCAGCTTAAATGTCTCCGTAAATTAATACACTTTGTAGGGAAAAAACAGTCAAATGTAGTGTTTATTCTAAGCACTTTACTGCCTCAGACTCATTAACCTGGTACCTTACATGCTCTCTTTGTAATGCAAATTTGCTAAAATACTATGCTTTCCATAAAACATTCATATAGACAAGCTCACACTGCTCAAATGCCAATTGTAAGTGGAGCAAAAATACACTAAATTTTTCTTAACACTTGGGCTATGTACCTAAGTCTTATCTGCATAAGCAGTTTGTGAGAAACCTTCTGCTGTTGCTGTAGCCACCGTAGCACAAAGGTGGAAGATTTCCCAAAGCAGCTGATGTAGGCAATTATAAACTGAATTACCACATGCACAAGCCAAATGAAAAGACTTTGTAGAAGGTACCGACAGCAGAGGTTTTTTTGAGGAAGAGAGATTATTACAGAGAGGAGAGGAGATACCCTGCATTTAAGGAGGCCAAACACTGCACATACTGCACCTGTTTGCTGAGCTCCTACTTAATGGCCATCTGCCCAACCACGCAGTGTATCACCATGAGGGTTTGCTGGGAATCCTCACCGCGTAGCACCAGGCCGCCATTTCCAACCTCTGCACTGACCGGACGTAATACACCCATCTGACAACACGTGAAGCCCAGCAGAAGATACAAAGTCATCCCAACTAAGGCCTCCAGCCTAACCTACCCAGATGGTCCACACAGTGGAAGATGACTCAGAGTCGGAGAGGGCTGAGGGAAGGGAAAGGTTCCTGGTTTATGGCTTACACAGCTGTGGAGAAGGACCAAAATATCAACGGGTGCAATGTTATGATGAGTCTTTCCCTTCTCCAATGGAGTCAGGTGTTGGAATGTGAAATACCATAGCAAACCTGTGGCCACCTGAGATTCACAATAGAATTACACTAAACTAAATTCAAATATACAGGATAAATGCAGGAAGTTTTCTGATCTTTTCCTCCCTCCACAGGTACCACTTGAAACTTTTGTTTCAAGATGATCTGTAATTGTGCCATCTCAAACTCTGAGCATGCTCTCATCCTATACTTAGTTTTGAAAACCGCGGCTTCTTTTTCAGACTTGAAGAAGGGCATGGAAACGTGGAAATTGCCTGCATTTTACAGCTATGCCTGTTGGCCTGATAGAAGAAGATACAACCTCCACGTACAAATCTTTCACAGGTTTTCCAGAACTATAAGGGAGAGCTCAACACATTGTTGCCTGAGGTGACAGAAACATCTGCACTGGTTTCCATCTGAGTTCAGTGCAAAGATGCACAGGTGACCAACAGGAGACAACTTAATGAGAGGTTTTCTTTATTCTGCATAATAACACTCCAACTGCAAGCCAGGTGTACCTCCCAGACCATCTGTCAGACCAGGTTCCCAACCATCCAAAACACACCAAGGCTCCATTACTGCTCCTGAACCCAGATGACTTCCGAAAAGAGACCAGGTCCTCAGGGGGATGATGCACACGCACACCATGATGCATGCACACCATGCAGGCATGGCGTGGCAAGGGCTTGGAGACCGGGAATTGCACCCCAGCACAACTATCCTGCAGTACAGACATAGCCAAAGCGAATCTGACTTCAAATGAAACTTTTAAATGATTAAAATAAATTAGCAGAGGGAAAATAAATAAATTACTCACTGCGGGGGGGGGGAAAAAAAAGTTTGGAGCAGGATCTACAATCAAAAGAAAACCAAAACAGTAATTGGGCATGTGAGCTTCACAACACGTTAAGAAAATAAGTACTTGTTCAAACACCCACAATGATTTCTCAGATGCATTAAGAGAATGAACATACTGAAACATACTCGGTTTTGAAATTCAGTTCATTTGGCAAGTCCTCAACTTTTGAAAGAAAACAAACAGTGAATGCAGGCAAGCCATAGCATGAGCAGCCACGCACCCTCCTGCCCACCTGCCTGAAGCCCGACTCAGAGCAACATACCTGGCTGTACCAGCTTAGTTTGATCTTTAAACTCAGCCCTCCGCCTGTCCATTAAAATGGTCAATAGCAATGCCAGCTGAGAAACGTCCATCACCGGGAACTTATTTTTACAGGTCATTGGCTAGCCAGACAACAACAGCTTCTAGCCATTACTGACCTCTCTTCGACATGAACTGCTGATTTCCAGGAGAAAGACGAGCCACGAGCCATCTATTTTCTTAATCGTAATTAAAACAAAATCAAAACCACTCAACTGTTTCTATATGATTTCGTTTGTACAAAATATAAACGTGCAATCATCCCCCTACGTTTCTGGGATACAAACACTAACATAATAAGAATCTGAATGCGCTCAGTTCATCTCTTCAGGCAGGAAGTACCTTACGATAAGTAGGTGCTGTTGAACAGAAATCAGCATCAGAACAGTTTGGATAACAAAACGTTCCGCTGCATTGACCCCCCGAGTAAGCTGACAAAACAGATTCGGACAGGGGTGTCTTATGATGGAAAAATTAACTGCAACAAAGAAAAGAATAAAATGCCCTTTAGGTATGTTCAGTTCTTGGAGTCATTAAGATGCAAAAGGAATTTAAAAAAATGCCATCTCCATAAAGCCCAAGCACACGTAAGAAAAAGCAAACAAACCTGCCTGGACAACTGGCTGTTTGCAGTACTGTCTGCCTTAATGGCTGCACCAAAATTAGCTTCCTTAATTGATCAGTCCTGCTCCAGCCGTACTATACAGAGCTGTATGTTACAGAGAGATCTGGGGGGTTTAAGAAAAATGGAGCAAAACCACCAAAATACAACCAGTTATGTCCTCTTACAAACGTATTAAATATTTGCCATTTACAAAGATTCTCCATCAGAGAGACAGACTGCATCATGTTTGATTCCAGTAAAATGTCTCGAGAAAGTCTGTCTTGATCTCAAATTCTCATACTTGGGTTTTAATTTCCAGCCATATTTACAGGAATCCGCTTCCTCCAATTTCCTAATTGAGACTGCATGGCTTGAAATATGCCCATCAGCTATCATATGACTGCAAATCTACTCGACGAAGAGATACACATTCTCAGGCTTCAGAAAATAATTAGGCACTCCAGATTTTCCTGCAGCTTACTGAGGAGCAGATGCCAATGACCAACATCAACAACCAAGACCACCGGTCCCACCCAGCCTCATAGCTCCTGTACCTTGACGTTACAGTGACTGATGGAATTGCTACCACGGTAACCATCAAGATACATGGAAATTACACAACAAACCCACAACTGGATGGACGTGTCCAGTTTCCACTCCGAGCTGAACTGATCTCCTACTCACCAGGCTCTCGGTCCTTAGTGGATATGCACTCTTTTATGGACTCTGTTATGCCAAGGCTAGCTGCAGTGGGGAGCGGGCCGAGCAAGGATTCCAGTGCAGGTGGTCTTACAAGAGCTTCATTTCCATTTTTGCATTCCCCATCTTCATGTTTCTTTAGTCTGTCCTTCTCATGGAGTTCATTATAAAAGTCCTTGTTTAAGTGATTAGCGGCTGCTTCCAGTTCCTCATCTTCTGCCTCCTCCTCTCCAAGTATGCTAGAGGTATTATCTTCTATAGAATCTGTAAGGGGAAAAAAAATACCAACAGATCATTGCATACCATCTGTTACAGAAACTAAGTAAATAGAGAGGAGCTCCTGTAAAGAACAGAAATCTTTAGAGAAAAATCTGTAGAAGAAATACACAATATTTTAGTACAATGTATGAATACATGGAGTTTTCAGATGCTCTTCAAATTCATTACCTAGGCTATTAAAATGTATTTTTGTGAATATAGTCATCATTTAAAATAGAAGTATTGTGTTACCAAATTATGGCAAGTAAAAGGGCTTTGCCAGAGAAGCCGGCTACTTACTGATATAATTACAAATGAAAAATAGCCCGTTCAACCTGCACAAAGCCCTTCTGTGCTGCTTAGTCAACTGGGGGATTTGGTGACAGAAGGTTCTGGATACTGGTCCACTGCACTTTCAGTGATGAAAAGGAACATTCTCAGGTGCCAGTGCCAAGCTCATACTGCACCAGGAAAGAAAAACAACTGAAATCATTAATGAACTGTCATTTTAATGAACAATGTAGTTGTTTTGGAGACTGATATTTGAACCAACTAATTGGCAGAGAGAACCCCAATGCAATAGAGATCTTGTATTACGCTAGCATATATATGATCACATTCATCACAATAAAGTTCATACACTTAAGACTGCCTGCGGGATCTGAACCCGTTATTATTTAAGTAGTCGCAAGACTTGACAGACTTACCATCTTTAGTGAAATTTGCAAATACGCCTTTTGCTTTTGGTCTACTGTTTTCTAATTCAATCTCTATTTCATCTTGATAGCTCGATATTTCACCTGTGGTGATGAAATAAATATAAAAATCAGCAATAATTGATGTGATTTTGGACAAATGAGTGATATGTTACGCTAAACACAACTTTTACCTTCAAAATCCTCCAGCTTTTTCGATAACGCCTTCTCAAGCTGAAATGAAAATAAACAAAATAAACATGAGATTACTAAAAAAAACCCAGCTTTGGACTGTTTGTGAACTGTATATAGAGACACGGAATCATAGTGTACTTTAAAAGCAAGGAGCAGGTTTTGAATCCCAACTCAAATTACTTTACAGTGTCAGACAGGCAAGACAGCCAAGTTTCAAAATACCAGCCGATTTCAAATGTTCTCTCACCCCTCTCTATAAGTGAAAAGGAACCTTCACTCTGGCAAGTTGCAAATAAAAGGCCCCATTCTTCAGCAGTCAGCAGTAATTATTCAGCAGTAATACCTGTAGATAGGAGCAAGTGCAAGACAGCGCTGAAATCGCGCTGCCCAGGCCAGACACAGCACACGGGCGACGGCAGAGGGAAGTACTGACCTGCAGCACCTGGCAGGCTCTTCAGAACATCCCAAACACGCCTACAGACCTTCAGATGACAGCATTTTTAGAACAGTAAAAACAAAAAAACTCTGAAAAACTAATAATGTAAGATTTGGCTACCGTGGTAGTAAAATCTTCTCCTCTGGTGCTTTAGTTCATGCTTTGTAAAGAAATTAAGCCACATGAGAACTAATCCCTCTGGAAGCAGGTGCTGCACCACACAAAAAAACCCAGCAGCCTCATTAAAGTAATTGGGTTATTGCTGTCATAGGTGTTTAAAAAAAGTTATACGTAGTGGTACTTCTCCTGACCACAGGTATTACCTTAAAAAAAGCCTATGGTTTCTGATCCAAATACAAAGCTTACACCTTTGCAACCCTGGTCCTCGCTAACCAGGGTGGAAGAGCGCATACGGCACATAAAAGAGAAGTGCAGACATTAGGACAGCTACTCAAGACCTCCATGCCACAAGCTCAGCTTCAACTCGTCACATGAGAGGCTCCAGTTTTGTAAGGACAGAAAGATTTGATGCTTCGGTAAGGGGTCAGGGCACAAGAAGGGAAACACACACAGAGCAGGAAAGCAAGCGTAAAGGAGATAACAGTGCTCAGTATAACTGCATCAGTTTGCAAATGGGGGAGCATCTGGGCAGAGCGTGCTGAGCCCTCATCTACAATACAGCGACCATGGGGCTGAGCACCAAACGCCAGTACCCTGCAAAACACAGCAGCTCAGCTGGTGCTCTTTTACTCAGCCACCCAGACGTCCTGATCTGCGCTAACAAGCGCAGTGACTCTGTACTTCCCGCAGCAGCTGGCTAAGATGGCAGGCATACGTCGATCCCTCATCAGGGGAGGTTAAAGCCATATTTGAAGCTACATATCTGAAAGAGCATGTCTCTCTGGAGGAGGGAGCAAAAATCATATAGGAAAAAAACATATCTATATATATTTTTTTTTTTTTTAACTGTGAAGCTCTCCCTTTACCAGTAAAACAAAAAGGTTGTTAATGGTTATCAATCGCACTAATGCTCACCCTTCTCTTACAAACCTCAAAATAAATGTAACTAACTAACCCCTATCGATGGCTGGTCAGTTAGGATTTAGTATTAACTGATTCAAAAAGGAATATACAGAGGGAAGAGAGAGGAAAGAAATACAGAGAGCATCTGGTTCAGAATTCACCTGCTGTAGCTTCAATTTTTTTTGACCAGCTGTAAATGAAGGAGGATCACATTCTTCTTCCAAGTCAATCTTCATGAACTCATCTATGGTTAGCTGACTTGTTGGTGTATCTTCAAACTCGGTCAACCTATCAAAGCATACAGAACATTACCATAGCATCTTTAAGAACGTCTTTAAAAGTAACAAAACTCGTCAAACTGCGAAGTTACAGAATAAACATGTCATCCTTAGAAAGTCTGGCTCAAATACAGAATACATTAAAAGTGAAGTGATACTAATTGTTTCGTTTGCTGCAAAAAAAGTATATTTTCATATCACAGGTTAGGTTTTGAATTATTAGAGTATGTAACACTTGCTTTTTCTGATGAACAAAGACTGAACAGAAATACCACAGTCACTAAAGTCAATTAAGTATAGACTGACAAAACTTAAGATGAGAAACGCAGCTCATTCCTCCCATCTGGTTGCTTTTGTTAACAACAACAAAACAGATTCCCAAACTAAAATATCTGTCCTGGTAGTTTAGGAGTAGGTTCAGAAATATTCCTGATATGTTAGCATGATTAATTTACGCAAAGAAAATGTTAAAGTAACAAATCTTCAGTGGACTGGAAGAGGGACAAGAAGTAACCTTCCCAGGACACGCAGAAGCGGTAGTTAAATAAAGAGATCATCTGCACACTGCACAGATGGAATAGATGAATGCATGTAATTCTACAATAATATACTTTGTATTTGTTTAATGTTCCCATTTTAAAAGTTCCTACCTGTGTGAGAGAGAGGACTAGCTCCATGGGGAACTGCCATGAAAGCAGCTGAATCTTTCAAAGGAACTGAATCTTAAATGAGACCACGTTGTCACAACTTCATCTACAAATCTCAGCATTTTAGACAGGTGGTTGAGAATGAGCACATCCATTTTACAGATGGAGAAAGTGAGACAAAAGGTTAAGTACAAAGCCAGGTCAGGAAATGTCTGGCAGAATGTTTTCTGACAGAAAGTGCCCTTTTAATAATATCAACATTTTCCATGGGAAAACGGCAATGCTGGGCCTGCAGCTGCTTCACTGGAATATTCCCATCTTCCAGAGGAAGGAAAGCTGACAACAGCTTCCATCTGCAAAGCTAGGAAACTAAAAACAGTGATTCAGTAATCCCAGCACAGGACCCTTCAGCATTTCTCCTCCCCAGCATGCGGTCATGGTTTTCTCTTTTGCCTCCGATTGCAACAAAACTCCTTCCAAAGAAGGAATTTTCTCTAGGACAGAAATTCAGTTTCCAACCAACTCCAGGGTCAAAGCCAAGAGCACCTCGCCACACTCTCTCCCTACATCCTATCAGTACCTGTATTTCCTTTTTTTTTTTTTTTTCACAAACTGAGGAGCAAGACAAGACAGCCGATACAAAGGGACGTAACTTCAGGATGCTCTGCCTGCCGGCAGCCTGCTCCCGGACCACCGTCCCCAGGCCACCCACGGCATCTCACGCCATCAAATGTGCAGGGAGAGCCAGGCAGCCCCACATAAAACCCACAGCAAGGAGCACACTGAGCCCAGGCACAGCTATGCCAGCTGGAATTAGTGCTGCTGAGGAGAAGAAAGCCTCTGCAACCCAGTTTTGCTTTTGGAGTTCAGGAATCTCCACGAAGCCCCAAATTAGCCACGTATTTGAGAGCGACTGACAGCCCAAAACTTTCCCTCTGAGTACCAGGGACCAGCTCCCTCCTCCTCCCTTTCAGATCAAATTGGAAAGGAGAGGAGGATGCTGTTGGCAGCAGCAGCGCCCACCTTCTAATTAACAGACTAGAAATCCTTCTCAGCATTAACGGGCTTCCAGCATGCGTTACCCACCTTCCAGGAGGGAGCCTCATCTATTTGGCTAGAGCAAAAACCCGGCTAGGGCACTGTTATTTTAGTTCAGGATTCATTTAATGCCAAACTCATGTATCATTTTAGGAGCACGTATCTTCCCAGCCACCATCATTAAACTACAGTCATCCATCTCCCCACGCACGAATCATGCACTCACAGGTAGTCCCACTTCAGCAAGAGTTTTCCTCCCAACCAGCCTCGCCTCGTTAAAATGTTATTCTCCTCCCACTGTAAAAAGCCTAGAAGCACTTTGGCAAAGACGCCCAGTTTGTTTACCCCACACTTGCTCCGAGTTTGAGATGAGCAGCCCGACCCAGAGCCCAGCCAAAACAGCAACACCTCCAGGCACGCGCAGAAACGTAGAAAACACCAGTAGCAAAACCAGTCACTCATGAAGCAAGGCTGGGGATGAGATGACCACGCTTGGTTTTCAGCGCTCAACCCCGTGCACGTCTCCCTGTGGACACCTGAGGCTCCGTTTGTCCCTCTCCTTGTCCACCGTGTGGTGTGACTCACGTCACGTACCCTGCACCCCTCAGAGGTTAGCCCACGGCTGAGACAACGTGCCGGCAGCCGGCACCAGCTTCAGCTCAGGTGTCAGCCTCAGCCCTGAGCCGAAACGGCAGCACGAGTCCCTCTTAAGACCATCGGTGCGCCTGCATGAGGACAGGGCAGAGCTGCGTCGTGTTCGCTGGTGGTGCTACCAAGGAGCTCAGAACCACAGGACGGCATGGCTCGACCATCCGACCCAGCCACCAGCATCCAGTCCCGTGCCCGTGCCCTCCTCTTCCTCAGTCCTGATCCAAGCCAAACGGGGCGAGGGCTGACCCCCCGGCCGTGAGGGCTGCCAGCGTGACGGTGTAGGCACAGCCCAGTGGCAAACCCAAATTTAGAGCAGTACGTTATTTCTTCACTTCTGACCGGTCGTAAGCACAAGGCTCTAGCCTTCCTCCTGCAATGAAGAACCATCCCCGATGGTCAGGATCACAGCTTGAGCACCATCTCTGCGGGAGAGCGAGCTGTTCACTCAACATTTTCTCCTTTAACTTGGTATAAATAAATACCTGCGTTTGCCAACCGCTTGCCTGCCTCAACATTTTACATTGGCTGATATCCTGTCTACATATTTTTAAACATTTCTTTAATTTTATCCAGTGTTTGGACACATGCCACCAAGGCAACAAACTGATGCAGGCAGCAGTCTACACCGCATGAAACAAGGTAACATTAGTTTGGCAGCTAAGAAAAACTGACGCAACCTTAATGGTAAGCACAACAATTTCAGGGGCGAGGGAGCGCCCTCATGAAAAAAAAAAAAAAAAAATAGCTAGGGGCTATTTTTTAAGTCCCACATAAAAATGATATCCAAGTTCATTTTGCACTTTTGTTAATCTAAAAAAAATATCTAATAGGGGTTGCCATTTCAAGTTATGCACAGAAGGAGGAAAATAAACAGATATACAAATTAAGATATTATTTCCTTGGCACACATTCAAAAGGGCTCTAAAAATTGAAATTTGGCAGACAAGTATTTTCTATTTATAGTCAAAGCAGAAGCAACCACTACAGCGCAGGCTAAGGCTCAACTTCCAGTATAAACCCTCCCTCCTCCTACAGTTTCTCACAGCAAACTCTTTCAAGCAAATTCCTCTGGGAGAAAAGTTTTTCCAGAGCTTGGTGTCATCTGCCTCTAACCCCAACCCTTTATTTTTTTCAAAGAAAAATTTCCACGGCTTTTGTTTCATCCGTTTATGGACAAAACCACACCTCGCCTTCTGATAAAGCACTTTTGTGCACAAAACAGTAAACCGATTCTGTTCACACTTAATTTAGCTCCCAATAAGGGAAAATGGGTCAGTCATTTTGAAGTTACGAGCAATGTTTTTTTCACTTTGTTTTGTTTCAGGGATACCATCCGGTGAAGAGTTATGAATCTAGTCTACAGCTAAGGGAAAAAAAGACTCCAGTGTGCAGCTAACTGCTCGGTTTTAATGTTAATTGAAATTCTGCAGCAGTGGGGTGCAACAAAGCACGTAAAAGAACAAGCGCTTCTGGAGTCCAACTCACAAATGCTTCAGGAGTTCACGTTCAAAGTCCGAGAGGGACTTCTAAGCAGAGACCATTTCAGAAAAGCCACAGTGTCCTCCTTCAGACACACACTCAGCATCTAGCTCTAGAAAGCAGGCAGCATAAAGCAGAGGTATCTTGTGCTGGATCTCTGTACAGAAGGGCAAACAAATTATAACTTCAGAAACCACTGCTTTTTTAAAACTGAAATTTAGCCTGAGCAGTCACCCTTTAAGCTCCCTGTTGTGAAAGGTCTTTTTAAAGTACGTAAAATATTTTATTAATGGATTAAAAAAAGTACTAAGTTGAATATTAACATATTGTTAGCAGAAATACATGAAAAAAGCTTTATTTATTGCTTTATTCTGTTAGCAGAAATACATGAAAAAAGCTTTATTGCAAGATAAATTGGTGGTGGTAATTAAATTCCCTTGATTTTTCCCAAATTAACAATAGAATTAAAGCCCTAAGCAATAACTTACAAGATATCTACATGATCTCAACTGCCATACCAATTATAAATATTCTAGTAATAGATCAGCTGATTTGACAACTCCAACGTTTGCAAACTCCGGAAAAGTAAGGGATTTACTTTTGCATCTTAGTGAAGTACCAAAATATTGCAGTTTATCCCCACTGTTTTAACTTAAAGTTCATCAGTGCTGATTACCGCTCTAAACCTGTGCACTCACTCGTAGGAGAGAAGTTCAGAATTCACACCGATGTGGCAAACCATCACTATTTTTCATACTACAAATTTAACAGTTCCTTGCATCATCCTTTTCTCTCCATTTTTTTCCAAGCCATTCGATGTTTATGCATGAACTACTTTTAGGGTATGTGTTTACATACTTCCATAAGTGATACTTAATACAGAATACGTACCAGAAATAGTTATTAAATGCTTCCTACATGGCACAAAAAACACAGTAACCACCAGTATGTAAATAAACAGAAGTGTAATCTCCTTATATGTAATCATTGTACATAATTTTACATGTGCTTGCAGCAATATAAGAAAGGTATTTTTAAAGCCTATATGAATGAGTATCTCATTACTAAAGGTAAGGACAAAGTCAGAGGTGATCCAGTTACCGTGGTTTTACAACTTGCAACTTATCACCTGAGCTGTGCTAAATTAGTCTGTCTGTGTCCCTGGCCCAATGCAACGTAAAGAGAAATATTTTCACTTAAACAACTTCCATGCTGTACTACATTGATACATTTCACCTCTTTCTGCAATGGACTAAGAGCATACACATGCAGTCATTTACTGCAAATTAATTGGTGACTGATAATTTATGGTGCTCATTTGCTGGCAACTCTCTGTCGTTTTTCCAAGTATTCAAGAAGGGATACCTTGAAAGATTTATTGTACTACATAAAAGCACCCTTTAGAATTAGTTGTTTTTACTTGCTCACACCAAAACAGAGATTTAAAATTATCCCAAGTTCGTTAGCATAAATTTTAAAGCCCTGATTCTGCAAAGGCTTACACGTGCGGTTCACGTGGGTTAACACTCGTGCACACAGTCAGCCCACCGATAATCCCACCCACAGATCTCCCTGGCCATCCCAGAAGCCCTCCAGTCTACACCACCTGCAATTTTTTGTTCTTGGGGTTTTTTTCCCCCACAATTCAAGTGTTCACACCATGCTAATGAAACAAAATGCTTTAGCATTCCTTAAAATTTTGTTTTATTAGCATGGTTCCTCTGCTGCGGTCTGTCAAAAACACTCTATGATCTCCTGGAAAAGAAAAATAGTGTGCTGCTTAATTTCTTAACAGGCACTCAGATGAGGAAAGTCAAACACAGAGAAAACTGTTTATAAGATCTAAGCCCGAGTTAGTGCTAATAAGTTAATTATTGTTTTAAAAGTAACAGACACCAAATAATTTTGAAATGACATTTTAAAAATAAGTATGAAGTACTAAAATATATTAGGAATCTAATTAATGTATTCACTTACTAGCTGTATAGAAGCCAGATTTATAAAAAGGAACATTGCCTGTGAAATTGGATTCCGCAAAAAGGAAACCTTTTTTCATTAAAACAGACAATACAATTTACACAGGTATGCAATACCAAATCGCGTGGATCAAATTGTATTTCACTCGCCATACTACAAAGACTTCTGGAAATCATCTACAAGCCACTTGAAATTATTTACCCAGAGACATAAAATATTTCTCAATTTACTTTCTTAGCTTATTCACAACAGTGGCCAGCGAAGGAGCTCCACGGCTGCTGAGCTGAGACCAGAGCGGACACCACCACAAGCTTCTTTACACAAGGGAACTTCCCCAGTTTTCCGAAAGCTTCTCCCCATACCGCACTTCAACCAAGAGCGCTTACGCAACTCTGACCTACTGAGCAACCTCTGCCCTTCGCCATCCTCAAATACCTTTGGTAAACAGCTCTCACTTAATTCATCAGGTACCTTTCACAGCATTTTAGCATGGCTTTACTTGGATCACAGCAAAACACAGACTTCTTTGCGGTCTTCCCCTCACTCCTGGCCTCGATAACGGCTTTGGTATTTTGGGGAAGGTAACCTCACAGCCACCTTGCAGCTACGCGCCTCTCTGTTACCGTCTCTTCCCGTCCTGACTGAGGTCTCACGTACAGACTTGCTCCTCCCTTTGTCTGCTCTCACAGGCATCTGCCCGGCTTGAGACTGCACTGGGAGCTTGGACATGAAGCTTACGTGAGCTATATAATGCAGAAATGAAAATAAGGAAAGCTTCAGGCAATACATTTATCTCTATGCACGAATCTTTAATTTTTCCAGAAAACTACCAATACAGTCACTGAAAAAGCTGCAGCTGGGTCCCCAAGATACACGCAAAGGGCCCCATTTATAAAAGTCCCTGCAGCATCTCCACCCAGCCTGACAAATGGAGTTCCTTCATAGCAAGTCTTGTCTTTCTTCCCCAAAATGCTATTTTGTTGTAAGAAAAAAAACATTCACCTTAAAAACGCACCCTTTAAACCTATTCTGGCCCTTCATTCCAATTCCTTCTAAATGAAGCTTTACTTCTTCTGAAGTTCATCACAAATAGGTTTTTTAACAGATAGTACTTTATGGAACTGAGAAGAAATATTTTTTTATGTAAAAAGCAGCTCAATTTAAAGATAAAGAGAATAAGCCAAAGTAAAATGCAAGTGTTAACAAAGATAAGCTGATTTTTTTTATATTTCTATTGAAGAAGAGTCTAAGATCTTTAAACAGGCGTAAGGGCCGCACAGTATTAGATAATGCACAATGGACAAATATCACAAAAATTATTCTCACTGCAGATAAGACAGAATTTAGTATGCAGAGAAAGTATGCAATAGGTGAATAAACAGATGAAGGGGCAGAGTATGTAAAGGTTAAAAAGGCAGCAGCGAAGACAGGCGCACTGAACACAGGCACAAATGTGAGGATTAAACTAAATAAAAGAGCTGGGTTTATTAAAAGTTAATTTCTGCTATCTCCACAGATGATTACACAGAAAATAACAACTTGACTAATTAGTTAATATTTGTACAGTACTTTGAATATATAAAGTGATATATAAGTTAATATCATTTCAATTAGACTGGAAATGAGACAGAATTATCAGTGCATTTATTAATATTTAATACGTTCACTTTCAACAACAGCAACAAGCTTTACATTTTAATTGTGTGCTTCAAAACATAAAGCTAGAAGGCCCTGTGAAGTAACTACAAAGTTTTCTTACCAAGATCCTACCAAAAAACCCCCACGCATATTAAAAAAACCACACACTGTTTTTTAATCACACAGATGGTTAAATCAAGAATTCTTCATTTGAAGATGAGTGATGGGGTCCATGGGCCATGCTGTGGCACTTTTTCCTTCCAAAACAGATTCCCTTTATGATCAGATCATTCATTTTTTATGACCTGAAGGTATACCACGTTGTTGTGAACCTCCTCCTAAGAGCTACTCCTCCTGTACAAGGCGGTCAAAGAGGCAATAAGAGGTACAGGCACGTGGGGCTTGGTGCTCTCCAGCTGATGGAGAACAGGATGAACTAATCCCCTTGTATGCAGTCCCATAAGCTGCATTGCACGGGACCAGAAACAGTGCCCTCCTCAGGGAAGGGCTGCCAGCCCTTGCTGAGGGTCCTCCTGAAACAGGAAGCCAAGCAAGGCGTTCTTAAAAAGCATCGCTCCCGCATCCTCAGCCGAGCCACTGATAAACACAGCCCTGTGCCCCGCCAGCTGCTGGGCAGCCTCTGTGGGGCAGGGGGAGAAGGCACCTTCTGTCACTGCCGCCTCTGCCCTTGCAGATTTCTGCCATGGAAGTCCGTCAGCACTAAAAGCAAATTCAGCTCGCAATGGTCTGTGCTTCCCCAGGAGCCGTGTAGCCAACTGGGAGCAAAATCAAACCATACAGCAGAACCTGCGGGTTGGACATTTCAGCATTATCTGGGCTCCTGTCTGGTTTTGCTTCGAGAGCCGTCAGGGCAAAGCCATCAGCAGTGAGCGCAGCATCCAACGCCGACCATTAATGGGCGTCCATCCAACTACATTCAACGCCTTTACAACACACAAAGCAGCAGTAGCTCTTTACAAACCAGAGTAACTATAGCAATAATTAAAAGGAAATAAAACTGTACATCAAACTGAGAAGCAAAGGAATTTTTAAGAATGTGAAACAAGTGCTTATTAATTTAGACAACTTCTACTCGATGGCATTTTGAGAGGAATTCTTGAAAGAAGAGGAAAAAAACTGGAGTGCAGAAACAGTTATTCAAAGGTATTTTTTTTATTTGCCTTCGTTAAATACTATATAATGTGCTCCTATTTGAAAAACATCAATCAAATTTATAGATTCGTGATAAATACAGTCGTAATTATAGCTGCCTGAAAATAATTCAGCTGTCACGTTTACCCTGTCAAAGTAAATAACGCTGTCATTTTAGTTGATGTGTGTGACTTGAGTAAACATTTCAAAGCATGAATTTTGAAGTAAGATTTCCTCGCTTGAAACAATTGCTCAAATTAATTTTCCTTCCAACTCTAATTTATTATGCTTATTTTCTTAGTAAGAACAAACACTTTAACTATTTAACCAAGGCATCTTGGAGTAGATTGTGGGTGCGTAAATCATGAATCATACAAAATGCACATTAAAACACATGACCTGTTGACCAGAGAAGAAAAGGTGGCGTTTGTACTGCTCCATCCTTATTGCTGTAGGACCTTAAAGCACTTCAAACTCTTTAAATTTATCACTACATCATTCATGCACGGTAGGGAAATAGTATCATTCCTGTTCCATAAAGGAACAGGATCTGGGGCAAAAAAAACCCCCATTTTTCACAATTAAGATGTGAATATTATTAACAAGTATTAGGCTCGGCTGGATGCGCTTAAGCTGGTCTCAGCAAGGTGGAGAGAAAGAGAGACATCAGGGGAGCTTCCCAAACACAAACCTTGGTAGAACAAATTTCAGAATTTATTGGTGGTACAAAAAATTCCAACTGGGGGCGACAGAAATCATGGTATTTCACAGTTATGTCATTTTTTACTGAACCTACAAGGAAAGAAAATGTTATAGCTTTTCAAAACTAAAATGAGGGAAAATGGGTGGCTGCTGACTTTATCAAACATGGAAAATGCAACTACATCTTCAAAAAAACCAACATGCCAAAGGGAAACTGCCACTTTCAGGCACACATTCTGCTGCTAATTCCACTTCTGAGCCCTTCAGTGAACTTACCATTAGGCTCACTGTGCTGTCTTCTATTTATTAGCAGTGCAACACTACTGAAAAGGAACATTTTAGCACAGCTAAAGGTTTGACATTTTGAAAAGTTCTGTTCAGTAACAGCTAAAAGACAAGACTTTTCAGCACTGTATGCTGGATTAATGAAAATAAAAAATCCCACAGTACACCCTGAGTTTTGAGAATCGATCAATTATTTCTTCTGAGGACATGACAACACTGTTAACATTTCTGACCCAGCATTTTTGCCTTCAACTCTTCACCTGTTAAATGGGCACCGTGCCCCTTACCATCTTTGCTAAACATCTGAGGCCTTACATAAGAGGCAGGTGTTAGCACTTAAAAACGACCAGCTAAAACATGTTGTACTTATTTTATTCTTGGCACTTGGCACAAAGGAAAAGAACCTGGTTTTCTCCGATATACATTCATTTTAGACTACACCACTTTTCAGTACTGTAAACGAAAGATAAAAGCAATAAAACTGCACTGACCTTTTCCTTAATGTAGACTCACAAACCTTGACCACCCTGATGACCTCTTTAACAGTACGTCGGAAATCATGCATTCTTGCTGCTACTAGCAGAGCTAGAGAATAAGCAGAGAAAGTCAATGTCAAAAAGAGGAAAACTTCCTGAAGAAAAGCAGAAAGCAGTCAGATAGCTATACCCCCACTTTGTCCCTGTCTTCAGCTGCAGAGCTGTAAATGCTTATGCTCAGCTGTGTCCCTGAATACAGGTGATTGACTTGACTTCACAAACTTTGCTTCCTATCCAATAGAATTAAGCTGATTGCAAATTGCACCCTGAAAAATTCTGTGCTTTAGCATTTGGGAAACCACGGCCAGCTACTCAAATACAGCAAAAGAACATCTCGTTGTTCACATACTTTCAAAGCTATCATCTTTTTAGCAGAATTTACTGGCCCTGAATAAAAAGATCTCCAGTCAACTCTTCCAGAAGCGAAACAGTGAATCCACTTAAGCTGTTATCCTCATTGCTGTTGCCACTATCACTGTCTTCCTAGTGCCTAAGTGCTCTCCTGCAAGACCCTCTACACAGCTAGATAACCAGTACTGGCTGCATTTACACTAGTGTGTTGATTCAGACCACTAGCTCCGTTTCGAAGCGTCACCCCCCTTTCATCGTGCAGTGGCTCAGCGCGCACAACTGTTTTCAGCACGCAAAAGTGATTCCTCTCGGAGGAAACCAAAGCAGAGCTCCACTTCAGGTATGTGATTAAAGTGCTCCAGTTCCTAGCGGGAACATCAGGAGCTGAACTAACAACTGGTCCTTCAGACAAGGTATGGCACAGGCCTTTAGGCTGGGGAACCAAGCTAAACCCAGCCCGCGGTACAGCACATGAACTGCATGTTGCGTGGATGGATGTAGGGGACCCAGCACCACCTGCTTCCATTTATTGATCCATGTCTGTTGAATCAAATTAGTTGCTCGTGTGGATATAGTCTATGTAGTGAATCAAAGACCAGGCTGGTCTCCCATAGAGCCTATACTCAAATTTTTAGCAACGTGCAATAAGCAAGTACTATTAACCAAAAGAGGCTAGAAATTTCAAGAAGATTGCGTAGTCCTGGGTCCCCTACGGTTTCTGTGCTATTTCTCGTTCCAGCATGCACACGTAACATTTTTCAAATAAAATAAAGCACATTTGTGAACTCTGTGACTATCTCCAGTCTTCATTACTCTGACCTCACTGGCTGGTACTGACTACCTTTTAACCTAGCCCTCCCAAACCGGTAGGTTTTTTGTAAGCATCATGACAGCAATGGAGCTTGGAAAAAGATGAAGAAGGAGAGGAAAATAATTTCACAGAACAGGTCAAAGAGGGCATTTCTTGCATAAGACTGTGTAAAGACACAAATCAAAGTGCTTGCACTAATGGTGTCATTTCAGCTGACAAAAAAAACCTTTTAGCAGCTAGAGCTTGCACAGAGTGGGGGCAAAAGGAGCACCAGAAAGGAGGTTAAAAAATCCAAAACATAAGATACAAAGGATCTGAGCAAGTAATGTAGGAGCAAGGACAAAAATGAAGTTTGAGTTTCAGAAACTATTTCGATGAAGACCTGTATAATCTGTAGATGCCTGACAGCACAAAACCCAGAGAATATGGCATCACCGAGGAAAGGAGAAAGTCCTCAATGTGTTCCCAACTCCCAGACTCTCCCATCTAACCCATTGCCAGGGAAGCGATGCAGCCAGCGTCTGACATACCTGCTCCACAGAGCCCAGAGGGCCGGCGGCCGGTGTGCATCCAGTCCCGCTTCATTCTCTGCAACAGCCTGAGAGCCGTCATGGACACCTCGTGGTTCTTATCCCCAAACTCAAGCATGTGTGCAAAACGAGGAATATACAGACATGGATCTGCAACGGAAAGCAATACAATTATTTCTAATCCTAACCTTAAATTCAGGGAACGCGGTGCTCGAGCAGGTGGGCTGTCGCGGTTGCCTCACTTCACGTCTCGGCAAACAACGCGGACTGTGCTGCCAGGCCAGATCCTCTCATCACGAAGCTTTAGCAGCACCTTTTTAGATAAGCTAAACCAAAATCCTTTCTCGCTTTACAGACGAGAGACCTTTAAAGCACTGCACAAAGTTTTTCTAACGTGCTTGTCAGGATCCAAGGCTGCACATGCCGACTCCCCACACGTGAGCAGGCTAAATGGGTATCAGTGAAATTATGCACAAAGCCAAGCATTTGCAGATGCTTTTGCTGAATGAGGATGTAACTTAGGCCTACAACTTTTAACATATCCGGTAACAAATAAGTAACAAATAAGGTAACGTGCATGTCTCGTCTCCCACCTAACTACAAATTAAGCTCTGAAAAAAATTCATTTGCTTAAAACCCTATGTCCCTAACAAAAGTCTACTTACATCTTCACAGTTAATTCACGCTCCTTCTCAGACTCATATTCCAACACCAAAAAACAGTGTTTATCACAGATACTAAGGCATACACTCCATCGGCATAAATTGCTGGAACCCAATTAACGTCAACAGCGCTACGACAATTTACATCAGCCACGGAACTGCCTCCAGATGTATAAACTTATTTCAAGCGTTGGTGTTACCAGCTTAAAACTAACTGAAATACATCGGTACGGACTGTGCTTTGCCTAAACCAATTTATAATTTATCAAACAATCTTGTAAAAGCTACACTTAACACATGTTTACTCTTATTTGAGGTATCAGTTTCTCATTTCCTGCCAGCCTTTTATCACTTGACCGAAAATCCACAATGTACGGTAAATCGTTAACTATTAGTCTCAACTCAATTTCCTTTAGCTGATCCCCTACGTGGGCACTTAAACTGATAAAGATGAAAATTCAGCTCGAAACACTGGAACAATCTCACGGATTTACAATTAATCAAAACCGTTTCATTTAGCACCAAGTTCTAACAATAATGCCCTTTTGCTAGCCACAATTACCAAGATCACGTCGAAGGTGATTACGCCTGTCAGCCCTGCAGAAGCATCGAAATGAAAGCATTTATCAAGCAAAAACTTCCAAACACCTCTCCCTCAAAAATAAAGAAACATCCAAGCGCAGCCACCTCCTCAACACAACCCTAAAAATCAAAGGTTTAGGAAAAAGTAACCAGTACCCATGATTCTTAAGGGCAGTTGTTCTGTGTTTCGAAGTATGATTTTATAAAACTGTACTCAACAGAAATGTCCAAAATTCAACAAAAACCAAAAAAAAACCTTTCAGAAGTGATAGCCTGGAGTTCAACAGATCTAAACTTTGCTCTTCGCACTACAGAAACGCGTGTGGTGTCACACAGCCATGCCCGGTTTGCTTCCCCATCTCCTGCTATCCTGGGAGGGCCCAACTTCGGCTCCTCTGCAGTGGAGCAGAGCCAGGCAATTCACAGCTTTCTCTTCCGAGCAGAGTTTCAGGAGCGTTTACACGCATTTGCATTGTGGCTGTTCAGACATTTCTGCTTGCATTCATGCCCACAGGTCATTTGACAAAACATTGCACGTCCTTAGTTTAAATTCTGAAGCTACCAAACAGCCAGAAAATTAATATGGGGGCTGGTTTTAAGTGAAAAGCCTTAAAGAGGCTGCAAGTGGCTAGAACGCCATACTACCCGTACCTAAATTAAATGCAGGGCCAAAGTTAACATAAACACGTCCCGCACAGATGCAAACATTTTTAAAAAATAAAAAATATATAGTTTTTTAAATTGTACAACCCAAACACCTCAAATCGTTCCATGGGTACTAAAAATGCACCAAGAGCGTCCCACTCCCAGATGAGCCCCCTTTGCCTTCAGGGACACCCCTGGGACTGGAGCCCTTGCACACGAGGGAGCAAGTTCAAGTGCGGCAAAACCCCTCGGCTTTCCTGAACGGGGACTGCAGGGGCCATGAAGCTGGTACCAAGAAAAACATTATTTTTTTTTTTTTTGGAAAGAAGCTGCTGTTTTTCTCATGACTTTCCCTTCTCTCCGTATCCCACTCGTGACTTGGAACTTGGACTTTTGGAAGTACCTAGATGCCACATAGTCATTAACACGAATATAGAGAAATTCCGAGGCAACTACTTAAAAGAGTGACCTTCCCACCAAAACGAGTAACCGGGGAGAGGAGCCAGGCCGTGCCCACCCCCGCGGGAAGAGGCTCAGTCCCCCGCAGGAACCTCCCCAGCAGGCGGGCGGCGACCCAAGGCCGGGGGGGGGGCGCACAACCGGTGCATGGCAGCTTCGGGGCTGCCAAAAAAAGGGGGGGGGGGGACAACAGGACCAAACCCAACAAAACTTAAAATTTCCTTTCAATAATTCCGCCCCGGCCGTGCCCCAAGCCGCCCCGGGCGCCGGCCCCGGCGGGGCAGCCCGGCAGCGGAGCGGAATGGGGCGGTGCGCGGCGCGGCGGCGCCCCCGCCCGGGCCGGTCGGGAAGGTCGGTGCGTTCCCGGGGCCGCTCCGCCCCACCATGGGCCGGTCCCCCGTGTCCTCCCCTCTCCTCCCCGCCGCGCGTGTTCCCGCTGCGGTAATCCGGGGCGGGGGGGAGGGGACGCGACATGGAGCGGCTGAGGGACGGCGGGTCCCCGCCGCCGCCGCTCGGCGCTGCGCACGTACAGGCGCCCCGGCGCCGAGCGCCCCCGGGCGGGCGCGGGAGGGGCACCCTGGGTGCGCGCGGAAGACTGACACACGGCGGGGCGGGGGGCGGCTCCCCCCGCCGCGCCCCGGCGCTCCCCATTGGCGCGGGCGGCCGTGACGCGCGTCGCGGCGGCTGCCTATTAGGGCGGGAGGCGGAGGCAGGGCCCGGCAGAGCCGCGCCGCATCCCGCCGCCGCCGTGAGGGGAGCGCCCGGGGCAGCGCCGCCCGCCCGCCGCCGAGGAGCCGGGGCGCCCGGCGGCCAGCAACGCCCCCGACGCGGGGCGGGAGCAGCGCGGAGGAGCAGCGCCGTGTGGCGGCGGCCGCCGCGGGGAGGAGAGGAGGAAAGTTGGTGCGAACGGCGGCGGGGCCGCCCGGGAACGGGACTGCAGGGAGCCGCCGCCTCGCCACGGCCCGGCCCGGCGCGGCCGCCGCGGATGTGCCCCCGGCGGGCGGGGAAGGACGGAGCGGAGCGCGGGGGATCGGGCGGCTGGCTGCGCTTCACCCTGGCCGGGCTGCTGCACCCGGAGGATTTGTGGATTGACTCTCGGTCCTGACCCACCGCCTCGGCTGGATTTGTGGGGTTCCGTTGTTGCTGGATTTTGGCTTTCGCTTTTTTTTTTCCTTCTATATTTTTTTCTCCTCTGTCCTCGGGGGAAGGAACTGCCTGCCAGCCCCGCTCGGGTCCCCCGCTGCAGTCGTGGCAGGGCCGTGGAGGCTGGGAGCCCCCCTACGAGCCAAGGTGAGCGCTGGCACCGATCCGATACAGCATCATCCCTTTCCCCCACGGAAAGGTGCGTCGGGCTTGTAACCCACACCAAAAAAAAATTAAAAATTTAAAAAAGCCACCCTGCATCTAGAAGCATACAAAATATCCAGATAGTGGGACTCGCATTTGGGATTTGTTAGTTCTCTTGCTCATGCCACTGCCCCATGGTTGCCTCAATGGCAGGATCATGAAGTGTTTGACTTTCTTTCTTCTGCTTCCAGAGACCTTAAAGAAGTCCAAAAAGAGTGTGAGGTCAAACGGCAAGGTGCCAGGATGCTATGAGATAGTGCCCCTGTCCCTGAAGAAGAAGATGGCTGCAGAACTTTACCCTGCCAGCACCAACACCAACATCGCAAACAGTAACGCCGCCGCCACCGCTGCCAACAGCAAGAAGAACGCCCTGCAGCTGCAGCAGAGCGCCCAGCCGCCCCCGCCGCCCCAGCTCCAGAACCTCAACAACAACAACTTGGAGAGCTCCAACTGGCAGTCCTTCCACCCCACCCTGCGGGAGAGGTAAGGGCCGGGACCCGCCGGACCCTTCCCCGGCCGCCGCGGGCGGGAGACCGGTGCCCCGGCCCCCGGCACCTGCCCCGCGTCCGGGCGTGAGGGACGGGCCGGGGCCGGGGCCGGAGCCGCGGGGGAGGCCCCGGGAGCAGGCGAGGGGCTGCCCGCCGCTAACGGGGCTTCTCCCCTCGCTTGCAGGAACGCGCTGATGTTCAATAACGAACTCATGGCTGACGTTCACTTCATCGTGGGCCCGCCGGGGGCATCCAAGAAAGTTCCTGCCCATAAGGTTTGCGCAGATAATTTTTGGCTCTTTCATACTGCTGTGCGTCTCGCCTTTTCCCCCAGCCTTACAACTAGGTTCCCTTTTTTTTTCTTTTCTCTAATTACAGTGCTCATCTAATCCCAAAAGTAATTCACGTATGCTGCAATTAAAGGGAACAGTCTAAGGCAGCCTTCTGCCTCCACTGCAGCTTTTAACTTTCCCTGAGTGTAGCTCTTGGTGAAAGCCAGCACGCTCAGCTATTACTGGTACATATCACTGAGGTTTCTCTCTCTTTATTTTCCAGTATGTTTTGGCAGTTGGTAGCTCTGTCTTCTATGCTATGTTTTATGGCGATCTCGCAGAGGTCAAATCTGAAATCCATATACCAGATGTGGAACCTGCAGCCTTCCTAATCCTATTAAAGTAAGTGGCCACTACACGTCTACTAATTACGTGGAGAGAATCAAAGTAGCTTATAAAATATACATCTCCTAATTGGCATTGTGCAATATGCACTTATTACTGTTTACTTAATGTGCTGACAAATACTCAATGTCAGATGCATTGCCAGCAAAGATGACTATAGATCAATCTTTCATGGCCTGTATTTTTGTTTTTCCCTAAGAAACTATTTTTTTTCCCCATCTAGATACATGTATAGTGATGAAATAGACCTGGAAGCTGACACAGTTCTGGCTACACTGTATGCTGCCAAGAAGTACATCGTGCCGGCCCTAGCAAAGGCTTGCGTCAATTTTCTGGAGACCAGTTTAGAAGCGAAGAACGCTTGTGTCCTGCTGTCTCAGAGCAGGCTCTTTGAGGAGCCAGAGCTGACGCAGCGCTGCTGGGAAGTGATTGATGCTCAAGCAGAAATGGCACTGAAGTCAGAGGGCTTCTGTGAGATAGATCAACAAACACTAGAGATCATTGTGACCCGGGAGGCACTCAACACCAAGGAAGTGGTAGTTTTCGAGGCTGTTCTCAACTGGGCAGAGGCTGAATGCAAACGGCAAGGGCTGCCGGTTACGCCGCGCAACAAGAGGAATGTATTAGGAAAAGCTCTGTACTTGGTGCGGATTCCGACCATGACTTTGGAAGAATTTGCCAATGGAGCTGCCCAGTCTGACATCCTCACCCTTGAGGAAACTCACAACATATTCTTATGGTACACAGCCGCAAATAAACCCAAACTAGAGTTTCCACTGACAAAAAGAAAAGGACTCGTACCTCAGCGATGCCATCGATTTCAGTCGTCTGCATATCGCAGCAATCAGTGGAGGTACCGAGGGCGGTGTGACAGTATTCAGTTTGCCGTAGACAAACGGATATTTATAGCAGGACTGGGATTGTATGGGTCAAGCTGTGGCAAAGCTGAATACAGTGTCAAAATTGAACTGAAGCGCTTAGGCGTTGTCCTTGCTCAAAATCTGACAAAGTTTACCTCTGACGGTTCCAGTAACACTTTCTCTGTGTGGTTTGAACATCCTGTGCAGGTTGAGCAAGATACATTTTACAATGTAAGTGCTATTCTCGACGGTAATGAACTCAGTTACTTTGGGCAAGAGGGAATGACTGAAGTGCAGTGCGGGAAAGTGACATTCCAGTTCCAGTGCTCCTCGGACAGTACTAATGGAACCGGAGTACAAGGAGGACAAATACCTGAGCTCATTTTCTATGCATGATGCATTTCACCTTGATTGTATTCCAGTACTGCAACAATGCACATTTAAGGGATTTTTCAGTTTTACTATGAACTCTGCAGCAGTATGGAATGTTATGCTACTTACCTATCTGCTACATCAGGCTATACAAATAAGTGAAGGAATGCTCTTGAATTTAATCTTATTTTATTTATTCATAAGCTATTTGACTTAATTATTAAGACTGCAGAAAGCAGAAAAATGTTAAATTTCGCACGTACTGTGCATTTATTTTGTATATAGATAACTAACTTGCAGACTGCAGCTGACTTAAACAGAATGTTCTAAACTAGAGCAGTTTATGAATCTGTGAAATATAAAATGTTTTTACTTGCCCTAAGTCCTGCGTACTTGATAATTGCTCACCTTATGGCTTGTGTCTGTTAATTCATCTATGGTACAGTTAGCAGGGGTGGTGATCGTGTAGGCTGTCCCCCTGTATGCATCTACATAGGGCATTAGCTATCACCGCAACTGCAAAGGTTCCTTTGCTTGGTAACTGAGAGTATCCATCACCAGCCTTTATTTTCCTTCACGAAAAAGGGAGCTGACATCTGTAGAAGGTCAGGGGTTTTTGCGTGTTGCCTAAGCTAAGATAGGCAAACCATGAGTGTAATCGGAGTTGATCAAAATGATCCTGTGGTTATATTTGAAAGCTTCTAATGCCCATTCACACCCATCATCTATCTGAGTTAACCTCCAGCCTGCCCAGTGAACAGCGACACTGACGCTCACACCTGTCAAACTGCACCCCACTTGAATGGCCAGAGTCAAGACAGCGAGATGAAGCTTAATGCAGCAACAGGCTTTATCACAGACTTAGCCCAGAGCTGTAACACTGGCAGCCACTATTCTAAACATACATCCCATCCTCACGTTTGGGAGCAGGCATTAGAGAAATACTTGCACTATGGTCTTTAAGTTCACTCAAAATTGCTAACTAAAAATAAGCCACCTTGAAACAAAAGCTGCTCTCTTTTTTTCTAAAAACATAGAAAAAATGCCATAGATCTAAGAACTGCACTATCAGCAGTCAATTTATAGCTAGCACCCTTTAACTTTTCTCAGAGTGTTAGAAGTAGATGTTTTTCTCAAGTGTCAATCATTACAGATAAGTGACAATCATTACACATAAGCCAATTAGAAATACTGGGTTTTATAAATCTCTCTTCTCATGACGACTTTGGAAAGAATACTCTAACAGCAGTCTAAACCAGTATGTTTTTCCATTTATAACGAGTACCTCTACATTAATTTCACAGGGTTTTCTGTTTGTCTTTTCCTAAGCTGCATTCATTTTCACCTGTTCTCTCTCTCTCAGAAAAAAAGGAGGTAGTAATTAAAAATAAGGCAGCAACTGAATTACTGCAAACAAGAACTTTTTATGAGACATGAAGCTACCCTAACAAAGCCAGCACACCATGATGGCTGATAGCTGCGCACTGCCACATACTATCTGGATGCCGTTATGACGATGTTCAGTGTGTGAGCTGCTGGTACTCCTGCTGCAAAGGCAGGCAGTTATGTGCCCAGCTGAGTACATCTGAAGGGGTGTGCGAGTGTGTCGTTCTTCAATGCTAAGGCATCTGATTCTCTCAGTACAGATTAAGGAGAGTGGGAGTGAGAGTGGGTAAAGATACAGGAAGAAAATTCCTGCGCAGAGGTGGGTTACAGTCACAAGACCTCTCTATAAACGCACTCTTTTAACTGGAATTGGCATAAATTCCCATGGTTTAAAAGCTACAGCCTAGACAATAGCTTGCTTTTTTTTTTAATTTTTTTTTTTTACCCTTTGGACAGGTTAAAACCCACCTTCCTATCACTGCATTATGATTTCAGTGATAGCTTACTAATTAAAAAGTTATTCATATGCCTGGAAAAAGTTGCTCCTCATTTTCCATCAAGCCACTTGTATTTCAAGCACTGAACAGCTCAGCTACAGGCAACAGACAGATAGTAAATTTGGCAAATATTTATCAAATGTTGCATCTCTATGGAACTGAAGTGTGACAGGCCTGTGTGAGCTTGTAGACGCACACAATTTGTTATACATCGGCCCATTGTCTTAGTATAGTCTAAACTACTCTTGGAAAAAGCAACAAAATTATTTGTTAAAGAAAATAGCATCTAGGTCCCAAAAAACTCTCACGTACAGGAGAACAGGCTCTCATAGTCAGCAATGTTCTTCTGCCTGGATTGATTCTAGTTTCATTTTTAAATTACCATTTTGGTATTTAGCACACAATACTATGTATATATATACACATACATATATATCCTTGTCAAGTAACCATGCAGAAAATACATCCAAATACTCAAAAGTCAACTCATAAAAAGAAATACCTATGGCTGGAGCATTTATGCAGAGTTCTCTGGCCAACAGAAGGAAAGTTTTTCCCAGCACATAGACATTCACCTATTAAAAGACAAAAAAAGCATTATTTAAATCTTAAGCCACAAATGTTTTTAATAGCATTTATATGGAAAGGAAAAAAAAAAACGCCCAACTTTGGAAATCTTAAACAACCTGCTTTAAAAAAAATTCAACTGAAGTAATACAAGTAATATTCATAGGTACAGAATAATACTTGGTGCTTGTCAAAAGCTGCACAATTTAGCATTGTAAATCAAAGCGTAGATTTATACTGAAAAAGTTAAAAAAAGTTGTTCATCATGCACTTCAGTAGGCTCAGTGTTGCTCCATAGTACTTGGACAATTTTACAGTTGTCACCTAAGCTCTTACAGCATTAAGTAGACTTTAATAGAATATCAGTATATATAAAGTGTCATTTATCCTGTAACGTAACAAAGCCTGAGCACATCCTCGCAAGTTAGTGCAAATTTCAGCTCTGCATGGTCATGTGAAGTGGGATAATTAAGTATTGCACAAGCACACACCAAACTTTTCCACCACAGCAAGGAGTGGTGCTGTATGCCCCAAGGGTTATTTGTCATTTCTTACTGTTTGGACATTGCCCCATATCACCCTACATTAAAAAAAGATAAATACATAAATTCAGAAAAACCCTAATCCACAGGAAACCTGCTTAAGAGCCAGGGACAGAGCCCTGCTCTCCTCCCCTCCTTCACTGCCGCACTCAGGAGGATGTAAACTGAAGGGAGGAGTTACTCTCTTCGTACTCTGATTTGCAATTTATAGCATAGGCAACTACATTTGTATTTTAAAAGTCTGAGGAAGTTTTCTTTCACTATCTTAAGATGTGTTTTTGTGGTCAGCAAGAAAGGCAGGATATACTTCAGTTCCCGATCAGCCCGAAATGTTCCCACGAAGCTCCATGAGCACCTTGCTCCCCCCAAGGCACATATAAAGGTCAAAGTTAGTATAAAAAAACCCCTTCATCCTCCTACACTACAAACAAATAGATTATTTTTTTTTTTTTTTACTTATTTTTAGGATAGTATATACTCTATTGCTTTCATGTAACAGAACTGGCTCTCTCTTTCCTATGCGAGGATAACAGAAGTGTTTACTGAGCAGTCAATTACACAACCGAGTTGTTGATTATGGTACAAGTCTATAGAAATAAAAAGTCCTGTAACTAAGTATATTCTCTCAGTTTCACAAAAGAGCTTTACCAACGTTAGTTTAAGTAAGCTTTCCTCCCAAGTGTATAGATGCTTCTACCAAGCTAGCAAAAAAAAATCCATATATTTTAAAGAATACATAAATACTGACACATTTTCACCTAGCACTTCAAAAATTTTTCTTCAGGGGAAAGTGATCTTCACATGAATTTTTCTCAAGTTTAAAAAATTTTAAAAATAAGAACCTTCAAAGAAATCCTCAGAATGATCACGTATCCTGGAAGTGACTGCCCAATCAAGTGTACATTATATAATCTTAATTCATTGCCTATTTAGCGGAAAGTATTGAATATGTTCCATGCTTTGTCTGACCAATGGTTGGACTGGTCTAGAAGGTACAAGAATGTAGTCTTAAAAGTTACCATCCTTTTTTTCCTGAAATACCAGACAACACAGAAATACTGTTCTATGGGAAGTAAGTGAACAAAATACATCATTTGAATAAGAAGTACATTTCTTAGGATATAAGTCACCAAATCTTATACAGAAAAATAAGCCCCTACTGAATCTGGCAATTCATATAGGAGTTTGAGAGCACGTGACTTTCCATGGGCCACAGAGACAACAGACATTACTACAGCAAAATATCTGCAGTGTTTCAGTTGGCTTTAGATGCTCTAGATTCACTGCAAGTTTGGAATGGCTTGTTTTGACCTTTTGTCTAGGAAATATTAATATAAAGAGTGGGGGTTTGGCTGTAGTTTCAGCCTTCTACGTTGGCCGACCAAGTTACTATAAATCTTAAGCCTCATCACTTAGATCTCGTTCTGCAAGGACAATTTCACCGCACAAATCAATAAAGTTACTTCAGTGGAGCCAAGTACATATGATGTTTCCATCAGAGACTTCACAAACTCATCTAGTTCTTTCATTTTAGTCTAGAAAAAAAAATAGCCACCTCAAATTCAAACAATTATTTCTCCCTCTGGCTTTTTCTGTCACGACATCCAAATAACTTGATGTGAGTCCCCATCAAACCATGGCACACTCTAACTCCCAAGCAAACTTTCCATAATTGCAATCATCAAAGAACAAATAAATATGATGAGGCATAAAGAAGCAGGGTTTTTTAGTGAAGTTCTAACAATCAAAGTGGGTGCCAAATTAAATCTAAAGCAAAGACAAACGCATAATAAAATTCCCTGATGACTGTTTGTCTTCCTCTCCTTAGCCTAACTAAAAGTCTCCAGATCCATGGTCTACTTGAGCAGTAACGTACTTAAATCTAACCTGCTTTTCCACTTCACCCACATCATCAGTGTTTTATGACCAACTTCAAGGTGCAGGCAGTGTATTTACACAAAATAATAAATTCAAATAGAAATGGTACATCAGGGAATTTCTTTCTTTTGATCACAAGTGCATTTCTTTGCAGTTTCTGGTTACTACCAGTTTAGAAAGAAAGCATAATATACAGTGGATTACATGCTCTATATGGTTTTCCTCATCAAGCTCACAGGTTTTTAATGCCAGGGTAAAGTCACAAAAAGAAACAGGAATACTTAATTGCTTCCATTTTTCCTGGAAAATCCAGGAAAAGAGACATCAGGCCCTCTCAAACAATACACTTCTCATCTTTAAAAGTTACCAGATATTCACAGGTTCTGGGGCATTTCTCATAAATGGGAAACTAAAGATGGCATAAAGCTCACTCAGAAATTTGTAATGGCACTGAACTGCTGAAACACAACATTTAAGAACTTGTGGGTTTAGTGGAAGGCGGCCCTTTCACTAAAATTTTATGCCACTGTCACTAATTTCAACTATTACTCACGCACACATCCTCTGACAGATGAGATATGATGTATAATAGGCATATACATTGAGTCTTTCTTTACTCTCATCATTTGTACAGTTTTTTTGCACTCCATTAAGCTTAGAAATTAAGAGAATTAATTTAGAGGCCTACTTTAATTTCTAGTTCTTTCTTCATTAAGAACTTCTTATAAAAATTCATATACTCCAATCTCTCAAAAGCTTAACGCTCCAAATTTAGAACCATATGACATTTGCATTCATAAAACCTAATTTTATATGAGTCCTTCGAACGATGAATAAACAAAAATGCCCTTCTAAAAGGATGTCTCTGGCTTAGACTTGAATTGGTGCAGCTTTAAAGCTTACCACATCAACTTCAGCCTCTTTTCCCCCTTCTTAGTTTTAAAGGATCATAGTGAAAAACAGTGTTTCCCCAAACTCTCCCCAGTCAAAATTGTCAAAATGTAACAACTGTTTTATGGACTTTCACAAGACTTGTGCTCTTTGTTTGTGTATTTTCATCAGATATTAAAATTTCCTAAACTTGATGTAATCACTAGGTTTGCACATCAACACCTAATACAACAGAGAGTGGTGTCAACTTCTGTCAGAGGGGATATTTAAAAATATCTGCATACCCTCACAGTTTTTACCATATTATTTTACATTCAGTTCACAGAGTAAGTTTACAAACGTATGGACCTGCAACTGAGGTTTTTTGGTTTTGTTTTTGGGGTTTTTTTTGTTGTGTTTTTTTTTTTTTTTAAAAAACAACCAGATTCTTCAGCAGGAAGACATCTTTCAGACAAAAAGTATGTGCTCATCAAGGCACTGCAAGAAAGCAGCTAGTTTTACCCTTAAGTTTTTACAGGAGAACTTCAGATTCTCTAAGATGTTGTCCTTTACCAATAGTTTATTTCTGCTCTTGTTACAGAAAACTTTATATTAGTTAAAAGGGGCATTTCGGGAAGGAATGGCTTCCAATTATTCAATTACATTTTTACAGAAAGATCCTTCTACTCGTTGTACTCTTTGCCCTTCACGGTATTTTTTGGAGACACAGTCTTTTCATTTCACATCTATCAGTCATCAGATGCTGATTTCAAAGGGACACTTCCATAGGGACTCTTACCCTTTCATAATTTCCTCTTGCTTTCACATCATGCCTGATGCGTTCACAAATACCAATATATTTCCACTTCTAGAAATAACAACAAATACCTCGTTTCCAGTAACATGGGAATTCAGCTGTTCATCAGTCTAACACCTTCCAGAATTTTAAATTCTCTTTGGAAAACAGGGAATCTCCCATTCATACAGTTACCAGGTCACAGAGTAGCAAAAAAAAAAAAATAAATATATAATCAAGCTGCAATCATTCAATTAAAGTTTTTGCTTGACCCTAAATTCCATAAATTTATAAGTCATTACAATTTCACTATGAGCAATTTCCAAAAAGGCTTTTCAAGACCATGGTGTGGCATTCTCAAAAAATATTACAAACGGTGACGGTGGTTAAGGTATTCTGTCTTTTAGAAAGACAAAGACCGGGCAGTTGGAACACGATGAGAATTCACACTGTGAAACATCCATGGCTGCTTGCCTAAATAATTAAGCAAGCATGAAAAGCAAATGAGTTTTTAAGGAGAGTGTCTGTTGCTGGGGAAAGAGGCACCTGTGGTTATTTGATTCATTATTAACATTTCTAGTATAGTAATGCCTGAAGGTCCCAACCAGGTTGTTTAAATTAACTCAATCAACATAGCAATTTGCATAGGGGCAATAAAGGCAAATGCAGTCAACATGTTAATAACTTTAAATGAAAAAAGGGTATTAAAAACCGAAGCAAATGAATATAGTCTTTAGAAAATACTGTTTTAGCCATCTCTACACATTAAACTGAAACAACTTATTTTTTGGATCCATATTGCAACCAGAACATTACATTTAACCTCAAAAGACAACACACAAAACTACAAACATGTACCAAACCCAGCTTGTCAGGCTGCAGTTCAAAAAGAGACACAAATCAAAATTAAGCAGCTTCCTCTCACACTATGCTTTAAAGCGTTGCCTTCAGTCTGGGGACTCCAAAGGGAGAGTCTACTTCTGCTAATCACATATGCGGTAGCCCTAGCATTCTTCCTCCACCACCACAGCAGTACAATAAACCATCATCATACCTTCTGTGCAAGAAAGTCAAAGAGTAATTTGTGACAGGCACAGAGGAATCCGGGAGGCCAATGCTGCCTTTAGAAGAAATAAATAAAAACAAGTATCCAAAAATAACCCACAATAAAAATCCTTCTGGGCAAGTACTGTTACTTGACTAGGCAAATTCAAGATAAAGAAACAGGGGGTGAGAGTCGTGTTTTGAAGTGGAAGAGAGACCGAAGGAGAACTAGACCAAGCAAGTACTAGTTACTGATTTTTCAGTACTGATTATTTGTTGTGCCTCCTCCTCCCTTATCTAGAACCACAGTATAGTTCAGGCTGGAATGGTTCCCAGCAGGTCTCCAGCCCAACCTCCTGCTCAAAGCAGCATCAGCTACAAGAAGAGACTAGGTTGCTCAGGATCTCGAAAAAACTTTGAGGGACAGAGACATCAAAACTGCTCTGAGCAACTTGTTCCAACACTTGTCTGTCCTCATGGTGAAAAATCTTTACTTGATATCAAGTCAAAACATCTAATTTTAATTAATTATGTCCATTGGTGTTAATCCCCCTGCTGTGTACTGCTAAAGAGAGCCTGGTTCTAACATCTTTTCAGTAAGCATTAGCCTTATTTAACAGCAGGACACACCAGAAGGCACACTAAAAATTACATTCTACTAGGCTGAAATTGGAGATCAAAGCACTGCCAACACTTCTTCACAAAGTCTTTTATGACCACACTGCAAAGACCATGACACTGGAGAGTACAAGGGGCTAAAAAAGAAACTGCCATTTCCAAGGATGAGAAGGCAGCATTTCCCCACACTGAGATCAAAAACTTTAGCCAAATAGTTCTTCAGGTGCAAGGAATTAAGTGCCCCGAAACACATGAGCGAACCTAAACCATTCAAAAGTTGGGCCAAGGCAAGACAAGCTTCACAACTCTCCTAAACAAGCAAGGCCTGTCACTTAGATTGGACTGACAAAAAAGCAAACAAAAGGCCTGATTACAGACCTCTCTAAAGACTGTATTTGCAAGTAAAATGCAGTATCTGAAAATATAAGCAAGTACTTTCCCTGTCAGAGGCTGATGACTGATCGTCCTTCCAACTCAATCAACATGCAGCATGGCTCCGCTCTGCACGAGGAAGGAGCCTGATTTGTAGCAGTGGTCTGGACGTTTTCACTTCATTTCAGATAATGCTTTAAAGTCTAAATGTACCAGAGGCACACTGAATCGGACAACACTTTCAACAGGAGGTTTCCAAGACATAGGACACGTTTCACCTGAAGATAAAATGGGAGAAAAAAATACCCCCAAAATTGTCCTTCCAATTAAAAAAAAAAAAAAAAAGGCATTTTGGCTTTTTCCAAGATGACGGCAATTTTGAAGCTCCAAAAACTATTATGAAATGTAGCAGTTCTCCAGTGGAACAAGACAAACTCCCACATCTCAGTCATCAGCATAAGAAGAAAACTGATATAACTCTTAAACAGACTGCCATTAACAGCGAAAATTAGTCTCCTCTATTGCTAAGTTTTAGCAGCATACTAAAAGCATATTACACTATAGGGGACAGAATTTTTAATGGAGAATGGGAGACCAAATCCCAAAGCTGCTCAATAAAGATAGGAAGAGAGGTTGTACAAGAGGTACAGACCAAAGCCTAAGAGACCACACTTATGATTTCAACACACACACCCCCTTTTTTTTTTTTTTTTTTAAAAAAAAGCTAACAGAACAGAACAAGAGAGAAAGAACACAAATATGATAGGTCACTAAACAAATACTGAGTTGCGGGTAACAGCAGATTCAAATCTTCTTCATGTTACTTCTACTTCATGTTACTCTCACTTTTCGCTACCACCTTCCTTATGTTGTGAGCTACAGAGGGTGTTGGCTCTCCCAGCGCTTGCAAGACATCAGCTGAAGGTCACTGATATGGAGGATGCCATAAGTGGGATGGAAAACGGCACAGCAAATATTGTCTCCAGCTGCAAGATGGTAAAAGGAAGCAGTGGATGACCTTTTTCACAGGCTTTCATTTACCCTTCTTGCTGGCAGCCGGAGTTACAAGGTTCATTTTTTGTTTTGCTTTTAGATGAAGCAATAAACTAAAGGTTGGTATACTTCCCCCCCCACCCCCGCCCAAATACATAAAAATCTATTTCAAGGCATTCTGTAATTCACTCAGTAGCCTCTATGAAGACACTTCATAAGGATGTTTCATTTGGTAACTTTCTTCAAAAAAATTCCTGCAGTCAGCTGATTAGCAGCCCTGCAGGTCACTTCGCCTCCTGCGCAGCAACTGAGCTGCATCAAGTAGAAAATTCTGAAGAAAAATCTCAAAATTTGCTATTCACGTCTAAGCAAGAGTTGGCGAAGGTCAGCAGTAACCCATTTCAAATGTGATTTTTTTTCTGATATAAAATGGACGACTTTCTCATTTTGGTGGACCAGCATTATGTATTTTGTATAGATGAGTCTGAACAAGATAAGCATTTTGGAAAGATAATACCACTGCTACTACTAGCACCACCAACCTTTCTTTTCCTTTAGTGATATTCACATCCCAGTTTCAGGATGGGAGTGCTGTCCTTGAAAGAAAAAGGTATTTCAAAGTAATAGTACAGTCTATTAGATGGCTATCCTTTTCTTTCAAACTAATTGCTTTTCTTTTTTTATGCACATGACCTGTGAGCAAAGGCTGATCTAAAGCAGAACATTCCTGAAGTTGTCTGCCTCGGGTGGCCATAAATGTTTTGCCACCATCTTGAAAAGCTCTTTTATACATTCTTAATCAGGACTTTCTGGCTAGCTACAGTTAACAATAACGTTTAAGATTCCTGTTTGCTCAGATTCACCTTAAAGAAGCTATAAAGTAAAGCACATCAGAAGTCTTCACAGTTAAATATGTTAATACAGATCATGACACCTAATGCATTTTTCCTCTTTCCAGGGTTGATTATTTCCCTGCTACTAATCTATTTCTGGCTCTTCCCATCTCTTCGGTTACCCCTCTTTAACCTTTTGGTCCTCTCCTGCCCCATCTCGACACCTTTTCTGGCTGGAATGTACAGAGGGGAAAAGACAAATCATTCGATCTTTCTGTCTGTTCCCACTGACAATACAGCTCTTCTTTTACAGGTACAATACCTTTCTTGTTCTTCCTCACATTGTGTGACTGTTCTTCACATTACTGTGATCATTCTATTTCATAACAATCACCATGCAAAAATCACCCGTGTTTAAAAGGAAATAAACCTTCCATTCTACACATGCAGTATTTGGTTAGAAGTAATCAAGATAATTGAATGAGAGTTTAGGAAAGAGGAAAAAAGTTACTAATTTTAAGAATTAAAGATTCATGTGATGATTGCAATTCCAGCAGACTGCTTCAAGCAATAAATAGTCTTCAGAGGGATGCCATTTACCAAGACAGCTGGGAGGACAAAAATAGATGCAACTAACCTACTCACATTGTATGTAAAACAGTTGTAACATAGAGAATGAGGGTCAGACAGCATATGTCAGCAGAGCTTTCTATTTCCACATACAGAGCAAGTACATATTTCTCTCAAAATATATTTTATAAAACAGGTCTCTCTAGTGCACTAACCCATTTACACAGTATTACCTACCAAAAAAGTTATTTCTGTCTTCAACAACTGTTGTTTTAAAAATGTGTAACGTCTGACCCTGTGCCATTGCAGTGACTCTGAATCCTGATGAAAGGATCATGCTAACTCTTGATGTGTTATTTGCCGCATTAAAAGCAAAAATATTTGTTTGACATTTAATTTTACTGAACAATTACTCAGATTTACAAACCCAGTGATTTTCCAATTCAGAATTTTTAGAGAAAAATTAAAACATCCCAAACAGCCCATGCTGACAGCTCTTTACTTGCAATTAATCTTAAACTTTAACAATTCAACAAAAGTTTCAAATAAAAAAGGATACAATACCTGAAGAAGGTCACTGAGGTCAAGTAACATGTCTGTGAAGAAGTCAAGGAATATACATGCTTGTTGAACGTGACAGTGTTTCTTAATTTCATTAGCAACACCAAAAAAGGAAGAAATAAACCCAAGTTTAACTGTCAAAGAAACCAAATACGGACTAGGTACTTGGATGCACTACTTCTGCTAACATGCAGCATCCAGCTAACAGTTCAGCTCCCCAAAAAATCCCGCCAGCACCCGCTGCGTTTACTGTACGAGTTGTCTCTGTGGAGTGATGGTCTCAAAGAACACCTTGTGTGACTTAGAATACTCACCACATACTGCAGCCTACGAAAGCCCCAATGATAACAAAACCCAACAATAGCAGCAAGACAGAATACTCTTATTACATTCCATTTAAGAATATAAAGCATCATCAATCTCGTATGCCAGCTTCAGAGCACAGGATCCCAGAAAAACAGATGAAAGAGCAAGCTACAAAAACTGCAGTAAGCTTCTTTTGTCCTCTTCTATGAGGACCTGTCAAAGAAGTGGGAAGAGAAAGCGGCTTTGGCAACTCTCTTCTCTGACCAAGCAAATCAGCTGTCACCTTTGAGTTTTCACTCCCTCCATCATATCCCGTGCTGCTGCAAAAATATCAGGTCACCGTCTACTACTCATTATAGGCACACTTGGAACTCATAATAGCTAAGAGCAAGCCAAAACCACTGCAAGTTTCCATTGCATTTTACTGAAAGTAAGCATACTTATAAATACATTGTCCTAACAGTATCTAAAAAGAAGAAAACCAAGCCCCATTAAGCTTAAGGTGCAAAGGTAGCCTTCTCGCTGCTATCAAACTAACAAACACACGCTGGATCTCCTATCAGCTACTCAGGTGTGGCTCACATGTATTAAAAGGGTTCCGGTTTTACCATTAAAAGGAGCGTCAAAGTAAAGTGTGAGAGAAGGCGGGGGGGGGGAAGGAGAGAGAGGCAGGCAAAGACGACATGTACGCAGGGGTGTATGTGCGTTTATGTATGTAGCAATGTGTTAAGAAATCCAGTATTAAAGCAAAATACAGGGACGTCAGTATAGTTTGGTACATCGTGGTAACACAAGTATTAGCGTATGTTCTTCTTAAAGTATGCCAGACTAATATAGTACATGTTTCTCCTAAGCATTATCAGCCGTGGAAGGAGAGCAATTCAGATAACGTAATCAGTTCATACATAAACATTTTTATCCTTGAGCATTTGTATCCTTAGTTTGCATTTGAAACTGGATGAATTTAGTACTCCAAATTTGTTACAAAATTCAATACATTATGTTAATATTATTTGGTGACAGTTAATTTTAGCATTAAAAAAAACACAGCATAGTGGGATATTTAATTAGCTGAAAACTTAGTATGTCTCTGAAAAAAATCCAAAATCCATTATAGATAATATTATGCAAGACGTTCAAGTAACCTTAAATTTAAACACAGTAAGGATATTGCTAACAAAAACAATCCGTAAAATATAGAACTTGCAAATCTACACAGAGCAATACTGAATTCAATGCAAATTTTTGGGAAAAGAAGTGAGAAAGGAGAAAATGGAAAGACTTTAACAATGCAATTGCCAAGGAACCATAATAATCATCAGCTCATCAAACAGATCTAGAAAGAAATCACTACGCCAATTTTACGCTTGAGAAATATTCGAGGTCTGAAAATGTTCCTAGCTAGTTACTGACCTGAAGTGTCTGGTTATTCTATGCCCACCTTGAGATACCTTCACCACTGACATAACTTGTAACTCATACCTGATAGGTTTCGTCACAATTTAGGAAAAAACAACAACAAGAAAATCAAAACCAAACAAAAAACCCCAAGCAAACTAACAAACTAACAAAAAACCACCAGAAGAAAAGCAGCAGGTTATTGAGTGAGCAACTGAGTGGTCCCGGAGTCTGAATGCTGTTCCTGGAGACAGAGGAGGAGTCAGAAAGAGCGTCACTGCCAGACGCTAATTCGGATCTTAGGTGAGCCAGAGCGCTACTTTTCTCACCCAGGCATTTCAGTTACGGTCATGAAATCTGTGTTCTTCATTCTCCTCAAACTGTTAAAAACACTTTGGTGGAAGACATAAAGTTAATAACACATTACAAGTGCTCAGGCTTTATTACTGTAAGGAAAAAACGAACAAAACACACCACCACACCTTTTTGTCCAAGTAAGAAGAAACAGAGAGCACTTGCATGCATTTATAACGACACAAGATTAGAGCTAAGAAGCTGGAAAATTCGCTTGCAGGGTTCAGGCAACTCTGAAGCAATTTTGAGCTACTCTATAGATGCTTTAACATACAGTTGCTTTTCTCCTTAGAGAAGTTAGTTCAAGTGTCCACTGAAATTGTAAGCAAAGGTCACAGTAAAAATGTGGCATTTCTGGATTTCATTTAAGGTAGCCTCCAGCAGTCTCTCTCCCTGATGAGACGTGTAGCTGCTACAGTGAAGCCAAAGCAAGGGGAAACTTGAGTCATGCAGTAGCAATGGGTTGGCCTTTACTGTGAATATTGTGAGCACAATTATCAGCAGGAAGTAGTTGTAAAAACAGGCAGTTGTTTTCAAACTCCTTTTCAGAGTTGGAACAGTTCAGGAGAACGTACAACAACAGCTGAAACCAGCAGATAATACTTAATATGTATTCAAAAATTATACAATCATAAGATAAATGTTTTCTTTGAAGCCAAAAGAAAACAATGATAATTTTACATATGGAGACTGCTAGCACATGGAAAAGTTCTCAAAGGGATAGAAAGCTAATGATATTGTAGATATACACATACAAACATAACAGAACATAAACACAAGAGGCCTTAGGTTATAAATGCACACAATTTAAAAAAAAAAGTGAAAAGTAAAAAGCGTTAACAGTTTCAACTGCTTTTCCTTTGCTGTTCATTCTTCAAGCTAATTTTCACCAAGGTATGCAATTGACTGTCCATCACTAGAAACTTTTAAATCAAAATGAGATGCGTCTAAAGGCTTTACTTCAAAAGACTTCATTTAAGGGAATCCTTTGACGAACATGATGCAAGAGGTCAGACTGAGTGACTAGAACACTCCTTTGCTGCCTTTATAATCTAGTAATCTGTGGATAATGTGAGAGCACGATGAATCACAGCAATAATGATCTCATTCTCAGCACCAGAGGAAACAAAAGTTCATGATGAAATGAATAGTACCGGAAACCTAAAACCCAAAATACCAAAACAAGCATGCATTTGTCCTTCAGATAGACCTACATTTTACATATTCCAGCAATCCTGAAGTACTTATATGTAGCGAAATCCCCTTGGTTTTCCGTATTAACACTTCCCAGGAGGCAAACCTGCCATTTGCCAAAGTTATATACAGAGATGCAGGAATAAATTGTGGAAGATGCTTTTAAAATAACAACTACTATTTACAACACAGTAGTTGCCCCTCCTAAAAAAATTAATAAATTTTTAAATAAAATATTTATTTTAGTGTCTGACAATCTACAATAATCAGGAAACCTTCAAACAGATTATTTCGTGCTACTGTGTCAAAATTCTTCCACTACATAGCATGTCATATCTGGCAGATACAGGCACATATGAACAGCGCAGAAAGATAGAGTCTAGTATTTATTTTAGTTAGTTAGTTTTCATGAGTTACCCCCAGAACTACTTTTTTTTTTTTTTAAAAAAACTTATTTTCAGAAGTTTACTACAAGACCAGCCACACCACAGAAAGAGGATTAATGCCAAGGAATGGTGACTGCAAGCCACTCAGCAGAAATCTGACATCCGTAAGAGCCATGCTGTCCACTAATGAACCATTACCTTTTTTCAGTTGAAGCTAAAATGCTTTCTGTTTCTAACAAAAACTAAAGGCAGATCCATTAAATGTATAAAATATTTAAATATAATGCCCCTCTCTGTATTCAACAAGAGCAATTCAGCTGGCTGCAAACAAAAAAGTAAAGCTTAATAGGAAATCTGACTGAAAAAAAAAAAATTAAAACTTTTTTTTCTCAAGTCCTAAATGAAATGAAATATTTGCATTTTCAATGTTACAATTCTGTATAAGCTACATAAGAGATGGAAGCTTCCCAGAAGCACTTACAGTAGCAAACACAGGGAGGTAAGACAAAAGGGAGGGTGGACATATAGAATGGTTCGAGTTGGAAGGGACCATAAAGATCACCTAGTTCCAACCCCCCTGCCATGGGCAGGGACACCTCCCACTAGACCAGGCTGCTCAAAGCCCCATCCAGCCTGGCCTTGAACACTTCCAGGGATGGGGCATCCACAACTTCCCTGGGCAATCTGTTCCAGTGTCTCACCACCCTCACAGTAGAGAATTTCTTCCTAATATCTAATCTAAATCTCCCCTCTTCAAGTTTAAAACCATTACCCCTCATCCTATTGCTACACTCCCTGATAAAGAGTCCCTCCCCAGCTTTCCTGTAGGCCACCTTTAGGTACTGGAAGGCCACTATAAAGTCTCCCTGGTAGAACTGGAGTGATACCAGGGTGAAAAGCTAGTGACAGCATTTGGCTGGCCCTGAACCCTGTTTCCCACCTTTCAGTTCAACATCCAATTCACAAACTTCCCTTTCCAGATTTTCATACACCAAGTGATTTCTGATTATGACTTATCACAATTATATCTCTGCCGCTTTACAAACTTTCACCATTTAATTAGCAATTAATTAAAACTGACTGACAGCACTAATCGTTTAAGGTAAACATTTCTCTTCCCACTGACACTGAACTAAAACAATTAGAAAATAATAACCAAAACCAATTCTTTTGTAGAAAACTAATTTCTGATAACTCTAATAAAAGCTTTGCCTCGAGGCTGAAATCCTACAGAACCAGTTTCCAAAGTTTCTCAAGTTTGCAATTCTCTCTGTGCAAAGAGGTCCACAGAGCACACGCTGCATTTAACAAATCAAACTGGTAGTACAAATGCCATTTTCATAAAAGGCTAACTTTACTTATGTGTAGGTTAAATGCACGAGCAAAAAAAAAAAAAATAAAAAAATGAACTGCATTTTGGTCTGCGGGGTTTTTTTCCCTTCTTTGCACACAGCTGCATGTCTGTATTTCATAAAACTGTATTTTTCTATTCTGTATTCTAAAATCCCCAACTAAAGGACAAAACGCAGTGCCACACTCCTCCCCCCGGTAAATCAGGCTGTTTCTCTAGCAGTTCCCTTTCAGCACGTGCAAGGCCTCTACCTTCATAGATAAGACAAAGTTAACAGCACTAATTCAGCATCATACAACCACCTGGGTAGATTATTAAAAAAGGTAACAGGCATTTTGGGCTGCACTCAGCCTGCCTGATTTCATGGCGTTAACTCAAAGGGTCAGGAGTGTAGCTTTCTGGCTCACTCAAGTTCTGAGTTAGCCTGACACCAGTTCTCCCCTCCTGTATCTCCAGCGTCTGTAGACAAAATCTAGGGCAACTGGGCTGCCGACTGGCACCACAGCCGGCTAGACTGGATGGATCCAACGCCTGCGAGCTACATTAACCTTCAGACTCCCCAATGCACATTCAGTTCAGTCTTTACTAAATTAATGGTGTAGCTTTTCTTAATAATTGTCTTCAGAGTCATTCCCATTTAGAGGAACATTTTCAAAAGCACGCCAGGCCAGCTGAATATGCAGCGAGCGTTCAGCACTTTTGAAAACGCTGCCCTTGGAGAATACGGTCTTCAAAGGATTAGGGCTAGGCTGTATTCCTAGTGTTACTGACTTCACGTAAATAACCTGCTTTGTAGAATATTGCAAAGTATTTACACAGTCGCACGTAAATTTATAATGCAGTGCAACACAACCCAAAAAAGTAAAAAAAAAAAAATATTTCTTGTCCCAAAAATGCTTGTTCAGTCAACTCTCAATTATTCAAGATACCAGATGGATAAAATATGCAAAGAATATTTGTACTAAGCTACTGAAAGATAATCTAGTTAGTATATTAGCTTTCGGAAAAGAAAATTTAGGCACAGAATCAAAATGTAAATATTAATTTAAAAGAAAATTTAGGCACAGAATCAAAATGTAAATATTAATTTAAAAGTTTTGAGAGACATGAGGTTAATCTTCAACCTGGATGTGACCATGTATAAATAACAGTTGGCTATATTCAAACAACAAAAAGTCTCCAAACAAGAAAGAGAGACCCCGTAAGAGAGACCCCGTCCCCTGAACAGTAAATTGAACAAGCGGTGGTGAGGGAAAACAAGAGAGGTTGCTAGGAGAAGGAAGGTTTAAGGAAGAACTTAAAAGAAGACCGGGGCTGGCAGACAAGAATGGGAGAGAGGCACCAGGAAAGGAGCACAGCTCAGGCTGCAAGGGAAAAAGAAACAAGAGTAAATAGTAAAATCACTGCAGAAAACATCCTGTGTCTGAAAAGAGTTCAAACACATAATCAGGTATGAAATTGCACAGTCCAAAAATCTGCAAAGAATAACCATTTGATAATAAAGTGGGCGTAAAAGGCGGCAGCTGGGAAGGAGGACACCAATAGTAAAGATTTAAGTAAATGTAAAGGAGTTCAGTTCTCTCTCTTTTCCCCGTGGACAAAGTCTGTAAAGGTTATGACTCTTGTACCAACAGTGAAAGAAAAGTTTCACAAAACTCAGAGGGGCAGATTTGGAAGAACTATTCTGAGATGACAATCAGGTATTCAGCACAGCAGCAACACACACATTTGGAAACAGGAAGCAGCTAGCTGAGACAGAGAAGTGGCAGAAACTCGAAGGAGAGAAAAATCACTGCCTGCTCAGAGGTGGCTAAGGAAAACCAGCACCGCCATGAGCCGGACACTCTGCTTTTCAGAAAACTCCAAATGGAAGAGTTTGGAAAGATGCAAGAAAAGAAAAAAAGAAAAGAAAAACAACCACAAACACAAACAACAAACCCAAACCAGAATATTCTCTACCAGCCTGCTCCAAACTGACTTGATTCTGACCCATTACCACCCCCTTCCCTGGGCTGCTATTTGTGCAGCAACGTGGCAAACCAGCCTAGGGAACTGTCTGAAATAAATATTTTTTCTTTTTTTTTTTTTTTTATTTTGGCCTGTTTTCAGCTGGATTAACTCCCCAGTTCGCATGTAACTGCACAAACACCTGGGCTGATAGAAGGCAGGGGACGGACTGGGGGAGGGCTGAGCAGGCAAGGGCAAAGCAAGACGACTGACTTTCTGAAGCCATTACCAGCTCACACTGGCTTAAAGCATTCATCAGAATTAGAGCCTGAGACAATCTCTCAGTCACCCATCCCACCTTCTTAAATTTCCCTTTAAAGTAACACTGTTTGCAGAGTTCTCCCCGGCTTGCTCCAAAACACAAGGACCTACCTTATCTGAAAGGGAAACCTAAAAACAAATAAGGAGCAAAAGCCTGAAGACTAACTGCTTTATAGTAAACTGAAAATCTTACAAAACTGATAACATGTTCCTTGTTTTAAGTACATACACAGTTCCTGCGTGAAAATTCATCATAGTACTGCTCTGGTTTACCCACAGTAAACACCCAGCCATACTTTTCAAAAAGTAGCATTACAGTGCTCAATTAGACCAGAACAAAACCCAATTCTGTAGATACAGAATGTTTTACATTTTCCATGCTCGAAGCCCAGCGTTACATCTTTGCTTTCATGCCCATACTGAGTCTAATGCACTGGTATTAAGTGCTCCTTGGAGAATTATCTCAACAGACCTTTGCTGGGATGGGGGCGCAGCAGCTGCTGTAGCCAGCACTGGGACATGGCAGAAACTCAGACGCTGCTTTCCTGCCAGTTATCAGTGAACTTGATTTATCCATGCATAGGCATTATCTAATATTTCACACGTAAAACAGTGCCACTTATTTAGCAGCAAGTTTCTGACACATAAGCCTTTGTTTTTAAAAAACAGTATGGCTTCAAAAATAAATTAATTTCATCCCTGTCATTCTCAGGCTGCTGACTCCTTAATGGCCTTTGGCGGCAAGTCCAACAATCAGATGTGTTCAGTTTCCCATTCTCAAAGGCCTTTAAGAGAATCATATCAGCATGTGTCATGTAAGACAGTGACAGAATAAACCCTTCTGTATCAGATTCCTGCAGGCACATACCTGTAGAAACGTCTCTCGTTATTTTAACTGGATACTTGCTGCCATGCACCAAAGGGGGCCCTTGCGTTCAGAAAGCAGGCAGTACAGGAATACCTTTTCCCCTAACGGTTATTCCTGTTGATCAGAAGACCTCACCTCGGCAGAAGAAAGAGCTCTCTGCATTCCCACCCTCCCTTACACCTGCAGTACTCCATCGGAAAATTGCAGGATTAATGGCTTCATGGATGTGGCCAGCTCTCTCCTGGGGCAGGGACTGAGCAACACTTTCACAAATGCTACCAAGCTGTTAATTACTAGTTAATTACTAGTCTTGTAGTAATCAAAGCAAGTTTGATTAAAGACATTAGAGTAACTCACGACAACTTCCCCAATCGCCTGCCTTTGTTACAGAACTTAAACGCAGCATGGAACTGAAAACTGGGCGCTTAGGACTAGATTATCAGCAGTGCTTGGAAGTCAGGACAACACACCACCTACACACGGACGGAACTCCTCAAAGCAGTCTGGTTTAGTAGTTGTCAATAAAATAAATAGGAAAACATGGAGCTAAGCTGATGCGCCACATTGATGGGACAAGAAATCCTCAAACCATGCTTTCACTTTAAGAAATGCCTACACTAAATATAAAAAAGGATTTCTACACATTCACTGTAGCAGAAACTTACATAAGTCATAAGAGCAGAGAGATACACAGAATTTGATTTTTATTACACAGATACACATTTTTGAAACTGGGATTGCATTATAGTTCATAAACAGCAGCTTATCCCAAATGAGTTACTAATAAAGCATTTTACCAAATATAGAATAATGCATCTTGCACAGGCTATCCTTTAGAGTACCACCACAAGAGTCTTCAAGGGCAGTTTATTTAGCAGTATAGGAGTAGAAAACGCACATTACCTCCTTGGACAGTTATCCAGGTATCCTGGGATATGGTAACATACAGAAGCAACTGAGTTAGCATGCTTGAATTTACCAACCTGGGGACAAGATGCAATATGCAACCATGTCTTTCACTTCTATTTCACAGCAATGCACAAAGGAGAGATTACCTTAAACTGTCACCAGCAGGGTGAGAAGATACCTTTACTTCCTGACAACCCAACTGAACAGAGCTTAAGAAGAACTAAAAAAAAAAAAAAAACAAAACCAAACCAAAACAAAAAACTGCAATAGCTTTTCTAACTTTAAAAACATTAAAAAAAAATTTTATATACCTTTCAGGACTAGAGACAAGTGATGCATCATATTTTGAAATTGATCCAATTCTCAACATGACACGTTGCCCTTCAAGGACATAATATACCAGATTTTAAATTTAAAACAAATTTATGTCTTGAAAAGTTGCCCCTAGAAAAAGATTAAATTTGGTCCTTGAACAAGTATAATACAGCAGGTGGAGGGAGGAGTTTACGTGGCATAGAAGAAAGACAACGTATCTGAGATTTTAAAAGTAGCTAACTTTTCAGAGAGTTCAATAACGAGAATAAATCTTTGAGATGATCTATTGAGCAGGGAAAATACAGTCACAGGCATTTGATACACTTGGTATTTTCATAGAATCATAGAATTGGAAGGGACCTCTGGAGATCATCTAGTCCAACCCCCCTGCCAGAGCAGGGTCACCCACAGCAGGTTGCACAGGAACGCGTCCAGGTGGGTTTTGAATGTCTCCAGAGATGGAGACTCCACCACCTCTCTGGGCAGCCTGTTCCAGTGCTCTGCCACCCTCAAAGGAAAGAAGTTCCTCCTCATGTTGAGATGGAACTTCCTATGCTCAAGTTTGTGCCCGTTACCTCTTGTCCTGCCGCTGGGCACCACTGAAAAGAGCCTGGCCCCATCCTCCTGACACCCACCCTTTAAGTATTTAAAAGTATTGATAAGATCCCCCCTCAGCTGTCTTTTTTCCAGACTGATGAGACCAAATCCCTCAGTCTTTCTTCATAAGAGAGGTGTTCCAGTCCCCTAATCATCTTGGTAGCCCTTTGTGCACCCTCTCCAGCAGTTCCCTGTCCTTCTTGAACTGGGGAGCCCAGAACTGGACACAGTACTCCAGATGCGGCCTCACCAGGGCAGAGTAGAGGGGGAGGATGACCTCCCTTGATCTCTACTTGCCACACTCTTCTTGATGCACCCCAGGATGCCACTGGCCTTTTTGGCCACAAGGGCACATTGCTGGCTCATGGTCATCCTGATGTCCACCAGGACTCCCAGGTCTCTTTCCACAGAGCTGCTCTCCAGCAGGTCAGCCCCCAACCTGTACTGGTGCATGGGGTTATTCCTCCCCAGGTGCAGCACCCTACACTTGCCCTTGTTGAATTTCATAAGGTTCCTCTCTGCCCAAATCTCCAACCTGTCCAGGTCTCTCTGTATGGCAGCACAGCCTTCCGGTGTGTCAGCCACCCGCCCCAGCTTTGTGTCATCAGCCGACTGCCCCTTGGTGAATCCATGTTGAGTACTTCTGATAGCTTTCTTTTCCTCCACATGCCTTGAGATGACGCCCAGAACAAGCTGTTCCATCATCTTTCCAGGGATGGAGGTGAGGCTGACCAGCCTGTAGTTCCCCGGCTCCTCCTTCTTGGCTTTTTTGAAGACTGGAGTGACATTGGCTTTCCTCCAGTCCTTGGGCACCTCGCCTGTTCTCCAGGACCTCTCAAAGACAATGGAAAATGGCCCAGCAATGACTTCCGCCAGCTCCCTCAGCACTCTCGGGTGCATCCCATCGGGGCCCATGGACTTGTGAATATCTAATTGATCCCTCACTCGATCCTCCTTAACCCAGGGGAAGTCATCGTCTTTCCCCGTTACCTTCCCCGAAGCCTGGGACTCCTGAGGGCTGGGCCAAGCAGTAAAGACCGAAGCAAAGAAGGCATTCAGTAAGTCCGCCTTCTCCGCATCCTCCGTCACCATGGCTCCTGTCTCATTCAACAGTGGGCCCACAACTTCTCTGGTCTTCCTTTTGCTTCCAATATACTTGTAGAAGCCCTTCCTGTTGAGCTTGACATCCCTAGCCAGGTTTAATTCCAAGGCAGCCTTGGCTTTCCTTGTTTCATCCCTGCACGCTATGGCGGCATTCTTGTAATCCTCCCAAGGGGCCAGTCCCTTCTTCCACTTACTGTAAACTTCCTTCTTCCACTTGAGCTTTTTCAGAAGCTCCCTGCTCAACCATGCAGGTCTCCTGCGTCCCTTGGCCAATTTCTTTCTCTTAGGGATGCACCGATCCTGAGCTTGGAGGAAGTGGTCTTTGAATACCAACCAGCTTTCTTGAGCCCCTTTGCCTTTCAGAGCCCTAGCCCACGGGATCTCTCCAAGCAGTTTCTTGAAGAGGTCAAAGTTAGCCCTCCTGAAATCCAAGGTTGTAATTTTACTTCTTGTTGTTTTGTGCATAGTACTCATGATCCTGAACTCTATCATTTCATGATCACTACAACCTAGGGTGCCCCCAACCTTAATGTCCTCCACCAGTCCCTCTGTGTTTGTCAGTACCAGGTCCAGGAGTGCTCCTCTCCTCGTTGGCTCCTTTACCACCTGTGTCAAAAAGTTACCATCAATGCACTGGAGGAGCCTCCTGGACTTTATCTACACGGAAGGGTGGGAAATACTTTATCTCCTTTATTTTATCTACACAAAAGGGTGGGAAATAAAAACTTTTCTTTTGGAATCAATTTTTCCTAAGAAGTTGAAAAGCACAGAGCCCAGAGGGACTCTAGGCTGTGCCTCAGGACACTGGGTTTCTGTTTCCATTTTTGCCACTGCCCCACAACAAACACTTCACCTTTCTTCATCATGTTTTTATAATGAAGACAACAGTTTTCTCTTCCTTGGTTAAATGCTCTGAAATCTTCTGATTATCTTACTATCGTAATACACACATTTTGGCTCTGGGGTCCCCAAGTCTCTCCCAAAGAGTCAGAGAAACAAGCTTTAAAGAAGCATTGTCGCTATAACCTCCCAGTAGGTAACTAATATGGTCAACAGTTATTTTTCAGACCATCTCCCTGCCTTTGAAAGACCCATGCTACATCCTGTCTTAATTCAACATCTTAACTTGTGAGTTTATGATATGCAAACCAACATAGAGATTTGTCCCCCTGTCCAAAACACACAAAAAAAGGGCTCAAGAGTTAAGTGACATCCTGAGCTCCTCGTAATAAAGAGATGCAATGCGTATCACAGATTCAGTCCCTCCTTTCAAGTATGCCAGTCCTAATTTTCATGCCTCTATTATCCAAAACACATCGCTAAGAATCTCCTACAATAACTTTAAAATACTTTATTCAATTTAATATTTAATTTGGTTTTGCAACAATTTGCTCTAAAAATCACTTCATAAACACACAGATCAATTCTCAGTGTTAAAAAAGATAAAGCAAGCGTCAGCTCCTTGTTTACTGGTTACTCATCTTTATGAGGGGAACCTTAAGGAGCAAAAGGAAAACCCTTTATTAGGGCAAGGCGTGGGGTGGGGGGGGGAGAGGAGGGTAGGAAGCAGCCAGAATATCCTACTGAAAACTCAGAGGCCTTCAGTAAGCAATCCGTTGCAATTCTCCGCTTGTTGTGGTTACCACAATTCTGTTGGCATTACTGTCAGTATTTACTACCCTTCAGTAGGAACTCCCAAAGCATCAGAAGACAATGTTGCACAGCATCAATTAGTGAACACACTGAAGTTAATTTACTTGCAAATGGATTTCTCGCATTCTTAAAAGTTAACAACCTTCAATAAAGGGTTTTAATCAAGATGGAAAATGAGGAATATTTTCCTGAAGTGTCATTTTAAACTTTTATCCCTGCATTATCTTCTTTTGAATGCTGTAGCAACGGCAAGCACTTATCTCATGTCTCTTACAGCACAGAGACTGCTCTTTCATTATCAGTTTTTAAGAACTTGCAAACTTATCTCAGCTGCTGGAATTCTTCATGAGAAGAAAAAAAAAAAAAAAGAAAATCAGCAGTGATGTACATATCATCTGCCTCTGGGAAAATAAAAATTGCCAGTGATATGCTGGGAAAGATCTCTTTAGACTCCTTTCACAGTCTTGCAGCAGTTTTATTGTAACCAAGCAGTGTAATTTCAAATAACATTCTACAGCATGCTGACGGCAAGCTCCTAAAATACAGCTCTGCTCTGAACAACAACCGAGAATGCTATTGTGGGTCTCGTGTTTACAGCTGCTCACTGATTGTGTCATATTTGCAAAGCTTTCAAGAAAAAAGATAACTTTTTTCCCCCCACTGCTGAGACTTACAAATTCAGCCTAGGATTTTGGTAAGAAGCTTAATACAACACCAGAGTTAGTGAGCCTGCAGAACTTGATCCTCGTCACAATTTTAGCTAAAAATTTCAAGTGTTTTAGCCAATATACTTGGAAAAGTATATTCCAAGGTCTTAGCAAAATCAAATGGGAGAGTAAATATGCAGAACAGAACTCCCAGATTCTAAGAGGTAGCATACTACTGTATGAGGTATAGATGCACATGGGACATAAACGTATCCACATCATGCTACTGCCATGATGAGCAAGTCATATTGCTTTCCCATCTGTGCCTCAGTTTTTCCAAGCAGAAGATGGGGGTTGTAACACTAACCTTTACCATAAAATGTTATAATTCTACACCACCATCACCAGGACCCTCAGCTATGAGGGAGCAAACTGGAGTTACAGTCCTGCTGCCAGAAATGTTTACATATTAGGTCATTATAATCATATATAATAAATACATTTGTAAAAAAAAAAAAAACAACAAACCAAAACACAAAGAAACACACAAAAATAACCTGAGAGAAGGAAACTGAACCAGGTATACACCCTCTGGTCGTTCACCTAGAAAAGCTTCTCCTTGTTTGCTCTTCTCCTGGCCCCACAATTCTTGTGTTTCAAATTGCACAGCAATACCAGCTTCAAAAGGAGAACAGGCAGGGCTTGGCCCTGACTACCCTCTTGGTTTTTAACTCCCCTTAAGAAAGCAAATCCGTGTTTTCTGTGAGTCAGGAAGGGGATTTAGTCACCAGCTCTAAATAAATAAATGAAAAAGAATCAAAGAGCACCCCTTCTTGTGTTGCCCATCAGAAGACATACGGCTCTGGACTCTGAGCAAAGAGAAATCCTCCATACAAAGCACTCGCCAAACAAACTGCTGAGTGAAAAGACAGTTCAGGTGCACCCCCGAGCAAAGTGTCACCTACCCATCAGTTTTACATGGCACCCTAACCAACCCAGGCTCATCGGAAACTGGCACTGCGGTGGATGCTGCTCACCTTGACTTCAGCAAAGCTGAAGACGTGGTCTGCAATGGTGTTCTTAAAGCCAAATTGTTGAGACATCATGGTTTGCTAGCTGGCCTAGAAGGTAAGCACAAAATTGGTCGCATTGCCAAGTTTGAAGGGCTGTGATTAATAGTACAAAGTCCAACTAGCAGACAGGTACTACAGGGATCCCTTGGGGGAAACGCTGTCTCAATTAGCAATGAGACAGGAAGGCAGAAGGCACCCTAGGCAAGCATGCAGATGACACCAAGCTGAGGGAGCAGTCAATACATCAGAAAGTGGAGCTGCGATTCAGAGGGATCTTAGCAAGTTGGAGAACCAGGCTGACAGGAGCTGCATCTGTCTTTGAACTTCTTGAAAAGTCTCACACCTAAGACAGAATAACCCCTTGCTACAGCACAGGCTGGGACTGATCAGCTAAGGAACAGTTTGCACAGAAGGAGCTGAAGGTCAGCAGCATGCTCTTGCATCAAGAAAGACCAAACACATACTGGTATTCACAAAAGTGCAGCCAGCCAGTTGAGGGAAGTGGTCATTCCCCTCTATTCAGTGCCTATGAGGCACGTTCAAGTCTAGGTTCTTAAATACAAACTTCAGTACCCTAGAATGACTACATTGGAGAGCCACTGAGATGGTTGAGGAGCTGGCACACGTGAAGAAAAGCTGAGAGAGCTGGACTTGTTCAGCCCTGAGAAGCGAAGGCTTTAGGGGAGATCTAATGCTGTCTTAACTACCTAGTGAGAGGGGTGTAGAGAATACGGAGCCAAGTTCTTCTCAGACACACACAGAGAGAATGAAAGACAACAGATGCAAGTTGTAGCAAGAGGAAATCTGGTTAGATATTAGGAAAAAAAAAATCTTTGCCATGGAGGTAGTAAAACACTGCAATAGGGTGCCCAGAGAGAATATGGCATGTCAACTGCTAGACTTAACCAACACTCAACCAGGGCAGGGCTTCAGCAACCTACTGAGGATGTGAGCAGGGAACTGGAGAGATGACCTCCAGAGGCCACTTCCAATCTCTACAATCCTACATAGGACACAGGCTTTCTGGATTGTCTCCTCTGTATTTCGTCATCTTCAGATATATTGTCTACATAAATGTTTCCCTGTATGTGCCACACCTTCTCTGACTGGTGGAAAACGTTCTCTATTCTCTTTCCTCCCATCCTACAACCTGTCAATAGGAAGGACTGTTGTGATGAAACACTTCAGTCAAGCTACCTTTTTTTGCAGCTTTTTTTTTTTTTTTATGCTGTCCTCCTGTTCTGGATACTACCTCTTAGCCAACATTCTTGTCTCCTGATTGTGCTCCCAACTTCTCCAGTTGCAACAGGAGGAAAGTGACCAGTTTACAGTTCTGCTGGGAGGGCTGCCAACATTATCAGCAAAAACCAAGGACTGGAGCATTCTCTTGTTTCATCACTGAACAACTATGAGAAAACAGCTGAGACACTGAAGCCACCAGCTCAAAGACTGAGGAATGAGTACAGTAGCAACCACTACTTGTGTTGCTATCCTCCGCCACAGTTAACAGCTTAGAGTCTAGGTAGAAGATAATAAATATTAAACTGAATGTTGACAAAAATATTTTTCAACTGAAAAAAACTATAATCTGAATATGTGCTGGAAATAATTATTGGCAATGAACTGGGTCCTCCAGATGTGACAAAAATGCAGTGATTTGGGAGTCCCTCAGAGACAGCAGCACAGATACAGTCCATCTGTTGCATTCTCCAGAAGACTGATCCTTTAAGGACCAGAAATTTTCATATAGAAAAGAAAATTCAACTTAAATTCTGTAGAAGTTAACAGCACTCATGTGGGAAAACCAAACTTTCAACTCCAGATAAGCACAGAATAGAGCGTTCTCTGATTTCAGGTATCAACTGAGACACGGCAGCTGAAACCTCCGGATGTTTCTTTAAAAGAAGACTTCTTCAGTCATAACTTACAATTATTTCACATTTCTTTCCTCATTTCACTGGAGATCAAGGATAGACCACTGGTGATTTCAATGGCAAATTTCAAAAGAAATATTCTTAATTCAGACAGCCCAGCTATTTTGCCCAACAGGAAAAGTCACAGAAAAGCATCTATAATCTCACAGCCTTTGGAGCTAAATAGGCAGAGCTTCATCATTCTGAAGCCATGGCTTCGGAGAGGACGTGGGGAGAAGTGTACTTTTGATGCAAGTTACCTAGAAGGCAACAAAATCCTCGCAAAGCAAGGACACAGCGCTGCTTTCTCAGGAAGTGGCAAGTTCAGGTAACCTCTCAAATTTTCTGCAGTCTAACTTGAAACACCAGCTCTTTGTTTGTCCTAGAATTGTGCCACGAATTGCAGTACCTGAAACGACAATAACAACTTTGTTTCCCCTTGGAAGCTGCAAGGCCAAAGGGCTCTCTGCAAGCACAATAAAAAGTTAAAAGGACCAATTATAGAAGGAAAAATACTGTAGAACAGATAAGGTAAGAAATTATCCTGAAAATAAGACAGGGGCAATGTTTGGACTTCTAGTTTTTATGTAATAAAGACTTTCACATTTCAGTTAGTACATGTCATGTTGCTAAACATGTGTTTTCACTCTTTGTATTAAAAAGATTATAGCATATTATAACTTAGACGCAACTTTTTGTCCGTGCTAAAAGGATTTTTTTTTCAGTCTCTAAATTTCCCCTCTTTCAAAATTTGCTTTCCATCATAATTAGTTCATACATGATATCATAAAATATATATTGTTCACCATTCCTCTCTGCTTACCAATACAAAAGGAATCTGAAGAGCACTCGGATTTCTACTCCCTGTTGAGGCATAAGCTAAGGCTTTATTTTTGGCAGACAAGCTGCTCCTTCATTGAAGAAGCAGTTATATATCTCCATTTAAAAATACTGATTAGCAAATCTCATAGCAGTTTACCAACACATGCAGTCAAAACATCACTGAAACTACTGTATTTCTCCCAAACTGGAAGGATGTTGAAAATTTAAATGATTCATTTACAGCTGATCTAAAGATGAGAGCTCCACAATTTATGTTTTATTGTCAAATGTTTAAAGGATTAAATCTAAATAAAATACAAAATGTACAAGCTTCAAAGCACACGTTATCTTCAACATCTTATTTCCAATTAGCAAGTCAAAATAAAGAAGGCATGGAGAACATTTGGCTTCAAAAGCAAAGCTCTGGAAGAAATCAAGATTTTAGTTGTTTTGGGTCTCATTTAAGGCTGCTATTTTCCCAAACTGCTGAAACTGGATAAGATGGAAAGATTATTCTCTCTCTCAAAGGAGGGAAAATAGCAGACATACCACCATGTGACTGAGTATTACATCATCCATATTTACAACAATACTGAGCCAGTCTGGCAGTTAAACTTAAAAGACACTTTCTTTTGCCTTCGAGGAAGGACATGGGCTTGCCATAAAGGCAGGCTAACAGTGAAAAGGTTAGAAGAGGCCCAGCTCACAATTTTACTTGGCATGAGATTACAAAATGCTAAAAATCTTTCATTGAGAAGCATTTCCAGTATGAAGTTTGCAGATGAAGACTATGTCATGCAAACAAAATCTTACTGACAAACATCTGAAGAAATAAGACAGCTCTTGAGAAGTACTTTTACCCATTTTTAAAAGGCTTATACGTTATTAGGATGTAAGAAATCATTATTAAGACCACTTTCAAGATATGAGAACAGGACAGGTATAAGAATGAATCCTGTTTTTCCAAAAAAATTTGAAAGGTAATACTGTTTCTCTGATATACCTTCACTGTGTTCTTATAACATCAAAAAGTGCAAGATAAAAAAAAGCTGCCTAAGACTTAAGAATATGATGAAAGTGTACACAGTTTTAGAATACCTCAAGCTAAAGTAATATTTGCAGATAGCAAGCCAGAACTGCTTATAGGTCTCAACGCACTGGCTTTTATTCATCCTATTTTGCATTACTGATCTTAATTAAACTATTTAATAATATGAATTTGTCTTCTAAGGCATCATTCTTACTGCATTAAAATGCAAATACACAATCTTCAAAATGATTTTAATGAAGGAGAGCATTTAATTTTCTAATTGACTTAAAATGCAGAAAACATTAGTGATGGCTACAATCAGGAATATTTTTCAGTGACCGGATCAAAAACATTAACAATAACTGATCATATTTGCTACCAGGATTTAATTAAACAAAGCATCAGGTAACACTTTTTTGTTCTTTCTCTTTTTTTTTTTTTTTTCTATTCTTAAGGGGGAATGGGTGAGCAGGGAAGGAAGGGGAAGCGTCTCCTCCACATCCCACACCACATCCAGCATATCCTCTGACAAAAGCAAAAATGTGCTACACAATGACCGGCTGTACCACACTGGTTTTTGTTTAGCTGCTGTTCGCAACATATTAACTCCCATCAGGTCACACCACCGCCCAGTTATAATGCTGGTTTTGCTGACATAAGCACCAAAATTCAGATGCAGAGATAAACTTCTGAATTCAGCAGAGCGCCAACCTAATAATTTCCTCTTTTAAACAAGCTTTAAGAAGATTGTTAAATATTTATTTTCACAAGCATGCAGAGATCACTGAAGGTCAAAGACATCAGAGGTGTGATCCCCTTCCTTATCGTCCCTCCTTTGTATTTATTTCACTGGAAGGAGGCCTCTCTGCCACAACATTTCCCTCCCCTCATCCATCAACCAGAACTCCTCCTGCCTGCGTTCCCCTCGTTAGTTCCCATGTCTCTGCCACCATGTTTCAAAGCATCACCCCCTCTCAGTGCTGCTGGTAAGTGAGAGCTGCCCCTCATATTGCTACCCCAGTATTACTGATGCCTTCATAGCTCTCCTGTTCCCTCCTCCTGTTTCTTCCCTTGTTTCACCTTTACCACGAGAAGGTCTCATCAGTTCAGGAACCCCAAACTGGAAATTAATTACCAGGAGGACAGACCATGCAATGAATTGTATTAATTATTATTTTTATGCACGCAATAACAGACTACTATTACATGCATTAAAAATCTGGCTCAGATGCTTCTGCTTTAAGTATTTTTGTGTTACACAAGGCCTGACATGGTAACAGAGCACAGAACTGCTAAACAATAAACACTTCTTCTACCTGCCTATAATGGAATTGAAACCCACAGCAACAAAGGCTTCAGTAGACCTAATCCAGAAGCCTACGGAGTAAAGCCTGTCCTTTTCTTTGACACAGAGACCGTGATGACTGATTTTTGTCCCAGCACAGAAAAGTATGATGGGCAAGGGGTCTCCAAAACTAAAACAATCTAGGTGCAAATGCTCTATTGAGTGCAAACCCCATGGTTTTCAGCAGTCGTATCCATCGACATGCTTTGAGAGAGAACTGCCTAGAGAGACTCGAAACACTGCTCTGTAAAGCAAAAGGTATTTCTGCAGTCAAATTTCAGAAGAGGATTATTTTGACCTTTACTGTTCAAAATTTCCCTTAAATGAGGAAAACAAACAACAAAGCTATCAAACCAGCCAAAATCTCTAATCTTGATAGGCCATCCTGTGACCCTGTCCCCCTCTCTATCTCTGCAAATGCTTTGTTTAATGCTGCATTATGGAAAAGTTGACAATTTGAGCCACCTGCTGGGTACCAACAAACTGAGGGAAAAAGGTTGGTCAGTCCACTGCACAAAAGCTGGTGAGAATTTTGTCAGCGAATTCGATGTGGAAGGATCAGGCCTCCCCTTGCCAGCACCAGAGGTCAAATACTATTTTATCCTGAGTTAGTAACAAGTTAACAGAAAAGCAGATTTTCAGAGAGTGTGCAATATTCAAACAAAACATCAGCCTGAACACACACGCGCAAAATTACAGTCCTCCTGCTTCTTTTGGATGATATATTTAGAAATCCTATTAGCTGGAGAGATCAACATTCTTATCTGAATTTCCAGGATGCTGTAACATGCAAAATTAGAGCAGCTCTTTTAAGTGGGTCAATTATCACTACTGCACTTACAGCAGTTTTCCCCCTCCCTGCCTGCAGCATCCATAATGGGCATTTAGCACAAGGATTTAAACAGTAAGATATTGAGTTGACACACACCATAATGTAGAGTTCCCTTCCCCTTTTATATTTTCAAAATCTTAAAGGAACAAAGAAAATAACCCACATACAGAATCCCCACATTAAAATTGCAGTCTCCCTGCAAAAAGCTTCAATGACTTTCATCAGCAGGGCACCCTGCAGGATAATGTTAGCCATCAGTCACACTCACTATTTTCCTGCCACATCTGAGTCATGCACAAATAAGGTCTATGGCTTTTCCTCCTCAAGGCGGGGGACAAGATGAAATCCTAAGGGCCACTAACCATCTCCCCAGCCCTGTCCCCCAGGTGCAGGGCCATACAACCAGTTTGAAAGGCTTCAGGTTATTTTCTTCTCAAGAAGGAATTCCCTTTAAAAGACGCCGCAAATCACCAGATACAAGTGGAACAATTCGAGTACCCAGCATCACTGCAGATACTACTACAAAGACATCCACAGGGACTGACAGACATGACACAGGACCTAGGGAAGCACAGGATCTTCTGCAATACAGCTGGAGGCAAGGTGAGATACCTGAGAGTGACACAGCCCGGACTCCTCCTGCCTCGCTGCCCCACTGCCGCCGTCCCCAAGCACAGGGCAGCTGCCAGGAGCAGCCTTTGCAGTAAGGGGATGCAGCAGGGAAGAGAACAGAACCACACAATGGAGCATACAATGGCAATGGGCACATGCAGAGGAAAATTTTACTCTCCCACCAACAGGAAACATGAAGCGCCTCATCCTCTCAGCAACATACTTGCTTTATACATATCTCTCAATACAGCAAAAAAGCATAAGGCAGTACTGCGAGTGAAAAATCATATGATTCTCCTTCACTCCATGGAAAAGGAGACTGGTTATGCTGGCTTCTGGTCATGAGCACTGCTGTTGCAATTCAGCAGTCCCAACCCTGGCTGGAGGAGAGGGTGACAGGGAGAAATTAAGATGCAGAAATTAAATTTCTATTAATGCCCCTGGCTGCCCTCTTCCCTATATCTCCAGCATTTTCTCCTGCGGTACCAAACAGGAGTGGTCACACAAGCCAAGCGTTACCAAACACATGAACTATTTGGAAACACATGCAAATAACATGGGGCAACAATAGCTGCACCCTATTTAAAGCGGCAATTTTTCATTAATAGATTGAAACTCTCCCAGCTAAAATCCATCAACTCAAAAGCATACCAATTTGAAAACTTAATTTTGAAATGAAGTGGATGAGACTTTTCCAAGACTTCAAGTCCAAGCATATGCTTCATTAGGAAGCATTTCTTCACCAAGAGTGTGGTCTAACACTGGAACAGGCTTCCTAGAGCGGTGGTCGATGTCCCAAGCCTGTCAGTGTTTAAGAGGCATTTAGACAATGCCCTTAATAACATGCTTTAACTTGTGGTCAGCCCTGAAGTGGCCAGGCAGTTGGACTAGATCATTGTTGTAGGTCCCTTCCAATTTAAAATATTCTATTCTATTCAACTTTCTACGAAGTAAGACCTTGGTGTCCTTTACCACCCACCCAAACCTAGTGAAATGGAAGAAAGTAATTTGCTTTTGTAAATATTATATGTATTTTTAACTGTGCAATTTAAAATCCATTTTTAAGCTCTTATGTCCTTGTCACACTCAACGCTTGAGCAAAACATATTATGATTGCAACTGTGTTTAATCAAAAGTAAAAGGTCAGTTAAAGAAAGTCCTTATCCAAAGAGAAATAGAAACTGGTTTTATTAACCTCCCTAACTACAGATATAAAATTTTGTTGATTAAAGCCTAATTTCAAAAGTTAACTTTTTAATTGGGAACACTAGGGCCTGCTGGCTCCAGAAGTTTTAGTAGAGGTCAAAAGATTGCTGGAGATCTAATTTTTCATTTCTAAGAAAAAAGGAAGTCTTGCCCTTTTCCTTGCAAAGATAGACCTTGAAGTGTTGGTAGAGAAACAAAGAATGTATCCATCAAAGGCTCTCATGGTGAGGTTATACAAAGCTTCCCAAGACAGTATGGAAGCCAACGGAGCCTGCTAATGCTCAAAAGGAAATTAGCTGAACTTCTCTTGCAAAGAGCAACAAGGCAGAAAGGCTCAGTAGCTGATGCCTAATCTAGGATTAAAGACACCAATTCCTTACTCCATCACAGATTTTCTGGGTAACTTTGAATGTGTCACTTAGCCTCAGTTCTGCACCTGGAAATGAAGATAAATACTCCCAACTTCCCTTACTGTGACATGAAAATAAACACATTAAGCCAGGAACCATTCAAATAGCTTGGCAATAAAGTACAAGTACTGCAAACAAATAGGAAATAACAAAGTACTGCCCCATTCAGTGAGGAGATGCCCATTTTTTTTTTTCCAAATCCTTCTTGCCTGCTGGGATCCTGCAATGCCTTTGTGATCTTCCCTCAAACAAAAGGGAGGTTCACGGGGCAAAGGAAGCAGGAGAGGAAAACCGCCTTATGCTTTCCCACCCAGTGCAAGTTTACACATAAAAGACACCAAGGCACCAAACTTTCTCCTGTCAGCCTTCTGCTCCTAATGCTCAAATTCAAGAGATTATTTTTCTTGGACATTTAGCGTAAAGGTTCTTCTGCAAACAACTCAGAAGAGATGCCGCACTTGGCTGCATTGGACTGACCCCAAGAGGAGCCTATTGTTTTCCTCACAAAGCTGCTGCAGACCACCGAAATAACTTGGGCAACCTCAATCTCAGGAGGCTGCCCCAGCCCCAGGCGGTGGGAAGGGCTCAACGAGCGCCCTGGCATCAAGGCTGAACAGCTTTACTGGAGGGGGGAAAAACCTGCCCTGAATTTACCTCCAGAGGCAGGCAGGCAGGCAGACGGATATTTACACAAGATAGCTGGTGAGGAAACTTTGTGAGGAGTCTTCTCATGTGGAAAAGGTTTTATTTACTGTGCTCTAACAAGACAGGATTTGGTTTACAACTAAGGGTGCATTTTCCAGAGAACTTCAAAGGAAAAGAATAAATAAATAAAATAAAGGTGGGGGGGGGGGGATAAAAGACATTTACCATGTAAAATGTTGCTGTAAAAAAACCCAGGTGGTAGCGTTGGAAAATATTACAAACAAAATAGTGGACATTTGTACTGTTTTTTCTAACAGTTGTGTACAGTAAAAAGGATTACAAACAGAATGAAATGTTCCTTGATTAAAACAAACTGATATCCCACCTGGAAAATCCTGGCCAGGCTCTCATTGCTCCCGAGTGACCCCAGAGCAGCCATGGGTTACAGCCGAGACTGTAAGTCACTCAGACACCCTGCCCGGCTCTTCCCAAGTTCTCTCCCTCAGGAACTGCAGGACCAGCTAAAAAGCCCTTTGTTTCCATTCAGACATATGTAGGGGTGGGGGGGGAAAGCTGTTCAAAACATTAAAGAGAAACAACTGAGGACTGTTACTATTCCAAGAAACAAATTAAGAGCCAGAGTCTGAAACGCCTGGAGCACTGGTAGAGCCAGCTGAAGTCAGATGTCACTGGAAACGCTCAGCCTCGCTCAGCCCCTGGGAGGGGTCAACTGGTTCCATCAAACCTGAGGGTTAAAAAAAAAAAATCACTATCTCCTTCATCTGTATTTTTCGCATTATACCTTTACTTCTGACACTGAGAATATAGACATATTTATAAAGGGAATAATAAATTAATGTTTTTATAGGTAGCTCATCAGGAGGATAAAAGACCTCCCAAATTCAGCAAATAGCTAGTAAGCCATCTTCCATTTAAACCATTAATGCTGACAAGTAATATAAGCAAGGCAAATGAAAAGCTATGACAAAGTTGCTGCACTGTGGGGTTCTGTGTCAAATAAGCTAATAAAAACCATAAACTGATGTAAAATCAATTCAGATCTCAAATAATATATTAAACTTTCTAAAGAACTATAAATAAAAGCTGCACTTCAGATAAGTAAACGTTTATGTTCTCTAAATTCTAGAAATTTTTTTTTCAGATTAAAAAAATTTGTGTTACTGGAATATTTCGCATTTTTGCATTAATTAAACAATGCATAAGAACCAAAGAGAACATAATGTCTTCCTATTTCAGGCTGAGGTTTATTCAGGCATTAACTCAGAGTGCACCAGTAAGACTTGGCTACAATTTTCCTCTCATTTTCACGGGGGTTGGCTGGCGACACGTACATTATGAAAAAAGAAGAATAAGCAGATACCCCTGTCAGATAAATACATTCCAATCCCTCAAACTGAACTCAATGCAGACACAATTAAATCCTGTTTTCCCCCTCCAAACACTTCCCACTCCTTTGGTTCTGCCACAACATTTCTTGCCACTTCAACCCCTTGACTACATCCCACTCTACCTCCCCAGGCCACATACATACTCCATTCCCTCTCACATATTTCCTCACCAACCTTCAGTCTTTTAACTTCCTTTTCTAAATTTCTTACAAATTTCTTCATAAGACTTCTATAACCAACACAACAATAGTGGAGACTTCAAACTTAGTAAATCTACTTAGCAGGGTTTTATAAATCTCGAAGCATGACAAATAACGTAGGTCCTCTGTACACTATATTTCTCCTCTTGGCATGCCGTTCTCCTCTGGCTTATCCACAAGACCAAAACCAACTGAAAGCTTATTACCCTGAACATGCATCTTCATTCTTGCTAAAGCATCTTGTCGCATGCCCATCCTCTACATCTGCTCTTTTTCTCTCTGGACCAAAGGCCCTGGACACATGCCTGCCTCTTGTAGCGCATTTCTATATTGCCAGATCTAGGCTGGAAACAAATATAACATGCTGATAATGATCATCATAATCAAACTGTGGAGGCTTGAATGTATTTTCATTTCAAAGGTCAGAAATATGCACCTGTGGCTCTCAGGTTTTCAACTTTCTAATGAAAGGATATGATACTAGAAAAGGATCTTGTATTTTAATGTTTAGAATCCATAATTTGTTTTGGGTTTGTTTTTCCAACTACACTGGATTTTAAATGCTAAAACGCAAAACAAAACCCCAAACAGCAGAACACAGGCAGAAGCTGAACTCACTCTCCCAAAGTAACACAGTTAACTTCTTAATATCAACTACAAAAATAAGTTTATCTAATGCATTTTTTTAAAGAATCACCACTAACAAAATTGAGCCATACTGTCATGCATTACCACTTCTTGATTCCCAGGTGGCACAGTAACAATGACAATGAAGATGGAGTACTTTGTGATATTGATATAGAAAGACAGAGCCTGTCTTTGCAGTCTTATTCATACCCTGGCCCTAGTATTTTACATGAAATATCACGTAATTATTTCAATTTAATGAAAAAAGGGAAAATTAATTTAGGTATTTATGAAGTGTCAACCAGACCAGTACATCTTGCACAGGTTGAAATATTTTAAAGAAGGATATGTCAAACAAGCAAAGGATTTTTTTTTTTTGTTTGCTAGAAAAGTTAGCCACACTTGCTGCACAGATGGCTGCCCCATTGTACCTACTTGCCTATTACAGCTCATACTGCTTCCAATGCTTTTTATCACTACCAGCGGGGAAAAATGGATTTATATATTATGGCTAGGCTATCATTCAGTAGTATCAAATAACGATTGTAAATAAATTACTTTGAAAATGTGATATGGGCATAAAAAAAATACTATTGTCAATGCTTTTAAATCAACACTGTCTTTATGGTAATGATAGAGTTATACTGTTCAAAGTTCCCACAGAGATTTTACATAAAGAGACTAGTGTAACAGACAAGCCTTCCATTTAATTCCATTATTCCTGCAAAACCACATTTTTTTAAACATGCAAATGCAATGACCACAACACTATCAGAAAGCACTAAATTTAGAATACCGTAGTTTCTAAAACTAAAAAAAAAATCATCTCAATCTTAAAAAGAAAACTAAGCTGTTCAACTGCCAAAATATAGAATGAGAACAGCAATCTAGAAAAAGCATCGAGTCAAATAGAATACTGATGATATGCACATACTGCTGTACAGTAGAACTAAAATAATACAGAAAAAATTGATACTAAACTCCGAATTCCAGCAACTGAAACACAACATAAAGTAAGTAAAAATATATAACACAAGTAAGTTTGGATGGCCATCAGTATTTAAAGCTTACATGAATTTTAATGAAATTCTACAAGACAAAAATAGGGATGGTCTAGAAGCAAGGAGTACTCACTTGCAGCTCTGGCCTGTGTGCAGTCCCACCTCCAGCCACTGGTTTCCTGTACGAACTTTGAGCAACTTACAGAATTTATCAAATGCCTTTTCCCCAAAACTGAAACGGGAGTGATACTGTCCTTCCCACTGGAAAATCCACTAGGACTCTAGCCTGTTCTTTAATACTGACGCTATGGGTGGCTTGGAGTTAGTTTTCACTTGTTTTAATAAAAAAAAAAACCAAAACAACAACAAAAATCGACACACGCTATAAACAAGTAATCCCTATCAAAACACAGGAAAAGTGCAATCTTATACTAGAAGAAAATGTTGAGAAAGAAGAAATGTAGAGTTATTGATGGGAGGCAAAGTGACATTTATACTTCCTTGTAAATATTAGGTATTGTACATTTAAAAAGGGAAAAATTTTACTTGAACCACAGTAAAAGCTCCCATTCACTTAATTATATAAAACAAACAGTGACAAAGTTAGCTCCTAAACACTTACCTTTGCAAAGGTCTAACTGGGATAGCTGACTTGCTAGAAGTATGCCCTTTGTTTATTTTTTTTTTATTTTTCAAATGCAAAAGGATACGAGGAGTTCCTTCTGTCCTACACACCAGGTAGAGACATGCAGCAATTACGTGGGTCATCTTCCTCCCCCGGGTTAGGTGTTTGCTCACAGCCATCTTGAAAAAATTAAAGGCAGTATCCAGACAGTGTTGATTGAGTTGAAGCTGGTTTCCCAAGTGGTGAATCTGACGTTTCCCTAGAAAAAATTAACAAAGGAAAAAAAAAAGCTTAACAACTCTGTAGTTAATATGCTTTTGGGTTGGGTGTTTTTTTGTGGGTTTGTGTTTTTTTGTTTTTTTTTTTTTTTTTTTTTTTTTTTGAAGACAAAACTGAGGGGGTATATTTTTGATTTCATCTCTGTGTGAAATACAATAACCTCTCAAGTTTCAGGAACTATACGTAACTCAGCTCCTCGGGACAAAAAAATGCCTCATTTTGGACTGCTAGAATTGAAATACATGCAATCAATGAGCCCTGGAAAAAGAAACCACAAACATCAGCGCCAGAGAGGATCCAAAACATAGCTGAGACTTCTCAGGCAAAAGATTATGCCCCCTGCTCCAAAGATCATTCGACAGTTGGCACTTGGTTGGCTGTGGCGATGAACTTCTGAAAACTGGAGGTCATGGCGTGTTTGACATACGAACAGAGGAGACATTTTCCTGCAACTCTCCCAGAAGTGATGAAGTTTGCAGTTCCTCTGACCACAACCAAAGCCCACAAGGAAAGGGGCTCTGCTCCAGGCTTGCCCATAATCACCGCCGATGGGGAGGCACTTCCTTCCTCTCAACACTTTTGCACCCAAGCCTTCATTTAAGGCTTGGCTGCCAGACTGCTGAGATTAGGTTGTGGCTTCAGGAAAACAAATGTGCCTTTACCCTTAAATAAAACAATAAAAAAAAAAAAAAGTGTTTCGGATGATTCATGGCAGGAAGCGGTACAGCTGCTGGGACAGATGCGGGAAGCGAGGCCCGGTCCATCCTCACAGCTCCGGCTTCGGAAGAGTGTGCCGAAAAGACAGCTTAAGAAAAAGATGGGGGAAGTCATGAGGAAAACAGAGCACTGAAGTTCCTCAGCATACGGGGTCAGACAGCACATCAAGAAAAATCCTTTAATTCAATGTGCTGGGCAGATGTTTCCAGTACGTGTATTTACAGGAAACGCTCGTCTGCTCCCTTCAGAGATGTCAGGAGTAGCTTTGCTGAAGGGTGTACGATGTTCCATGCGCCTCAGCCACCAATGCTCGCAGAAAGCGATGGAGACCATGTGATGCTTAGCAGAACCCCACCAGCACATCTTAATTTTATGTAAATCCCTACACCATCATCCCTAATAACATTATAAAAATGCTTAACCGACGAACAACCTTCTGCCAAAGATGCTGCTTCAATTCAGCTTTAATAAAAAGTGACTCCAGACACACAGCCAGGGTCAGCAAGACTCTGGTCAAACGTGAGCTGCCACAAAGAGACAGCTTCTCCTTCCCACAGAAGTGACAATCAGTGCACTCACCAACAAGATCTCCTTTAAAGCACGTTGGTCAACCAGGTGTAACACATTTGGATGAAGAAGTAACAACAGAGGAAGCATACGTCATCTTCCACAAGAGATGTGTGTACAATAAGCTACTCAGGAGTAATCCAAAGCCCATTAAGTGAATAGTTTTTTCCACTGCCATCAGCAGGCCCTGGGACTGGCACTCACCAGCCTCAAATACAAATACTACATCTTCCCAAAACTAAGATACTAACCAGCACTTACCCTCCCCTGAATTTTATTTCACACTATACAACCGGTATGCTGAAGCAGGATTAAGACTTTTATATCCCTAAGAAAGAGTCAGTTTGTACTCATCTGTGGGCAAAAAAAGCGCGGTTAGCCTTAACTACTAAAACTCATTTTTGCAGTGGCAGAAAAGCAGCTTCCCCGATCAACCTCTCCTCGAGCAAGTCCACCCCAGAGGCCAGCGTGGATCTGCGAGTCTATGGAAAGCCACCTCAACCTATCACCTAAGCTTTCTATTTTATCTAGTTGTATTTTGCCATGCATGGCTGCCACGATGAAGACGAAGAGAACTGTCATCATCTGTAGAGATTTTAGGCACTACATGCAAATGTAAAACCATTAAAGCCAGACATGACCGTGGCCATGTACCTCTCCCTCAGCTGCAGGGAGATCCACACTGGAATCACTGCAGCAGCAAGTGCGCAGCATTCCCTTTAAGTAAGATGGTCCAATTCAATGTCCCTAACATCACAAAGGCAGCTGATAATGAGAAACAAATTCAGCAATTTTAAGTGTTGTCTGAATTTTACTTCTAAGTAAAGCTTTTGTAAAAACATAAAGAAAAGAGCGACTCCTATGCCAAGGAGGAGCTACATGCACTCCTGAGTGCTTCTATGGGCTAACAAGTGGAACCGGTACACAGGGCCCACTTGGCTCCACAAAGACCAGGACGGTGCAGGTCACCAAGCAAGAAGAGGTGATGAGGAAGCTTCCCATGCCGCCACAATGGCAGCAGCTGATGTGGTCCTGCACACACACCAGAGAACATCCCAAGTGAGCCGGAGATGCAGAGTAAGAACACGACAAGCAACAAGGAGACTTCTCCCCTAGCGCTCCCCTGGCCCATCCCCATTACGCGGTAATCCTTCTCCCAAGAACAGCACTCCAGGGCTCCACACCTCAGAGGGCACTTCAGAAACAAAGAATATACCAGAAAAGAAAAAAAATAACATTGAGGAATATATTGAAATTAATTTCTGTCATAAGCTATTTTTCCCACTGAGCTGTTCCCATCCCCAAGCTACCATTAATATTCTCTTAGTATTTAACCTTTTCTTAGTTTCAAATGTTGAAATATAATTCATCATAATCCATCCTAGGTAAACAGTATGCTTGTTTGAGTAACACATGCTTTTTTAGCCAAGCTCTTCATCCAGCATCAATATTTTAAAATGCAATTACTTTAGGGGTAACCAGTCATTGTCTACTGACAAATACGAAAGAGATTTAAGAGCACAGAAAGGTACTCGTCCACTTAAGAAATTGTATTTCATTGAATGTTTCACTCGACCTTCAGCAGACCAGTGAAGACTTTAATTGTGTGCGCTAGTACTCCCTCAAGCTGTTTTGTAGTATTAAGTCAGTCATATAGATTACAGAAAAAATAAGACAACTGTTACACTGCCGTTGATCCCCAAAATGAACAACTTAACACAGGACAAGAAGCACCTTAGAAATTATGTGCATCTTCATAACTAACTTGGTTTTGTCCTTATCTGTTTTGGAGAGAAAGAAATGTACTGCTTATAGCATCATCATCTGAGATAAATATTTACATTCTGTAACCAGTCTCCTATTTACTAAAGAAAGATCAAAAGCTTTGTTGTTTCCCCACCACCCCCAGCCCTTGAATTTAACATGACAAGAAAATTCTATTTTTCTGGTATCTTATGTAACACTAAAAAAAAAAAAAATAGCTGGAAAAGTTAGCACTAGCAGTCGTGCTTCTAGATTTCTCCACAGGGAACACAAGATACCTTGTACTCCTTCTGGTTCCTTCACAGATTCAAGAGGCATCTTCATTGAACACGTAACTCCAAAAAAAGGCAGATATCAGCTAAGTGGCTATCGCCTCAGTACTGCAGTACAGTACCAAACTCTTGTACAGTGTCCTCATCCCAGTCAGATGACAACCAGAAGTATGTAATTTTGTGATTTCCAACCTTTTCTGCCAATCTCCCCAATCTGACATTTCCAGAGCTGAAAAATGCGTCTCCATAATATTTTATTTAACTGTAAATACAGCAATTTAATCTGTTGGTATCTGAAGAGCAGATGTTCACACTTAGAGAAATTGGGCACAAGAAAATAACTGATCAAAATAAATTCTCTATCCAATGCTCCAGTTACTATTGACAGTGAGACCAATTACCATTTATGCTGCCAGTCCTCAGCAGAAAAGGTCCTCCTAACTGTGCAACGGTAGCCACAAACCTTGCTAAGCATTCAGATACCTTCCTACATGAGCGATTGCTCCCCCAGCAATACCGTCAGTGCAGGGAGGAGCGGCAGAGCAGCTGGATGCTACAGTGCTGGGAAGATGAGCAATTCCCTCCAGCAAACCTACAATACTGCATTATGTCTGTCGGTCCTTGAATATACTCCCACTGCTCCTCGCTAGCTGGGTAGCAGTTTATAACCTTCCATTTGTTGTTTACCTCCTGACTGTCTCTATCATTTGCTCTAGACTACCAGCGTAGCTTCAATCAGCCCTAATGGCTGGCTAATGTCCTTTCCACCAGTTTGGCCATATGGTCCCAGTGTGCAGTGAGCTGGTCCAGCTATCTGCAAGAATGCAACAAGCCTTATGATCTCAGCCAAAACAGTGGGAATATCCAACATTACAATGAAATTTATTAGCAATCTGCTCAACTCAGTATTCACCAGATTACATCGCAGTGTTACAAACTCAAATTAATTGAGCTGCTCTACTGGATGGAAAAGAAAAGAACTGCCACACCTTTACACCCTGCCGTGCTCTGCATTGTAAAACACAACTCAAGACAACAGCTTCCAGTTCTTCTTATCCGTTTTATCCAGTGGAACAGTTTTTTTAAAAAGTTTGAGTGGGACACTACTCTAAAAACTTGCAACTACTGCTGTCTCAGTACTAAAAAGGAACATCGTCATGTGGAACAGTCAGAAATAAATATTGCATTTTTTCTAAATTGCTAGGCAAGAGTATGACATGTAAGACAAAAAATACAGGGGTAAAAGAAGTCCCTTAGTTAGGTGCATCTTTTATTAGTAATTGCAGTAACAGTTGCCTCTTTTGGGCCTTACAGTTTTTTTGACAGATCCTGAGATTCTTTTTTTAAACCAAAAGAAATAGAGTCTTTAAGGTCAAAGCTTACGCTGCATGCTGCCCTTGCGATTTAGTGATGGCATTAAAGTGGTGTCTAAGTATCTTTGGGAAAAGGACAAGGAACAGTGTCTTTTTCAAAAGGCAGGACAAGCTCATCAACAAGGTTACAAAAATCCTCCCGCTTCCTGGCCCATAAAACAGTAAAATTATTCTCCTTTAAAGGGCAAAAGAACAAAAGTCTAGAAAATAAAAGAAATTCTGCAACATATAGGACGTGTAGCAGGCAGTTCCCAATTATTTCCCAAAGGCTCATCATGCCATCGGGGTGGAGGGGGAGTCAGGGGGAGAAGAGAGAGAGAAAAGCTTACACTCCTGTAAGCAACACACAAAATCAAGTTCCCAGGCTACCAAGTAGTAAAGTTTATCACGCTCCCGAATCTGCATCTAAAAACAAAAGGCCCTTTTCAGTTTTTAGTTCCAAGCCTACTGAAAAAAAAAAAAAAAAATGCTTTTACCCATCTACTCCCTGCATCCTGAAAGAAACACCATCATTTTCTCAACCGATGCCAACCTCAGTGCTTTGAACTGGCACTTAAGACCTGAACTGACAAGTTCAGATAGGGCCGCTGGATGCTACTATCCTTTTATTTCAGAAAACTTCTATTCTTTTGATGGAGGAAACAGTGGTTATTGCAAAACAAGATGTGTAGGCCAGAAATCACCGTCACAAAAATAGATTTGCAGAAAATCTTGGTAATATTAAATGCTTACACAAGAGGCAGTTGATAGCAAAACTGCAGCTTAAGTTATAATAGGAGCAAAATAGAAAAATGGGGAAAAATCAGACCCATTCTTTACAAGCAATTTTCTTCCGTTTATGATCTCGTTACTACAGAAACAGCTTGTTCTCTTCCCCTATTCAAGAGGAATCATACCTTTTTTTTGGATCCCTTAAAAGTCAGTAATGTCAAGCAGATACAGCTATATATTACTCTCATCTGGCTTCTGCCTGCTCATCTGCAGCCCTCCCCTCACCCTGACAGAGACTGTAACACTGCTATTTCAAAGCAGCGCTTTTCAGTAAGAAGCGTAAGTTTCTAGGGAAATAACAAGCAGTACACAGCTAGAGCTTAAGTGAATTGTTATTACGATACTAAACTGCATCATCAAAAATCCGGGCATACAGATTTTCCCCCCCTTTCTGCAATTTGCTCAAGGGGCCCTGGAAACTAGCACTACCTGAATCGGGCAATGAAGTCATGTTAACAGAACTAATCCTTTTTTGCAAAAAGGATTGTTATGGTAACAAACGCTAGATTCTATTAAAGGAAACGTTTCGGATGGTTTTTGCTTGGGTATTCATTTCCAGAATTTGAATTGCTTTACCGACTGAATTTTATGTGAAGATTTTATTCTGCATTTGGGTTTTCACTCCTTTTCTTTCTTTGAAAAGGGTCCCCAAAAGAACTCCCAAAAAGGGGGGAAAAGAGAGCAGTTTTTATGTCTGGGCATCCCTGCATGCTTTGTCATATCTTTCAATTTCTGCAAGTCCCAGCTCAAAGCCTGAATGAATTTCCTGCTCTTTGCTCCATGCCAGGCTTCTATGTTATTTGTAGTACAAATAAGCAAAACAAACAAACAAAGCTGCAACAGGGAAAGTCCAGGAATATCAGCAGGGCTACTCTTACGAAGGCTGGTCCCAGAAGCCTAATCAAGGATAGAGTTCCATGATCAAAGACAAGAAAACATTTAAAGCCCAAACAATGGGGGGAGGCAGGGAGGAAACGGAGGCGATGGCGGCAGCGATCACACCGAGCACGAGAAGCAGCTTTATCTCTGCGAGCCTGTAATGAAAAAGGCCCATGAACAGTAAAAGTAGCAGCACAGTAGGACATTACTACAGTGCTGACCCAGCACAACAACTTTAATTTTATTAAGGATAGGTAAGAATTATTCCCAGTAACACCTAATTGTCTATGAGGAAAGTGATGAACATGGTGGCCTGATTCCCATGCTCTACCTAACTTCAGCCTAGCCCCAAATCCCCACTTCACCACCATCTAATTGTGGGTGCACCCCATGTCCCCAGACCACACAAGAACGCCCCAGTTCCTCCATGGGATGTGTCAGTCACAGGGCTGAGCAACCTGGATTCCGTGCACGCTCAGCCCCCCTCTGATGCATCTGATGCCTCCCTATGCGTGTGTCACCTGGCAAACCTGCTCCGGGGACTGCCCAAGGGTACACTCTGTTCCTGCTACCTCAGCAGAGTAAAACAGCTCCTGGCCCTTTCCTGGTGACATTCCACCAGCTTTGCCAGCACAACCGTTTGCGGGGATGCACAGAAAACCAAACCGGTAAACTGATCCTTGTTAAAGATAACTTTTTTTTTTTATTTCACAAAGACTTAATCCAGACCTGTTTACTGAAGGACTGATGCCTCCACTTTATCTTCTTAGGGCCAGAACCAGACTACCTCAGCACACTATTCAATTTCTCTGCCTGCTGACGACAATCCAACCCATCCATTTTGCCTCCCATGAGAGTGCCCCAACTACCAGTTGCAGCTCCCCATCTCTCCTGGTAAAGCCCTTCCACTGCATGTCAGATTTCATTCATTCATTCATTCAGCTAAAGAGAACTAGCATGTATCTTTAAGATTAATGGCTTAAAATTTCAGATAGTGGTCACTACTCCAACCACTTCTTAAATATTTGATACTAAGCTACTTTTCTTTCACCTAGAAAATCTGCTGTTAACATCTCTTCCCAGCACTTATCTGTCCTTCTTTAAGTATTCATTCCCTCAAAATTGGCCCTTGTATTCCATTAATGCCAAAGCAGGCCTGCAAAGCGCCCACGTAGCTTCCCCCACCTCCCTCCTCAAGCACTTTTTCCATTCCCTGATTATGTGATACCACTCCCACATGGACAGCCTCTTTGCATATACAGCAACTGGCCATTTGAATTAATTTGCCTTACCCACTCTGAAAAATTTGGCATCGTAAGCAGTTCCTCTGACTTTTTGCATTCAGTTGCTGGAATTCTGCTTCCCTTGCAGGTGGTGCTTCTACTGCTGCCATTTCATTCCCATTATCCATCTAACTGCTACCCCCACTTCCACAACAACAGACTAGAAGCCATACAGTTTATTCATGGGCTGCACCTAACCTACTGCTAGTCTTGCCTCACCATCCTTAGGCAGCAGCTTGCTTGCTTCTTATCCCTGATTAATTTTTTTTTTTTTTTTTAGCACATCTAAAGAACTTCTTGCTCATGAAGTCCTTACTGAACTTCACTTCTGGTGGCAAGCTGGAAAAACAGAGACAATGTGGACATTAAAAAAAAAAACAAAACACAAAAAACCTCCAAACAAACAGGAAAACACCAACAAAACCCCAGTCTGTCAATTAACTATCATCTGAAGGTACTGGATCACAACTGTTTTAAGTCAAGCTAAAGCCCAAGCTGCTGCTGCAGACAGCATTCCCACCCCCAGCATGATATTTACATGGCCCCACGCTGATGCGGATGAGGGAACTTGCTCTGCAGAAAACCAGCCCAAACAACAAAAAGTTAAATTTTCATTTGGACCAGTTCCCTCATGTAACTCAACGGGCAGCCTCCCAGGCCCTAACGGCAGCAGAATGTGGCTGAGGTGAGGAGAAATGCTGTCAGCAGCAGCGTACACGTGGATCGACTTAAAGCAAATGTGAGACTGCAGCCTAAATGGGTCAAAGAGAAAAGTACACACTATCCCTACGCTTCCTCCTGCTTCCCTGCTGCTGCTCCCAGCCCTCGTCAACCCTCTTCTGCAAGTGTACTTACACAAAAGTCTGACTTATCACGGTTTAAATAAATGCTAACATGTTCATTAGTTGTTTGTATATCAGAATGCTTCAGGTCGTTTAAGATTAATTTTGGAAGTAAGCAAATATGGACTTTTTTAATTCCAAAAGTTTTGTTAACTGCGTTTTTTATGCACGTAAGACTTGCAGCTGCTTCAAAGTTGAAACAGCTGGAATGCTGTAATACTGGCAAGAACTGTGAGCGCATGTATGATTAATGTAGCATAGTCCTTACCTATCTGACATTAAGGGAATTAGAAAGAAAAATTTAAGATACCAAGAACTTTTAGGCTGTGGTAGTTTTTAAGCATGCAAGATTTCCTTCTGAAAGCACCATCGGTTAGGCTTTGCTTTAATCTTCCTCTGTTTTGTTTGGACAGTGATTTATTATTTTTTTAAATTACATTTTAAATGACAGTTATTCTTAGAGATTTTTCTATATCTATATACACTTAAAGCTTTTCCCCCACACTTATCAATTACCAATTGTTACTCTTGTCACAACAAGAAATGAAATATTTCTGCTGTCACATAGCATTACTGCTGATCCAAGCACTACCTTCAACCATCCAAAATCATTTCTACATAACTGCATAAAAAAGAAAAAGATTTGCTCACGACATAATCTGACAGTTTTGAAAAGATCACTTTTTAAAAAAAAGTTTTAAAAACCCATAATTCTAGCATTATTAGATAGATCAGAACTTGTTTCACACCTACAAAGCAAAAAACATTTAACAAACAAGCAACTGCCATCAATCTATACAGCTAGAAAAATTCAAGAATACAGCACAATATAGGAAAAAAAATAATGTGTTGCCTATTGGTAAAAGTCATCAGAATCTTTAAAACAAAACAAAAGTGAAGACTCAACACAAAAGGATCCATTGCCGCAATGGAAAACTTTACAGATGCAAACAGCATACAAATCAGTGCAGTGTTATCTGCTCGCTGACAGCACGTTCTAGTGCCTTCCCTACTTTTGCTAGGCAAAGAAGAGTGAAAACTGACAGGAGACATTTTTCAGAGTCTTGCGGACACCATGGAAGCAGGCAGGAGCCCTGGGACTCAAGGTGCTACTCATGGACAAGGAGAACACAGGAGCTCAAGGTACCTCCGAGACCAAGGGGACAGGGACAAGAGCAGAAGTAACTAAGGTACCGCAGCTGAACAATTACCACTTCTCAGCTGCACTGCAGCGACTATTAGCTAAGGTCACGCATACTAAAATTGTTTAAAAAAAATTTAAAAAAAACTACAATCTTTCTGTTTAATCCACCTTCCCTGACATAAAAGCCAGTCCAGCTTTTGACTTTTCCTGCCAAGGGGCTCCTGCTCATCTCTGCAAACCTTCCCTACTTTCCTTGTCCACCTTTAATACTTATCTTTTATAACATGTCTGAGAATTTACTTGTCCTCAGACACATGCAGAACAATTTTCCTCCCTTAAAGTTCAGCCCTGCTCCTCTCTGCACGCCAGTTGTTCTGTCAAAATACAACTGTTAGTGCTAAGTTATTTCCACTCTCCATCATCCAGCTTTGTAGGCAGGAAAGACCCCACTGACAGACTAATACCTGCTCTGCTCTCAATCTGTACTTGGCTTAAGGTTGCTGCAGCTGCTGCTTCAGGACTGAAAACGGCCATGAGCCCAAAGCCACTCTCTGGTTCTGGGGTTTCGTTTGTTTTGGGGGTTTTTTATTATTAGTTTGTTTGTTTCTTTTGTTTGTTTTTTTTTTCTTTTTTTTATTATGCAGTAATTCCAAAAGTAAAAATTTCATAAGTATCAACTAATAGGAAAATTTCTTAAATCATCCCATAAAATGGAAATATGGTGAGAAGGCATCAAGGGAAAAAGGATGCAGAGAGAAGCAGTTGAGGGGGGTGAAGAAAAAGAGGCAGTTATTAAAGATATCAAAGGGATAAGAGATAAAACATGATCTAAAAATGGAAGCAGAAAGAGAGAAGCAGCAAAATCAAGCTGGGAAAGGCACAGAGCCGTTACAAAAGCAAGAAAGATTGTATTAGGTTAATACTTATTTAAAGTATTTTTATATGAAGCTGACAAGAGCGGTCAAATACTTCTTCCTTTATACCAAAGGGATAAGAAAACTGGCAGTTAGGTAAGAGAGCATCAATCTTTACCCAGGCTGCAGCTAAAGAACGAAATTCTGCCCTTAGTTTGTCCCTGGCAGCTGAGTCCATCAGCTACAGATAACAAGCAAGGAGTATGAATCTGAAGGAGCTGCTCCCCTTTACCACTACAAAAGGCCTATTTAGATCAGAGACACAACTGCCCCTGATAATTTTATCTGAGTGCTGCACATAAATGAAGGAAGAAGTTATAGACAGCGCTTCAGCCTCAACTTTGTGTTTCCTTCCTTTTTAAACTAAAAATAAGTGAAGGTTGCCACAAATCTCAGCTAAACAATGTAGTGAATCTGTGATGCTATTTATCAAGCCAGTCTCTTCTGCTATCTACTTCGGCTTGGACTTGAAAGGAGATTTATGTTTAAAGAGAGAATGCACATATTTCAGCAACAGCCTTATATTTCATTAAACAATAACATTTATGTAAGTCAGATGTACAGGCTGTTCCAGAAAAGAATTAAAATTACAGTGCCATCTATGTATTTCTACAGAGACAACATGAAATTAGAAAATATTTGGCATACCTGAATAATATCTATCAGTATCCATGTGATCCCTTCCGTTTAGATGAAGGTACTCTCTCCATACAGGATGTCATCAGCAGCTTTTCTGGGAGGAGGGAATTCTCACTAGACTTTGTTCTCCTCCTCATGAACCCTAATCACCCTAGAATTAAAGATAGACAGCACGGTGGGGGGATAGGGGGTGGGGGACTCTGGGGACCCACAGATTGAATTTATAGCCTTCACCAAATTACCAAGCATGATTTGTTAAGAGAAGAAGATCACTAGATTTCTGGAAGACAATGGAAGTCTAAGCCATAAATAGATATAAGCATGAGTTCATGCCTAAGGACTAATAACATGAAATTAAAGGAAAATGTAAGTACCACGTTAACGGGAACTTACAACAAAACTCACTGGACCTCATAATAGTTTCCCAAGGGAACCAGTGGAAACCCCCACTGCTTGGAACACATGAAGCCAGGAATCCAGGCAAAACACAAGAAAAAGCATGATATGGAGTGATCCCGTATAAGGAAAACGAGCTAAGATGATTTACTCGGTTAAAGTAAGTTTTTATGCTTTTGCAAAACTGAAAAGCTTAAGAGAGGCTGCTTTGCATGACAGAATAATTCTGTATTCTGAGCGTACAGAACAGGGTGGGGGGGAAATCCCCCCACCCTTTCCTTCCCAAATAGCCATCTCTGCTGGCTCGGTACAACAGCCTTCCACCATGCCCAGTTTGGCAGCAGAACAACACAGACCCAGTGTCACTCAGACAGACCAACCTGACCTGTACAGCAAAGATCCACCTACTCAAGTTGCCATCTCTTAAGTCTTTTTTCCCCTAGTCACCACTCCATTCCAGGTTTCCTAAATTAAATATTGCATTAATAACACATCCCACAAAAAAACCTCAACACTTGTTCATGTAACACAGTCTGAAATTTTGTCCATGACCAAATCTTTAAATACCAACTTGCTTTGTTCTTCTATATGAACCCCTTGTCTCCAGCGTGCCAGTCCTTGGTAGTTAAAGAAAATTTTGGGTAAGCACAATTACATTTTTCTGTTCTTTATGTGCTAAACCTCAAAGATCAATTACAGCAGGTTTTTTTCTGTGCATTATGACTCCAAGATAGGATGTGAGATCATCCATTAAACATACATATCCAAGACTAGATTCATTATTAATTCATTTTCCCCTAGGTAATATGGCATGGTGAAAAATAGCTACCAGAGAACATACTGACTAAAGACTTAAACAGAAATCAGTGGATTTATGTGATGATTGCTATGCAGCAACCTAACGGATCTCATTAAAGAAGACACGGATTCTTCTCCCCTGATACTGTCATTGCTCCTACAGAGTAGACGCTGATGTTCAACACAAGGAAGAATATTGATTGCAACCTACCCCAGAAATAGTTCTGACACCAGTTGTGAGAATGATCAATCTGAATTTAACATTGCCCGAGTCAGACTACAGACAGATATCAACTTTATAGCATTTTTCTGATTAGTGACAGTGTTTGGAAAATCTCTTTTTTAAAATAAGTTGGTTATAAAACACTACCTGCCTCAGAGTTTCAATTAGGCAAGTGCTGTAAACACCAAATGAGTTTTTACTGTTGTCCTCTTTGACTTTGTGGGGCTGCAATCAAGGAAGGTGCCCTAAGGAATCACTTAATATCAGCATCATCTTGAACTTAACTAACAGATTGCTTTGGTAGAGTTCAGAGAGTAAATTCTATTTACTGACCTCTTAAGATCCACAAGAACAAACAAAAACTTCAATCAAGTGCCCACCTCAAACCTGTTTATGCTACAAGCAGCTCCTCACTGAAGGCCTCAGAAGTTCTACTGCTACATTAATCATCCTCAAGGTCCACACTTTTCCTCTGCAAAACAGTTACAGTCTGGCCCTTCCTCCTTCCTACCTTTTCTAGAGTATCAGGAAAAGCAGATGGGCAGATGAAATTCTGTCTAGCTTTGTGCAAGATGACCTTACGTCCACATATCCATGGCTCTAGCAGCTATAATAATGATAGGACACACTGAAGTTAACATTTCTGCATGGTGAAAAGCCATCCTACCACCCTATCACACAAGAAGTATGGGTGCCGCTTTGTTTAATCCAGCGTTAATTATCATAAGTATTCAACTCCTATTGAAAGTCATGCTCCTATAGATGCGAAGTTGAATTTGGCACAAACAAACATTTCTGAGGGCCCCAGATCAATTGTGGTTGTAGCCTCTGGTAACTGTGCCTCTTATCATTATGAAATCACAAAACTTGAATTTCAACAACATTTTGTTCCAAGTGGCTGCTATTATGTTGCGTCCCTCTCATACTTTCCACAGGCTAAATCAGGAAAGGGTCTTTGACATAAGGATCCTTCTTCTGAGCTTAACAGTGAGCGAGTATATCTAGAGGAGACAAAAAAACACAGGATTCTGCACCTTGAACCACGGAGGCAGGTGGCAGTTCGTCACTTCTGCTGCGAGATGCAGAGGAGACAAACCACTCCAGATGTACTCTTTGAAGAACTTGATTTTTGTTTTCATGTCACCACTTGCACTCCCTTATGTTCATCTTTATCTTCTACTGAAGTTTTCTTAGGATTATATTTGGTATTTAATATTCAGTGTCACTGTAATCCCACAACTTGGCTTTCCTAGCACGACAAATCAATGTTTCTCAGAAATCCAAAACAACCTCAAAGCTTTATTTCTCTGTGTCAAAGACCTTGATCAATGTCAAGTTTCCTTTTCTTCTTAAAGCTGGTATCAAAGACTGCAACGATCATGGAATGAAATTTGTTGCATATGTCAGATCTAAAAGTAAAGAGTGTAAAGAGCAGAGTTGGGGGAAAAACAAAACTACCTACAAATACCGTAGGAAAACTGCCTACTCAACAGCAAAAAGAGCATGTGAACACCACTGTAATCCTTCAGAAAGAACATCAATTCTATTCCCTGTTCTCCAGGATCTGAAATAGGGTGCAAACTACCCTTGAGGAGACCCTCTGCCATGAACACATGGTAGACTCAGCAAGGACCAAGAACAGAAAGAGACAGAAGTATGTTTATGATCCACAGGATGTCTTAACAACTTTATTTTGACCAAAGCTACAGATACCCATTTGCTCTCAAGCAAGAAGCTGGCAGCAAGCAAGAGTTAACTTTTAGTATAGGGCCAGCTGGAATAACACAGACCACTCAGACAACAAACGTCACCTCACAAGCACCCTGGATTTGTTCCAAAAATCACTTGAAAAGTGGTATTCTTTCTTGACACGCTCAAGGACCGATTCAGCTTGCACCAGAAGCAGCATTTTTTTTTCTAGTGCGTGTTAGGAACCATAGTTTCTAAATCTACTTTGAGATGATTTTGAATAGTCCCAAGATACACGTTTTCCCACAGTATCACTAAGTAAGCTTGTAAATTATTTTCCTTGTATTTAAGCTTAAAAACAAAGATTTCATGCAGCTAAAAACATCAGACTATTTCCCCACCTCCTACCCCCCCAAAAGAAAGAAGACCTTAGATACATAAATGTATTTATAAAAGGTGGAAAGGGACTGTATTTGCAAAGATATTCACCCACATCAGTACTACTATGAAATCATTTAGAAGATTTCAGCTGACATTCAATAATTTTATTTCTAGCTATTTCCCTGAGCTCAAAGAGCTTTCATGGCCAGGGAAGTAAGCAAACATAACACCTGCTTGGATTTGGCAAGCTGCATGGGGCTCAGAATAACAAGGAAACCCCTCTAAAATATCCCTCATTTAGAGATGCCGTTTTGCTGACGATAGGAAGATAGCTGTGCTCACCTTCGGAAACGAGGATGAATTTGGATTAGCAAACACTGAGGATTCTTCTCACATTTAAAATGGAGGCTGGCAGTCAGAGAGGAATGAATGATAAACTAAGGGCTATTACTGATTTACTGCTTTTTCATATAACGTGTGCTTTCCTCTCTTCACTCCACAGCAAACCTAGGGTAAGAAACAGGCTAGAAAAGACAAAACCCTCAGCTTAAAGACTAGGCACAACTGGACCAGCTGGGGATGTACTTTTCATCACTTTTATTTTGCATGAGCATTTTCCTAATCTTTTAGTTATTAGAAGAAATCTACTTTCTTATTTTATAACAAATCAGGTAAAATATCAGAGGTTGAAATTACCAGAGACAGTTGAAAGGGGAAATCTGACATCCCCCATCCATCCCACCATCACTGCCTGCATCAGCTCCCAGTGCTCTTCAGATTTTGTGCTAAGCCACAAACCAAAGGGAAAAAGAAGCAGCAGACAGTTTCCTACAGGCATCAGCCAGAGCAAGGAAGAGAACTGAGACAAGCACCGCCAAGAAATACAGCAGCAGCAGGCCTTGAGAGCAGTTTCTCAGAAACTTGCAACTCCCCTGATTTGTCTAAGACGCTACGAAGAGTTTGTACAGCTGTCCGTGTACTCCCTCAAAACATGCAGTAGATATACTCCATGAGCAGAGACATCTGTCTCCTAACCTGATTTAGAAAGCATCTTTTTGCACGTAAAAGGATTTCTATACATCTATATAAGCTTGCATGTATATTCACACGTGCCCAAAGGAACCAGCAATGCCCTTCTGCGTCAACTGGCTCTGCAAAACCCTGAAAATAAGTACCAGGACAACCACTAAGGATGAGCGCCCATGCTTTAGCACCCATGCTACCCCACGAGAGTGTGGCTGGAGACTCTGCCGTGTTTATACTTCCCTTTCAGGCATGACAATGTGATGCTTTCTAAAAAGGAAGAACATCAAAGATGGCTGTGTCTTATACGTCAATTTTGCAAGGACAGGAAACAAGCACCCTTCAGGTTCAGTATGTTCTGTATAGCTGTCAAAAAAAAACCTCAGACCAGACCTAACGACCAGCGTTTGGAGAGCAACCCACTCTCAGAAATTCATCCTAAATGGACTACAAAGCAAAGTGCAAACTACCGAACCTTATACAGCTCCCTTTGTAGCAATACTAAGTTCATGATTCCTACCGTAAAAACGCATGGAATGCTTTCCCCGAATATTGATTTATAAAAGGCAATCAAATAGCACATCTAAGGTACAATGTAAATACTATTCACATACATTTTCTAAAATGAATGACAATCATACACGTGTCTAATTCCTGTTCACCAACCCAACTGTGTATAACCCCCCGAAACTGGAACTATGATCCTAAACCGCTTTTTTAATATTATGCATTTCATAATATACTACCCAGAAGTACACAAAAATATACTACTAATCAATTGTGTGGTTTCAGAGCACATAAAGGAAGCATATAACACTTTCTTCTAAAAATCCCATTCCTGATTGATTTTATTAAAAAAATCATTTATAGGCTCATTAGCATAATACCATTTCTTAGGGAATCACACATTTAAATATAATTAGCCACTTGTTTTGTTGCATTCAGTGCTAATGACCTTTCTTTGAAGAAAGATCCATGTTTGATTTTTCTATTGTTCAAACTTAAGAGAAGCCTCTTCGGGTTGAAAATGCAGGAATCCTCTGAACTGACTTTAAACAGTTAAGCAATCAATTACCTTTTCACTTAATTTATGCTTTGTTTGTTTGGGACAGCTTTGTTATAACAGCATGAAGGCTTTAAATCTAGGTGATTAAAGCCAGACTTCTAGGTACATATTTGGGAGCCCAAACAACAATGCCAAGCAAACACAGCTCCCACTGACATCCAGAGTAGGTCTAAACAGCATAGCTTAAAAAAAGGTTTAAGCATGCTGAACCCAGCTCTTTGCCACAGCGCTGGCCGTCCTTACCCACACAGGAGCCTGGGTTCGAGCAGACCATGCTGTATTTCTGTCTCTACTTTATAAGTGCCATTTGCTTATAATTTCTATGGGAAAACAAAGTTTTAAAACAATTAATTATGTAGGAAACAATATAATTCATTTCTGAAGTGTTACATTCTCAATGTAAGAAATTACATATAAAATGATAGCAATAAAAATGCCTTCAAGAGAGGTATGCATTTGACAACTCTCCCTCTCTCCCACAATTACTTAAACTTCCTTCATTTCTACCTACATGGTTGACGGTACTTCGGTTTAGCCTATGCAGACTAGTAGTTAGCTGTCTTTATTGTCCAATATCCAATTACTTGAGTACAAAGAGGGTCAAAAATAATTAAAAAAAAATCTTCATCTAAAGGAATAGTCTGCAACTTCAAATTCACAATTTCCCATTCCACAATTTATCCATAAATAGCCAGTTCTGCAAAGCCTTAGGAAAAAAAGCAACTTTCTTTACAACTCTAATTACTGTACAACTGTAGAGGGAAAAAACGACTTTATTTTATATGTATGATATAAAGTATTTTTCTAAATAAGAGGAAGAGCATTACATTTAATGAAGACATTAAAAAGCAGCTGTGTATTAGGAGCCTCGATTATTTTCTTTGGTAAGGAGCCTCCTTCTAGAAGAGGCTAGAGTTATTGCCCTTCAAAATTCACAAGGTTAAATTAAATGTCATTCAGGAAACAGGTTATGTTCAGCTTAGAACTCTTCATTTTTCCACCTGTGATAAAACGTGCAGTACCTGCATGTTATCCTCCCTCATGACTTCATGAGGGCCTTCATGAACTCATCACCCAAGAAGGAATTACACAGGCTACTGCCCAGGTATGGTCCCACACACCCAGCTTTTAACCTCCTAAATTATCCCATATACTATTTTTACATCAGAGATGGTCATAAACTACATGTGGGAAATTCCACTCTGAGCAGCTAGCAGAGGAGTAAACCCAAAATTTTCAGGAAAGCTCTACTTTAAAGACACGATTAAAGAAAAAATTCTCTTTCTCACCCCTCCTCCCATGAAATTATAGTTGAATAACTATGACACTGGCAGAATTTAAACTTATTTTCGAAAAGTATTTTAAGCAGTGTGTAACAGCACCACCTGGTGATCTTAGCTGTACAATATTTTTAAGACATCCACTAAATTAAGTTATAGTAATCAGCATAGAAGAACAGATTTTAATCCTGGTTCTGTCTAGTTTGGAATTTTTTCAGTTAAAAATACATGCAATTCGTAACAGTAAATAGTAACATTTTGTGATTCTGTTAAAAACCAAATCAAACTCCTCAGAGCTGGCATCAGCCAACTTCTACTGTAAGTGGGGAAAGCTCTTGACATAGTAACAGCCAGTTTAGGAAAACTCAGGAATTGGTTCAAATGTTTTAACGCACTAGTTTAACGAACTATTTGTTTAAAGGTTTGGTTTATAGCTCATACAGATGAAAGGCCACCTCAGAATCAGGAACAGTCAAGCCTAGGTTATTAAAATCACTTGAAAAATCAAACGGGATGTCATGTATGCTGTATATTCTGAATTGATTAATATATAAACAGAATTAGCATTTTGGTCCTAATGAATTAAGAATTTTACTGCTGTTCCAGTGAAGTATTGCAGAGCATCTAATACACGTTGCTGGAAAAATCCTTAGGGATCCTGAAATGAAAAAGTACTCCCTAAAGACATCGCCAGTGACATGAATTCTATTAGAGTTGAGTATTTCTTCTTCATCACTCCTTTTTAAGTTGCGACTAAATTAGCACAGCCTGCGCACTCCAGGGTGTGTGCTGGGAGGAGGGAGGGGGAGAAAACGGAAGATATAAAGGCCTGAGGCACTTCAAGCAGAGAGCATCCATCTGCTAGCAGCAGTCAATGAACAGAACGTTTCTAAAAAGCTTCCCACTCATATTAAGTCAAGCCAAAAGAACAGAAAACACCTTCCCTCACTCTGACTGTGCAGGACCGAACGTAACAGGACAGTCGGTTATAAATATATACTTAAAAAAATAAAACGCAAGAGAGAAGCTCACAACGTGGTCCTGCATTGAGCTTCTCCTGCTGCAAAGCTGTTTTAAGAGGCTCCTGCTCATCTCTACGTCATCCATTCCCTCTGTGGTGGCATGTGGAGGAGTGAAATGATCAAAGGGAAATACGAAAATAAAAAACAGGGTTGGTTCTTTTTTATTTTTTTTATTTTGCTTGTGAAACCCAGATTTTTCCACTGCCCCAGTAAACAGATGCATTGCCCAAGCTAAGGCCCAGCACATTTGGAAGAGGGGAGTGGGATAGGGTAGCCGAGGGATGGGAAAGACAGGGATCAAACTGGCTTTGCTGTTAGAGACGCTTATCATGCAACTGGACTCCAGAGCTGCAGCTCTACAAAATGAAGGTCTCTGACAGCAATACCACTTGAAGGAGTTCCCGACCCTTCATCCAACACCTCGTTCCTGCACACACCCCACAGCACGTCAGCTCTCTGGGCTGACACAACTACCTACCAAGAGCACTGCAAGTCATCCCAGCACAGCAATCATTCGGGATAAAAATAACTTGCACGTGTGCACAGAGTTGTTCTGGTTCAGGCTGGGACTGGCGTTTGTTTTTCTGAGATTCTTCACAGAATCACAGAATCTTCATGGTTGGAAAGGACCCTTAAGATCATCGAGTCCAACCAAACAACCTACAATCTCTGCCACTAGAGCATGCCCTGAAGCGCCACATCTAGACGTTTTTGTTGGTTTCTTTTTTTAAGCAGGAGCTTGACATAGGTCAGTCAGCTGATGCATGTGCCAGCATGGCTGTATTGGACATAGGACCTTCCCCCTGAACACACATTTCACAGCTGGTACAGAACCCTGCAGTTTCTATTCATTTGTATCTAGTACCTACATTCATGTTTGGGCCTTCCACACCAGTCTACTGCATTTGCCTGAGAAAGGCTGATAGAGCACTGGCATTGAGCGGGAGCTAAAGTCTTTGCCTGAGAAACTTTTGAATACTGTATGCAACGGCAGTGCTCGTCCATCTGGGAGGACACATCACACAACTGGGAAGGCAACAAGGATGATCAAAGCTACACATGCACTTCTGCAAAAGGAGCGAGGTGACAATGTTGTGAGGAAGCATCACCACATGCACTGCTGTCATACTGCTCCCTTGACCACTGTTGGATGTCTGTGAGATAGTGTTCCAAATGTGCCTGGGCAAGGGTTGTTACAGCCCCACAGCAGGAATACAATGTGCCTGCACATCCTTTTGCAGACATGTTTGAGCTAATGCCACCTGTATCCCACACCAACAGACACACGCTGGTTCCTCCATGGCCATCAGCCACAATGAGATGAAAGCAGCTTGGGATCACAACTAACTCGTGCCCAGCTGCAAAGTGCAGGTGTCTGCAAGAACACAAGCAAATAAATCATAGTCTTCCTTATAAAAACAGTGTATACAGGCACTGAATTTTTTCTGTTATTTGCTAATCCTATAGAGGGTCCAGAAGTATAACCCTGTGGCCATTATTTAAGAAAAGCCATCTTCCAAGAAAACTGCAATAGCTCCACCAGCAAATCACACTTGCAGACCCTCAGGCTTAGGGAACACTTTCCTGCACTGTCACATCACCAGCTCTCCAATTTATTTCATACAGCAAAACAAGAAGGCACTTTCAACACATGAAAGGGGAACCAGGCGCTATCAGAGAACACAGCATTAAAAAGCAACAACAACAATTCTCCCCCTCAGGTTCTGAACCATAGTGCCTGTAAAATGAGTAACACTTCAAAACTCACATTTGAACGCTTAAAAGACAGTCCTATATCATATAAGTGGCATACATATTTTCCGTTAGCAAAAAAGAGAGCAGCAGCTACGTGGAACTTAAACCAAAGCTATGTTACCTGAAGTATTTTTTAAGCTTGTCTAACAACCTTCCAAAGCAATGGTTTCATTCAGAAGCTTGTTAGAAGAGGCAGATCACTAGCACAGAGTTTTATAGATGTTACTAGAGGCGGAAGAAGGAGGAGAGAGGCAGTTGCCTATTCTCTGCCACACTGTACCAGAAGGAATATATACCTATTGATATCCAAGTTCATCTCCTTGTGAATGGTACTATAAAAAGCAAATGTTTTAAAAAACATTAGCCTGCTAGGTAAACTGTCTTTAAGTAAAGGATTGCTCTCGAGAGAAATGACAGGTTCCAATTACCTACACAAGGCTGTAGGGAGGTAAATCTCCATCAATGAATTCAACAAACGTGATATATATTCTGCTACTCCATGTCACATAGAAATTGTCAAAGTTGGCAGGGAGAAATTTTAAGATACAAGAGGCCAAAACTTTAATATCCAAGTAAGAAATTTCACAAGCATTTAGAATTTTAGAGGGCACTTCTGTTGTTTGTCAAAATGAAGCAGAGATTTGTGCTTCCCTGGCACAACAGTTTTCTTGCCCACAGCCAACTAATAAACTCAGAGCAGAGACAGGAGAGGAGACAAAGCAAGGGAACCATGAAAGACTCCTTTAACTCCAGAGTCACAAACAGGCCAATTCAAAGCAGCTGAACACGTAAATATTTTTTGTTATTAGTTAAGACAACAGAAATCATCTGTTAATTAGTTTAAGACTTCCATTTTTTTCTTTATTTTTTCAACTTCAATCTTCAAAATTAAAAGAAAAAGCAACAACAGAGATCATCCTGAGTCCCCCTACAGACTGAACCAATGCTTCCAAGGAATTTTAGAAGTCCCTTTTCTAATTTTTCCCTTTTCTGGCTAAGTAAACACAGGAACAGAATAAGGGAGACCTGCAAAGCTTGATTCACGCATTTAAACCAGGTGGCATGCTGTGCTCAAAGTTTTAAGTTTCCCCACCAGCCTCTTGGCAAAATCCCACCATTACATTAGCTCTAGCAGATCCTCTGCTCTTTACTTAAAGGATCCCAGACCCTCTTCATTAGAAATGTAACAGATCTCGTTAAAGTAGACATGGATTCTTCTCCCCTGATACTCTCACTGTGGGGACAAGCAGCACATCGAAAGCATCTGAGCCAGGTACTTCATTCATCATTCCCTATAAAAACACAAAGATGGCCAAGGCTTAAGACAATAAAATTTTTCAAATCCGAACTTAAGCAGGAACTAATTAATTAACCAATGTATAACCAAAAGGTTATCCCAGATCAGCTGGTGAACTTGACTGGTCTTTTCACAAAGGTAACTGGAGATCATGAAGTAGAGGGTCTCATCAGCCACCCGCAAAAGAAGAGATTCTCCATGTGCTGCAGCAGAAGCTGCAGTACCAGAAGGATCCCAGCTTCCTCAGATGCCTCTGAATCAAAATCCACAGGTATCCAAGAGAAACAGGGAAACCGGCAGGGAAATACATCCTTCTGCTTGCCTTTATCCAAATTCTTGGAATAACTTATGCTGCCTAAAGAGTGGTTTTCTGCCTCTGAGGTTTTTTTGTTTTTCTTCAATAAGTGGTTTGTCTGTCTCTTCAAATCTTTGCTGATGGTTGAAGTTGCCTGCAAACCCTGAAAGCTGAAGTTTTGAGAAAGGCGCGTAAGCTATTGAGATACCTTAAAGGTCAACCATCAGGGACTTCAGCATCTGAGCTGTGGCTTATGTTTCTGTGACTTACCAGAGCCTGCATCAAAGCAGAGGACCAGGAAAGCCCATACCTACTGAGACTCAAGCAAACCTCAGAAGCACAGAGGTTCAGCAAGCTGGAACACAAACATAGCATCCTAGTAACACCAGGAAAGTTCCCTGTTGAGCTGTTAAGTGGTAAGTAACAGTGATCACAAACGTGAAAGGGCAAATAGGTTGGGAAAATAACATTCCTTTTAAAATTCTTTGATGAAGATGTTAAGGTACCAAAGATTTAACATCCCAGGTCACAACTTTTCTGCTTTCCTGTCTCTGGAGCATGTTCTGATCAGAGAGGAAGAAGAACAATGAAAGTCAAGAGACACTTGTGCAAGAAATAAATATGTGAGTGTTATGGCTAGGACACATCCATGTTTTATCAGACACTGGATAGGATGGATCTATGAGACAGAAGGAGGGAAAGTTGTGAGTGGCCTCAAAGGGAGGAAGCTTGAAGTTGTTAACATGCAGAAGGGCAAAGCAGTATGATGCAATTCAGTAGTTCAGTTTTGGACATGTTAAATCTGTGTCAACAAGGAGGCACACAAACACAGAAACAAAAGCATAGGATTCATCACCCTTATCTTCAGAGATGAGCATCTGAGCTTAGTCAATCTAGACTTCCTTCCAGTAAGTGAAGAGAAACAGACACTCAAGAGAATGAATCATTTGACTTCCTTTCGGATTAAATTAATCAAACCCTAAATCTCTCTGCCTCTATACAGAGACCCTGAAAGGAGTTCAGCATGACGAGCTCACACAGACATCTAAACTTTGCCAGCTGAATCCCACCCTGGCTAAAGCCATGACATGAGACTAGTTGGAAGAGGTATGCTGAGAATAAAGAAGTTCACCAAAGCAGAAGGTTGCACTTGAAACAACAACAACAAAAAAAACCAAAACCATGAACACACACACACACAAAAAAATCATCCCAAATGAAAAGGGGAAGATGCCCCTTATCCTCTGTCAAGGCAAGATGGAGAAAGTTAATACATCAAATGGAAAGATGAAGGAAATTAATGAGACAGAAGTTGTTAATTATAACAAAGGACTCATAAGGGACAAGGCAGCAGACAGATCAAAGAGGGTGAAACTGAAGTAATGGTCTAGCTATAAGAGGAAGTCTTTCAAAGCCTTAGTGACTAAAGAAATTTAGGAGACAAACAAGACAAACCCAGAAAAAGAGAACTTTAAGCAACAGTTTAAAAGACAACAGAAAACCCGATGGGATACTAACTGAAGGTGCAGATGGGAGGATTAGGATTAGCTTCCATCCCCACAGAAATGAAAGGAAGAAGGACAAGAAAGCAGCAGAGAGACTAGACCAGAAGTTTCATTATTGAATTTAAAGCCAGAGACAGTTGATACAGGAGGAAGAGTCAAAGAAAAGACTGCATCCAGTAAAGGAAACCGTAGGGAAGAATTCAAAGGCTATGCACAGCTGGAAAACTACACATTCACCTGGGGGTGACAGATACATGGTGGGACAGCTCACATGACTGGAGTCATGAGATGGATGTCACAAGGACAGACAGGGAAGGTGACAGGGGACTCATTTCACACAAAGGAGCAGCTTGAATCTGTGAAGCTCTGCTGAAAAACAAGTGGCAGACCAATAAAGAGTTAAGGGGTCTGGATGAGAGACGAGGCCAAAGGAAACACTGTCATGAGCACCTGCTATAGACCACCTGATCTTGAATATGAAGCCTTCTTTAGACAACAGGAAGATGTCCTCATTCTCATGGTGAACTGTAATAACCCCAGTATGGGGTGCTGGAAGGGAATCAGAATGTGGCACAAGTAATACAGTGGACTTCTACTTGACCTGTTCCTGACACACTCTAGAAGTACCACGATACACCTACCATTCTCTAGAAAGGAAGTGATGTAGAATGTAAAGTCTGATGGCAGGCTTGGTTACAGCAACCCTAAGATGATGAACTTTAAGATCTTGAGGGGTGTGAGGAAGATGGATAGCATTATGACAATCCTGGATTTCAGAGGGCAGGCTTCAGTTTGTTCAGAGAAGTGGTAAGCAGGACCCCTTGAGGTACTGCCATGAAGGCCAAAGAGGCCAGGAGGATTAGTCAATCTTCAAATACAATCTCCCCAAAGCTCAAGGACACTCCATATTGATGTGCAGGAAGTTGAGCAGGCAGGGCATTTGGCAGCTTGGCTTTATAGCAGCTCACGAGTCTGCTTACTCTCTGTTGCAATGTCTGTTTTCAGGTCTCACAAACTCACAGATATGAGTTTGGAGGAAAGGAAGCATTACGCACGGAGAAGGACTGAACAAGGGCTCACTTAAGCAAAATCTACATACATAAGGCAAGTGAACTGGATGGGATGCATCTGAGGATGCTAAGGGACCTGGGAAAGAGAGACATCTTTACCAACTTTAAAACGCTGTAGGAATCAGGGGAGGTTCTTTATGACTAGAAGACAACAAGCTCCAGGCTTTTCTTTCAGAGGGGGAAGTAGGAAACTACAGATGAGTGTCAGCCTCTCAGCCTCCCTTCAGCCTGTTGGAAGGCTATGGAACAAATTTACCTGGAAATGATTTCCAGACACACAAAAGGTAAGAAGGTTACCAGGAACTGCCAGCACAGATTTAACAAGGGCAGATCATAGCTGGCTGCAATAAAAGCCACACTGCAGTCAAGGTAAACAGTAACCACTGCTCTTCCTTCATCCCATTTCATCATTCTCCCTTGGTATCTTGGCAGCCAAATGGAGGAGATACAGACTAGACAGGTGAACTGCAAGTTGGGTGAAAAACTGTCCAGGTTCAAAGGGTAGAGGTCAGCACTTTAACTATCAGACTTAGAAGTGGAATTGATACTGAGGCCAATATTATTTAATGCCTTCATTAACAACATGGACAATGGGACAGGAGGCTCCCTTTGCCAGCCTACAGAAAACATCACGTTGGGACAGTGGTCAATACACTGATGGGCAGAGTTGCTATTCAGAGGAATCTTAAGATGCTGCAGAAATGAGCTGACAGAAACCTGATGAAGTTCAACAAGGCAAGTGCACCTGGGACAGAAGAACTGCAGAGCAACAATACAGGCTGAGGACTGTTTGGCTAGGGAGTAGCTTGTCAGAAAAGGACCTAGATTCCTCATGGACAAAAAGATGAACATGACTCAGCAGCACCCAGTTGCAGTGATGAAGGCTGACTGCACCCTGGAGCTGCATTATTAAGACTGTAGACAGCAAATCAAGGGAAGCAATTATTATCCCCTGTTCAGCATTTGTGAGACTATATTTAGCGTACTTTGTCCAGTTCAGAACTCCTCTGCACAAGAAAAGGCACTGACATATTGAAGGAAGTCCGGCAGAGAGCCTCTAAGATGATTAAGAGACTGGAGCACGTGGCGTGAGACTGAGCGCTGGATTTTCTCAATCTTAAGAGAAAGCCAAAGGGAAGGTCTCACTGGTGTCTTCAGCTACTCAGTGGGAAGTTATAAAGAAGATGGAGCCAGAGTTGTCAGAGATGCAAAGCAAAAGAACAAGAGGAGTCACATTTCACCAAAACAAGTTCTGACTAGATACAAGGAAAAAATTCTTCACTGTGAGGGTGGTCAAGCACTAGAGAACAGGTTGTCCAGGGAGACTGTATCACATCCTTGGCGATATCCAAAGCTCAGATGGGCCCTGAGCAGCTTAAATGCAACTTCAAAGCTACCACTTTGACTGCGGACCTTTAGAGGACCCCTCCAATCCTAGGATTCTACTATCCTCTCCTCCCTTGTCATTTTAGTTTTGTTAAATAAAGATGTGTTCTCTGTTCCTCTTTGGATACTTCTGTTCTTCACACGTATAATGTACTGTCCTGGTCTAATTCACACTGCATAGTTCTGGCAGGAAATAGAGCCCTCCATAATCACTTGTAATAAGCCAGCTATGAAATTAGTGATGACAACGAAGGTCAAAGAATTAAGCAAATAGTTTAAATGCAAACAGTCAAAAATGTATTAGAGAACATCTTCAGAAATGCCTTCCCATTTAGAATTAAAATACTGTTAGCTATGTTTTGGTATTTAAGAGGACTGAGGGAAAAACACACATTCATTTAAAGAAATGATTAAAAACACAGCACAACAGTTCAGAAATTGGATTAAGCTAGATGCAGCTGCAATCTTCAAACTTAGTTTAAACCAAATTTGAATATCTGCAACTGAAGCTTTCTAGTTATAATCATGCCATTGACCTTCCTTCCCCTCTCCCTTTTCTTTCTAGCCACTGAAGACTATTGAAAGTATCAGAGCTCCAAGTCAAGAACAACTCCCTTGTAACCGCGACTCTGACATGGATATAGTGAGAGCAGATTGCCTGCAAGGAAACAAGAATAAACTGGCTATTTAGAGAGATTATGTAATGCAGCACAGAGCTGTAAAATGAGATTTAAAGAGACAGAACTCTGCATTTCAGCCCTGTAAGTAATCATTAAAGTTGGACAATACTGTAGCAATTTGAAGAGGCTCAGTCAACAGAGGAAGAAGTCTTGTCAAAGGATCCCCTCTCTGAGCTGGTATTTTATTCATGATTCTTCTTTCTCACTAAAACAGTACTGTTTGGTCAAATCCTTTAAAGCAAGGTTGAAACACCTCTTCACATCATCTCATAGATGTGTAGGCTTTTAGTACAGAAGTGAGCTCTATATGAATAGGTACAAAGCGTTTTGTGGACGAGAGCTTGTTGAACTCGTGGAGCTTGGCGCACTCAATTAGCACAGTACTGCACACTGAAAATCAAACTGATTATGAACAAATACAACAGTGTTAGGTCTTTCCTGCATAAATATTTTAACAAGTGTAAACAAGACTCCAGTTTTTATAAGCAACCAATTCCCGAACAAACACCCACAAACATCAGCTGGTTCCACAAAGAAAGGCAGAGGCTATGAACTGCCATGCACCGCCACATTATAAATAGTGAGGAAACATACAGCCAAGGCATGTGTGAGAAGGAAAACTAGTTCTGTGTATTACACATTCTTACACAAACATAGAAGCCTTCAGAGTTTGCCCATGGCTTTGTTTAGAGTACACATGTGTGTGTATATATATATGTATATATAAAAAAATATATAAAAAATACCAATGCACAAAATAATGATTTTGTAGAAGAGTCGAGAACTGTTGAGCAGTTGTTGCTGGGAGATTTTACTTCCGCATTTCTTCACTTTAGAATGGAGGGGAAAAAAACATGGTAAAAATTATTACCTTAGGTATTCTAATAAAAAACTGGTTTTCGTCTAATTCTAAACATCCTTTAATTACAAGCCTCAAAAACTAGCAGCATCTTATGTTCAGCCAGCCCCAGCTGTTTTGCTAGTGATTAAATAAGAGTCACTGAGCCCAGATCATCTCCCTTTTACCTCCCCTGAACAGACAGACATTACAGCAAGGAAGAACTTGGCCCAAACTACATGGGGGAGGGACGGGAAAGCAGGGGGAGGTTGCTGCTTTTTAAAAAACAGCAAGTCCTTGCTCTGTTGCTGGACTTTTCCCCGCATCATGTCAGGCCTGCAGGTTGCTGGCAAGCGGACCAGGCACAGTGTGAGACCTGCCAGCACTCTCAGACCACACACACACACACGTTCTCAGCTGCTCTCAAATACACTGGGGACAACCTCCAGAGCAATCTGGACTCCACCATCCATCTCTGCTTTCCAGAGTCTGGTTATTCCCTTCGGCAATAGCCTACATAGAGCATCATATAGGAGAAAATCATGTGCTTACACTACTGAAGGGAGCACACAGCCTTGACGTAAGAGCCACCAGTGAGTTGCAGAAATAGGCCTCCTAAAGCGCGCTCACAAGCTGTGCTGCACCAGCATCCTGACAGGAGCTAATTTCAGCAGTTCATTTGCAACTCAGTTAACTATGGAAATGCAAACGGAGTAGTACCAGCAAATAAATAAGTAGCTCAGCATTTTTTCTCATCAGACAGCATAGCACTCCCAGGATAACTGTTCATTTTTAATACAGCCAGCTATCAGTGTGCTCCAGTTTCACCCGCTGAACCCTGTACTACTTCTTTAAAACACATACAGTAAATTCATTTACCTTGCTACACTTTCAAGTCTAAACACAATGGATATTAAATAATTTCACCAAAAACCCAGCCATGATCACGGGCAGACAGTGAGAGGGTGAGATTTTGTAAGTTCACTGCCACAGCTCGATTTGCAATTAAAAACTATGTAAAGCTAGAAGTGCTATTAAATGCAGCAGACAACTAGCTCATTATACAGCAGCAGAAAGAAAAGCCTTTCAAACACCAATTGCTCTACCTGAAATATCAGCTGCTGTTGTCATGCCTGGGACTGAGCAAGAACATCACTTAGCTCATTGAAAAGAACTTTCCCAGAGACAGATTGGCAGCATGACAAATGAATGTTGGCTACAGAAATCAAAGACCAGCCACAAAAGGAGAAGAAAACTTGTAAAGAGCCTCAGACAGGTATAGGTAAAGAGACAGATTATTTTCCTGTTTCAAAACTATTTCAGAGATAATTTCATTTCAAGCAACTATAATTTCTTTTATATGATGCTTATAGACTTTAGCCAAGTCTGAATCATTGTGTATGATTACGAGCGCCCTCTGGGGAAGGAAGATACTCAGACATATTCGCCCCAAACATTCATCCAAGAAATAAGCCATGTTTAGATTAAAAAAAAACAAAACCAAAAAAACCCAACCCAAACACAAACAAAAAACCAACACCTACGCTCTCTAATTGTGATCACCTTTCAGCATAACCAAAAGGGCTTTTGAAGGATTCAAACACTCCAAGAAGCAACAGGACAGCATTTTCTCCCCTCAGTATTTTACTTTTCTACAATTAAAGACAAGGAACTGGGCAGTTCTTATGCACAACAAGCCAATTTTTAAAACGCCTGTGCAAAATTACAGTTTTGATTAAAGCACATTCATCCAAAGACAAACTTCCCTAACTATAAAAGGTATTCTAGGGGTTTTATTCCACTGCTTATACAGGCTACACTTTATACAGAAATTTTTAAAACTTGTAAGATAGTAACTTTGGACTTGACACTGAAACGAGCTCACTTACAGTACGAGCTTTACTCTGCCAAACAAGCAGGGCTCAATACTGTTCAGTACAAACAGCTGAATAAAACATTCTGTATATAAATCAGCTCAATAATGCTGAGTAAAGCAATCTGGATATATTTCAATAATACAGATCAATCTTAACCTTTCTATACATATGCAGATATAATACCAGATCAATCTTACCCTTCATATACCTATGCAGGCATAATATCAGTCAAGATTTTCTGTGTTTGAGTTGCAAGTATAAGACTTTAATTTAGGAAAATACCTTTATCTAAAATAACTCCCCAAAGCGTGCACCATATGAATAAAACCCATCTACATCCCTTTGTTAATTACATGTCAGCTTCTGAGTCTTTGATATGACAGCCTATCAGCTGTCATCTCCAAGAGTCATGAGACAAGAGTATTAATTAGCCAAAAAATTACAACTCCTGTCCATTGTTATGAGTAACAGCAATTGAAATTGGAAGACCATTCTGTTTCTGACATAAAAGCTGGTTTTATTCACTCTCCTTAAAGAGTGTCGATTACATAGATTTCAATTAAAATGTATAGCATGTAATATGAGTATTTATTTAAATATTCTCTGGACACTAAAATCTTTTTTCCATTTTTCCCATCTCTGTTCAATAGTCACATATTAAGCACATGATTACTATGAAGTGTGCATAAATACATGCATTATCTCACACTCATACTGCACAAAATGAAAAGCAATGGAACAATTATACTTAAAAATAAACATGCATAAAGCATTTCAAGAACCCTGAAAACTGATAAAATAAAAAGCCACAGTAGATTAACAGATAATAAAAAGGTGGAATGGGCATGTCAACCTTGAAAAAGCCCTTTTAAACTACAATAGTATTGTCAGGTGCCATTATCCTTTGTCAGCCAGCTACCTGACCTCATAAATCAGGTATAACAATCAAATGAGAGCACAATGTAAAATCAGCACTAGGCAGACTTGTCTACTGACTAACAAGTGGCCTGCCAAGGTTTTGAGGTCACATTCAAAAATAAAAATTAATTGTGATCAACAATATTTATTAAAAAAAGTCATATCAACAAGAGTAAAGCTCTCAAGTACCATTCTGTAGAGTTTGTGCTCGTGACTCCTTTCCCAGATTGGCATGGAATCCTCCTCCTAAAGTCGGTGTTTTGCCTGCACCTATTAGGGGAAAAAAAACCAACAAAACAGACAGACATGTCAAATGCAATAACTGAATTAAAATACTAAAAGACGACCTATTGTGCCACTATATTCAGTATAACTTACAACATGCCAAATTACATTAAGAAGGGCAACAGAAGTGCTTGAAGGGCTTAAGACATCGAGTGCAAATCCTGTGCAATTTATTTCTTCCTTGGGATACCATAAGAATTACATGGCTCCATAAACCCTCCCAATCTCAGCTCCAAAGAAAGTACAAAAATGTCTCAACCCCATCTTAGGCAGAACATGAAAATCAATATTGTAAAATATTTCTCAAAGTAAATGATGAAACTATTGCTTAGTTAATATTTTTTGTCTAGAGAATATTCAATCCAGGATTTTAATAGCTAATTACTGGCACTACAGAACATAAAACATGTTTAGCATTCAATGCTGTGTTGGCTACTACAGACATAACATTTACTTTAAAATAACTTCAGTTTAACATTAGGCACACACAGTGACACTTAGGCTACAAAAACTGCAAGTCTGGAACTGCTATGTTTACACCCTGAAAAGTTGGAAACTAAAATAAGTCTGAGTTGTAAATTAGCATAAACTAGAGGCTGGTTTATGCATCCGTGCCAATGCTGAGGAGCCTGAATGCAGAGTCCGCTGGGAGTCAATGGAACTACTCATGCAAACCAATCTTGCAGAACAGGGAATTAAAGTACAAAGGACAAAAATAGTCTCCCAGTAAAGCAGGAAGTTTTTTTAAAAACCAATCAGGCTACCTAAAGCAGGATATCTGAAGCTATCAGCTTAACAGCAAGTGAGACCAAAAAGCTAAATTGCACAGTATTGAAAACAAGTAATTTGTTAGTAATTGGACTTCTACTTAATTCAAGTAGTCTGCTCTTCAGACTAGGGAAAAAAGTCTTCTTGTTCCCTATGACGCCTACAGTTTTTCCTCAAGTTCTTGTAGTTATGTTTTCCCATATTACACCAGTTCTCTAGAACAAACTAGAATGGCTTTGGGATAGACACACACTGAGGAGTGAAGCTGAAAGAAGTTCATGACATTTCTCCTACACACCTGAATAAGATACTTCCGTGGCAGGTAGAAGTGATGAGAAACTGTGACCTAAATTGTTCACTCTACTAGACTTTCTTAGCTAGTCTCCTCTCAGCCGCATTTAACATAGATCTGTGTTGAGGAAAAAAAAAAAACAAAAACCACACACCAAAAAAACCCAACAACAGAAAAGCTAACATTGCTGTAGAATTATTGCCTATAAGCCTTCAAAGCTTAATTTTCCGTGCAACCTTTGAATTCGGTTTCCAGTGCTATCCACAACAGAAACCAACTTCACCTTCACTTCATTAACAGATCCTTTCAACAAACAATAATCAGAAGCTCTCACGTAAATGCCCCACAGCTTAAGTACTTCAATTCAACATCCTAATTAGAAATGAAAAATATTCAATAGTGACCTTCTCACTGGACATAGAGGTAACCCTCCCAACTCTGTATTTGCTTCAGACTATTATAGACAGCAATGTCTCCTTGCCTTCTTATAGGTACAGTCTCGTATTTCCACAAATGCTCCAAAACAAACCGATGAGGCAAAACAGAGAGAGGTTACCAAACTACCCTAACATACATAACATTTTTGGTGGACATTTAATAAGAATGGTTTGCCTGGCCAAAAAAAAAAATTAAAAAAAAAAAATAAATCAGCAGTTACAGTAGTTTTATGTTCCTTTTCTTCAGTAGCAAATCTAACTTCAGAAATTCTGCCTCCAACCCTCTTTTTTTTGTTGTTGTTGTTGTTTTAAGGTTTGCTTTACCGCAGGCTACCTCACTTCTCTCATTTGCGGCAGGAGAGCACAGACTCAAGCATCAGTACAGTGGAGGAGGCCACAGACTGCAGGGCAAGAGCAGGAACAAACAGCAGGGCAGGCTGGAGGTAGCAAGATCATCCTGCACTTGCATCAACGGCACCATCAAAGCAATCGCCTCCTCCTGTGCACAGAGACTCCAGAACACTTTTCAGTCCTCGCTGTCTTAGAATAGACAAAAACCACTGAACTCTATTGGACTATCATTTTCAAAACAGCTACATTATTCTTTCACAGGTTTCCCTGTTGCTACGCAAAAGCTTACGCAAAAACAATCTCAGAGTGGTGATAAACAATACTATTAACAAAATAATTTAACTTACTCAGAACCTAAAATCCTGAAAGAATACAAACAAAATACAAGTAAGCTGAGACTTCAGCGGTTTTGTTCTTTAAGATTCTTTTTCATTAGACGTTAAGATTAACATTGTACATCAAAGTCATTTCTTTCCAAGCTATGGAGTCTGCAGCAGATACTGGCAGAGCTATCTGGGAGACAAATTCTGCTATCAGAATTGATGTGCCCATTTCTCAGGGAGTAAACCATAAAGACTTTACATCTCTAATTGGTATTTGGGTTTGAAAACTGATAGAAAACTAGTCTGCTGAGCACTTACGCTCTCAGAACTGCAAACTAATGTTGCCATTGACTATGAAGTCTCACCATCAGCTTTAATCTTTACAAGCAGAATGCAAAGCAAACTCATTAATGCAACTGTTCAGCTGGATAATAAAATGATAAACTTGGAAAAAAAAAAAGAGAACAGTGAAATCAAATTCATTTAAAGACAAAAATCCCTACAAAGCTAGTCATTAAAAAAGTACAAAGGAGAGGAATACCAATCTGTAGGCACAACCAAATTAACATCCCAGCTTAACTGAAATTTTTTACATTTCTTGACCTTTTCCATTTTTCCCTCTACAACTTCAAAAGTGAATTAAACAGGCTTTTGCATTTCCACATTCAGCTTTCAAGACATACAAAAATATATCTGAGAAGTATTTGGTGTCTGCAAGTACTGCCTGCCAAATATTCAACATTAACACTAACATTTCCCTAAGCCAACTCAAACACCCTCCTTCGTGAGGTGGCGCCTCCCGAGGTACGTTATCATCTACCAATCATTTTTAGAAACTAACTCAGATCCTCAGCTTTGCTCAACTCAAGCCTCTTCTCCTATTCAAGTTAGCTTTGGACACTTAGGTGAAGTTTTTTCATAGTATCGTCTAGGTTGGAAGGGACATTGAAGATCATTGAGTCCAACCACCAACCTAAGACTGCCAAAGCCACCACATTTTGGACAACAGAAGGTGTGGAGAGATTTGTTAAGCAGCTCAAAAGCACAGCTACTCAGTTTTTTTGTGGTCCTCTTAGTGGACTACAGTGCCACAAGACACTAAAAGAAGAGAAGCGAACATGCAAGAGATCATATACTTGGAAACTTGATGACATTTGGTCAAAGCTTATGCAGGTCCAGACCCAGCCCATAACCCCACATTACTCAAGAGCTGAACTACAGTGACTGTCCCTCAAGCACCCGTCCCCGTGCCTGCTCCGTGCAGCACCGTCTCGGGTACGGCTGCCGTATGCAGGGTCAGATCCAGGCACCTCAGCCATTTCTGTTTTGCTCCACAGACTCACTAACAAAGGAAGTCACATCCTTTGTAGCTTCTCTACAAAAGTGTTCCTAAAGCAGTAAAAGCAGCAAGCAAAGCTTGAAGTCTGTAGTAACCTTGAAGAGCAACAAAAAGATGACAGATAGCAGGAACAGCACTTATCACATCCCTTCATACAGAGGAGGCAAAGAGCAGCCACTCAGGCATCTGCAGCTTAAAGTGCATTTTTCTGAGAGCTGGCGACATGCTGAGTTTCAGATTCAACACCCAGAGAAGAAACAGCTTCAGTCCTAGTGTTATGGATTGTGTTTCCTCTACATAAATGAGCAAGTGAAGACAGGGAATGAAGCTGCTTGCAACTTGAACTGAAGTGTATTGCTATCCAATAGGACTAGTCCTACCAAAATCCTTCCCTGTAAAATTAAAACTGAAAAAAACAGAAGTCCTTTCTTTCTCCAGCACAAGGTAGGAGAAAAACCTTCATTTTTTTTTTTTTACAGACCCAGCATAAAATCTAGGTCTGGTAAAGAGCACAGACGTCATCACACCAACCATTTCATAATCAGGGTAGACTAGATAATCTAATATAAAAAAAATTAATAAGCTCCTACTCAAGAGGAGAGTAATTCAGTGTCCCATTACAACTCAGGTCTACAAAAGTAAAATGATGTGACTAAAGTCTTCTGAATGCACAAAACTACTGAAGTCTGTAGCTGAAATAATTCTTTTCCAAGTCATTTTTACAGGCAAGTTAACAGATCTGCACACACCACAGCCTGATGAAATGCTACTGCTGATTAAACTAACATAGACAAACTTTAAATCTACTGCATCGTAACTAGCTATCTATGGACTTATTTTCATAACTACCAACCGAAGAGACAAATATAGCATTGGGTCCACCACGCCCAAGTTTAGGGCTGCACAAGTCCACGGAACCAGTCTGTGTCCAAGTTACGTGCACAATTCAGCATTTTCACAACTGACAGCAGTATGTGCTGCAGCACTTCAAGCAAGCATTTGCTGCCATCACAAGGACAGCATATAGAAGACGCAATGCCAGAAAAAAAACACCATACACTTAACTCTGATGCAAGGTTGCCACCTGGAGGATTTCAGAAGAGAAGCAAAAATTGATTCAGTTCACCTCACTAAAATGTATAGTGGGTAATTATTTTTTGTGTGAAGTAGATGCAAGTTTCCCTTCTTCCTTCACAACACAACATGATTATGAATTAGTTTTGTAATGAGAAAACCAAGCACAAAGTGAAACAGGTAAATACTTTTCAGGATTTCCCCAAAAGGTCTGTAAATCCAGTACGTCTATACTTTCTTCTGTGTTGCAAATTACATCATGACCACTCTACATAATTTAAAGTTAACTATGTATTAGTGTCATCTCTAGAAATCTGCACCACAAGTGAGATGAATGTTGATAATATTAACATTATTTTCACTTCTCCGTAGCCAGTATTTTCATTTCAAGTTTAGTGTGTGTATTACTGGCAGAAGCCAATTCAGGCCTGTTTGAGGCTGCACTATAAGAAATATTCTATGTCAGGATTTGGTCTATCAATATATCCTACATGGAAACAAATTAACAACTACCAATTAAAAACAAAAGCCCACTATTCCTTGCACTGAAAAATACAGACGAATCCTTTATTATACTAATAACTGACTGGACAAAACCACAGAATCTGATAAAAATACAGAGTTCATCCTCTTTATCAACTGTCTCACTAGCACTTACTATGACAGAAATTGTCCATCTTAAAAACTTCTAGAGGAAAAAAGACATAGAAGAAGAATGGGTATAACCTTAGCTGAAATTTTATGAATGCTTTTTCCTCCCCATATCTGGTCCCTCTCTTCTTCCCAGTTTGATGACCATAACTTTCCATTTCCACAAACCCCAGAAGACTGAAATATTTTGATCAAGACAAATACCAGACACGTTCTGCGCTTGTCAGTGCAGCTCACGCTCCTAGACAGAAAACCATCATGAAGTTTTTAAGGATAAAATAGCATACACAAAACCTTTCAGTAAGCTTCTGTAGGCACACCTGAACAATTGAGCATACCACAACTTTAGTGAACAGTAAGCTACGCTAAATTTATTAAGGGACACTGCACAGTAAGAGTACATGTTCAGCATTTACGGCAGTGCAACTGTAGTAAGTTGCTTACAATTTGCTTGCAACAAAAAATTTGTATTAGGAGGAAGAAACTTTTCCTTGATATTCTAACATTTGAAACAGTCTCCTTTTAAGTGCTGTGGAGCCTCCTACACTAAAACTTTTAACAAACACTTGCTGGTGCATTCAGGGCTACTAGTTCACAGCTTTCACTTCTCCCTTTGAGCAAAACCAAGCAGATAACTTTCCACAAGTAACATTCTTCCCATCAGCCTCGATTTACTATCTTGCAAACTCATGTACATTTATAGATGGAGGCTCTTAATGTACGTATGCTGTACAAAAGTCAGGAGCTCTACGAGATCCTGACTAGGTGCTGAAGTTGAACTAATGCCCCTTGCAGCCTCCCATTTCTATGACTGTATAGTTGTCACCATCCTAAAACCTCCTGGCTTAGTCACTAAGCAATAGTAACTTAAAAGAATTTAATTCACAACCATTAATTTAAATGACAAATAACAAATGCCAACCTAGTATTTAAAGAATTTTCAATCAAAAGTCCCCAAAACACATAGAGACTCCAAGTAATCAAAGATAAAACAGTAAACCTGTTTCAAGACAGTCACACTGTTCAGTCTCACGGAGACACACTGGTGATGTTCATTCACCTCAGATCCCAAAGGCAGGGTAAGTCCCGCGGGGCAACAATCCCACTTCGGTGGCCAGCCCACAATCACTCCATAACCCTCCTATGAAGTCGTATCCTGTAAGTCTTATCTGAAGCTGATAAGCACCCCTAGCTCCACCAACTTGTCTTCTCCATCCCACAGTTCTGTTGCTTCAGACTACAGAGGCTGCATTTCATTATGCTAACCTTCATTTTCTACCCTGTTTTCCCCAGGGAAAACGCTGCCACTCTCCTCCCTCTGCCCACTTTCAGACAAACCTGAGAGGAAGACAGAGGCCTCAAAATGATGAGGCTTCTGTCAGTTTTGTAAAAACAGGTAGCTGGTTGGGGAAGACCTGTGCTAAGTAATAGCTAGCTAAAAGCTCCTGAAAAATAATTCTGATTTAAATTTTTACTAGAGATGTGACCCTAAACTCTGTAGCAGACCAAGGGCAGCCCCAGCCTGGAGCTTCAGGCACCTCTGTGGATCCAGGGATGAGCTGAGGCCAGGCGGAATGTCAGCCTGCACATGGGGGTCAGGATCAGGCCCAGCAAAGGGAACCAGGGTCACACACAGCTAGGAATGGCTGGGCAGGTCCACAGGGACAGCCTGAGGACAAGCAGGATGCTTGGCAGGGCCCATGGCTGGGCAGGGCTGTGGAGAGCTGGAGACCGGCCCTACTGCAGCATAACTGGGGCAGGGGCTGACGTCCCCAGGGGTCTGACATGGGGTCTTGGGCCCTGGGCAGGGTGAGGGGAGCCCCAGGGAGAAGGTGGTCAGGGACAGCAAAGGCCAGCAGTGCCTGGTGAAGCAGGCAGCTCTCCTGCCATCGCACCACACACACACAGAGATCCCCAACACTTCTAAAGGGCAGGTTTCCAGACTGCCTTATGGTTTGCACCCAAGCAGCTTGTCAGATGCTATTTTTCTTAATTCACTAACGAGCATTTAAAGGTGATTTCTGGAACAAAAGCAGCTGACCTTCCCCAGACACAATGTGTTCCAGGATCACAACCTCTGTACGCCTTGCAGTGCCCTTTTCTTGTGCTGTATTTTCTCAGTTACGTCTTCCAGCTTGCTGCTGCACTGCCTGCACATCAGCTTTCTCAGGTGGGACTGTTTTCTTCTCCTTTGATTAGCGTCAGAAGCTCTAGTCTTCCACTTTCTCAGCTTCTTTAAACAAAAACCTGAAGAGAGATCTGAACTATCAGTGTTTGCTCCACGTTCAGCTTTCCTCCCCTCACTCTCTTCAGCTTCATACTTGGTCTTTCTCCTGTCAGCCTCAGGGAGAATACTTGTAAAAACAGTTTCTCCCAACAACAAGACAGGGGACTCCCACCCAGACACAGTGAAAGAGTGATCAGAGAATTCACCGCCTTCAGTCGCAGCGCACAACTCGTAACTTGCCTTTCTGCAAAAGCAGCTGCCATAAACCCAGTGCAGACTGGTGAAGGGTTCGGTGGAGCTCCATTTTCCAGGATGCAATTACAGTATAATGGAGCGGGAGAAACGTAGCTCACTCCTGTACCCTGTATTGCTGTACTTCATGCTGGGATGCGTTCAAATGTTATGACCAGTAGGAGTCTGCTAAGAGCTTAGGTATGGAGAAAAAAAAAAAAAAAAAAAAAAGGCAAGAGGCATTCATTCCAATCAGCAGAATGAGGAATTTTAATTCACATCCTCGCCAAATTTGACAAGAAGCCACAGAGAACAACCTCTTTTGGCTAGTTTGAGACAGACTGAACTGGCTATCAATCATAAGGTGGATAGCTATTCTACAAAACTAGACCCAGATAAGAAAAGCACATGCCTCAAACATTTTCTGTGCGATTAACAGAGTTCCTTGGAGCTCAAATGTGCATGTCAACTCTTTTCCACTAGTATCTGATTTATCCAGGGTCAAATCAGTCAAGTTCAGAAACTCAATTTCAACACATGGCCTTCACAAGCCTCAAGATTTATAACGTGGCCAGGGTTAAGTGTTAAGGCGGGACTCTTACCTGACTGTGACCACTTGCAACAGAATTAAGAATTATAACTAAATGGACCAGTACGGGGCCTATCAAAGCTTTCACTAGCTTGTGCTTTGTGAGGACTTCCTCTCAGATGATCAATAGAAAGATACACAGTATCCCTCTTCTAGAGCACCAAGAGGGTATTCCCTTGCTAGTGAAAGAAACTACCAGCTCATAACCTGGCAAGTGACAGGTACCTCACAGGAAGAGATGACTTCCCACACCCTGAGACAGACAGCATTAAAAAGAATTGCGGGATCAGGCTAACTTGCAATCAAATCCTTCATTTCCATCAAGACCATGGCAATGAAAAGCACTGGTGGTGTTACGCTAAGATAGACAGGTCATGCCCAACTCCAAAGAGCATCTCATCAGGACTAGTATGGCCTAGCTCCCTCTTTGCTTATTTATACAAGCATGGTATTATCTCCTTTTATATGTTCTAACTACCATCAGCAAAGATTTCATGGTCCCTATTACAAAGTACTGCATATGCAACTTCATCAACCTTAGTCTAAATAAATTTTTGCCTTGCAGTCTAGATTTCTGGACACCTGTTGTGGTTTGGGCTGGGCTGGCCACTAATCACAGACTCTTACAATTGTAAATATCTCTACTACCTACTTCTCACAAGGAGATCAGAAGAATTACCTATTAGTTAAGCATTTTCAGAGAGAACTGTCAAAGTCAGGAGTTTTGTGCTCACCACTTTCCAAAACACAAGCTGAAAAAAACCCAATATTAAACTTAGGGACACGTACACTTTATGCTGCAAAACCATAGTCCCCCAATTCTTGGACCAGTTTTGAAAGAATGGTCAAAACCCTCGAAAGCATCTTTGTAGAGCTCAAAGAACATGATCTTCCTCTGAAGACTCAAAAGAACAGCTATGCCAAGTCAGATCATAGGACTATCTAGTCCAGTATCCTACACCTCTGAACAGTAAAGTCCATTCATATACATGTCTACGAGTGAACACAAAACACAGGAGGAAAGCTTATCACAATACTTCCCTCATATAATCTCACAGAGTCTAGAGATCTATGGCTCAAGGATTTCCTGAGTCAGAAATAGTATCTTTGCTTTAATGGCCATGACACATTTTTATTCTGTTTGCCTGATAATTTTTTTAACATCCACAACTTAAGATTCACAATGTAATTACATGTTTTTTCTGAAAGAAAAAGAAAAACACAAAAAAACCTCCTAATGTTTCTGAACCTCCTACTTGTTACATTTAAGCTAGCTGCTAGATTTCTTAGCTCTCCATAGTTTTTGCATTATGTGATACTGAACAATCGCTCATCCTTGACATGTTATTCTACTGTATTTACAGACATCTACTACATCCCCATTCAATCACCTCTTTCCCAGTCTGAAGAGGCTGAGTCTATTCAGTCATTCTAACTGAGAAGCTTTTCAAGAAGCGCTCCTCTTAATCACACCATCTTCCTCTCTGCATCTTTTCTAGTTCTATTACAGGTTTTCTTGAGGGGAGTGAAGAAAAGAGAGAAACACACCAGAACTGCACACAGTATTTAAGTTGGAGATAGTGCTGCAGATATGTAACAGCGTACACATATGCCATCATATTCTTTTCCTGCTAACTTCTAACATTCCCCTCGACGCTCTGGATTTTTGTACTGCAAATTAACATTGAGCTGAATGTTTTTACAGAGATATCCATTAACACCTAGGGACTTCCTTTCCAAGTTACAGTAGCCAGCCCAGACGCTACCATCCCACACGTGGAAGAAAGGAACAATACTAACTCTCACTGCAACTCTTGATCCCATCTGCTATCTTACTACCCAGCTACTAAGAGCAACAGGTCCTTCTATAGTCTTTACTACCCCAATAATTTAGTGTTGCCAGCAAACCTCATTAACTCACCATTCACCTGTTTTCCAGATCATGAGCCCAGAATCTATGGAACTTCACTGACACTATTTCAGGAGACTTACTATTTATTTCTAGTCTACGTTTCTTATCATTTGATTAGTTACTCTGCTCTGCGAGGGCTTCCCCTTATCCATGACAGCTCAGATTCTTTAAAAGCTTATGGTGAAGGATCTTGTTGACCTCCCTTTGCAAATCCAACCATCTGCTTTGTCCACTTGCTTCTCTAGAAAGCTCCAAAAGATCTGCAAGGCATGCCACTTTGCCAAAAAACATTCTTCCCTCATATTTACCTGTACAACCACCTATTTTGTCCTTCACTGCTTCTACCCTTTTGCCTGCATTTCCCCAAACCTTCATGCAGTAGCAAAGCAAAATCTCTCAGGCACAAGCCTTTCCTACTTTCTCAGCACACCACTGCTCAGATGCTAAAACTGTCAAAACAATGGAAGGAAACAGACTCACACACCTGCATTGCAAAACACCAGCTATACCAAACTTCTCTGTGAAAGGCATCACTGTTGAGTCTTTGGCTTTCTACACTAGGCACATTGACAGCTGAATGTAAATGCTGCCTGGGAAAATGTAACTGTGATCTCGCACCTTCTTCCAACACTGAGAGAACAAAAGAAGGGATTTCCCATGTTTTAGAGTGAGGCTGCTGGGCTTATTAGCAAGGACTTGGCAAGATCTAGACAGACCACCTTGTATTCATATAGAGAAGTGCAGGACTCTCTTCCTCCTTCAGCAGACAAATGCAAGATTCTGAACCCTTAACAGGAAGCTTGGTAAAATAAAAAGTTTTGCTAGGGGTACCAAAAAAGTCAGTAACAGTACCTCAGTGCTTTCTATTCCATTTTGCGTCTTCATGATGAAAATGAAAATAAATTATGAACAAAGGCATCTATAACCATTCAACATATATCAGCACACAAATAGAAGTCCTCGTGGATCCTAGAAGGGTGCAGGGAATCTTGTTGCACAATCAGGAGCTCTGAACTCTGTAGACACCAAAAACCCCATTCAACTCCCAGCTCTGCAACAGAGAACCTGACAGCCCTCACACCTTGCAAAACCCAGACAACGCTAAGTCACCCACCCCCACTGACCAAGAGCCATGGTCTCAAAAACAGTAGCCCAGGAACCTCTGACACTGCAAACGCTCCACACATTTGAGCTGCCCGTGAACACCAGACTACAGTCTGAGGAGCCTCAGCCCAAGGCATTTCATAAACAGGGGATCCCTCAGAGCCACAGACCTACCAGGCTGACAAAGACGACAGAAAAAGGTGTTAAAACCAGGTCACTTTGATGAAGACCTGCTTACTTAATCAGAAGAATCACTGAAAGCTATAGGTTACCAGAAAACGTTGCTTTCAGCAAGTACATGTTTTCTGACTTAAAAGAAATATATATTCCATTGGAAATTCTCCAGCCATCACAACACTCAAAAGATATAAATGCTGTCATGGTTACACAGGGAAGGACCTTTCTCCCCTTTCCCAAGGACTTTAATCAGTGTCATACAAGCATACAACGTGAAGACACCGTTATTGCAGCTCAAATACCTCTTTTCAGATTAGTTCGTATCACTCAGTTTAAGTCAAGCAAATAAAATATTCACAGCAGACACAACTGTTTTGGAACATAAAGAATTACACCAGCATAAATCACCCATATCCAAATTTCCTTAAAGTATTTACTATGTGAAATAGAGCCCCCACCCATCCTTGCAGTAACTCAGCAAATCTACAAACAGCATGGTTTTGTAAGTCCTGTTCTACTGTTTCCACAAAAAACGTTTCACTAAAATACATACATTAACACACGTGGGGACTTGCTAGGAGATCACAGTGTGAACACACAGCGAAGCCCCTGCAGCCACACCTTGTGCCAGCCCGATAAAGCCACCATAAGCATACTAGAATATGCTCCAATTGCATTTCCACTTTTACACACCCACCTATCCTCACAGTGCTTATCTGTCTTCACGGGTGCTAGAATTATTTTTTCAGAAGAACATATGACAAATAACTAGCTAGCTATACAAGATCAAAGAATTAATGCGCTATCCAATGCACTAACTAAAGACTAGCCAACAGCAGCATCTCGGGACTTGCACAAAAGGGAAAGGGTCCCTTAAAGGAACTTTGGAAAAGTACTGTGCAACTCATCCAGAAGAAGAAAAAGCCTCAGTATGGTACAGTTCTCTCTTTTCCTTTAGATATCTTTTTTCGTAGGATAAAGGCATCCCAAAATGAACTCTAGCTTGCATGCCATCTGTCCCACATAATTTTGGGTGGGAGGGAAAAAAGCAGTGCCAGCCCTTAAAAGTGTAAGGGCATCACTAGAGGAAAAAGTGAAAGATATAAGAGCTGTTCATAAGCTATTAAAAAAAAAAAAAGTAACGCCAGCACTCTGAGTTGGAAGACAGGAACAGCATCAGACAAATCCTAATCTACAGTAAACTCCCAAACTCCAATACGCAGCGCTGTCCCCTCCACGACAACTCCTTTTTCTTCCCCACAGCCATATAATCCATCAGTCCCCCTTGTATCATTGCTAAGCTCCTTCCCATGCCTCTTGCGTAAGTTTCTTTCTCCTTATACACATTCCCCATGCTCGTTTTCCTTCTCTCCCACTCCAAACACCATGTCTTCTTCATGTGTCCCTTTTCCAGGCACACAGGCCTTATCCTCCAGGCAATTCACACAAAGACCCCAACCCATTTACTTACAAGAGACTGTTGACCCTTCACTTCCAGCCTCTTTCTCCTCCAACGCACCGCCTCCATGCCTCTACGTACTCCCTCTACCCATCAAGCACCCAACTCTCCTGTCCTCTACCCCAAATAATATCATATACTTTTCCATTCCCCGTGCCCCCAGCGCTTCCACACAGACCCCCAAACTTCCTCTCATGCACCCACACCAAACATAGCTCAGTCCCCCACACACTTACTCCCGTCACACACAGAGCATCTCTCCCACCTTGCACAGCTCTTTTGCCCCATTCATCCCAGCCTCTCCCCCACCCCAATTCTGTCTCACCTTGCACAGCATGCTGTCCTCCCTCCCCAGCCACTGCCTCCCATTTCCACTTTGTGCAGCTCCCCCACACACCATCCCTGTCCCTCCTTTGCACAACACTCTTCCAGGCACTCTGACCCCCACATCCCTTTGCACAGCACCCTGTCCCCCATGCACTGACTCTGTCCCTGCTTTGCACAGCACCCTTTTCCCTATACATTGTCCTCACCCCCCAATACCCGCTGGCCACACGTCATCCCCCTAACCCCACCCTCCGGCACAGCACCCTAACCCCCTGCGCTGTCCTGGTCCTCCATACCCCTTACAGCACCCTCACCCCCTTGCGCTGTCCCTGACCCCACACTGCCCACAGCACCCTCCCCCCCCTGCACTGTCCCAGTCCTCCATACCCCTTACAGCACCCTCACCCCCCTGTGCTGTCCGCCCAACATCCTCTCTCCATACATTGCACCTTGTCTCCACAGCACCCTCCCTCACACACTGTTCCCTCCAGCATCCTCTCCCTCACGCACTGTTGCCTCCAGCATCCTCTCCCTCACGCACTGTTGCCTCCAGCATCCTCTCCCTCATGCACTGCCCCCCAGCACCCTCCCCTCACGTACTGTCCCCCCTGCCCCTCTCCCCACGCACTGTCCCCTGTGCCCCCAGCACCCTCTCCCCCACACACTGCCCCCCCCCAGCACCCTCTCCCCCACACACTGCCCCCCCCCAGCACCCTCTCCCCCACACACTGTCCACCCCCCAGCACCCTCTCCCCCACACACTGCCCCCCCCCAGCACCCTCTCCCCCACACAGTCCCCCTGCCCCACTCCCCACACACTGTTCCCCGGCTCCGCTCCCCCGGCCCCGCGCCGCGCCACGCCACACCACACCCCCCCCGACCCGACCCGACCCGACCCGGCCCGGCCCAGCCCAGCCCGGCGCACGTGCGCTCCGCCCCGCCCCACCGGCGCTCACCGTCCAGCGACACGAACTGTCCCACGGCAGAGGAGCCGCCGCCGCTGTTCTCCACGAACTGCACCTCGGAGACGATGATGTTGTCCTCCAGCACCGAGCCGCAGCCCGTGCACACCGCGTCCCCCCGCGCCGCGTCCACCTCGATCTCCGAGCAGCCGCAGGCGGCGCACACCCGTCCGCCCGGCATCTTGTCCGGCGCCCCGGCCCGGGCCGGGCCCTGGCCGGCCCTGCGCCGCTACCACCGCCCAGCCGGCGCTGCCCGGCCTCGGCGCAGGCCTCGTTCACCGGGACCGGCAGGGGGAAGAGCGCGGCGGCGGCCGCCCCCGCCCGCTCTCGCGAGACTTCGCCTGCCGCTCCCCGCCCCTCCGGCGCGGCCCCTCCCTCAGTGCCCGCCCCGGATCTGCGCCCATCGGGGTCGTGGTGGGTCTGATGGGTGGCCCCGGCGGGGCTCGGGGGTCACCCGCGACCCCCTGCGCTTCGGGGCTTCCCTTTTCCCTCCCCCGAATAAACGACCGCCAACCACGCTTGGCCTCCAGCGCTCCGAGCGGGACCGTGACGGGAGGGAGTCCCGTTAACGAGGCCAGACCCCTCACCGGGGCGGGACCCAGAGACTTAGAGACACCGAAGGCCAGACGGGGAGCTCCGGCCCGCTGGGCCCTCGCTTCCCCTTTGGGGCGGGTACGGCCGTTAACTGAAGCGCCTCCCGCGGCCCGGGCAGGCGCTGGCGGCTGTGGGTGCAGCGCCGAGCCCCTGAGGCCTGGCCGGGGTGGATGGAGGGAACGCGCTTTGCCAGGCAGATCCAGGGCGGACGAGGGGTGGCTGTGTAGGTGCTTCTTGAGGAGCAGCTGCGGGCCCGCTCTCACAATGGGGAGTTATATTTGCATTCCTCCCTTTTAAAGTGTTCTGCTGCCAGCGGTGAGCATCTGCCAGCACCAGGCAATGTGCCTAGGTATTCGCGGTTATCCAGAACTGGGCCCATGTGTTTCAGATTAAGTGATGGGTCTTGTACTTCAGGCAGAACATGAGGATTCCTAAAAATTCCCCGGGATTCATTCATTTCACCATAAACTTACTAACAACTAACCTTATGCATTTTGTTAATAGATGCATGCCATGGTTTCTGTACAATAAAATAAGGGGGATAACCCTTCCTGCCAATCTTTGTCCTTCCTCCCAATTTAGGTGGTTTGATTTGTGGGGAAAAGAGTATCACTAACAAATGAAATTTTCACTGTCACTGATGAGTGGTACTTTTTTTTTTTGGACACCCCATAAAGCCTGTAATAATTAATAAGTGTGTGAAAATATGTAGCAGTGAAAATAAGAGCCCCATGTTCTCATCTCTTGTATGCCAGTTCCTGTGTTCCTTGAAAATAAAATTGGGGCTATAACACTCATAGTTGCATTTCAAAAACATGATATTTGTTATGCTTAAAAAATTGATTCATTCATCAGTCAAATCTAATCAATCATTCCAAAATACATAGATACAGGTTTTGTGACGCATAATGAATCAGTTTCAGTAGAGCACTTTGAGCTTGCCATAACGTTAACATCCAGTGCTTTGGGACTCTGTTGGTTATTAGTTCCTTAATCAAAGAACTCAATTTTCATCCAGGGAAGGAATCATAGAATGTGTTGGGTTCGAAGGGGCCTTTAAAGGTCATCTAGTACAACTCCCCTGCAGTAAGCAGGGACATCTTTAACTAGATCAGATTGCTCAGAGCCTCATCAAGCCTGGCCTTGAATGTCTCCAGGGATGGGGCCTCCACCACCTCTCTGGGCTACCTGTTCCAGTGTCTCACCACCCTCATTGTAAAGAACTTCTTCCTAATGTCTAATCTAAACCTACCCTGCTCTAGTTTAAAGCCATTGCCCCTCGTCCTATCACTACATGGCCTTGCAAACAGCCCCTCCCCAGCTTTCTTGTAGGCCCCCTTCAGGTACTGGAAGGCTGCTATAAGGTCTCCCTGGAGGAGCCTTCTCTTCTCCAGGCTGAACAACCCCAGCTCTCTCAGCCTGTCTTCATAGGAGAGGTGCTCCAGCCCTTGGATCATCTTCGTGGCCCTCCTCTGGACCTGCTCCAACAGGTCTGTGTCCTTCTTGTGCTGAGGGCTCCAGAGCTGGACACAGTACTCCAGGTGGGGTCTCACCAGAGCAGAGTAGAGGGGCAGAATCACCTCTCTTGATCTGCTGGCCACACTTCTTTTGATGCAGCCCAGGATGCGATTGGCCTTCTGGGCTGCAAGCACACATTGTTGTCTCATGTCCAGCTTTTCATCCACCAGTACCCCCAAGTCCTTTTCCGCAGGGCTGCTCTCTACCACATCATCCCCCAGCCTGTATCAATAACGAGGATTGTCCCGACCCAAGTGTAGGACCTTGCACTCGGCCTTGTTGAACTTCATAAGGTTTGCTCGTGACCACCTCTCTAGCTCATCCAGGTCCCTCTGGCTGACATCCCATCCCTCTGGCCTGTCAACCGCACCACTCAGCTTGGTGTCATCGGCAAACTTACTGAGGGTGCACTTGATCCCACAGTCTAAATCACTGATGAAGATGTTGAACAGCACTGGTCCCAGTACGGATCCCTGAGGGACACCACTTGTCACCCCTCTCCATCTGGACATCGAGCCATTGACCACTACCCTCTGGATGCGACCAGCCAGCCAGTTCCTTATCCACTGAACAGGCCACCCATCAAATCTCTATCCCTCCAACTGAGAGAGAAGGATGTTGTGGGGAACCATATCGAAGGCCTTGCAGAAGTCCAGATAGATGATATCCGTTGCTCTTCCCTTGTCCACCAATGCAGTCACTCCATTATATAAAGCCATCAGGTTGGTCAGACAGGACTTGCCCCGGTGAAGCCATGCTGGCTGTCTCGAATCACCTCCTTATCTTCCATGTGCCTTAGCATAGCTTCTAGGAGGATCTGCTCCATGATCTTCCCAGGCACAGAGGTGAGGCTGGCAGGGCGGTAGTTCCCAGCGTCCTCCTTTCTACTCTTTTAAAAAATGGGTGCGATGTTTCCCTTTTTCCAGTCACCACTTATTGCTCACTTTAACACTTAAGTCACATGTAGTAAACGAGCATGGCATGCCACAGATGGTAAGGAAACTGGGCAGAATAGATACTGTAGCTGGAAGTTTGTATAGACTTTAATCTGTCAGCTTTTGAAATACATGAGTCAGTTAATGCAGAAGCAGAAACTTTCACCTTCTTACAAGCTCATGCTGTCAGTATGTGTCTTCCACCAAATGACACAGACACCGCCAAGTGTCACATAAAAAATCTCTATGAACTGACTGGATAGATGGTACAAAATGACTTGCTGTAGTACATCTAGAGTCACATTGGGGCACATATTAAAGCTTTATTATCCAAAAAGCTGAGCATCTCATAGGCATGAGGTATGCATGCATAGGCATGTTGTATGCCTAAAAATGTGCAGGTTCTGGGCTTTTGCAAAAGGATAATAGCAATAACGTAATGGATGTTATGCTACTATATACACAGCTCGACTTCATTCTTACTGTCCTTTTTATTCTGTTCTCAGAGATGTATTTGTGAAAATAACTGTTGTTTTCTTTGGATTCCTTCTGCTTCTGGAGTTTATTTCCTTCCTGAAGTTCCTCCTGCTGCTTGTGAGGTAATGAGTGCCACAGCAGCCAAGCGTGATCTCACGACATTATGCACTGTGTAGATAATGTGAGGGGGAAATTATATCTTCATTAAAAAGTTTCTGCTTAACTCACTTAGCTAGAGACCACTGTAGTCCAGATCCATGAGGACTTAAGTTTTACACCTCTTCCAAATGTATTGTGTTTTGATTGTTTTAAGTGTTATGAGCCTTTTCTGGGAGTCCCAAACAAGTTTGGAGTTTTTCACTTTGAATGTGAGCAGCAGAGGGCCCTAGCGAGAGCATAACACACAGCTGCTGTGCAAAAAAGCTCATTTAGTGTAATACTGAATAAGGAAGTGTGGTTAAATTTTTACCTTCTTATAAGGTGAGGATAGTGCTGATGAAAGAAAATGGTTTTCCAATCCTGAAGACTGAAATCCCTTGCCTCCCACTCATGAAAGATTTCTTATACCATACCGTTTAAATATTTCAAACATATCTGTAGCATCATTTTTTACTGACCCAGATCTAAGTCATTTTTCACCTCTGTAAGATCTTTGTCCTTTCTGCTTGCAAGAGGGTTAACTAAAATATTTTTAGTCGACAACATTCAGCTTGCTGAATGAATACCCCATAACTCAGGCTAACAAAATAATAACCTTTCAATAAATTGTCTGAAGCCTGAATTACAGTAAGAACTGATCAGTTAAAAAATTGTGTTGATGAAACCCCATTCCCTGCAATATTTTGCCTTTTTATTTAAGAGGAGGAAGGGACCTATTTTCCATTCACCTACCCTTGTATTTCATGCCTCCTGTTTTCACTTCTAAGGGTGACAAAAAGTGGTGATCAGGATGTCTGTTAGCCCAGACCGACCGATTTCCTTCCTGCTGTGTCTCCAGAAACCCTGAATATAACCCACCCGTGGGTGTGCGTGTTTGACATTCAGTTGTTGAGGTTTCTAAGAGAGGAACTGTTCTCATTTGGTTGAAAATGGGAAATTTTTTTTGCCACTGCTCATGCAACAGTCGGAAGAATGCACATGGACTGTACAAATCCATATGGGAGTGCGAGGGAATCCCACTCTGCTCCCGCAAATGCTGAACAGCACAGCAGGGAATATACTCAGGCAAGCTGATGACACACTACCATACTTCCACAAGAGATTGATCCTCTTCTATAAATATAATGATTTGAAGCAGATGCTTAAGTGTGATATGACAGAAAACCCAGAGACTCTCATGACTTTTTGATCGTAGCTCAACCTTCTGGGTGCTAAGCGTCCCAACATACCCCCCTGGCTGGGAAGTATTTTCAGCTAGAAGTACAAAGTTTAATCCCTTGATTTGCTCAGCTGCTGTGAGCATCCTCAGCTCGCTGGCGTTTCAGCTGGAATCGCTCCTCTTAAAATCAGGCCTAAGGGCGTTGCTGAAGTCTCTCAAGAAGTCTGAATATGCACATAACTTGGACAAAACGCAAGCAGAGGAAGCTTTCTTTGGTCTGAGACTGTCCAAGATAAGGCATAAGCTATGCATTCAACCTGCAAATTTGCACATGGATTCTCTGAAGATGAAGTCATAGGGATGCTAGATAGAAGGGGGAACAAAGGATTTTGAAATGAATTAACCTTATAAGGTGATAGCAAGTGGATACTTTTTTCGTCTGTGCCAGTCCGAATGCATTTGGCTACACTGATGATGAACACGAGGGGGCACCCAAGGAAAATGAAATCATCGAGGAGCTGCAATGCTCCCGCAGGTTACACTTGGATTGATTTTCCATCTGGTTCCCTTTTTTTTTAGCCCTCCCCTCGGTCTGCATATTTCTGATTATTTCCTGACATTGTTTTCATGACGTTCATCAATAAATGGCAATTTAAAAAGCTTTGGGAAAAGCATTCTGAGAAGAAAAGCTTTTGGCCTCTGTTAAATCATGTAGTAAACCAACTTAGCAAACGCTTGAACCTATCTCTGTGCAATCACGTCCCTGCTGTTCAGAGACAGCACTTTGCAGCTGAGCCTTGAGCAGAGACCCTATGGCTTTCCCAGTCGCCTTCCCAGGATCTGTGCCTGGTATGATTCTTAGTACGTGAGGACAGCAGAAAGCTGTCCACTGAGGAACTGGCAAAGGGAAAGTACAAGGGTATTGAGTATAAAGATCCAGAAGCCACCACCAGTTGAGGAAGTCTCTCATCAGTAAATCGCTGGAAGCTGTGAGCAACATTGCTGCCCAGCTATTCTCTTCTGAACAACTCCCCCTGCCAGCACGCTATTTGAAGATACACGGCTGATCAGTGAGTACTTTTAGGAAGGATGTAAGCAAGATAAAAATAGATACACCCTCCTAGTTTGTAGCAATCTGCAACTTAAGGATTTCATCAGTTGAAGGCTCGTACACACTAGTAGGCTTTTTATCTGTTTAATCAGTTTTGATCTGCATATGCTTTCAAGATCCACAACATCCGGTGGTTTGGGGTGTTTAGTTTAGTTGGGTAGCAAGCAAAAAAGTTTAAAAATGGCCAGAACATTTCAGCTGGTAATCCTGAGTTCTTGTGCTATAATGAGTGTTGAGTATTTGCTCCCATTGCACCTCTTTCATGTCAGTCAGGATTTTTTACGCTGGTTTTACAGCTTCTCTCAATCAGGATCACTCCACAAGAGCATCTCTTCCTCCAGATAAGTAGTGCAATGCTAATCAACCACAGTCTGAACACAAAATAATCTGTTCAGGGAAGTCATTTAAGAGGAAACACTTTTTAATGAAGCATAGGTTATATTGGCAAGCAACATGCCCTTGTCACCAAGAAGGCCAATGGCATTCTGGGCTGCACAGGGAAGAGTGTGGCCAGCAGGTCAAGGGAGGTCATTCTCCCCCTCTACTCTGCACTGGTGAGGCCACAACTGGAATACTGTGTCCAGCTCTGGGCTCCCCAGTTCAAGAGAGACAGGGAGCTACTGGAGAGAGTCCAGTGTAAGGCAACAAAGATGATTGAGGGATTGGAGCATCTCCCTTATGAGGAAAGGTTGAGAGAGCTGGGACTCTTTAGCCTGGAGAAGAAGAGGCTGAAGGGAGACCTTATTAATGTTTACAAGTATCTAAAGGGTGGGTTTAAGGAGGATGGAGCCAGACTCTTTTTGGTGGTTCCCAGTAACAGGACGAGGGGTAACGGGCACAAGCTGGAACATAGGAAGTCCCCATCAAATATGAGGAAAAACTTCTTTACAGTGAGGGTGAGAGAGCACTGGAACAGGCTGCCCAGGGAGGTTGTGGAGTCCCCTTCTCTGGAGACTTTCAAGACCTGCCTGGATGCAGTCCTGAGTAATGTGCTCTGGGCGATCCTGCTTTAGCAGGGGAGATGGACTAGATGATCTCCAGAGGTCCCTTCCAACTCTGAAAAATTCCGTGATTCCGCACTGAATAACTAAAGGCCTCCATCACTCGGTATGTAAGTACAGGTGAATATTCCTGTGGAAACACAACTCTGCTTGTCTGCGGCTCTCGTATTCTGAGACTTGTTGGTTCAAACATTAATGAATTAATCACTGACCATAAGAGAACCATTCCAGTCAGCTAACTGCCTACTTAAGCAACTCTCTGTGTACCTAGAAATTGAACTAAAATGAGGAAATGCCTGGTTTTAAGTGCAATTTTTGTGTGCACACTTGATGAGTGGGTCCTTTGTGCAAATGCATTTTCTATAGAGACTGAAAATGAGGCTTTCGCTAAATATGCAAGGCAAAAAAAAAACAACAACAGGGACATTACACTGGATGGATCTGCACATTCAAATGCAGAAGCAAGCTGCACGTCTTACTGATAGTTTCCACTTTTTCCCAAATTTGGAACTACAAGCCAGAGGTTCAGACCAGCAAGTGGGAAGCTGTAGAAGCACATCAAAAAGTAAATCAAAAGTGAATCTCCTTTAGCTTTGAAGAATAAGCTTGGCAATGTAGTTGCACAATAGTGGATTATCTTCTTAGCATCAAGGTAAATTCAATGCAGTTAAAAAATAATGCTATAAACTATGTCTGTAAAGTGCCTAAGATATTGTTGGCCATTTACAAATTATACCTAACAAGTCATAAATAGGATTAGGAGAAAAGATAGCCTCTTAAACAGGAGTTTGCTAGCTACATTAGAGCAGGATATTAAAAATCCTGCCGTCACCAGGCGGTATTAATAGTCTAAACTGTCTTTACTGGCATTTAATAGGCAGAAGTCTGCCATAATCAGAATGACTGTGCTAGCATTGAAGAAGAGTATGCCAGTCAAGTTTTATTTAAGACCATGAAATGTCTGTGTGTCAACATACAGTCAAAAGTGTGTATTTATGTATGACAATGTCATGACTCCTTTGGCCAGGGACTCCCTTCAGACTGAAACCTGCAGAGATAAGAGAGAACATTGCTGCAGCCACACACAAGCCTCTGCCTTTGCCAGCACAGAAGAAAGGCTGGAAACAGGGTAAGGAACATGGTGTCCTCCTTCACACAGCCCGTCAGCACCAGGAAAAGGTATAATGGAGCAAGCAGCTTGGATAAGTACTGGTTGGCCAGTGGGTGAGGCCAGTTCTCTCTTGTTTAGGTCGTAAAAGACATCAAAGAATTATCCTTTCAATGAGCTGTGTGCCATTGCCTGCTTTTCTGCAGAAAGAGTCTCAGTACCTCAAATATGCCAAAGTTAACCCAGCGCTAAAGAAACCATCAGTCAATACTACAAATTGTTGTCCACTATCTAAAGTTATGAGCAGGCTGAATAAAAACAACACTAGATTTTAGAGAAGCCACAGTATAATCCTTTCCTGTCACTGGAGAATTTTCAAGAATTTGGCAGGTTTCCTAGTTTGAATTAGTTGAATAAATGAGATGATGACTAATATTTTTCAGAGGGCAGCCATAAAAAATGCTTGGAGTAAGTCAAACTATTTCGTACCAATAATTTGACTCAGTCTAAATTACCAAAAAAAAAGAAAAAAAGAAAATCACTTAAATCATTTAAATATCATTTAAATATTTTCTTTAAATGTGAAATTATCAAAAAGGTAAAATCTGCCACAATTTTCAAAATGAGACATTTATAATCAGTTTAGGTCTCCGTGGATGAATTTTTTTTTTATTAAAAAATAGTTTAAGAGAAAAATTCTAGTGCTGTGCAAGCCACATCTTTCCTTTCCCACTGTCACCCAAAGGTAGGAAATCTCTTTTAAACTTCCAGAAGCAAAACAGGATCCCTCCCCAAAGCAGTAAATCTTGCCGTTTCTTCACCAGAAAAAGGCCAAAGCAGTAGTGCAAAGGGGGGATGCTGTAACCATGGTTGTGACGATCTCTGGTTTATCCAGAAAGGAATGGGATCATCTCTGTCTTCTGCGTTTTACAGTGCACCCTCTTAGGTGGGAACTGGGAGCTGCAGCACCAACGGTCTGGCTGAGGGGCAGGTCTGGGAATTAGCACTACCCTGGGAGGAACAGTTGGTTCACACCTCTTAGCTCTCCTTTTCAGGGTGCTGCAGATTCAGACTACCACCTGTCACCATTTTTCAGTTCTTCTTCCCCATCTCATAGGATAAGCATGGGGTTTTTTTCAGTGAATTAAAACTGGGATTCTGATATAACAGCATGACAGTAAGATCTGGAGCCTTTGGCTTGCCCTTCCATTGTCTGTGCTTCAATCAGTCAGCTCACACCAAGATTAGAAAAAACCTGACCCAGGAGTTTACAGTCTGAAGCCCAAATTGAACAGAGCAGTCAGCAGATTATGTATTCCACTGAACAATACGGTCTTCGGTCCCTTTTCAAACTGGTTTTCATTACATGAATTATGCTTGTATCATATCGCTGAGAATTACACAAAAGCATTATTTTTGAAATGAGTACAGTAGGCAACAATGCTGTCAATAACGCGTGTTGTTAGTAAAGTGTATATATTAATAGCAGCATGAGAAGCATTTCAGAGAGCTCTAAGCGTGTTCAATTCCACACCCATATGCATGCAGCATTTCAGAAAATATTAAGCTTTACTACTACATGATTTCCGTTGTAAGGGAAAGCTAGAAGAGGATGTGCCTATATATTTTTTGCCTATGATATTTTACATATATAGAGCTCCCACTGAAAGGGGCTTTATATATGATATGAGTAAAAAGGATGCCCAAAAAAGAATATAATTATAGGGTTGTCATTTCTAACAAATATCCTGTCTTCCCTTCGTAGTCTATACCATGCTAAACAGTAACAGTAGAAGTTTCTTCCTAATAAAGCTTTAGAGCTACTACCATGACTTCTCACCCGTGTTACAGAAATACTATCCAGATGACCAAAGATTTTGTAATGAAACAAGCTGCAACAAACATCCAGCTGAAACAGCAATTTACTGGGCTCAGAGCAAAAACAAACTATTTTTGTGGCACATAAAATCATGAAGAGCCTTTCCCAATATATTCTGTGACTAATAATCATCAGCTCATACATCAATGTACAACAATGACATTTTAGCCACTCCCTCTGTGGTCATCTTTCATTTGCAACCATCACGTCTGCTAAAAACAGGATGAGAAATTGCGGTTAAGAAGTGAGATTTTATCAGCTTTCCCAGACAGAACAAGGTTGGGAAAAATGAGAAAGAGAAAACTTCCTTTCACAGTTTAAGGAATAGATGAGCAACTAATAAACATTCTAATTTAATAAATGCACATATCCTGCTAACAAATTTTCTTTGGAAGAACAGAACTGAAAGGTTGTTGTGGTGTTTTGTTTTTGTTTGGGTTTGGGTTGTTTGTTGGGTTTGTTTGGGTTTTTTTTCCCCCCAAAGAGTAAATCCCACAATTAAATTATAGGAATAATGAAAAAAAAAAAAAGATCAATGGCCACATAGAGTTTGCACTGGGAAACCACAAGGCAAATGTTCTTTTTCCAGTCCAGACGTAAAATCCTAACCTGCCAATTTAGGTTGCCTCCACACCATTTTTCACGCAGTTGTAATGCAACCAGCACTGGCCTGGGTAGACAATTCACTTGAAAAGCCTATGAACCTTGAACAGCATTGCTGAAATCCTGCGTTTCTGCTACAACATGCCTGGCAGTTGGGACAGAGCTGAAATAACTGGCTTCAGGTATATATTCTCTACATCAACAGAGCTCTTGCTTTCCATTACTGACATGGGGGGATGCTGACATGCAGTGTCCACAAGGTAAGTAAAAGGGCATGGCTGGGATACCATGGTCCAGCTTACCCAAAGACCCTTTCTTGTCTTCATCAGCCCAATCCAGTCTATCAAATCCCATGACTTGAAGGTGAGGCCTTCTCGGCCATACTCCTCTGCAGATGAGCTCATAGCGCACATACCCATAGTACTGCCCCGTGGCCTCTTTCCTTTTGCATGACTACCCTCCTGGCACTGTGATTCATGGGATGGCTACCTCTGCCCCACGGGATCTCAGAGAGGAAGCAAGACTAGGGGGGTGCCATCTATCTCTGTGCAATTCCACTGAGTAGCTCATATATTGTTTTTAGCCTGTCATTTGCCACAGGACCATGACCCATCAGAGCTTCCCACTGTCCACACCTCTGCCGCTTTGGCCCTTCACTGTCACATAATGCCACCTAGCCAACATCTCCTGCAGGGTGTGAGAGGCTTTGCATTATCTCTGTACTAGAAAAGGCGCCTGAGAGACCCAAATGACAAAATCTAGCCAGCTCTGAAGGGCTGGAAGAGCAGCACAGCACTTATGAGGATGTTAGCAGATATAGCACCCTCCAGCTGTGGAGTCTTCTGGGGCAAATTTCATCAGGATGGGAATCTTAATGTAAACAAATGACTACTACTGGGTTCTTCCAGCCCAGCAGGCCAGAACAGGTAAATATCTACTATCTCAGCATTCCAGCAACTATTAGAAATACCCACAGAGGTTTCAGTCATGCTAATAATTAAAAGTAGGGAAAGGAGTTTCAAGTATTGTGTTAATCAACAGGTGCTGAAGGAATATGACCTTCCTCAGAGGCAAAGTCTGGCATGACAGCCAATTTTTTCCATGACACATACTAGAAAGCACAGAAACACAATCAGCAAGATGATTTCCTTGCTTCAAGATGCAATATTTTAACAAATGAGTCACCGATACATGCTTCAGATATTCCTATGCTAAAACTAGAGTATAAGTCATACGTATAAAATCCACTGTTTCCCCATAAGCTGACTGTGATAGCTTTTTCCAAATACTGACCTAGAGAATGTCTGGTATGTTTGGCCTGATGTAAGAAGTCTGGATTTTATATTCATTATCCCAATTTATCAGCAGATAGATCTCATGCGAATGGACTTGTCTCAGCACTGATTTAAAGAATTAAGGAAAATTCAGCGACAGAAAATACTTTGTTGGTCCATTAGCTGAAAAAGCCAAATCTCATCAGAAGCATATACTTCCATCACTTCAGTAAAGGGAAAGCATGGTTTTGTCAGAGTGCATCTGAGTACGCACTAAAGAGTTCATGACAGAAATTGTTAAATATGGAAGGAAAAACAGGCATTAGTACATGCAAGAAGTGTAGAAAAGAGCTGTTATGGGTGCTCTAATGACTAAGATAAGGCTCTGACACAGACTTTCTTTCTGACCTTGGGCTACCCACCAGATATTGCTGGCACCAAGTTATCTAGCTATAAAATGGAGAGATGGATACTTAAAGCCCCGTATTATTTGTTTGTTACGCTCTCCTTGCTTGTTACATAGAGACATAGAACAGGAGAGAGATTTCTTGGACCATGAAGGAAGGAAAGGATAAGGTGTAAGGATCCGCTCAAAGATGAATGTGACCTGATCCAAGAAACAAGCAAAGCACAGGTATGGCAAGCTCGGGGGCTAAAGGAGAGGCTTCAGCCATGCAGATGGCATGCTGGTGAGCTGGTGGGACAAGGATCACTCTTGAGCTCTCAGGAGCATTAGCGATGTGGGGAGGAAAGGCCTGCCTGGGAGGAAAGCATGAGTTTTACCAGGCAAAGCCATGGCTGACAGCGTGGCACTGCAGCTGGCATGCTGGGAAGGCACGGAGGGCAGGGAGAGAAGGGGGAAGTTTCTAAGAGACCTCACATCAAGGAGATACTGATGAATGGAGAAGCCCGCAGATCTTTCAGCAAACAGACTGCAAATGAGAGTAGGGGGCATCTAAATATACATCCAGGTCCTCAGGCCTGGCTGACACTCAAGAGCTCTGTCAGACTAGCCTTTTCCATCATAATTGCAAAAGAGTCATGCTCGTAGTAATGAGAGCTAAAGCCTCGTACGGATACAGTAACATCAGCCAAGCAGCCTCTGCCACTCTGTGTCCCTTCATGCAGGGAGCTGGAATCAGACCTACGGCTCAAAGCACTATCTTGGGGATATAAGCTGTGTTTCTGCTCGGAAGGTTTGCCAGAACAGATATACTGGCAAAGCAGCTAAGGTTGTCAAAGCCAAAGTTATCTCCTTTTACTTCAAATCAGAGCCACACCGATTTGCAGCAGCTGGCTCAGAAACTAAAATAGCTCATTAGTCAAGGGCATATTCCAAGGCTTGAATCATCTTTAGTAAAGGAAAGGGGCTCAGTGTCAGTGAGTTTGACAGGGGACACAGGAAAGGCTAACTGACCTTTACAGAGAATGTCAGCACAAGGAACCAAGGCTTAATCCTCAAAAAGCCCTGAGGTATCACTCCTGCTGGTGCCAGGAAATTTGTATCCCTCTGAACAGGCAGGCACACTTAGCAACGGAGCATGCAGGTCCAGATGCTATGTGTGCCTCGATTATTGCATAATATACAGGATTTTTTAAAACCCTTAAAATGCCCTGCTCGAACAAATTAAGCTTCCTTTTTCAGAGTTCAGCCAAAAGATCAGCTCATTTCTTTGATGTAAATATTAACTAATGAATATGTTGAATCTGCTCTCTCCCTGTATCACCTCTTTGCTGAAGAGAGGAAAATGCCATGTTGTTGGACACAATTAATCTCCCTTTTGCCAAACTAGAATACCATCATTGGAGCATGAATTGAGCGAGTTGAGGAATTTGCTAAGCGTGGAGTATCTGAGGAACTAACTATAAGCAGTACAGTGCTAACAGCTTTGCCTTGTAAGGATGAGAAGCTCTTGACATTCATAGATCTCCAAGTTTCCTATAAACCTACTGGATTCCTTGTAAAACATTTTTAATTGTCTTGGCAAAGCCACTAAGCCTTTATGGGGATGCCTTTGCGACTTGCCTTTTTGAGCTCCATCTCCCCCTTTCTGTTCCGTTTCCAGGTGAGAGCAAGCCAAGAATTCCTGAGTTCTCTGTGATATACTGCCATCGTCACTGGACAGTCTGCCACGGACGGGGGCTGGCTCCTGCGTTTTGCTCAGCACTACAAATGCCGTTGCATTGAGAATTATTGACGTTGTTACAGAGGGTGCTATAGTTGTGTGAGTATAAATAAACACAGTGCTAGTAAAAGACACTCAAGGATAAATAGCAACGATACTGCATTTTGTGAGACCAAAATAACCCCGTGCTGGGCACTGAAAGTACCTTCTGCTGGCTGTCATGTACCTGCTGTTACCAGCCAGGGTCCTTGTCTTCCTCTGAAAGGCAAAAAGCATGTGTGGCTTCAAAAGCCATGGGGCTCCTCTCTGTCCCTCCAAGACGTTGACTCTGGGAAGCTGGGACCTACTTGTAAGTACACTGTGTGTAACAGTGCTCAGCCTCCAAAATCTGCAGACCCTCTCAGAGCTATGAAGAACCCAGGCAAAATATGAGCACCCATATGGACTCTTCTCTCTCTCTGGCCCTCCCTTGCAGCCATGGGGTCTCTTTAGCAGCTGGCAGGTCCCCTTTTTGGGAGTTTCATCCATGCCAGGTGCTGTGCTTCTTACCCCCAGAGGAGGTTTACAGGTGGTGCAAATGAACTAAAACATACAAATGGGTGATCTCATTGAGAAGCAGAAGCACAGCAGAAAGATTTGGGCTAAGACAAGTGGCATATTTTGTCCGAATGTATCTCATCAATTCGGGTGAGAAAGTCCACGGTGCTTGGGAAAGTGAGGGAAGGATGGGACAGGTCCAAAATGCCCATGTTTTGTTGCAGTGGGTAGATTCAGTGAGAGCCAAGGGTCAGTTCTGTAAACCAGACCAATTAAGTACCAGTTTTATCCCGGACTAACGGGTGCCAACAGAGCCAAAAGAGACTCCATTGATATTAATTCATCAGGGACAGGCTCAGCTTGTGTGATAGCTTAGATGGGAATGTGAAACCACAGAGGAGTATTCTGTGTATTCTGTTAAAATACGTGGACAAAATATATGGACGAGTTTCTAATATTCACTGTAACTGACACAGACTTACATCTAGATCTCACTGGAAAGGTAAAACAATGTTTTGGCATTAATAGTAGTATTCGTAAGTGTCCTCTTAACATTTCAATTCTGTTCTTTTACACTACAAAATTACTATTACGCTGGCCCCTTTGTTATTATTCTGTTTTAAATTAGAGAGAAAATTATGGAGAAATCAAAATCTCAGAGCTCATTTGTCTGTTTGTCCTTATCCGATAACTCTTTTGCTTCCCCGGGTCCAGTGATGTTTATTTGAAAGGAATCTTTCCATAATCTTTGCTAACAAAAAATAATTCAGAGACAATTCTCATCCTGCAGTGCTTATTGTATTACGTGTATAACCATTTAAGCAGTAAATGACTCTTGATGTTAAAGCTAGATTCCTGGATTTTTACCTGATTTCCCTGCTTTGCTACCAACCTTCTGCTTGGTATTGTACATCAGTTTTCCCTTCTTTGAAGAGAATGTCCCCTCTCCAGTGGTATTCTAGTCACAGCAGTCAGGTGACTGTGGATAGAAGATCTAAAACTAAAAAAGAATACAGTTCCACTTATGCCAGTGGACAGTAAAACAGCAATCAAGCCCTGTTTGGAAATGAAATTTCCATAGTCTCGCAACTTCTGCTGGAAGACTATATATGGGACTGACATTTGGACTTTCATCAGCTGATAACTCAGACTCAACATCAAGAAGGACGGTTCAAAGAGGTGATATAAAATGTATACTTAATTGCTAATAGGCACATGCAACTTTGTCCTGTTTAAAGTTACGTCCTTACTGCAAAGTTAAGCTCAGTTCTTTTGGGGCTTTGCTCCCCAAGATTTCATCATCCACAGAGAAGCTTCAGAAATTCTCTGAGTTTTGCTCCAGGACATTTCATAGCTCCATCTAGTCCGTCAGCAGGGGACAGAGTGTCTCACTTGTAGAGATACAGCGTCTGCTGCTGTGCTCGTGCTTCCAACCAGAAGTCTCCAGAGGATTAAGTAGCCTCCAAGGCAGCCCTTCTGAAATAGTGTTGAAATAAAGAATGTTAACATGTCCAAAACACTGATTAAACCTAATTTGAACCTGAAGTACTTATGGTAGCCTTTCTGTGGGTGTGAACCTGCTGAACCAGCAGCTGTGCAACGTCTGAAGCAGCAGCCGTTCAGGAGCAATGTAAAAGTGTAAGAAAACCAAGGTCTTCTTGGGGTATGTTTGCACTGTGCACTGAAGGTGTGCACGGTGCATACTCCTAGTTTAGGTACCAAGAGCTGGGAAGATACAGCTGCAGAGATGCCAGGCGATGCTGACAACCTGAATATGTGTCCAGGGATCTCAGAGATACCAGCCTGCTGGTATCTAACCCCTGGCAAGACCTTCACTGCACTTTATTGCTATTGTAATCTCTGCCAGCTTGGTTAAACAAGAACAGATCTGCTATCAGCTGCCACAGTTGCTCACATTCATGTTAACACAGTCTCAGAGAGGTCTCAGCCTACCCAGGACTCTTGGAGAAAGATCTGTTAGGGACTCATGAAGGCTTTGGAGATCGTGACACCAACACTTTGAGCACTTAGGAGGTTCAGGACAGGAAGTCTTGGAGTACGTACAGCACACCTGAAAGGTGACAGATTAGAGTGGAGCAGCAGAGTGAGCTGTTTAACCCCTGCTAATCCTCATGGCCACCGGTTAGAGACCTCCCTGTCAGTAGCAGTCCCTATACCACCACTTATACCACCACCTCTCTTCTAGATGTCATGTACCATAGCCCAGTTGGGGGCTGTGTGGCATTTAGGTCATGCTACATTCAATTTTGGACAATGTAAGGCACATTTCAAGGGCATCTTCAGTTTATATTCAGATGCTAAGAATCATAGAAAAAAATAGGTTGGAAGGGACTTTTGCAGGACTCCCATGCAATCTTCTGCTTAATGAAACAGATGGTTTCTAAAGGCCTCATCTAGCTGGGTTTTGAGTGCCTCCAAGAATAGAGATTGCACACTTTCTGGGCAACTAGTTCTAGTGCTTGACAGCCATCACTATGAAGAATTTTTGTCCTTATCCTAGCTGGACTGCATCCCACCTGGTCCCATGGATTTGTATATGTCCAATTTACTTAAGCGATCCCAGCATCACTTTCTTCGATGGTGGGTAGTTTCTCTCTCTTCCAAACTCTGCCAGTAGACATGGTTGCCTGGGATCAGACTCTGCCAGTAAAGACTGAGGCAAAGAACCTCAGACTTTTGTGTGTCCTTCATCATTAGATCACATGCCCTATTCAGCAGTAGACCTGCATTTTCTTGGTCTTCCTTTTGCTACTAATGTACCTATAGAAGCCCTTCCTGTTACTCTTCCCATCATCACCAGTATCAGCTCAAGCCAAGTTCTGGCATTCTTAATCCCATCCCTGAATGCCTGTACAGTTCTACACTGCTCCTTGATTGTCTGTCCCTGCTTCCCCTATTACGTGTTTTCTTTTTATGTTTTGAGTTCAGTCAGTAGTTCTCTGCACACCCAAGCTGGCCTCATGCACTGCCTGCTTAGCCTCCTGCATAACAGACCATTCTTGGGCTTTGAGGAGATGGTCCTTGAAGATCAACTAACCCTCCATGTCCATTTAGTCTTCACAGCAATAACCCAAGGGAAGCTGCTTGCCAGTTCCCTGAACCAGTCAAAGTCTGCTATCCTGAATGCAAGGTCATTGTTCTGCTGCTCAGCTTTCTCTGTTTTCTTATGTTCTTAAGTTCTACCACCTCTTGGACTCTCCAAAGCTGCCATTAACCATCACAACCCAAACCACTTCTTCCTTGCTTGTGAGTAGCAAATCAATCAGAGCATCTCCCTACTCACCCTGTCCAGCACCTGTGCCAAGAAATTGTCCCTAACCCACTCCAGAAATCTGGATTGCTTGTGCCCTACTGTGTTTCCTGTCCAGCAGATTTCAGGTAGGTCAGTATATCCTATAAAAGCCAGGGCTTGAAACAGTGACGCTTCTTCCACTTTTCTAGAGAAGGCTTCATCTATTTTGTCTTCTCGACCAGGTGATCTGTAGCAGATGCCTGCCACGATGTTACCTGTGTCCGCCTTCCCTCTGATCCTGTCCCCCAAGCTCCTGATCAGCCAGCCCATCACACAGTCCACAGCAGAACTCCATGCATCTGAGCTGCTCCTCTCTGTGCAGAGCATAACCTTGTCGCACATCTCACCTTCCTCCTTCTAAAAAGCACGTATCCACCCATCACAGCACTTCAGCTGTTGGAGCTCTTATAGCTTCTAAGTACAAAGGACCAATGGGTGAGCCAATCCCCTGCCTATCCAGGTGTGCCATACTGTGTCTCCCAATCCAATCAATATAGAGATCTGGGCACTGTCTTGAGATGACTTGCTATGAACACCTAAATTAGACGGTGTACCTTCGTCTCTTGAGTATTAAGATGGAAAATGCTAATAACAGCCTTGGGGCAAGCCTTTAATCCACAATCCCCACACTTCCCATTATAGTCAGAAACACGTCATACATACTCTTCCAGGTTCAGTAGGAAGAATAACTATCCTTTTCTGATATAGTAAAGGCAGATGAACAATGGAAGCCCTCTCCCAAGGATCTATTTTCCATGGCAGGACTTCACAAAATCAGGGACTTCCCTGCTTGCCCAGACATGGTCATGGTTGATGTGCTTGTGTTGGCTTGACACAGGAGAGAGAAAAGCAAGGAGCCACATAGAGGATGACTCTTTTGAGGTCAGACCTTATTAGGACCAGCAGACTCGGGAATGTGTGTCCAGAAACTACTTGTTGGTGTTTGTTTCTACTTTATTCAAGGAAAGGAAAAAGCAGTCAGTTTATTCTTCTGTAAAGAAACAAGATCACATGGAGAAACTTAGTACATTTATATGCAGGAACACATACCACCAACATTTGGAAGCCTTGCTTAAGGAAACCCAGTCTGACAACCTCTCTTCCTACTGCAAATCACTGCCTGGTCCAATTTCCAGTTTGACGGCTGCTCTCTTTCCCCTAGCACACCTGCAGGTAAAAAGGCATCACAAGAAATACACTGTCCCCAGGCGAGGAGCAAGTGAGGTGACGGTGCCAGCTGTCTGTACAAAGGAGCTGCTATCGGTCCTCCTTGGCTGGAAGGATGGTTGCTTGCTAAGTGCAGCTTTGGCTTTGAGAGGGCAAGAGAGACAAGCAACAGAGAAAACTAGGAGCAATAAGAGGCGTCCTTAGAGCCCTGTCATGGAATCATGGAGTGTTTTGTCTGTCTGACAAAAGAAAGAAGATGGGCTAAAAAATATTCCCCCCTGCCCCAGGCAGAGAGGGAACACTGGCAGGATCAGGAAATATCATGGCATCTTTCACCACTGCAGCACCTAGTGAGTCCCCACTTGGCTTGTAGTTACATTCCTGAATGCATGTAGGAGTGTTAGTCCCCTGATCTCACTGGGGCTTAACACTACTAAAATGTCTGTATGAGTCTGAGGAAAAATAGAAAAAAAACCAACCTGTTATTTGCTGATTAAATGCTGCTTTTGGCCTGTCTCTCTTGCACAGAAAAATGAGCAGGCTCAGACTGCCTCACTTTTCCCTGTATATCAGACGCTGGCCCCTAACAGGACAAGAAGAACAGGACTGAACCGGAGGGACCGGAGACAAGGAACCTGCCATGCCTCCAGGTCCTGCCATGCCAGCTCACAGAGAACTTGCTGAGCCCTGTAGCCCTGCTACTACGTGGTTGCTGCCTTCATAGGTTACTGCTCCAAACCCACCTGCAGCAGGAGTAGATTACTTTGCTTCTTTTCATACCACTATGCGCTATGGTCAGCCAGCATCTAGATGTCTCCCCTTGCTACACTGCCATCTCTCTCCCAGCTGAAACCCCCAAGGGCAGAGTTTCCTTAATTAATCATCAGGCAGATTCTTTTTTTTTTTCTCAGTCTCTTTTTCCATTTCTGAGTTGCCACGTCTCCTGCCAACTTTCTGCTTGGCGTGAATTTCTACAACAGAGCAAATATAACTTCTGAAAATAGACACTTACACTGGAAAGCCTGACACACCCTATATGGAGCCTATGAGTGGCAGAACCATAATCAAAAGCCAGTCAAGACACTGGGCCATGCTAGCAGCAGTCGATTAAGGCTCCGAGCAAAGCAGCCCTAAGAGAAGAAAGTAAATGGGAGCTCTATAAAAGCTGTTGCACAGAACCCCCCCCAGGTGTTTTTCATCGCTGAGAGGTATTTGAATTTGTACTCTTTACAGTAACCCTAGCTCGGGCGAGTTATTCCAATATAGCTGGCATGTTCAGAACCCCTTTAAAAATAAAAATTCATGGAAATGGTTAACCTGCCATGATTTCCTGATATGAAACTGCATGCAAAGCCTATGGAAAAAAAAGCCGGTAGTCGTATGATACAAGTCTGAGCTCTGCCTGTCATTAACAAGGGTGGGTTTTTCAGGGTAAAATTCTCCTGGGCCAAATAACAGGAGACTGATAAATAAAGCTTGTCAACTGCCCTTTCTGACTCACTCTCTCCTGCTCAAGGGTGACTCACTGTCATGTGTGAAAGGCTGCCAGGTCTTGCTTACATGCTTAAACAAGCATGGGTTGTCTGTGTTAGACATACATTACCTCAGAAGAAGCAGACGCTTAATGCTGAGAAGGCAGCCCTGGAAAAGACTCTGCTGACTAAAGGATGTGAACTTCAAGCTATTTCTCAATCCTTTCTGGAAAGTTCAAGGTTGTTGTTAGATTACCACAGAAAACTTAGTCCCAAAGCCATGGTTGAGGGCTTGTCTAACAATCACAGTGTTTTAAAACCAGGACTCACTAGGACCATCAGATTTTAGCCAGGTAATTCCTGTAGAGTGAGCCAGACAGCGTGTTCTAGGTGCAGACAGAAGTAACTGAGACCATGCCTCTTCTGGAGCTGCCTTTTTTCCAAGGAAAGCGGCGTGCCAAAAGCAGTCACTTGTTGCTCGCTACTTTATGGTGAGAAAGTAGCCCCACGGGGCTGTTCCACTTAAGGAGACTTTGAGGAACCTACCTTGAATTTGAAGAGAGGCAAACATAGCATGTTGAACATCATCTCTCAGTCTGGGTAGCTCATCAACTGCTTTTGAGCAACACTGGTAGCTGCTCAGTGCTTCCTTCTCTCTACAGTGACAGAGCCCTTGCAAGTACGTGACAGTGCACAAGAAGTTCATTCACGTCCAGGAGCTCTGCTGCCTACGTGAGTGCGTACTCCACCCCTCGGTCTTCTCCTGTCATCCTGGGCCCACCACAGGCCAAGTGTGTAACTCTGTGGATTCTCTGCCCTGGGCACTGCAGGGACTGTTCATAAATCCCAGTTATTAGCAAATACCACAGACTACATTGCCCTGTGGGACTGATGTGGCAAAGGACACTTGTCCTTCATACTCCTTCTAAGGCTCCATACAATGCCTGTTTGCTTGGACGTGCCAAAGCAAGGCACTTTTGCAAGGACTAGTGTACTGGGATGTCAATCCACAGATCAGAGTGTCACAGCTAGAGAGACAAAGCTGTACCCATCCTTTAGCATATAGAGGATTCCTCATGCAGGAACTGAAAGGTTTCTCCCAAGACCAAGAGAAGGAAGCTGTGCTGTAGCCTTCCTGAGCTCCAGGTATTAGCCAACATCTTGCTGCATCATTTAGTAGGGAAACCATGCTGCTGCAGGGAAATGATACCACAACTGTCTCTTGCGTATGTGGCCAGGTATGTATCATCCAGGAGTCGCCCATGCAGCTGGAAAAGACAGTTGCACATGCTTTGGCCCAGCCAAGCTATCAGGAAACCTGCAACTAAAGCATCATCTCAAGGTCTCATCCCCATTTTTCACACTGTATGAGCACTAACCTGTGTCAGGGTTTAACCCTAGCCAGCAGCTAAGCCTCACGCAGCCACACTGGCTCCCTCCCTGGCCCCTTCCCCTGGTGGGATGGGTGAGAGAATCAGAAGAGTAAAAGTGAGAAAACTTGTGGGTTGAGATAAAGGTAGTTTAACAAATAAAGCAAAAGCCGTGCACACAAGCAAAGCAAAACAAGGAATTCATTCACTGCGTCACATCAGCAGGCAGGTGTTCAGCCATCTCCAGGAAAGCAGGGCTCCACCACACATAAGGGTTACTTGGGAAGACAAACGCCATAACTCCAAACATCCCCCCTCTTCCTTCTTCTTCCCCCAGCTTTATATACTGAGTATGACTTCATACGGTATGCAACACCCCTGTGGTCAGTTGGGGTCAGCTGTCCTGGCCGTGTCCCCTCCCAGCTTCTTGTGCCCCTTCAGCTTGCTCGCTGGCAGGCAGGCGCAAGGAGCAGAAAAAGCCTTGACTCTGTGAAAGCACTGCTCAGCTGTAATTAAAACATCCCCGAATTATCAACACTGTTTCCGGCACAAATCCAAAACATAGCCCCATACTAGCTACTATGAAGAAAGTTAACTCTATCCCAGACAAAACCAGCACACCTGCCTGCCCAAAATTAATGTATAACCTAGAAATGTTGATTTTGAATAAAGAGTGTGCCATTCCACATCACATATATGAGGAAAATATATGAGCCTCACACACAGTTCTAATATATTCTATGATTCTATGATTCTATATTTCTTCTCCTTCAGGAGAGAATATGTGTTTTTCCATCCCACAAAATTTCTGAGGTTATTTTTAACTATTTTTGCTCTATACCAGGACAGATGTCTAATGAAAAGCTTGAGAGAGAAACTGCAGGCCACAACAGCCTCATCCAATAGTAAAAGGACTCACCCGCCACATGGAAAACAAGCCTAGGCCACAATGCTACTTAGGCGTTAATGTACCATGTGCTAGACTAAGTGAAGCGACAAAATAATAGCTGTGGATCTGCAGTTCAAGTGTATGTCTCAATAAGGCAGTGCGGGGCCATCCCACATAAGTGATCTAGTCCCTGGACTGTTGGTTACTCCAGAAGAAGTAAATTTCTCATCATAATTGTGCTGCAAAATTTCATCCTTTTAAAAACTGAACCACACATTGCAGGGGAAAATTGTGTTATTTTTATCCAGCATAGATACAGTTTGCTGAAAACTTCCAAACCAGCGCTAACATGTCAAATTTCTGCTCTTAGCAATGATGAAAATATTAACTCTCTGGTTATATTCCACTGTTAAATCATCCTTTATTTTTTCATTGATTCTTATTGACTATGACTAAATCAGGATATCATCCTAAATTTTCCTCCTGATGCTACCGATTAGCATGTACAGATAGCCTCATAGGTAAAATAACACCATTTCTTACCATAAATTCATTTTGTTTCAAGATACTGACACCCCAACTGCATATTTTAAGTTTGAACATCTAAGATCTGCTTTTCCATTCATGTAAAATCAATTATAAAAATAAATAAATACTTATAATTAAATAGCTAAATTGAAATGAAGACTTGGTGGATATTTTAAATAACAGCATTTCTCTTTGCTCTACTTATTTCACAATGAGTCATAAATTAGGCTAGCTATATCTGAGAACAAAAAGAGAAATGATGGAAATAAAAAAGAAGTAAAAACAATATAGTGTTTACTCTAGTGGGAGGTGTCCCTGCCTGTGGCAGGGGGGTTGAAACTAGGTGATCTTTAAGGACCCTTCCAACCCGAACCATTCTGTGATTCTACGATTCTGATTCTATGATATTAAAGATTCCAGAGTAACTCCCTTTAACAGCAGAATTTCAGCAACTTTTAGACTGTAGTCAGTCGTGTCTGCTGGTTGCTTTGCTAACTCTTTAGAAAAAGAGGGTTGACATTAAAATCAATAATCATATTCACCTGCAGGTGTCAAAGCACTTCCCAAATTAAGTCAGTAAAATAATCTTCTCAGAAATGGTGCAATGAAGACATTAAGATCAAGGAAAAATAGCTAGTGACAGAACCAGGGATTGCCGTCCAGGTCTCCAGCCACCCAGTCAAGGCCCTTGTGTGCTAAACTGCCCCACCTCTGACAAATGAGTTAGGCTTCTTAAGCTGTAAATTCAGAGTGATTTACTTAGCAACGTGAAACCATGCCACTCGACACAGATACCACTTCTGCTAGTTGCTCTGATTACTGTCACTTTCTGCTGTTTCTCTCGAGAGCGCGGTGCTCTGAATACTAAGACTGTTTCGGGGGCTTCTTAGAGACGGCAAACTGAGGTCATTTGTCAGGATGGATAAACTAGTCCTTATTCTTCCTTCTTCTTGTTCTTCCTCTTCCTTTTCCTCCTTCTCCTCCATAGTCCCATCAGGCATGCTCATCAAAGATATTAACTCACTAACAGGAGCTCCAATGATGCCCACCCTGTTGGAAAACATTGTGTTAATCTGCTTGGCACAACGAAGCAAAGGAGAAGCGGATAAAGGGGGACAGAGTTGTAGCGTTTCCTAGGTAAACCAGCAAGGAACCTTGCCTCCTTAGCTCTCCCCCAGGGAAAAACAAATAACCAGGCTCACACCCTCAGCACCTTGCACAGCACAGCACGTTTCTGTCTGGAGCGTGCATGCACACAACGTGAATTGCACAGGTCCAAGTGAAGCTCGGCGCTCCCTGGAAAGGTTGGCCCTCTTACATATGAATTGCACGACGCTCTGCATAAGCTATAAAGGCAAGATGCTCAGGATGCACCCAGCTTCCAAAGCACGCACAAAACAATTAATGTGCTTTTCTAGCAAATTTCACACTCTCAAGAAATACCGGACTTGCTGGTCATCTGTTGTAGATACGTCCAAAGATTTTGCATGTGCAGTGCTGCAGCTTTCATTACATTGCCAGAACTCTGAAAGATCCAGACAAATGAAGGCAATTCTCAAATTCTAATTTCCAGGCAGAAAAAGAAGATTTATGAGGGAAAGTCTTACAGGGTGCCTTATATACGTTTCAACAGAGCAAAACTGATTTACAGTGGTCCTGTTTACATGAGTGATTACATTAAAAAGTACTGTAGCAATACTGCTGTTAACCATGGCTGGATGGGAAATGGAATTCCTCTCATGTGGTATACCAGCCTTGAAAGAGTTTGGTTTTATCATGAATCAGATGAAAAGGCTCTATTTTTATGAGAATTGAAATTATATTTTAAAAGTACAGTGTAGTAACAAAATCGCTTTTTTGGGATAAATTACATCAGTAATGTCTGATCAGAACACTATTAAAATCTAAAAGTCGAGAAGATATAAGAAATTGGAATGAATCACGAGACAGAAAAAAATAAACATCCCATTTTGATTTGGAGAGGTTTTGATTAATTTCTGTTCAGATTTATGTTAAAGCATATTTCCCGTCCCCTGATAACCTTTTGAATTTTAACAAAGCACTGCGATGGGCAGTAGCTGCTTTGCCATCAGTTAACCAAGAGTACTTGGTTGCCTCTGCAAGTTTCAGACTCTCTGAGGCCTCTCAGGACCTACACTCCTGTTCCTCTCTAACTCCCATGTAGACCAAATCCTCAGTCCAATGGCCCCTCTCCCGGTGAGGAGGAGTTAGCTGTCCGACACCTCTCCTCATAGCACTACCCAATCTATTTATGCAGAGAAATAGCCCCTTACTTGGTAGCGAACAATTCGGAGAAGTCTGGCAGGCAGTCACACGTGCAAGATTGAGGGTCTCTGCCCTGACAGTAGTGCTTCTGGGAGAAGTATTGAGCGCTCCCCTTTGGTAAGGGCAGCAGCGTGCTGAGCACTGGCGAGCGCCGGTGAGTCATGCTGTTTATGGAAGGACGCTTGGTATGGACTTTTCTTGAAAGAAAACAAATGCAGGCGTTACCTCAGTGTATTTGGATAGGGCAGGTTCCCTAAGGACTCACCAGTGTGTCAAATGTGTACCTCAGATACGGCAATTGCACTGTATTTGCAGCAGCAGTCCGGTCTCCTGCTTTCTGCAAGTCAACATTGTTCCTGTCTCTTAAGGTGGGATTGAACACGTCGGAGTGAAGAAGCCTGCCGATTTCTTCCCGAATCACTTGGAAGTGCTTCCGTCTGAACACAAGCCAAGCCACATAGCTGCAGAAGTTGTAGAAGCCCTAAATTGAAAACACAGATCCTCTTTTCCCTGGGAAAAGGCCCAGGGTCCCACTGCATGCTGGAGTGCAGGTTGGCATGACTCCACTAAAATGCCAGCAACTACTAGGCATCAAACTTTACCATGCATGCATCAGTGAACAATTGAAAGGAATGTTTTTTTAAAGGTATGCAGACAGAGGAAGCTAGAAACAGAGTTAGCTCAGACAGATTTCATCATGCTCAACTCTGAACAATTTGGCTTAGTCTTGCTGCTAGAAACTAAGGAGATAACCTGATATCACCACCCAGTTTCCCTCAATGATCAATGGAAAGAAACTAATTGGACGAGTCATTCTGTGGGGGTTCCTATCACACGCATCTATCTCAAGAGGCAACGATTCACCCTCTGGCTGAGCTTCTCCTTTCTGCATTGGCTGCCAAGGCAGCCGAAGGGCATGGTCTGACTGGACAGCTATTGTTTGGGCAGCTGCAGGTAGACATGATGATCCCCACCCTGAATGATGGCATTATGATCACAGAAAATATTACTACCAAATAGGAACTCATCTCATCTCACCTCCGCATGTCTGCTTGCTGATTAAAAAAACAAAATCTAGCTTTTCACTCCTCTTTAACTCTTGCGATCCCTGGCATAAACTGAATCAACCCCCAGTAAGTCCAATCTCTACTGAGTCTGTTCTTGAAAAGACAGCATAGCTGGGACTGCTCTGCGTCCTTGGAATTGAAGCCACAGCTCCCCTTTTTCAAGGAAAGGCTTCCCAGTTTATGAAGTATAAAGTACAATTTGGGCCCAGCTGTTTCGTATTAATTTGCTGAAGCCCTGCTACATAGTGAGTCGCATAAATGGCTCATGGAGCTGTATGTGGCAGGCCAGAAGAGCTTATTGGCATCTAGAAATGTTGCCAAGGGCAATGGAAATGAAAGTAGGCTGTGAAATTTCTTACCTACAGAGATGAAACTATGAGACCAATGATGAGAAGAAATCTATAGACCAGACCTCAGGACCTCAGGCTGTGGTGGGAACTGCCTGGGGTCCAAGAGCCACAGAAGGGCTGAAACTCCCTGGTTTAGGGCTCCAAAGGGAAAAGGCTTGGTCTGAAGGGCAAAGAGATGGCATTTTACAGGGACATCTAGGCCCTAGAGGTAAAATTTTATTCTACGTACTCTGCCTTACATGTAAACTACTGGGGGAACCAAAAAGGAAAGGAGCATTTGGATGCGCAAGGGAGGGATGTGCTCTGGGCTGGCAATCGTACTCTCCATTTATCTTTGTGTCTTTCTTACCTCAAAGAAGCTCCGATCTTTCTGTAATGATGTTTTTCTCCTAAGGCAGTGAACAAGAGCACAAAATTAATAGCAGCAGTCATCCTTTCAGTTCTCTGAACAGAGCATTGAATACCACTCAGGGGGCTACGCCAAGCTGGCATTTCACCAGGGCAATAAAGTTGTTGCTGGTAGATCCTCATTACTAGCATGCAGAGACCCACTGTCCAAGAGAAAGGCAGGACTTCTGCATTGCCTCAGAAGGAGAAAATGCAAAATATTGTATGGCTCTGTTAATTAAATCTGACAGAGAACAAAGCTGGATATGACGAGCAGGCGAGGCTCCCCTGCTATGCTATCTAGACTGAACTCTCTGTATGGGCCTCTAAAAAGCGGTCAGCACTGATCTAACCCAGTTGCCACTGAAGTCAATAAAAAACTCTTCCTGACATCACTGTGAGAGCAACTAGCAGAGTTACCGAGCGCACCAAGCCAGGCCAATGCTGAGACAATAAACTTGAAAACTAGGAAGGAGATGCCTGATGTATCTCCAAGACGAAACGTAAAACATGCCCAAGAACGACAAAGGGCCTTTATTAACGACGCAGCAATTTGCCCAGTGGAAGCCTGAGAGATGCTCTCACCACCCACTTGAGCCCAGGGATTCTCACACAAAGCCAAATGACTGTACATCATTGAAACAGTCATTAAAGCAGAGGGTGGTGCACACATCCCAGCAGCCACTCAGTTCTCCTGGAGATGGCACAACCCACCCTCATGGAAATGAAACCAAATTTTCCATGCTAACCTACAGATCCCCACAGATCTGGCTTGGTCCTGCCAGGTGCACAGGAAAACCTGTCTCCACATCAATTCGCCAACTCCTGGCATGTCCCTTATCTTCCTGATAACATCACGTGTTCCACACATCTAGTGTATCCCCAGCTGCCATCACCTCAGAAACATCAATGCAGAGCAGACCATGCAGATAGAGCCCTATTTACCATCTTTGGACTTTTCTTTATTGATTTTTTGATCAAGAAGACCATGTATCTCCCTACCTGGCTCCCACCAGCCATAATTCTGCTGACACTTCACAGAAGCTTGACTCTGCAAGCATGGCATGGCCGTTTGCCAAAGCAAAACTCCCAGAACAACTCTGATGCTTTTGAGTCCTTATGAATTCTGGTAAAGCACCATATTCTGTCTTCAGAATACCAGAGTGGAGAAACCTAAAGTGGCCCCAGCTTCTTAAACCTAAATGTGAAACACAGCTTCACCTTTTAACATTACAGAGCTTGCGCAGAGAAACCTATGTGCAGGCTGGCAACAGAAAATAACGCTAATAGAGTCAAATAAGGCCAGGGGTCTCCACCCTTCTTTCTCCCAGTGCTTTCTTCCCTGAGGTGAGATATTAAGCAAAGAGAGTAAAGTTTCCTAAAATAAGTGTTGAACTAGGAGGCACCTCCCATGTCTAGGGCACAGTTGCTAATTACCTAGGAAAATACAGAAAGGGTCAGGAAAACACCAAACTTGCAACAACATTCAGGACAGGACTTGTAAGAAACATGAAGAAGCGAGCAAAGAGCATCATGCCTTCTAGAAATATAGTGACACTGATTTCTCAGACATGAGTTCATGCATAAAAGAGGACAACAGCACAGCCAAGGGCAGATGGTGCAGTACGTGTGGGGCTTGGATGCAAGATGATAGTGACTTCAGACATCTACAAGCACTACTGTTGTGCATAGGGGCACACAGGGAAGAAATGCTTCCTGTGCCATTTAGCAGCTCCACAGCTTTCCACCACGGCCATGACTGTAATTGCCAGTGCATCAAACCAGCTTCAAGGAGCAGCAAGGGCCGGCTCGACTGTGTTTGCGCCATTGATGCATGCAGCTTTGGGAACACGCTGTATTTTTCCCATTATGACAAATGCCCATAAGGAAACTGGCACCACAAAAAGGTTGCACAACCTCAATCAACTTGAAAGGAGAAAGCCAGACACACCTATTCCTTCCTCGGCATTGGAGGCACAAAAGGACTAATGCTAACACACACAAATAACAGGTCTGGAGTAACTCTCAAATTCCAGTCTGGGATAGTATCAAGATAGGATTTTAATGCTTGCGTTTTACAAATCATGTAAATTGTTAAGATGAAGATGTTCTCCACCTAAGCCTCCCTTTTTAAACTTTCAGAGAAAACCTTTACATAAAAAATCAATAAATTCATATGAACACACAAGTCATTTGGCAGATCTGGAAGGGAAAGAAGTTTACCAACACAGTATAAGATTTCATTAAAATGTTGCTATGGTGAATTAGAGTGAAAAGCAAAAGCTTCAACACCATCATGAACCCGTAGTTGGGTTATAAGAAAATATAGTAAAACCAGGGGATGGTACACTATCAATAGTTTCTCAGCTTTCTAATCTAAACATTTTTCAGATTAAAAAAAAAAAACAACTCATCAAAGGTAACCCTCATCACAGTTTCTGTTTTGATGAAGGACCTTTCCCATGCAAAAACACGTGTGCTCAAAAAATTCCTAACCATCTTTTATAATCAGGAGTGTTAATCAGTTCTGTCCCTCAGCTCTTGTTTTTGGCAGTTCATATAATGGTCTGGGAGGATCCAGATAACATTTAAGGCTAAACCGAGTCTCAGCCTGGAAAAAGATTATATTTATATAATTACAGTATGGTATGGCAATATTATAACACACTCAGCATTAGACTAACTCTGACGTCAGCTGCAGTCAGCTACTGCCACTCTGCTATGTGTAACACAGTGAGGTCTCTCTTCGTACAGCAACTGACATCATGAAGGCTTTAAGACACGGCTCTTTTCTAGCCTGTGTGTTTTCACAGCCTGGACACCGACATACCAACCCGCTGCCAGACTCTAACCCCCACTGTGATGGAAATATTAAAGAACACAGTTTCTTCTTTCATCTCTCTTCTCTCACTCCCATGCTGCTGGGATTTTTGCCACTAGACCTCTTGCTTGCCTCAATCCTGCACATTCCCACCCACCAGGCAATACGAGTGCATGAAGAGGCAGCAGAGCTAACTAGCTGGGTATACGACAGGCTGTTTTATCCAGCTCCATCCAGTTCTTGCATTCGAGTTACTTTCTGCAGTAAGTTCCTCCAAGTCTCATAAGTGCAGATATTAGGGCCACCCAACAGAAACAATGAAATGCTGTCATGACCCTCCCTGTCCAACCAACAAGAAGGTTAAGAGGATGCCTCTGCTCAGCAGGAACCTGGAAGCAGGGATTTGGCATAGAAGGCTGCTCCCAGGAGTGCCTGGCGAAATGCTGATGTGCCAGGACAAGAGGGAACACATTCCTAATTCTGAGGTTCCAGCGTCTTGTGGGATGGGGCACACTAAAATGAAAGCCCTGATGGGACTGCAATTTCAGCTCCCCTTTGACTCCATCATTTCACAGGTTAACTTCTCCTCTTGATTAGAAGGAAACCCAGGTTTCCCCACCCCAGCCAGGAGCAAGGCTGCCTGGAGCCCTGTTGCAGGAAGGCAGGTGAATGCTTGTGACTCTTCTGGGGGACTGGCAGCAGTTTCACACCAACTGACTGAAAAAAAATGCCTGAAACTGCTCTGAGAAGATCCCATGGGACTGGGGTACTGGGTGGGGACTGCCAGCTCCTTTCTACTGACAGGGAAAGGAAACATTGTGCAGGAAACGTGGCTGAGGAAAGAATCCCTAACACTAGCACGGTGTGTGATCTTTCTGTCATTACAATCTCCTTCCACTAGCTACTCTTTGTGGTGCTTAGTTGCTGGCCAGCGTTAAATCACAAGAACTTCATCACCTGTTAAAACTCCTCTTTTCTTGTCCTCATCATTCGTTTTGTTTCTTTGCCTTTTCAAACACCCTCCCATTCTCCTGTCTTCTTCAGTTTCTTTTTTAATTCCCACTACAGGTTTCTCTCCCCTTTCTGTTTGTTGCTGGGATCATCACATCTGAAGAAAAGTTGGTCTTCACCACTCTGAAAAAGCCATGAACTGACGTCCTTGCTCAGAGATAGAAGTCCTACACTTCCAATGCCCAAGCACAACCTCTTCTTGTCTCTACTGCACTTGCTGCCCTTCAGGAACATAGTCTCCTTCACTTGCTAGACTGGTCTTATGCTATCTCAGACTTGGCATAAGAGGAATTTTATGCAAGGATCAGTGGCAACTAGCAGGTACATAACCATTTGCTTTCAAGATGTAGTAAGTGGAAGTGGCAGGGGTAAGAGCCAGGGCTGGCATTGCTTCTTGCCCTGCTGACTTTCATGTTGAACCCATCAAAGTTTCGTGTTCTGTATATCTAGCAAGGCTTCCGCATACCAGGGATAGAGCTTTCCAGTCTGGTATCCAGAGCTCTGCTGCAACTTGTTGTGGCCAGATCAGTTGGCAACAGCTCATCAGAAACACTTTTGGAGTTAGTTAACAGGCTGTGCTGCAGGGAGATCAAAACACTTCTCTGTCTCATGGTCCCATAGCCCTCTGTGACTCCTTGGATCAGAAGACATTTGTTACCCTGGATATTCACTTATGCCACTCAACAGGGTCCTTTGCACTGGGCTGCTGTGGTCCTTGACTTAGAGAGGGTGCCCAGAAGGGAAAGCTTTCCTTGGCTTACTTTCCACCAGGCATGTGGCGCTGCCGTGCCATGCCTCGTTCAAGGATAAAGTTACAGTACACCATGGCAAGGTGAATCCTGGCCACCGCTAACTTTGCCAACACGTCGTCCATTTCTTTCTTCTCTAAAAATATCATAGTGCTGTTTAAAACAAAAAGAGAAAAAGGTTTTCAGGGAAGGTGCTCTGGACAGAAGGGATGCTAGAAAGAGTGACTGGTCCTGAGAACCAGGCATGATTTTCATGCACATAAACCAAGACGCTGCCTGACCCCACTGTCAGGGGACCCCTCTGCAGCCAGGCTGGGCTCAGATGCTTCCAGCACAGCTTGGCAATGCTGGTGGGGCTGCAAGGCCTGGGGCTTAGGCCCAGACAGTCTCTCTTGCCCCAGACAACTTAAAAGCTGCATGCCCACAACCTGTCAGGTTGCTGTCTTTGATCCTGCATAGCTTATGAACCCTTTTAGCAGCCTGCATAAAAGTCCTGGAGGTGCATTTAGATATCTGTGGGCGCAGGCTCTGTCACCGGGTGGCCTGGAGCGGTGGGTCTGGCTCATTCAGAGACAGCACTTACTTCTCTTCAGAAAGGCACACGAAGCACTTTTGGGACTGCCTCTAAACAGGAATGGCTAAAACCACAAACCTGTATTTTAAACCAATTCAGATCAAACACGAAGGAAATGCCAAACCAAAGAGCTTTCTGTTTCCTCTGCTTCCCCTGTAATCCACCCGACTGTCTCCCGGTGCCTGGGAGCGCTGCCGGCCTAAAAGTTACCAGCCTCCTTTCACGCTCGGGAGAGTTGGGTTTTTTTATCTGTCCTCTCCCTGATTGCCTCCAGCTCCAAAGCTTCCTACACAACCCACCTTTAATAAATTAGGACAATTACTCTGGGCTTCTCAAGGATAATTGCTCATAAAATCCAGCAGATTTTCCTCAAAAGACATGAAAGTGTTGGAAGCAGAAACAGACAGAAACTAAAGGGGAAAGAAAATACAGGACAGAAATAATAGCCCTTGTTCCATTCATGTCTCATCCACCACTGCTGAGTTTTTGTTCTTAGAGTCACATATTTCAGAAGTGAGTACTCCCAAGCTGTCTCCAGTCGGGGAATGCTTCATCCCCGCTGCTTTGGAAGACTGGTTGGTTGTTTTTGAAGTTAGTTACAAGATCTTCCTGAACCCAGAAGAAGCCAGGAAAGCCTCAGACTTAGATTTACAAAGAATCAGCACAGCATCAACAAAAGACAAAGTCACAAGAAGACAAATATGTCCATATTCATCCTGACATTCTCTGATAGGACCCCCTTCCAATACTTTCTTTTCTAAAGAAAGTTTAATGCACAGAAGCAATAACTTCTGAAGCCAGGGCGGTCTTAGACATCTTAGGCACTGTGGACACTGATACTGCTACATGGTCTAGGTTCGAGACAGCTGAGGAGGTTTTCAGGCCATCAGGCCTGGCTCCCTGTGGACAAGAGTAGTCCCAGCAGATGAGTTAGGCACCTCTCACAGGCAGCCCAAATGGCAGGAACTCCAAAAAATACCAACTAGGAGCAGGAATAACCAGCACTGTTTTCTATGTTACTAGGTTATCACACAGGGTCTACAAAAAGAGCAGCTCGAGGACTGCACAGACATTGGATGTGTCTGTCATATAGGAACATCAGGCTGATAAAGGACTAGGTGGGTCACCAAGCCCAGTCTCCAAATAATCTGTCTGTCAGATTAACTGGGAGCAAATTATAGGTGTCACTAACAAGACACATGAAATGGTACCGACACGTCTTGCCTCCAGTCTGTCTCTACTTGTGGCACATAGCCAGTACTACATAGGCAAGCAAAAAAGGGTATGAAACTAAATTACATCTTGGAGGAAGGGGGAGGGAGTTTTCTTCCTAAGCAGGCCACTAGCAACAGCCCTGAGCATGGGATTTATGTGGGATAGATATAGGAAAACAAATGGCTATGCAATCTTCTTTCACATTCTCTCAAATACATCAGCGTATCACAAACCCAAGGATTCTTATCACAAGTGTAATTTTCTGTCATTATGATTCTATTATGTAGTCATAAAATCCCTTTCACAAGCTCACAGAGCTACACCTTCAGAAAAAAAGTAGGTTTGTTGCCTGTCCCCACTACTTCCTAGTGGAAAACCATTCCAGAACTTTACTCCACAGGAGGAAAAGGATAGTCCTTGCTACATTTGATTTGAAATATAGCACATACCGAGTTTGGAATTAGACCAAGTGGGTAACAGAGGAAATAGGAGGTCTTGAACAGGGAAAGAAGATGCAGTGTCAGAAAACTCTTCACACTGTGTTTAATATCCCTCTGCTTCTCCAGGTCAGCTAAGACACTAGAACAATTAAGGATGAACTTCGATATTAAATAGGACCTGAAATTGCCTTTTTTCATTTTACTTTCTTTCCCTATATTTATACTTCAGTAGATCAATATCCTGACTTCCTGCTTCTGCATGGTGTCTTTTTAAGTTTCTCTGATGTTACGCTGCATGCAGGTAATCCCGACAAGCAAGCCGCTTCCCTTCAGGGGAGGTAATGAATGTAAATAAAACAGTACTGTAGAATATCCCTTTGGGAAGCAGAGAGTCAGTATGTGTTTCCCACCAAAGGGCAGGGGTCACTTTGGGAGCACTGCATGCCAGAACACACTGAAAAGTCTCTCCTGGCAGGGTTCATCCAATGCTTGCTTGTAGCTGATACCCACTAGCCAGAGTCCCTTGGATCCAGGAAACATAACCCTGTATTGCAATAGGTCCATACTCCTCTTCGTTTCAGTCTGTTTCTGTATTTGCCACACCAATAGACGATATGAGCCATTTTGAGATGTCATGGCTGACAGGGTGGCCTCCTTGTCCTTTACCAGCCCAGAGTACCTCAACTGAATCTACGACCTTTGCGTGTGAAACTACGCTGATGGTTTTCTTTATTTATGAGTTATTCCTTGCACAATGGAAGAAACACCTGTCAATCTATGGATATAGAACAAATCAATTCCTTAAGGCCATCAACCCTCCAACAGTCTTTTTTTCAATCCAGATAAATCAGCCCCTTTTATGTCAAGGCTTCATGAACTGTGAGGTAAGTAATTTAAGAAAATGGTCGATGAATTCACAGAGACTATTATAGACTCCAGAAAAACACTGACATTTCTTACAATCATAGTTTGTATCTCTGCAATGCTTCCTCCCGAGGCATATAACCCTCTAACACAGCAACTCCTAAACTATGCCCCTGGCACCACCACTTCCACTCTGCAAGGTAGCAAGTGTGGTCACACACCCTTACTCGGGAACTGCTTTCCTAGCAGATATTCCTCATGTCCTAACATGTTTCTAGCACCTAAGAGTCAACTGAACCTGCTTTGCAAAGTATTTAGAAATGAAGTCTTAAAGCAAGGTGACCCACAGCACAAATTAACACCCAGCAGACTCAGTTGCAACGATTTGGTGCTCTGTATTGCAAGCAAGAAAAATGACTGGATAGGAATGTTATTGCTGGGAAATGGCATTAAGAGGTGGTAATTTGATCCAGGGCACTCGCACAGATTTAACGTTGGTGGTAGTAATGATTTATTCAAATTGCAGCATTGCCTTGAGGAGCCAAATTATTTGGTGACCCCATTGCAGCAGGACTGGATCCAGCCACCATCTTGAAAGGGCGACTACGGTGATGCCATGCCCCGTGAACAGCAGTGCATGCCACTCAGGGCAAGGCTGGGGCAAAGCGAGATTCAAATCCTCCCAGAAAATCTGTCTCCCTACATAGTCAGAGGAGCCTATGTCCAGGAGAGCACAGAGGACAAGGGGACGGGAGACATAAACGGTGAGACCAAGGATGTTTTCTCCTTAGTATTCCATATATAGACTGGGACAGTATAGCAAGCAGTCCTTGCTCATATGCAGAATCCCACAGATTCTGACATGAAAGACTGCTCTGTGATTCCAGATTTTCTGGGGCAAGCTCTGCGTACCTACACCCCTAAAGACTTGTACTCACGAACTCAAGGAACTGCGTTTCTTTTCCAGGGCGATCTTTTCAAGGTAAAAAAATAGGTAGAAGAGCAGGGCCATGAGGAACTCATCTAGTTTCTCGTTCCTAAGTGGAAGGTAGAAAGGTCACTGTGAAGTCTGCAGATTTGCAGACAGAGACATCACCAGAACATTATGAAAAAGAACAACGTCTCTGCTCAAGGGCCTGCATTATATCAAATATTAGCTATATGGTTGAGACCTATTTGTAGGAAGAACTTCACCCCACACTAAGACTTTGAAGGCTTTTTGAGAATTATTAACAGAGTCCAATAAACACGTTGAAGAGTGGATTGAATGGGATATTACCAGACATACTTCCAAGAAGCAAGTTTTTTGCACTGAACATGCTTGAAGAGTGGCACTCACATTCAAAGGAAAAGGGGGACAATTCGGACACCTCTCCCCTTCTGAAAAGACAGTACGGCGAAGGCTCAACAAGGTCTACAGGTACATTCCTAAGCCAAAGGCAATGCAGCCACTCTACGGCCCTGGTGATCTCAGGGATATGCCTCTGAGATGGAATGCTCCGCCTGCTGCCTCCTCGCTTTTAGCCTATAGAGAAGTAATGCTGATAATGTAGCAAATAATGTAAAGTAACGCAGCAAATAATGAGCCCTGTAGCTCTGACAGGAACTGAGCAGCACAGCAAGGCAGCCCAGATTCCTAGTCATGGTAGCATTCGTGGTGCACGCAGTGTTGCAGATGCGTTGGCTAACGTGGAATTTAACTTACAGTAAAATGGATAACAACCTTCGCATATTTAAGCCCAAGTTCTTGGCTTCCTTTAGGTAACAGAGTGGAAAACTTTCAAACGGGTGATAGGATTATTTCTCTGCACATGTTGAGGACAACACGCATTTGGTATTGTTTCCCACTGAACCTCACAGGTGAGAGATTTTAAAGCTCTGGTATTTCATATCCCACTTCTCGTATACCCTGGTCCATCCACTACCAGCTACACACGCATAATTCTTGAAACAAACTCTAAATGGCATACCTTATAACTGCTGCAAATGACAGCATGTGATGTGACTCATTTGCTTCTTTCAAAAGCAAAGCAGCATCTGAAAACATACAGAGGAGAAAAACAATATTTCCTCAAAAAAATCGCTAGTGTTAGTAGAAATAGCTTTCTAGCTTGTATGGGCGATGCCTTGCTGATACAAAATACCAGCAATTACTCACATTTGACATCATCCAACGTCACATATCCATGTTGTACCCACTTTGACAGCCTATGCAATTTTACTTCTGTGTCAGTCAGCCTTCTTTCAGGAAGCGTTGCACTGCACTCCTCTTGGAAGATGCTAGTGGTTGACCGATACATAACACTTAAGGATACAGTGTTAATTCCAGTCTGAGAATATTAAGACTATCTACCTGGCATGTAGTGTCTTCATTGCACTCAGTTTCAAAGGGACAAGCAGTGAAATGTGTTTGGCAGGTATCCTGAACAAACGTTCAACTATTACAACCACAAAAGAGGCTGGGGATGTTGAGAGAAATAGGACATTTCAGCTCTAAGGTTGCGTCTCAAGTTGCTCTTTTAGTTGCTAATATAATAAATTGTGACTATATTATTTAGATCAAAGAGGTTTTAAGTAATGGATGAAAGTCAGCTATACCATGTTGTGAATTTATAAGAGTATTAATAATAATAATAATACTTTAATCTTTGAAGTGCCTTACACAGATGAATTAATTACCTCACAATACTCTTTAGGGTAGATGAGAATTATTAACTCGTTGTGAGCGATCTGGAAACAGCAACAAAGATGCTGAATGACTTTACCAAAGTCATACCAGGCTAGTGCCTGAGCTAGCATTCAACACCAGGCATGTCTGGCTCTGTTTTTATGTTCAGGCCACTCATCCACCCTGTTGAAATGACAGCTGGCTTCCTGTTTCACGTGCTTTGTTCAGACATGATCTTCAGACAACAGATGAAAATATTCCCACACAAATTATCTTGTTTCTTTTTGAGCTAGGCTGGTCGAATTGAAAATACCTCTTTAATGTCTTGACACGCATTTCCTGAAAGTGAATATTTTTTCCTTCCTTAAGGTTTTCCTCAGCCGCTGGTTTGGAGCTGAAATACAGAGTATAAGCATGCAGTAGTATGAGTTTAAATTACTAGCAGCAGTACAAAGAGGCCAACATCCCATGATACAAAGGCATATCTATTTTGGCCTCTAAGTGACACAAAGAAAACAACTGGGTTGTGCTGAGGTCAACGTGAGACATTGCTTTCAAGAACACAGAAGCAAAGAGTAAAGGGGTTTCCCTGGGCCCTCCTGCTCTGTCTCCTGCCACCATATACACTGCACCACATAAACCCTTCAAGCAATAGGTGTCTCAAGTGGCTTTAGGAAGATTTTAAATGTAAACTACTCCATTCCAGAGCTTTTCTTTGGGATCGTTGAGGGCAGAGACAGGCAGAGGTCACCAGGGAGCTCACACCTCTCCCTGGAGAGCTGCTGGGCAGAGTCAGCAGCGTTCCCAAGCCCAACAGAGAAGTTGGCCAGAGCTGCTGAGACACAGACCATGAAAGGCACCTGCAGTAGCCGTATGACCAGGAGAGAGGTGAGCAGCCTGGCTCCACCATGACAAAGGCTTGGGAAATGCCCGGCAGGGCAGGAGGCAGCAGCGGGCAGCATGTGACTGACCCACCGCTGCCACGCTCCACTGCGCTCCCTGCCCTACACTTGAGAAGAGAGCAGGGGGGATACAGCTTGGGTGTTGGGTTTTTTTGCCCTAACTGTTTAAATGATGAAGTCTTAATCCACAACTGCCACAGAAATTCAAAGCACAGTTACATGCACTTTGTCCCCTGCAGAGCTGTGATTTCCCTAAAGGTCTGCAGTCCTCCAGTGCTCACCATCGCACAGGGTCATACGTAACATGAGCAACAGGGAACATCGGTCTGTGGACCTCCACATATAGACACCTGGGGTGGCATTTGGCCCTCATGTCCAGCACTGCTGCTCCAGTGCGTGCTGCACATTTCTGACACAAGGCAGGACGCGCCACACACTTCTAGCCATCCCTCTGTAGTGGGTTCAGCTTGAAAGCAGTGTGGAGCAAATGCGTATCTCTGATTCTCTCCATTAACATGATGCTACAGAGCAGCAGTTAAGGAGCTCTGGTCTCAATTGGAAAAAAAAAAAAGAAGATGCAGTTGATGTTTGGGTAAAACAATATTAGACTGATTTTACCTTAGTTGGAACTGCTGTATCAAGGCCTAAACCTGCATAATTTGAAACTAAACACCATTCTTTTACCTTGCAAATTCAAGAGTGTTCGTATCATCTTTCCAGTACCACACACCTCGAGTTAGTTTTATCCTCTGCAAGAAAACAGCATACATAGTACATGTCATAAATCTATGCTCATGTTCTCAGCCCAGCTCAACAAAATATTTATAATGCAAGCACTGTGCAAATGGACCACTTTCTATCTTTCTTAAGTCTGCTTTTCACCCAGATGTTGTTTGTTCGTGAGCTATTGAACAAAAATTCTCTGAGATTTAAGGTTGACAGCACAAGAAAGAAAAATGGGTATCTGAGCTTTTTATTTCTTCCAGGTTATGAATAAATAATAGAAAGTTTGCTAAGGTACATCAGTTCTTTGATTGCCAGTGAATCAATAAAGACTGAGAAATCAAGTGGAGCTGTGCATTAACAACACATGGCTTTTATTTGTTTTGGGTTTTTTTATAATATTTATGTAACTGTATAGACTAAGTATCAGGACAAAGGAAATCTTTGTTTAAAAATTGAATATGTTATGCACTTTCCCGATATTCTGAGAACTTTAAATAAACACCAGATAGACTTTTCAGGGGACACTGGACAAAACTACTAGAAACAGCATTTACAGTAGCTATATATTAAAAAAAAAAAAAGAACAAAAAAGAACATAAAAAAAATCCCCTGGAAATAAATCCATTAGTCCTTTCTTAATTAACAAGAGACACTTGCAAACTCTTAACTATTATTTCCAGGTCACCTTTAAAGCAAAATTACTCTTATTGCTGAAATCCTTCTACCTACAAATTTAAATTAGGTGAAACACGAAGGCTTTCTGTGACTTTTTGCCAGGTACCATTCAGCCAGCCAGGCACAAGGCTCTCACAAATTCTTGCTCAATCTAATTTGGTAGTACAGTGCTGGATATGGGACACCAGGATAATTTCGCACCAGCAGCCAGCAGCCCAGGCAATGATTAGACCATGGAGATGAATATTAGGAAACCGTGGCTGTAATCCTTTCACAAAAAGTCATTATTTCAACTTGATTGTTCTAGTCTTCAGTTCCAGCTTTCTAATGCTGGTTTACAGCTCTCACATGAAAAGGGTCACGCAAACACGGCGCTTTTATGTTACACACCAGGGATTATGAACCATGAAAGAAAAATAGAAAAGGCGGTAGTACAGTACAGCAAGGCTTACCAATGCATCACAGTAAGGAGAAAATACCACTCCTCTGTCCTCGAAATGCATCTCAGCTGCTTCTCACTAATACAAATGGCTGAATGACTGTCCCCAGCCACCCTGCTCCCTGGCTGGGGCAGTGGGACAGTCCCTGCCTGCCCTGCCCTGCCCACCCCATGGCCCTCCTGTGGTCCCCAGCATCTGCTGCAGAGGCAAACGTGAGCAGCAGCAACAAGATGGAGATGAGAAAGGTGGGGAGACTCACAGATAGCATGGTGCTTGCCTGGGACACCACCAGAAGCGCAGAAGGCAGGCCCTGTTTACAGCAGTATCCTGGTGACAGCCTGCTGTCCCCTAGGAACCGCAGATCCCAGCAGGTAAATCCCCCTCCAGCCTGCACTGTGGACTGGGACTCATAGTCTGTGGACTCTGCTCTTTCCCAGCTCTGCTAAGCAGCTTCCCTGGGTAACATTTTAGTCCAAACAGGGAAAATAAGTGCTTTCCATGTGGTAACATCTCCACGGCCACTCATTTGGACTTCTGTGTTCTTTGACGGTCAGGAGCTGCAGAGGTTTTCCTGGTTACTGGCCCAGGACTGGCAGCAGTGAAGGCAGCTGCACCTGGTCCCTCTGTTATGGGCGTTGATGTCTGTACAGCACTCTGAATGTTAAACATGCTTTAGCTTGCAACTTTACAAGGTTTAAAAGTATATCTACCAGGTCACAAGTCTGTGAAATGACCTAGATGCCTATGAGAGCAATCATCTCAAGATTTGCAAGTTCCCCCTGGAAATAATTCCCGTATGCTAAGGCAGGTCACTTAAGGGCATGATTTTGAGGGAGGGGTTTTGATCTTTGGGATATTGTCAAGCATTTGCTTTTGCAAGCAGAGAGTCTCTCACACTAGTCATTCACAGTGGATCAGTGTCATGTATAACTGGTACTGATTAGATCGCACCCAAAATTGGTACAAGTTATATTGATAAAAGCACTTTTTCCCAAAAGAAGTAAAGTTCTCATGAAGGGTGAGGTTTCACGTTACAGCTAAGCCAGCCTAATAGCTAGCTGTTGATGGAAGAGGCATTCCTGCTCCCATCAAAATTTTCCCATGATTTATCTTTGTGTTGATTCTTTATTTAATTTGTCCCCACAGCAAGGCGGCTCCCTAAACTGTCAAAAACAGTAATCCAGCAAAAATAAATGAGAAACTTTCTGTTGAGTTAGAATTTTACATCAGTTCATGGTGGAGTCAGAGAAGGGCCAGCAGAGATGCAGAAAAAGATAAGGGGACAGGGAGGACCACACCTCTAAACAGATCAGGTCAGCTATAGTGTGAAAACCAGCCACAATCTAGGAAAAGTGTGCTAGTACGGCTGCACTAGGCCAGTGTGTACTTCGAAGAGATGAAAATACCTGACCTAAGACTTTTAGACGGGTCCGTTCAGTAAGACAGAAGGAACACGTCCTGTGCTTTCAGCTCTTAAAGGTGGCATTGTTCATTTTTGCAATAGTTTCTAACCAGGGAAAATACTCCTGAAAACAGCACCAAGATGTTCATAACCACATGGAAGAACACATGAACAACACAATGCAGGGAAAGAAAATTTCCATAAAAAAAAAAGTCCCTAGCTTCCCCCAGTTCCATAGCCTTACAAACACTGCATCTTTTCTCCTGTAGGTATTCTTCAAAGGTTTATCCGTGCAAACACAATCAGTCCATGGGTAGCTAAGCAGGCATCTCAAATCAGCCTGAAAATTCATCTCTGGCTCTGTTCTCTACAGCCATCTCTTTTTTTTTTCCTTTTTTTTTTTGACAATTGTATTGTGTATGTTGTGTTTCCAGTTGCTATTGCAGGCTGCCAAGTACATATCTATGCCTTGGCAGCCAAGTTAGTTACATATTTAAGAGGATGAGAGAAGCAGGTTTGGAAACGACCTCAAATCTCACCCACGGCAGCCGGGCAGCAGTATAGAAATAGGCTTCCCACCAGGGGGACAGGGGAGGTATGGAACTGATGGCTCATCAACTCATTTTTATAGAGTGGGGCTGTCATTAGCCTCAGGAGACCATCGGCCTATCTTGGCTCCAGTAAAAGTTGTGTCAAAAGAACAGGGAAAAGTAAAGGACATGTTGCAGATAGTCAGAACCACCACCATTAGTGTTCGTGGTGCAGCAGGCAGGGGAGACACGCCTTCGGCTGTACTAGAGTTGGGACCAAATTGGCACAAAAAGCCCAGATGAAAGATGGGGAGAAACTAACAGTGAGAACTACCAACAGGGAGAACGACTGTGAATGTGAAGACTGGGGCTGAGAGCTAAAGACGGAGCTGGCTAGGCAGGCAGGGAAGGCCTGGGAATCAGCGCAGCAAACAGGTAACTAGGAGAAAATGAAGAAAATCTGGAAGAGATTTTTGGACAGCGGGACAGAATTGGCTCTGGCCAAGCACAGGGGCTGGTATTAGGGGGAACCCCGAGACTGACCGAGTTACCAGGGCAGGAGAGTTGGGATGCTCAGATGCAGCACTATACTACCTTTAACCGAGTGCTTGCTGGAGGAGATCAGTTCAGCCCAGGTATTTCATGAGCTAAGGGTGCAGAGGGGAGCACCAAACATCTCACCCATGCTGACGGCCCAAATGGGTATCAGTCTGGAAAAAAACAACTTAAAAGCCTGGCATTGTGTAGTAAAGGAGATTAGCGTCTGTTGGATCCCTGCTTCAGCTGTTGCAAGAGTTGGAAGCTATAAAATGAGTGAGCCAGAAGATTACAAGAAGTGAAATTAAGGCGTAATGGTTGAAGCAGTTGAAGGCTACGTGGGAAACTGATTTCCATATGGGCTTCAGTCACAGAATGCCAGGAAAATCACTCCAACCCGCATGTAACCCTAATGACCATTATTTGCATGCTCTTTTCTCTCTGAGCGAATGGCCTGGCTTTGTGGAAGTCTGAAATGCAGGACTAGGTACCCACAGCTGTGACCAAAGCCAACAGGAACTCTACTTTGAACAGTCGAAGAAGTGTATAATACTCATCTGTCTGAAAAACCAGTTCCTTGGCATTTCCAGTACAAGACCCCATAATAAAGCATCTGGCTTTTGGTATTTCGTTTTATCACCTTCTCTCTGTGGGAATTATACACATCTCAGGGGTAAAAACTATATGTTCAACATTGTGAAGCATTCGAGATGCAATGGTGATGACATTCACAGGTAACATTCTAAGGGATAATTCTTCTCCAGCGCTGGGGCTGGACAGAACATAGTAAATAAGGTGTATATTGAACTGGGAAGTATTACTTACTTAGAGTATACGCTGTCCATTGTGTGCGCTGACTGAGGCAGGTGCCCTACAGAAGAAAAAAAATTAAAAAAACCTGTTACTGTGTAATTAAAAACTGGGTTATGATGCATAAGCACAAAGAAAGAAGAAATAGGCTTGCTCTGATGGTCATAATTCTGAACAAGTGACCTTGCAGCCTTAATAGGCTTCTTTTAATGTTGTTTCTTGCGGTGTTTGTGTATCCATGTGCGTCCCAGTAGCTGCGAACACTCAACAGTAGACACATGTATCCATTCTTTAGGTATATCTAATGTTTAATTCAGATATCACACCCAGAAAATAAACACATGCATAAACTCAACAAAAATATCACTGACTCACCATCCGGTCATTCACCTCCTTTCTGCCTCTTGTTTCTCCTTGCTGTGTCAAGTCTCCGTCTTCCATACCCACCGTATTAATTTCCTCCTCTCTTCCCGGGGGCAGTTAAATGTCAGCCCTGGTTTCTCTGGGAATATTAGACTCTGTGTGCACGCACTACTGTTTGTATTAGACACACAAGTACAGAATTCAATTTCACGGTAGCTAATACTTAGCCCATGACTACGCCATTTACCTGCCAAGTGCTTCTGCCTGCTCATTAAAAACAGGATCATGCCATATGAATGGAATAAATAATGTCTTTAGGCATAATACTATGAGCACTGGTGTGGTTTTTCACTTCAAATTTGTGCAAAATCGAAGCTCCTAATTCTTTGTTTTCAGCAATTTTCACTGTTTTTTCTCATGTTAACACTGCTGCATTTCAGTCCCATCCCTTGGGTCATCCAAAGCACAGGGCAGTTAGGCAGCTGCACTGTAACTTCTGGAGAGATACCGTGTCCCCTCACGTCCTTGTCTTCCTGGGACACCAGCCCCCACCTTGCCCTAGGTTCAGAGCCCTGTGGCCTGGCTACCTGCTGCGTTCAGTGGCGACTACATCCACAGGGGCAAACGGGCTAAAGGTGTTCGATAGGCAAAGGCAGAATTAGCTACGGAGTCCAGACCGAAGGTCTAAGGGAAACCAGGAGGCAATGATTGCCTCGCATCGCTTACGCACCACAGGCTGCTTTTGGAGAGCCAGAAAAACCAGCTGCACATTCTTTTACTGAAATCCTCGTGCAATTACTCCCTCTGCGTGGTTTTATCAGATGAGATTATTGAACATTAGCAGTTGTCAGCTATTTTCATGCAGCTAGGCATTTGCCTTGTGCTCCTAACAATCAACCTTTTGTTATTAACATGCCTGTAACAGAAAGGCAGAAGTACTAACCTCGTATTCAATAGGTATTTTCAAAAATCTGATTTTGATTCTGTACCTGAGATGCTCAGAAATCTATCAAGCTTAAGAAAACTGTCATAGCCTAGTTTCTAGTTCTTCTGTAGCATATAATAACCATCTCCCTGGTACAGAATGAGGGGAAAAAAAGTTGAGAATTGAATATAGATGTACTGTATTAAAGTACAGTGCTATTCAATTCTGTGAGCTTTGAAGGTAATCATTGCAGTGAACTTTATTTTTAGGTTTTAGTTTATTACAGACACTTTTTAGCTTAGTTATCTTCCACCTGTAGTGCCACAGCTAGGACTAAGGACTTGCTAGCATCGGTTGTCGTTAACCAGGCTGTTAGCACATTTGCAAACAGGCTGTGAATGAGGTCTGCCACAGGAAAATAAGGAGTCTGCCAAATGAGAAATAAACGTGGTTTTGAAAGAAATATGTTTACATTTTTAGACACAGCCTGGCAAAAAGAAATGCTGCTTTCAGCTCTGACTGTCAGTTCAACCATGCAACAGCTCTTAGAGGGATTGACAGTTAGAAAATATTTCATGATACTTGGCAGTGAACAGCAAGGCAACCAAGACCAATGAAACCCATGGGGTTTTCTATATAGGCTTGCTGAAATACATAGCATTAGGAGTTCTGGAAGTGGTTTTGCCTCCTTAATTCTATTCAGAATGGTTTTTTAACTGCAATCATTTGCAGCAGTGACATTTTGAACTGCTCCAACAGATAGGGTACAGGTGCTGCTACCTAAGCACAAGCAAGAATGACTTTATGCTTCTTAGTCCAGAGTGCGACAGTGATCTGTCAACTTGTGTACAGGCCAACACACAAATACCAATTCCTAAATGGTAGCAGAGAGTATCTTCAGCAATGGAAAAGGAACAAAAATTTCCTATACTTGACTTCCCTTAAAAGAAAGACTACCAAAAATGTGCTGCCTCTTAGAGGGAAATTTATCCCCTCTCTAAAATTCCTGGCTGGTGCTGTTATTGGGATGACAGGAGGAACCAGCCTGTCTATGTCTCCACCCTACTGATGCAGGAGAGAGTAAAGGCAAATGGGTCATGGAAGGGTGGATCAGGCGTTTTTAATACTGCTGTTTCATATGTGGAAGTGAAATATGTTGTTGCATCTGGAAATGCTGGCCTGCCCAACTATATAATCACCACGCTGCTGCAAGCAAAATCTACTCTAAAGGCAGGTCTATGCTATAGGCTTCTGCTTGAATAAATATGAGGATGAGAATGGCGGAGAGATGTGATACCTGACCCACATAGGTGTGCTAAAGAAGCTTTACTAGCATAACTTGTTTCGCCGTGGGGTAGGGAGGGGTGATAACTCTCCTGTGATGAACAACTACAGACGTAATTTCGCTGCTGTAAGAGCATCCATATGCTTTGCTGGTTTAATATCACAGCATTCCCCTATGCTAAGGTACAGTGTCCCTGACGTAGGCAGAGATTAGACCACTGTGCGCTTCCTAAAGGGACACAGTAAGGGAAACTCATGCCAGTCACAGGGCAAAGGAGGAGAAATGCAGAACACCTTTTCAATAAGTAGAGCTTGAAATGCTATTACATTGCAACGCACTAACAAGACTGAAGAAAAGAACTTTAAAATTAAGTATGCATGCTGGGCGTGTGTGCTTTTAACATGATGCCTTGCATTTAACTTGAGTGCCAAGACTGGAAATGTGAATTCCCTGAACACTTTTCCCTTTTCTTCCTGTTCCTGTGGGAGTGGCTCACAATGGGGAAGACAAAATTTATGGTGCAGTTCTGAGGTGCCACATCTCCTTCAGAGTCGTCTCCCCTTGGCTGCGTCCCACAGTGCCCCAAACCTTCAAGGAGAACCTTTCAAATAAACGACAGGCAGCTCCCGAGAGAAAGGCTGCCCAGCCTGCAGGGCTCTACGCGGTGTCTCCCGAGAGATAAAAGGAAGGCTGCCGGGATACATTCATTCCTGTCTTTAAGATGGTATCACAAGGGGATGAGCAGGGCTGCAGCCTGTCTGCTAAGTCCTCTGTGCAGAACTTCAAACAGACGCTCTGGAGGCGGCAGGGCACGGGCTGACTCACCCGGCCGGCTGGGTGGACACAGCCTGCCCAAGCACGTCTCAGCTTTCCAGCTCCCGAGTGGGTTGCCCTCAGACAGCTTTCTTGTCCTCAGCTCCCTCCGAGGGCTCTCACATGGCACGTTATTTTAGTAATGCTTTCGGCTTTGTCTTTTTTAGGCTCTTCTCTCTCCCCGGCAAAGAGAGGGTGGGGAACTGCAGGGCGACACAGGAGCGATTGCTTTGCATTGCAACACACCTGGCTGCACCGTGAGCCAGGTGCTAAGGTGCTTAAGGGTGATTAATTAGGGTGATTAAATTCTCCAGTATTAATGCTACGGGTGTTCCTCTGTAGGAAATAATACCATCCATATAAACCCAATCAGCAAATATAAGAAGCCATCAAAAGTTAGCACTGTAGTTACACAAGTGCTACAAAGTTATAACCACTTTATGTCCTTCCTATGGGCTTGGTCTTTTCACGGAGCCCTGTTGAAGAGCAAGTGAAGTTCGAAACCCAGGCCCATGATTTTGACAGAAGGAGGTGGCTTTCCCTGTGAGTCAGGAGAGTACAAAGGAGGAGAGATGCTGAGTGTGGAAGCAATGAAACTGCAGATTTTACACAAGATTATTTTCCTGGCTTTGCCAAATTCATTTGAAACGTGCAACTGCTCCCCAGAACTACATGCGCACACCAAATACACCTATTTGTAAATGAGGAACAGCGTTTGCCACTCTGACATTACTTTATTTCTTTAAGAAACTGGGTGAAAAAACGTAGACCCACTGGAGTCAGTGTGAAGTTTCCACTAACAGGATCAGAGTTCACTCTACAGTAAGTATAATATACTGAGAATCAACACAACGTTATTCTTTGTTTTATAAACTAAGTGGATGAATGCAAGGAATCTAGCTCTGAGCCCTTCGAGTTTTCTGCCTCTTGCATTTTGGGGGGTTGTTCATATATTTGAAAGATTACTTTGTGCCTTGAGACTTCAAATCTTTTTCCAGTCATATAAGTCAGCAGAAGTTTCTCGTCCTTTACATATCCCACACACAGTCGAGGTGCCTCCATACTAAAAAATATCCCTTCCCTAGGAAAAAAAATTATCCAATTATTCCAGTGTTAACCTGTTCGTGTCCTCAGCCCCTGGGGTGTTTTGACCATCAGGATGGGTACTTCATTTATGTGGTCTTCTGCTACTCCCTGCCTGCCCCACTGCTGAAACAGGCACAGGCTGATGTGTCACAGTGCAAGCGTGTGACAAACTATCTGCTGTGTGCGTTTGGGTACATTAGCTCTGCACTACACTTAAATAGATGTTTGGGGGAAACAACAAAAAATTGTGTTTAATAACTGGGAAGCGACACCGAGGAATGCACACTGAGGGCTGAAAAGTAAAGGAAACTATGTGCCAACGTCAATTACCAGCCAGAGAATAGAAAAAATAGTTAACCCGCATTAACAATGAACGTGGGTGCTACCTAATCCTTACCGTCATCCCATAGTAGAGGGATTTCTGGTAGGAAGAATGTCTCTGACAAAGTATTGCACTTTGCAGCAACAACTTTCCACTTACAGATAATCTACTGCTATTCATAAACCTATTTATGTACTAGATCCTAGAAAAAAAAATTTTAAAAGCCAGAGTATCTTCCTATTCTTAGGGGTCCTATATATGTTACAGCCTGGAAATCAAGAGGCTGATTGCCAGGAAAATGCTGTGTACATAAAGACCAAAAGCACCCAGCCTGATAACGGCTTTTCGAGGTTTCACTGAAGCACTTGGCAGGTGCTGAACTTGCTGTAATTGACTTCTCAGGTCTCCCTGTGATGGCACTGCCATTTACCTACGAACCGTTCAATAAACCTGAAGTGGTTTTGAATCATTTGCAACAACAGCTGATCAAACAAGCTTTTTACATGCCTTGCGTTCCCCTGTGGCGACTGTAACCCCTTTCTGTAGCCAGTGAAGAGAAAGCTGCAGTCAGTGCCCTGGCAAACCAGCCGAGAGAAGTAAGGTAATAAACCGGAGTTTCGCGTCTCCACTGATTATTTAATACTAAACAAGTTTATTTTTGTCTGCCCTCTGATCACAAAATATTTTTCTAGATTTTTTTTTTTTATAGATCATCTACAAGCTGAAGGAATCGGGGTCCTAAAAGTTCTTTGCAGCACGGCGAGCCAGCAGGGCAGCTCCTGCCCTATTTCCCAGCACACCAACACTCCCACTTACTAACGAGCAACCAAACAAAAACACGGCGGACGATTCCCTTCAGCTGCCCACTGCTCTGCGGTTTTTTCCCTTAAAGGACAAGCCAGTCCAAAACATGCATGTCATCAGACTCCTCCATTACAGCTCATTAATTTGCAGCTCCTCAGACTCTAAACACGGCGTTTTTTCGCATTCTGAAACAAATGAAGAGCTCTGGAGACGGTTTGTAGTAAAGCCAGACAAGTTTAACAACTACAATTTTTGCCTATTCTATCAAGTTCAGCATCCCAGCTCCTTACTCAGCACTCCTGGCTCTCGGGGTCCTTGGCAGCTGTACTTTGGATAGTCTTAAGACGGGAAAAAACACATTCAGTAAAGTTTTGAAAGCTCAGCTCGCATACTAGCAACCCAAGAATAACTCAGCGATTTATAGAGCTGCCCACAAACCGGTCTCTATTTTATCGAGCACAGCCGCCTTGCCAAACAAGACTATTTTTGTTGTACTTGTTACCCCGCTGTTTTTATCTCAGTGACACGAACACGACAAGCCACCCTGCATTCCCACTGCTGCAGCCCAAGCCACCAGCTGCAGATGAAGAGCAGATCCTGCCCGAAAACATTCCCCCCCCCTCCCCACCGCCAAACCTTGGGGAAACTTTTTCCCTGCCGTGGCAGTGTCCCGCTTACACCACCCCCGGCAGCAGGGCTTGGGGTCCACAACACCCACACCCCCCCCTTCCTGGGGGAAGCCGGCTCACCCCCGGGGCTGGGCTGCATTCAGGCAAGCCGCTGCCCCGGTATCAAGTGCACGGTAGTCACCGTACCCGGTTCCTGCTCACATTGCCTTTCTGGGGTCCACTGGCCGCCCCCCCACTGGAGTCAGCACCCCCCGCCCCAGCTCAGCAGCCTCCTGGCACCCACTTGCCCTGGGGCATGGTCCCGGGAAGGGGGCGGGGGGGGGAGGGGCAGAAACCACAGAGCTCAGAGGTCACCGACACCACCAGGAAGGTCTTCCTCACCCCTCCTCACCACCATACACACCCCACCCCACCCTACCCTACTGCCCCTTGACAGACAGGAGAAGTTTATGCTTTAAATACGTTTTATTTATTACCAAAATTTCCAGAAGCCAAATGTGGCATTTTTTTTTTAATCTTTCATAAAGATTTCCATGCATAACTTGAAACTTGTCAACTGCAACAGTCAAGTGGTTACTTTAGAAGAGACACTTGAACAGAGACAAACATCCAGAGTACAAACAGCTGTATCTGAATTAACAAAACTTGTCTATTACTAACCTTATAAAGCAGGACGTGCCTTCCCTTTTATCAAAACCAAGCTGACAGATCTGCCTTTATACACACCCAACAGAATAAACTCTGTTATCGGCAAGGACGTTTTCCTTAAACGTTAGAAAAAAAAATACAAAGCAAAGAATAGAGTGACTGTCCATAAACCAGTCTTTACTTCAGTCCTCTTTAATCTACTTCTTCGATGGTCGGGCCACCAGAGCCACCCGCCCCGGCCCCTCCAGCTCCCTGGTACAATTTTGTGACGATTGGGTTGCAGAGTTTCTCCAGCTCTTTCTGCTTGTGTTCGTACTCTTCCTTCTCAGCCATCTGGTTGCGATCGAGCCAGGAGACCACCTCCCGGCACTTGTCGAGCACTTTCTGCTTGTCCTGGTCACTGATCTTTCCCTTCAGTTTATCGTCCTCCACTGTCTGCTTCATGTTGTACGTGTAGGACTCAAGGGAGTTCTTGGCTGCCACCCGATCCCGGTTAGCTTCATCCTCTGCTTTGTATTTTTCTGCTTCTTGCACCATACGGTCAATGTCATCCTTGCTAAGGCGACCCTTGTCATTGGTGATGGTAATCTTGTTCTCCTTACCCGTGCTCTTGTCCACGGCACTGACATTCAGGATACCATTGGCATCGATGTCAAAAGTGACCTCGATCTGGGGGACTCCACGGGGTGCTGGGGGGATGCCTGTTAGGTCAAACTTGCCCAGCAAATTGTTATCCTTCGTCATGGCCCTCTCACCTTCGTACACCTGGACCAGGACGCTGCTCTGGTTGTCTGAGTAAGTGGTGAAGGTCTGAGTTTGTTTGGTGGGAATGGTGGTGTTGCGCTTGATGAGAGCGGTCATCACCCCACCAGCTGTCTCGATGCCCAGGGACAGAGGGGTGACATCCAGCAGCAGCAGATCCTGTACATTCTCAGACTTGTCTCCCATGAGGATGGCTGCTTGCACAGCAGCCCCATAAGCAACAGCCTCATCGGGGTTGATACTCTTGTTGAGCTCTTTGCCATTGAAGAAGTCCTGTAGCAGCTTTTGGATCTTGGGGATACGAGTGGAGCCACCCACCAGCACGATCTCCTGGATCTGGCCCTTGTCTAGCTTGGCATCACGCAGAGCCTTCTCCACTGGCTCCAGGGTGCCACGGAAGAGATCAGCATTGAGCTCCTCGAAGCGGGCACGAGTTATGGAGGTATAGAAGTCAATGCCCTCGTAGAGGGAGTCGATCTCAATGCTAGCTTGCGTGGAAGAGCTGAGGGTGCGCTTCGCCCTCTCACAAGCTGTACGCAGTCGCCTCACTGCTCGCTTGTTGCCAGCAATGTCGCGCTTGTGCTTACGCTTGAATTCTTCCACAAAATGGTTCACCATGCGGTTGTCAAAGTCCTCCCCACCCAGATGGGTGTCACCAGCTGTGGACTTCACCTCAAAGATGCCATCCTCAATGGTAAGGATGGATACATCAAAAGTACCCCCTCCCAAGTCAAAGATGAGCACATTCTTCTCTCCAGCCCGCGTACCTTTCTTGTCCAAGCCATAGGCTATAGCAGCTGCTGTGGGCTCGTTGATAATACGCATCACATTAAGGCCAGTGATGGTGCCAGCATCTTTGGTGGCCTGGCGCTGGGAATCATTGAAGTAAGCAGGGACCGTGATGACAGCATTCTGCACCTTGCGCCCCAGATAGGCCTCAGCAATCTCCTTCATCTTGGTGAGGACCATGGAGCTGATCTCCTCTGGGAAGAAGGTCTTCATCTCCCCCTTGTACTCCACTTGCACCTTGGGCTTGCCACCCTCGTTCACCACACGGAAGGGCCAGTGCTTCATATCAGACTGCACTGTGGGGTCGTCATACTTGCGGCCGATGAGACGCTTGGCATCAAAGATGGTGTTGGTAGGGTTCATAGCCACCTGGTTCTTGGCGGCATCCCCGATGAGGCGTTCAGTATCAGTGAAAGCCACATAGCTGGGTGTGGTGCGGTTGCCCTGGTCGTTGGCGATGATCTCCACTTTGCCATGCTGGAAGACACCCACGCAGGAGTACGTGGTGCCCAAGTCGATGCCGATTGCCGGCCCTTTGCCAGACATGATGACGGCTTCCTCTGATGGCTCGCGGTCGCCTCTCCCGCCACCCACTCCCGCTGCTCTCCGCGGCGCGATGTGCCGGTCCGCCGCCGCCCGCGCCGCTTTTATAGCCGCCTCAGCCTCCTTCTGGAACCTGCCAGAACCCTGGTGGCCAATCCAGCCGCCCGCCCGCCGCTACCGGCCAATCGCCTCTGCCAGTCACCCAACAGCACCCCGCCCCCTGCCTCCCGACCAATCAGAGCCGTGACACCCACCCGCCAGCCCAACCCTCCCCGCTGTACGGCGGCCAGGCCGTACTTCTTCCTGTTTTTTTCTCGATGTGTCTCGGCTTTGCAGCGTGCGCCACGGCCCTCGGCCAATCGCCACGCGCGCTTCCCGTTCGCCCCGCCCCCGCCCCATTCGCTGCTAGAAAGTTCCAGTAGACGTTGGGCGCAAGGCCGGGGATTGACATCAGCGTTCTCCAATGGAGGCCGGGCAGCCGGGTGAGGGGCGGGGTGAGGGCGGCTGGTGAGCGGCGGGCGGCCGTCAGGCGGGTGCTGCGGTGAGGCGGGAGCGGGGCAGCGCTCGCCTCCCAGTGTCCGTGACTCCTGACGGCTCAGCCCAGCGTTGCGTGGCAGCTCCCGGTGGGGAATTTACCCTTATTTGGTCGCAAGGCGGCAGAAATTCAACCCTCCCTCCCTCACACACACATATACGCGCACGCTCCGTCCTTCCAGCCTCCCCCTGTCCCGTCAGGGCGACGCGGTCGCCGAGCCGAGCTCCCCGCCTTCCCCGTCCGGGGCTGAGGTGCTGCCAGCCTGAGGAGAATTCTGTAGCAGAGGGAAATTCTATCCTGTGGCAGAGGGAAAGTCCCGCGGCCAGCACAGGCTCAGGCAATTTTTAGCCTTATTTTGGCTGAAGTTGGCCGGCTGACAGCCCTCGCTGCGCACATCCCCTCAGGGGGGCAGCGAGGGCCCCGGCCGCCCCCAACGGCGAGGGGCCCGTTGTCGCCGCTGCCCAGGCGGTGGGTGGCCTGGCCTGGCCCGGCCTCGGGAGGCAGGGGATGGCGTCTGGCTTTCCCCTCTGAAAGAAGCAGTTAGGGGTTCGGGGAGCCCTGCTGCTGCTGCATATGTCTTTGCGTGGTCACGGCCATTCTTGAAACGCCTCCAAATTTTTGTCTGTTGTGCTAATGTGAAGTGTCGTCACGCCTACGTTTAGCAAAAGCTATGGAGCTATTAACTCAGAGCTAGGAAAGTGCTTTGATGAAAATATATTAAACATGAAAATCTGTTGTCGTTCCTACAAATTATTCCTCCTTGCTTTGAGACAAACACTTCAAAATATTCCAGTTCTGCTAAGGAGAGCAAAATACCATCCTGAGATCTTTTTTCCTCAGAGGCTTAGTGAGTAGCTCCTTTTGGATACCTTTAAAAGTGTGTCTAAGTCTGTTACCCATAGACTTAACGTGTTACATGAGAGAAGGATTAAATATGCTGTATGCTTAAATCATTTTTCATTAATTTTGTCTTCAGTCTTCAGCATTATGCTATAGCAGCTCTTACAGAAAATATGTTATAGCTTTTCACAAAATGACTTGTGTCCATGCAGTTATTACAGATGCTCTAACTCCCGTTCAAAAACATCCTTGTTTCAATTAGCGTATTTTTCAAAGCCTTTTTACAAGACATGAGGATTCCATCTCTTTCGGGTAGTAAGTGTGTATTTAGTTTTGAGATGGAAGAGCTTTAATTTCTGATAGTAAATATTGTACATGTTTAAATAACTATTATTCTTCCACCAATCCTGGTCTTTTTTCACATGGGTTCTGACCTTGGAGAAATCTGAAAGAAGTCAATGGAAAATGGAAACCATCAGCTCTCCCTACCTCCAACAGGAGCTGCACTATATATACTGTATGCATATTTCTTTGATGGGAAGGGTGTCGGTTTCTCTTGTAGTTAGACCAGTGACTGATTCATCACGGAACTATCTCTTCCTGTAATTCACTGCTACTTCATTCAGTTGATTGTATCCTATGGAGCAGGGAGAAATGCCAGAGCAATACAGAGTTGGTTGATAAATTCCGTTTCAGCTGAAAAGCTGATGTTATTTATTGCTTGTATGCTTGTGAGGATTATCCCTTAGGAGCACTAATAATGAATGAGAACCCTGTTTTGCTAGCTGCAGTACAAACTCAGGCCCTGTTGTTTCAGAGTAAAAAGAGGATTCCTGCCTCAAAAACATATGTACAGAAACAAGAGATGGAGACTAAGAAATAACACAACAATATTGATTAGCACAATAAGCAGTCTTTGCAGCAAAATTAATTTGATATCTCATTTAAGTGTAGCTGTAATGAAACAGGTTTTATCAGATTTAGAAGTGATATTTCATTAATTTGGCCCAAAGCTTTTAGCTATATGTTTTATCAGCGTGGGCACAAAATATATACAACAGCTCCAGACAAAACTTGTTTGGGGTTTCCTTGGCCCAGTAACTAATATGGCCCTGATATGGTTGTGCTGATACCCAGATGTGCTGATAACCTGCTAAAGAGGTGTTTGCATTGACTGGATTACTGCTTACCCATGATAGTACTCCTTCAGTCCTATTTATTTCATCATTTGAATTGTTGTTTTGCTATAGTAAATTTGGGGAAAAGATCCTGGAGGAATGTATGAGCATACCCTTTTAATGCTAATGGTGTAAATGACACACTTGTGGCCATTCTCAGGAAAAATCAAAAGGTCTGTAGACTCAGCCTACCAAATGCTTCATTTAGCCTGTTGTAGAAGCATTTCTTTTCATGCAGATGCTGTTTTCTTCTTGTACAACGATATGTATAGGTCTGAGCTGCATTTTAGGTTTTGTTCCTAATCAGAATTTCACGTGATGTTCTTGCCATCATCTCTCATCTCTTACCGATGTCCTTAGAGAAAGTCCAGTCTAACTAGAGGAAGCAACATCTAAAACCTTATTAAACTTATTCTCTCCTCTCAGCAGAACTATTACAAGCCTGTTTTTTGTCAGCAGTTCTCCAAGACTTGCAGCACAATTTGTGAACCAACTCATCTATGCAGTCATCTTCTCATATGGGAAGAGCCGCATGATTTTCTTTCATGTTGCTTCATATGCAGTCATGTGACAGGTGAGCCGAACAGACTGGTTCAGAAATTAAAGAGTGAGCTTTACGGTGAGGACTTCAGTGCAAGTTTGATTTTCCCTTTAACAAAACATTCGCTGTTATTCCCCCATCCTGAATCTGTAAGCCGTATTTTCATAGTAATTCCCAGAACAACAAGTGCCTCTGGAAGGAGTAGGCCTCTTTCTGATCCATTTTTTTGGGTTTAGGATCAATAATGCACCCATGTCTCCTGTTTGGCAGTGTTACATAACATGCTGTAGACTATTCTCTATTACACCACCCAGACAGAAATGGAGATGATATTTAGATTTCTTCAGTGAAGAAAGAGCTCAGTATCTGGAACAGAACTGAGAACTCAACCCTTATCTTTATCTCGAGAAAAGGAAGACTTTTTCCACATATTTCATATTTCATAAGGCAATGTAGTATAAAAATAGTAGTGAACACAGGTCACAGTTCAATCAGACATAAAATATTAAAGTTGAAATGCAATGGTCTGCTCAGGTTTGACAGTCAGAAGATCTTAGACCTTAAATTCTGGTATCCATTTCCCTCGTATCCATTTCCCTCGTATCCATTTTCCTAGTAAAACTATCCAGAAAATTGCATAAATTAGATTGTATTGGTGAAGATAAATGAATTGTTTTATAATACAGTAAACAGTTCAGAAAAGTCTAAGCAACAGCTGTTCTAAGAACAAATAATACTTTGTCATACATAATACCTTTTCATCACTGAAATTCTTCATCTTGCTTATGTTTGTGAATATGTCTAGTAATTGGAATTCAGACAAGAGCTACCAGTGTATGAAGTGACAACAGATTCTTCTGACAAGGTGCTGTTGTGTTAAAAATCGTAGTGTATGTGGGGGGAACAATGTAACTTTTTTGTGTTATTTTGCTTTTGTGTACCTCCACTTTTTGCACACAGATGCTCCTTGTTAATTTGAAAGGCAGTTGTAATACATAGGTTTTTTTAAGTAAGTGTTCCTTTGTTTTGGTGAATGACAAAATAAAGTTCTGCAAATTAGTATAACATGTTTTTGGCAAATTACACAAATGCATGATCAGTAACATGGAAATATTCATAACAGCAGAATATAAGGCACAGGCATTTGGTATTGCCAAACGCAAAGTTCAAAAATGATGAGTCAGATCTCCTAAAATTATAAACCTGGTTTAAAATTATGAGCTTAAAAAAACCACGTGGCTTTATTCATCTTCTGACTTTTTAATCTTTAGCATATGTTCAGATTACACTTTTAGGCTTTTCCATGTAATTTGCAGAGCTTTTTTTTTTAATAACAAATAAAATAGCTGATTACACCATCTCACAACTGAAAATAGGCTGCCTCAGATTGATTAGACTCAATAAAATCCTAGAAGTTGTCAACACTGATTAAACTAATGCTTGATGTTTCAAGGAATAATTATTTTATAATTAAGTGGTTTTAAAGCACATTTATTTACATAAACTTCTGACAGTTTGCTGAGGAATGATTAAAACCTGAGGTTAGTATCACTAGTGTTAACTAGATAAACTGGTGTGCTGTGCATTTTAGGCACGGTTCTTTACTTTCCTACAACTGCAGTCTCCTTTGCTTGCAGCCACTGCCAGCTGTACTGACAGGACTAAATAAGGGACTTTAAAGCAGGTAGTTTGCAAGTAATCATAGAATCAGATCAGAAAAGGACCTCAGTAGGTCATTTAGTCTCATTTTGTGTCTAACCGAAATCTCCTTTCTTGCAATTTAAGGCAATTATTTCTATTCCTGTCAGTTGAGGATTTGAGAAAACGTTATTCCATTTTTCTTTGCAATCAGCTTTTACATACATCTGAAAATCATTCTGTTTCCCCTCTACTATCTCTTCTGTCAGATGACCTAAAATCATTCAATCTGTGCTCAAAGGCAAAGTTTTCTCAGCTTCTAGACATTCTCATTGCTTTCTCCGGGATTCTCTGCATGCAACTTGTATCTTATTTTTCAAGCGCCGTGGTCAAAACTGGAGATGTTACTAGCTCACACCTTATCAGTTCTGAAGGAGCAAATTATACACCAGTTTAGACATTTCATTTTTTCCTTTTATTTGCAACAGCATGATGTTGCAGACTCATTTTCAGAATTTGAGCCAAAATAACACATCGATTCTTTTCAACAGGAATTAAGCAGCTGTTCCTTTACTTGCACAGCTAATGTTTCCAGCTTGCACTTGTTCCTATTAAATAACATCTTATGTTTTCAGATCATGTCTTTACCTTGATGGGATTATTTTGAATTCTAATCTTATCTTCTAGTACTCTTGAAGTCGAACTCTGCTTGGTCTTGTTTGAAGGTATTAAAAGGATACTCTATATGGTCCGGCGGTGAATAAATGAAAACAGAAAATTTTGTCTAGAACTGCTATGAATGTGGTTAAACAACACACTGTAATTATTGGCGGTAACTGTAAAGCTGGAGAATTATGGTAAGTCTTAAACAAGGGAAATGGTGTACTGCAAACACAGGCAAAGACTAATACTTCATACTCGAGAAATATAATGTGATTAATCTCTCAAATTCACTTAAATGCTTGAAGCATTTTTATAATAATTGAACTGTAGCAGTAATCTTTCTTATTTTCTCATTCCTGTGATCATTTTTTACTCATCTCAGTTTTTCCTTTTGTCATTCTTAGGTGGATGGGAAAAACGCAGAAGCAGATGAAGCAGGTGATAACTGGAACTTCACCCTGTTGCCAGGACTGTTTTAACTCAGGTGTAAAATGGAATTAAATGAGAATAATAAGCAGATTTGTAAGAATATTTTATTAAAGATACTTTATAAAATCACAGAATAAGCGTTAAAGGTGATGAAAACTAACCTGGAATGTCTTCACTGGTACTCTACATAGACTAAAAATAATTGCTAAGTTACAGAACAGTCACAGCCTGTTCTAGACGTCCTACGCTTAGTATACTTTTGAAGGCCTATCTTTAGGTGATGCTATAAACATATTTCCTTTCTCTCCTCTGCTTCGTGGTGGTTCTACCATGAAGGTCCTTCCTGTTCTCTATGGAAAGGACATCCCATTTTCTATTAGATTTCCCAGCTATATTGTGCCTTCTCCCTGTGGAGTCCCCAGTGGGATCTGGCTTTGCCCAGATATTCACCATCTTCCCCTCTGCTCCAGCACAACCACTGGGACAGAAAGTGTCGGCATTTCAATATTGCACTGAAAGCTTTTAAAATGCCTATATTAATGTTTAAGGTGTTATGTGTTAATAGAGCCGATACCTTCAACATCTATATGCTGAAATGTTTGGGGCTATATAATTAGTTTAAGCAACCACATTCAAAGATATCTGAACATCTTTTCTTGCATTTGTATAGCAACTTTATAAAACTCAAAAGGAGTAAAGCAAGCACAGACACATGCCCTATACAAGCTGCAATACAGACAGTATTTTACACACTTCATAACAACAGTAATGAAAATTATGCCAACTATAAATAAAATTATAGACAGACTCTTCTTGAGATAACAGTTATACTGAACAATGAAACATCCTTTTATAGTAATGAGTAGAATTAGTAAGATGCATAACTACAGCAGAATATAGATCAGCATGTTTAGTCTGCTTACATGTCTCAAGCTGATCCACTGTTGCCTGGGGAAGCAAAATAAATTAATTTTTTTTTTATCCATGCTGGCCCTAATTTGAAACATTTACTGCCTTCTTGGTTTTTTGGTTAGTTTTTTTTCCCCCCATTAATTTAGCTGGAAACATTGGGATTTCTAAAATGCTCAAATCTGAACATGAATGCCTGATTCTCCTCTTCAAGCCAGCTTTTGCAAGGCCTAGATCCAGAACAAGGTGCACCCTGTGCCCTGTGAAGATTTTTTCACATTTACTCATCTCCTTGTTGGTAAAAATTTTTCCCCATTCTTGTAATAAGACCAGAGCACCATTTCTTTACTCTCCACATACAAGCACTGTGCTCCATGGAAGGTCCTCTTCAGCTTGCAAATGATGATCATGGCAGCAGGGGGAATCAGGTCAGCTGGATCTTTCTCACCATCCTGTCCTTCCTCAGGGACCCTCTGTCCTCAGTTTTTAAAATTTTTTTTTCACCTTGTACTCCAGATTAAATATTTTTTCCTTTTTTTTAACACTTGATAGTTTAGCATTGTAACTGTCTGAAAATACATACATTTCAGTTCATGAGTATACACTTCTTATGTTTAACTAAAAAATCTAAACAGTTTTTGACAGAAATTCTAAGAAGCCTCATTTCAGAAAAGGTGCACTCCAGCACACGAATAGCAAATTCTGCAAACTCATTTCATAACTGAAAATGAGTTAACACAGCCCTTAACACCTGGCATCTGCCGCTTTTGGCTGTCTGCTCCATGAAAGGAGACTTCAAATTTGTTTTTAACAGGTGTAAATAATAGTCACAAGGAAGTAAGTTTTATAATACAGAGAAGAGTCCAAGACAACTTTTACTGCATGTTCTAATTTGACTGCTTTGGTGCCTTTTGCGATTGCTGCAGTATGTCAAAAAAGCAAAGGTGGTGCCAATTCAGATCTGGCACACGCGGTTCTGAGTTTTTATGAAATCTTTTGCCGACCAGTTCTTCCTCATGTCTTCTTCAAACCTGGTTCTCTCAGTTGTTCAGAAGCTTAGAAGTCCCTATTTCACTACTGCCATGCAGAAAAGAAATGCAAGAAAAATATTAAAAGTCAGAAGCCCACACTCCAGTACTGTACTTGCTAGCATGATGTGGTCCCTCCCACCTCACTATGGTGTGGTTTTGCTCTAAATACCCATCCTTCAGTTACATTCAGAGCACCCACCACAGTCAGGAACTCTGAGCCATACGGTTCATTTCCTTCAACCCCTACCCCACCAAAACACAACTTAACCTTAACGTTTTGATCCTGTTTCAGAAACTTTTGTTTGTTTCTTTCTCCTTTGCCTTCCATTTTCAAAACAGCTAAAGATTTCCTGAAGCAAAACTTCCCTTCCCAAGCCTCCCGTAAGTTATTTTTAATACTGTATGTGTTACTTTCCAGCAGTGGTTTATGACTTGGCTTAGTGGAAGCTCAAAAAATTGCATGAGTATTATTTCCCCTCAGCTTCGACTTCATATAGCTTGGATCACCCCCACCCTGGAATACTTCTTACTGCGTCATATTTGCCTCTGTTTGGGGTTTTTTTGTGTGTTGTTTTTTTTTTTTCTTGCCTAACTCAGAGTTAACTGTTATAGGTTTTCTTAACCCCCCTTCCCAAATTCTTATTTTAGGTTAAATGCAGATAAATTGTATAAATATTTACCGTTCCTGTAAGTCTCTTTTGACTTAACTAATTCATGACAAATAGGAGCAGCTTTGTATCCGATATGAACAGTCAAGAAATTGGAAACATGTGGATGTAACTTTTAAAGACAGTCCTCAGGGTTGTTTTTTTCTTGGTACTCTGACTTCTTTCCCTGGATATGTAAATCACATTGTACAAATGGCTGATTTGCACTCAGTGTTTCTATGCACACAGTGGCAGCCCTGGACCAAGTGGTTGTGTCTAAACTGCAGAGCAGGAAAGGCTTCAAGACTGCACATGAAGCCAGGTTTATCAGCTGTCTGCATTACTTACCTGCTACAGCATCCTCAAGGCCAGCTCACAGCTGAATTTCCTGGCACACCTTTGAGAGGAAAGCCTTGACAGTGGTGCTTCACACTTCAGTGTGCATTATAGGATGCCCCGTGTGACATGTGGCCAGGCCCTCAGCATATGCCAGGCCCAGAATTGTCTGTATATCTGCCCTTTGTGCCATGTCACATACTTGATGGTGGGCAAAATAGCAATCTGGGACAAATGGCTTTTGTTTCATGACAGGAGGGTGATGTGAACATGGGGAGGCGGGTCTTGGGCAAACTCCTAGCTTCAAAGTACTGCTGGTTCTGGCAGCAAGTCCATGTGTCTGCCTAATACATTCTTCGAATCCCGGAGGGGATTTCATTGGACTGATGCTGTTATCTCAAAGTAGCTCTTATTTGACTAGTTCAAAGGTCAGGAAATGCCTTTTTTTTTGTTTGTTGGTAAACTAACAAAGGAGAAAAAAAGGTACTCTAACTACAGTATGCCTGTGAACATTATTTTTCCCCAGGCAACATCAGTGTTTAACATTGCTGTTTATTAAGATGCCGGCCTGCTTTTACAGTCAAAGATCTCTGTTAATTCAGATCACACACAGCTCACACAGCATGACTGAGCTTCTTTACACCACCACCTTCAAATACACTGACTATGCTGTGTGGGACCACCTCTGAGTGTGCCTGTGAATATTAAATTACATTTTTCCAATGAGACTCCAAAAATACTGTTAATCAGTGCCAACTGTGGTGGTGTGGTATACATACAGAACTGTGAACACCAGAGAGCTGCTGGCACTGGCAATAGCTTTTAGCCCACAGTAAGCTAAATTAGAGGTAAAATGTTGCGCCCTCCTCCCAGACTCTGAAATCCTCTAGCTATCCTAAAAACAGAAGTTGTTTTAGGAATGCACAGCTGCAAGACAATCTGCTTCACTCTTCACACAGTAAACTGCTCGACTATAGAAACGTTTGAGCTTTTTAAAGATGCATGTTTCCAGTTAGCCACCAGATGGAGCTCATACCTCCCCATCACACAAATCCATGAACATCTGCAAAGTTAAAGCACTTCGGAGATGTTACAAAGGATGCAGTTCTTTCCACTTCATGAAAGTCAGAGGAAGTCTGTGATTAGCTGGATGTTTACAAATAAAAGGAGAATCTGGAGATAGATCAAAGATAACTCTCCAGATTTGGCATGGTATCAGGTTCCTGTACTAATAGCATCTGTATGGGTTTGACTGTCACATTTAGTGGTTAAACTTGGCGTATCTCATCATGTATTAATAATGCTTTTTTAATGCTTAGCGCCTTTATAAGAAGTCTGAAGATTCAGCCAGCTAAGGACCTGAAAAAACAAAAAAACAACACCCCCCAGGAAACAAGATCTTCCAGGCTCCATTTAAAAGAGAAGCACCCGCTGGGTTCTTCCTCACCCTGCTTTTTGCAATGTAAAGGGAATCAAGAAGCAAAGTTAAGCACTGTTTCAAAATCCAAAGGATGTAGTACTTCAAGCTTAGTAAATTGGAGCAGTAGCACTCAAAGCCTGTTCTCTAATGATCTAAGTAGCTTGGATGGTCCAATCATACCATATATGATTTTTACTGAGAAGTCTACAGTTCATCCAGGATCTCAGTGACTTTGGCACAGCCCCAGTGACTGGGGAGAAAAGCAGATCTGAGATAAAAGATTGTGGTGTGTGAAATACACTGAGCTAACGTATATATGTTTTAAGGGACATCTTTGTTTTGACTCTGTGTAACAAACCAACATAGCTTGTGAGGTCTGGAAGGCCACAGACTATTCCTACTTTCATAGTAGTGCTCTGTTTGAAGCTAGTATTTCTATTTGGGGTCTAAGCCACACTGAACTTGATCAAATAAAAATCAAATGATCCTTCTCCAAAGGAAACTGCCTTTGAACTATTTAACTCTTTCCACAACAAACTAAAGCTGAAAGAACTGTAACAATTACTGTAAGATTTTTTGTGTCTTAATTGACTTATTTTTCAGTTTTTAAGTTACTGTTCATCAGAACCTGTCTTTTCTGGCAGAACTGACCGTGTTCGCAACAGCCAGTAAAATCTAAGTGAAACACAACCCCTTCTGAAAGCAGACTAGGTGGGGCTAATCCTCATACTTCCAGGCATGCGGATTGTGCCAGTGTCATGTTTTACAGCAGTGTACACAAATTAATCTACCTGACAGCAGTGCAGCTCAGAGATCTGAGCTCTCTCCTGGGCTGTGGGACGTACTAAGACAATTTCTTCATCAGTTCCAAGGAATCCTATCCTGTATTTCCTCCTTCTACAATACTAGTATACCTATTCTTTTCCTGAAGGAGGCATACTCTAGATTTCATCTTTTAAAATGTTTCCATTTTGTATAAATAATTAAATAACCAATGGGTAGAAACCAGAACCTCAGTATTTTGGTATTTGGGACTCTCTCCCAGTAGGTGCGAGTAGGAACCCCATAGGCAGGGAGGAAACAGAGGCAGCATCTTTAGCACCCTAAATAAATGCTCTAACAATGGCTTGTGTAAAAGGAAGGAGCATAACCAATACCAGAAGTCTGGTGTATCTATTGCCAAAACCAAAAGTAATCTATGGTATTCAGCAAATTCTATTTTTAGCCAGCGTATCTGCATTTCCACAAACTTTCAGGGTCTTGGGGCTTTTGCCATGGAGAGAAGGACATTATATTACTTCTCCCATTCATTTTCTGGGGAGTCAGAAGCAGAAGTCCCTCTGGTGACCATCCCCAATGTAGCGGGATGGTTACCTAAAAAAGGAGAGAATAGGTATTACTGAGTTGCATAGGCTGAACATGTGAGAACTATTAAACAAAGGAAAGATGTTAGCCCTAGTCATTGCTTTAGAACAGGAAGAAAGCACATCTTCCCATTTCAAAAATCAGAAGGCAAATAGAAGAGCCAAAAGGATGAATTTTTAAAATAGCAACCCTGTTATCAGGGGAGATGGGGGAGAAGAGATGGGGAAGGACTGATTTTTGCATCTTTCATGTTGGCAACGCTGCTGCTGCAGAGACCTTGGCAATTGCTGGCACTGGTGGCACTTTGCCTGACAGACAGGTTGAGAAACCAAGGATTTGTAGAGAATTCTGATTTCCAGTGGATTTACCATAATCCACACAGCTTCCAGGATTTGGAGGCCTTTAAGGAATGCTGTCTTCTTTTTCCCTGTTAGGAGTCTTGGGATGTCTACAGAACTACAAGACATACTTATCTGAGATCATCTCTTATTTGCAACAACAAAAAAGAGTATACCCCAAAATCTCATTGATGTAAATCACAGTTCAGTTTGAGTAAAAACAATAGCAACATTGGGACTTCGTCAGAGAGGGACGTTCTTGAACAGCTCTGAAAGGGCTAAGGTTTTTTTTTTCCTCCCATAGGAAATGCTACATGCAGCATTGTTTTTGTGGTTGTAGCTGCAGGAAGATTTACTATGGTTTTAGTATGCCAGAAGGAATCAAAATCTTGCAAGAGAATCAAAAATACTGACCACTTCTGAAATGCTAGCTTCTTGGGGTGAGGTGTGCTATGCTAGCTACGCAAAACAAATGGGCAGTTAAAAAAATCTCGCCTTGGACTATCTGCTGATTTCTCATCTCATGTTATCTTCTCTTGAATACATTAATATGAAACTTTAAAAACATATTTTCAACTACTTTTATATGGGGAATGTGCACAAAGCACTGAAAACAGATTCTCGGAAAGCATGATGAAGAATATTGTTTTCCTGTGACTTAACTAAAAAAAATTACAAGACATTTGAGGGCAAAAATGACCCTAAGAAAGATCTGACAGCATTTCTCTTGTAAAGCTGGCACTGGTCATTCAAGTACATGAAAAGGAACATGGGCTGTTTGTTTCAGGGCTGAATATTTATAGTCATGATGAACTGGCTCCTGAATCATGAGCTCTGTTGCCCTGTAACAAATTAAGATTTGTCTTTCTGCATGAAAGAATAAAATAAAATCACAATTAATTCCAGAATCGTAGAAGTGATTGTAAAAGTGGCAGAAGACACTTAATTTATAAAATGTGTCCCATTTTTTGGCATCTTCCCCCTACAAAATCTCAGCTATTAACATGTCTCAAGAATACACTGCACAGCAATATTTTAGGAGTTTTTTTGGAAGTTGGAAGAAAACACAGAAAACTGGTTTATAGCCGAGAACTACAGAAACGTCAGCTTTTAAAAACATGTTCTTAATTTCTAGCCTTCAACAGACTTTTATAAAGTCAAATTAGTCATGCTTCATCTTGTAGGTCTGTAAGTCTGTGACAAGCATCAAACCAACTGAGAATCAGGAAAGTCAGAATATTTGATTTTTAACCCTTTCAGATTAGGAAGCATTTAAAAGTCAGAAGCAGGCACACAGGGATAGTAACAGATAGTGCCAGCATCTCCTTAACTTACGCAAGGAATTATCCCAAGCTTTGAATATTAGACCAAAAATGAGATGACTGTCTCCCCTTATTGCAACACCCAGAAAAGCGCACGTTGTGAGCAGCAAGGGGCAGAAACCAGCAGGAGAGCCGAGGCCCAGCTGCCAAGCGCGCGGGCAGGCTGGAGGGCGCGAAGACCAGAGGAAGGTGGGAACCGTTCCTGGTGTCTGGCTGGACAAGGGGCCCAGCTCATTCTTGGCCTTGGGCCAGGCCAACCGCGTGAACCCAGTGGCGTGGAGCGCTACGTAGCCTGTTTCAAGAAAGACTAAGAAAGCCCCAGAGCATATTTGAAGGGTGAGCTGAACGCAGGAAGGTTTCCAGTTCTCATAAAGAGGGCAGATAGCATAGATGTGTCTCATTTGTATGTAAGAGGCTGGGCTGCCTTTTTTCCTTATCAGGAAATAGGAGATGAATGTAAGAGTTCAGCTTCCACAAGGATGCTTGGGGAGACAGAGACCAAGTTAAGCTCGGGATGTGCTTTGAGTTCTGGCACCGCTCGTTTAAGCAAACGAGCCCCCTCCCACCCACACACATCTCTCCCCTCATACCCCCCCTTCTGTTGTGCTAGGGCAAGATTTGATGTAGAGCTGGAGGGGGGAGCACAGCAAGGAACTGATACAGCCACAAAATAGTCCCACAGGGAATAAAAAAGCCTGTTGTTTGATTCAGTTCATTGTAAAGCTACATAAATATGTGCTTTTTGACAATGGAGAGGGTGGCACACACGGGATATGACAGCTGAAACTATGTAGGGAGGAGGAAGGGGCTGCCAGGGCTCAAGGTGGCACTGCCTTCAGGAACAAACGTACGTCCTCAGCAATAGCTGAGATACTCTTGATGGTTTAACACAACTGTGTTCAAATACAATAGTGTAGTCAAAGTATTCACTTTCATAACAATATATTTTAATATACTCTCCAGGGCAGTACATTTTCTGTCTTCGGGTTTCAATAAAAAAATACGCTGAATTGTATTTCTCCATTAACTGAAAATATTAAATGGAGAAGTCCCCTAATAAAAGCATAAATTCTCAGAATTCTGTGATATTCTATTCAAATCAAGATTTCTCCACATCTGGCTCCGAATTGGCTCTTCACATTGGCTACGAATATCATTATACACAAGTGTAAATACTCTTTGAATTAACAAGTTGTCGATAAGCATTTACAAGTGTGTATATATATATATTTTTTAACATTTGAAACACCTCCTCTGAAACTGAAAAAGAAGCTCAACAGCTTTTGTGATATTTTAAAGCTCATTTCAGGTCTTCATGAATTCTGTTTTTAAACTTTAAGTAAATCCTGAAAGCCGAGAGCTAGGCTGGCTACTTACAAATTATTTTCAGGGTCGCAGCCGACACCGCTGCCAAAATGAGGAAAAGAAAGAACAGATAGAGGTCCTCCAAAAATAAGAATAGCAAATCACTTATATTTAAGTCAGATCATCCAGCAAGTCTCTTCTTTCTGGCTGTGCCTTGTGCAATGTGATACGCTTACACCTCCACTCTCAAGGATCCTTAAGTGCTTTTACCCTCTTAACAGTCCGTGTAGCACAGGAAGGAGATGCAAAGGAACTATGTTATGATGACTGAGAAGTACAAATTTGTTAGAGGAAACAGAACTCTAAATGAAATAATTGTGTTTCCCCTTCACTATCTTTCAAGTAATAGCAAGACTTCTAGGATATTGTAACTCCAATTGTTTTTTTTTCAGATCTGCTTTTGTTCGGTCTCCACAGTAATTTTTATCACAGTAGGAGGGCTGAAACACCGTAATTTCACTCTGTGAAATGTTGTCGCATTCTGGGGAGGACACACCTGTCCCCAGGAGCGACCAGCCCCAGGCTGCCTCAGCACCCACCCCTTCTCCCTGTTCACAGCAGCCAAATTCCTCCTGTCACTCCAGGCCTTTTCTGTAATAGTCCCATGCTGTTCCCCTGCATGCTTTTTCACCTCACCATAAACACTATCCCCATCTACTTGCAAACCAGGCTGTCTTGTTTATGCCTTAGTACCTTTGATTTGTTCTCCTATACTCCCTTTGATAACTTTTCAGGCTACTTCAGTCATTCTGGTTTTCTCTGCCTACATACAAGTCGGTCCGCTCTTAAACTCCCCTGCAGCGCAATTCATGCTCATTTTGAGCCTTAGTCTGGACATTCACACACATGAACTCCAAGGCACTGGGTTTTGTTTCACAAGAACAGGAAAAAACATTAATTCAAGTTCAGTTGGAAAGGTTTAACAAACCTTCCTTTGAAAGGCTACTACAACACAGCTTATAATTGAAAAACAAAGAGTATTCCAGGGTGTTTATAAAGTTAGATAGTACACATAAATACCATCATGCCCAGTTCCTCCATCTAACTTCTGCAGTTGGCAGGTCTGCTTACACTAGGAAGTAACTTCTTTGGTGAAACTTTTTTGGGTCAAGTTCAGACAAATTCATTGTAAACAAGGGCTCCTGACCCTCAGCACGAGTCTCCATAAATTACCCTTAGCCCTTCACTGTATTCAGGAAGATCTCTTAGTTCGCAGAGGTCACCTCCTCCTTTTCAACAAGGTCTTTAATCTAGGCTTTGCTGTGCCACCGCCGTCCTTCCAGCATAGGGGCTGGCTCTACTTGGTACGCAATCCGCGCTCTGAGCTTGTGCCGTAGTGAGCTAATCACCCGGGCCGGCAGCTCCCCCAGCCAAGCTGAGTCATTCTCACTCCAGTCTCGCAGGACATTTTATCCACTCCTCCAGCCGCCCCCTCCATGCCACCTTTGGGATTTGCTTCCCACTGCACGGCTCTAATACTGCCCGCCCAGCTTTCGTCCAATGCCTCCTCTCCCACTCCGCCTTCCCACTTCCCCAGCACCACACGACTCTTCTGCCAACTCCCCCAGCACCCTCCAGTTCTCCCTCACTTCCCTTGGCTGCTTGTCCCAGTCCAGCCACAGCCAGTACCATAAGGGATAGCCTGCATGACGGAGAATTGCTGTGCAGTGTATTGGCCCCACCAGCTCTTCCACTACAGCACTTGACTAACTACTTCATCTCCAAGACAACCATTACAATTAAATATGTTGTCTTTTTAAGAGTCTTATAATCACCTTACCACTGATTCCAGTGCTGAAAAGTGTTAAAATACCCATCCTGCTTAGTCTTTGAACTCTTACACACTAAGCCTCAGCCTGGCTTGGGATGGGAAATGTGGAGTAAATCCTAAGAAGGGGAAAGCTCTGAATTAACTGAAATGATGGAGTGCATTCATGTCCGTGGTCTTTTTGGCCCCAGTGTTATTCAGGACATGTTTGGCTTCAGCATCATACAAGAAAACATAGGACTGAGCGGTTACGGCAAAATGCCAATGGCCCGAACTGCACCCAAAGCCATCGGTGCCCGGGGAGCCGGCTGCCGGCTCAGGGATGAGGTCTGGTGGCAGGTCCTTCTCCATCACTGCAGAAGCGCATGCATCTACCAACCAAGAGAAATTCTAACACACATTTAAAACTGAGTAAATGCAAGGCAACTCATACTAATTTAAATAGTTATAGTGGAGATTCTGAACTGTATTAATTTCTGTAGTCTAACATCAAAGCTCAAAACCCTTCGTAATGCCCAAGAAACAACAAGGGATCAAAACTCAACTACAACAGTGACAAACACATGAAAGCCCTGGACCAGACTCTCAGCTCCTGGCTCCTATTCTCAACCCCACCAATAGTGTCCAAGGTGATAGAACAGAATAAAATAGAATATTGCAGTGGGAAGGGACCTACAACGATCATTGAATCCAACTGCCTTAATTGCTGATCTAAATTGCTTTCCTCCTTCCATGGCTCAGTGGGAAATGGCATTACTACCCTCTTTGTTAAAGATCTGCCGGGAGACAGTACCACTAGGTTTTATTTTTTAATAGTTTCCTCCCCCCATTAAAAATCATGCACTTAACAAACATTTAGACATCTGGTGCCTAAGAGTCAAAGCCAGTCGTTCTCTCAAAGGCCAAGCTGCCTCACTGAATTGATGTCAGCTGACACTTAGTAGGATTTTTAAATTCAATTAAATTAAGAGACAAGCTACGCAGATTAGGGCTATACTAGAATCAGAAAGGAATCTTAAAAGGCATAAAATGTCTTTACATTTATTAAGCAAACTCTGCAGTCTTTTCTTGTTATATTCTTGTTGAAAAACAGAACATTCAGAAAGTATCATGAAAACAAGAAACAAAAAAAATCTAAGGTTCACATGAGTCGCGCTCCCCCTCTCCCTCCCCACCCAAGCAATGGGACTATCGTCACACCCATCCCACTTTTAACTTTCCAACACAAGCAGCAAGGCACCATTTACAGCTAGGCTGAGAAATGCAGTCTTCAATGCACAGCGCCATTCTGCATTCCTAGCAATCCACCACAGCCACTCGCGTGTATTAGGATAAGCAGGTTATATATACCCGCGTAGGTACAGGCAGAAAACGAAAGGCCAACGTCAGTTGTACAGTTCTGCTAGGACTTCAAGTCTGGGAAATGACCACTCTGCTGAGAACTCCTCAGTTATCTCGAGAGTCATTAACTCCCTTTCCCTTTGCGCACATCGGTCCAAGTCTGCAAGGTTTTAACTGAGCCTACGTGCTCTCACCCCTGGGATGCACATTCCAACAAAGCCAAGAAGCAGAGGACCAGGATGGCCAGCTCTGCTCTTACAGCAGAGTCAGACAGCAAAGGATTATTTCTTGGCACTGGGTGGTTTTTTTCATTTGGAAAATTAATTTGGGGATTACGAACAATTATGCTCTTCCACATTAATCGCTGTGATCTAAAAATTTCACATGAAGAAACAACACATGGAAATATTAAAGCACTCATCTTACGGACATGGATCCGAGAACTGTTTAATAGCAGTCAGTGAAGGGGTAACATTGTGCTTTTAATCTACAGTTTAAAAATAACGATTTGTATATCTACTTAGTAAAACAATAAAATTAAGAACAGAAACTGATATTAGGAAACAGTGAAAATGTAATAATTAAACATATGATGCTTTTCAAAGCTATATACTTAATGAGCCTATATAGACACCTATGGTTAGGAGGGTCTTAAAAAAAAATAATAAAAAAGAGACTTATTTTCAATTTTTTTTTCTTTTTCAATTTTTTGTCTACTATACTGTATGCCTTGCTTTGGTGTTCTCTCTGCTGCCAACTTAATGCTTTAACAGTATATTTACGCTTATGTTCTTTTCAAATGCTTGGCATTATAGTGAGATCTCATATCTTTCCTCAAATTAAATTTTGCTCCACATACTCCACATGTATACAGATGAACATCCATGTGCTGCTCCAGTTGCTCATTATTTGGGAATATCTGAAAGCAGACCTGGCATATAGTCTCTCCAGCTGATAAGTGAGATATCATATGCCGTACATGGTCATGTTTTCGGAAGTTTCCTTGATCACAAATGGAACAGACATACCTGGCCATGCCTTTGTGCATATCATTGTGGAGCCGCAACTGGCGCTCTCTTAAGAACTGCTTCCCACATGTCTGACAAACAAACTGTTTTTCCTTGGTATGAACGGTATAGTGTTCCCGCAAGTGGCAACGCTGATAAAATCCTTTCCCACAAAGATTGCAGAAATGCTTACGTCTGTGATCCCTCTCGTTCTCTTCCATCATGGAGTTCTTGAACAGATCTTGCTCCAGGCAGTTTGACATATGTTCAACCACTAGGTTTTCAGTTTCAAAACGCTGACCGCAATTAGGGCATCGGAAAGGACAGGCAGAATGCTTGAATAACTGTTTTTTTTGAAGACTGTTCATTTGGAAATGACTGTCCCTGAAGTCCTCTAGCATCTCTGCAAACATCATGTCCCTTATTTCTGACTGCTCCTCGGGGTTTTCTTCTAAGTCCATTTTCTCCTCAGAATTTCTGATACCATTCATGGTCAGATCCTGGGGCTCTCCACAGGTCTGCGCGTGGTCCTGTAGCTGCTTGCCTTTGACCAGTATTTGACCACACTTGCCACAAGCACATATATTTTCTATGTGTTTGGATAAATAATGAGAGGACAAATCTTCTTCAGTGATTGTTAGCCCACAAAGTTCACAGGGAGCATTCTCCACATCTTCCTGCACTGAAGGAGCCTTCCTGGTAAGGTGCCGGGGACTTTTCAAACATTTTCTTTCATCCTCATCCATGGATAAACGGGGTTTTAAGGTCTTCCGAGCATTTCTCTTCTCTCTGATCTCTTCCTCAACATAGTATCTGTAAAGCGGCTCTTCCTGTTCATCATCTAGGTCGTCATTGTCAGAAGACTCATTGCAGTCTTTATCTGTCACCTTAATAATATTAAAATCCTTCAGCTCATCTGCAGGATTGTCCTCTGGTTCCATCTTGATGATAATCCTCTTCCTCTCAGAGGCTCTACTTCCTTCTTCACCTGATGTCTCAGAGGCGACCGTGCTGCTTTTTCTGCTTGTCATGTTTGACACGGGAGACGAAGAATCGTCTGCAGTTTGACTCAAGTCCCCCTTGTATTTTTCTGTTTGCGTGGAGATTATTTTAGAAGTAGAGTCCTTTTCGTTAAAGTCTATTTTTTCCGCACCGTAGTACCTGGCACTTTGGTAAGAATGCCTGTTAGTGCACGTTAGCACGTGCTCATCCAGTAGCTTTTCACAGCTAAAACTAAACCCGCAGCTGTCGCAGGTGAAGCTTCTTCCAAAACGGCGCGAGTGGGACACGCGCTCTTTTGTGTGAGAGAATTTGGTCGTGGTGCTTTTCTTGCAGACATCAAACAGTTGTTCGGGGAAGCTGCTTAGCTGCAAAGCTTCTTCATCAGGCTCTTTGTTATGGGATGTATTTACTGTTGAACTTGGCGGCTCCATGCCCCACCTGTTTGCTTCGCTGCCATTTCTAGCAAGTGTGTCTTCATACATTCTCACGCCAAATATCATTTTACTATTCTGGGTGCTAGAAGCAGAAGATGAACATTTTAAACTAGATGAGTCTGTATCCTGTATATCTTCTAGACATTCGGGTACATTGTATAGCTGTAAATAGTTCATGGCCACTTTAAATTGCTCAAAATTGGCAGGGGCTGTCATAATTTTTCCTAAATACATGAACTGTAAAATAAGATCAAAGCATTCAGCACTAATCTTCATGTTGCTTAGATTCAGCTGGGCTGTAGTGTGTTGATGGTTCATAAAAAACATCCTAAAATAGGAGCTGCATGCAGCAAGGACTGCTTTATGTGCTTGGAAATAAATATCGTCGATAGCGATACAGCAGTCGCACAGAAAGCCCCATTCTCTTTGGTTGTTTAGCTGCTGAAGGACGTAGTTGCTGTGGCTGGTTCTTGCCATCTTGTACTTCAATTACAGCCCTGCATAAAGAAGAAGACATCTGTTAAATCACGAGCACAAAAAGCAAAACGTACTTAAACGTGGCGAGGAACTGACATCTTTTTCTTCTCTAGATCTTCCTATTCTCACACTGTTTGTGGTACAGCTTCCCGTCTGGAGATCTTTGCTGGTAACTGCTATGAATATCGATGCCAGTGAAAACATCCACAATTCCGTGTTCTCACCACTAGACTTACAAGGCTAGTAGTAAACTAATAAACATAACCACCATACATGTCAATCAGAGCAACGCTGCTAGAATATAAATTAGCAAATACATCTCAAAGTCCTACAGCCAAGATTTTCAGATATGAATTCTGAACGCAGAACTTCAAAAACTTCACAGGGTAGACTTCTGTAAGATGGCCCCGGGACAACACCTATACAAGGTAAGCTGACTGTAAGAAACCACTCTTCAGTCTCAACTTGCCTTTTTCACCTGTCAGTCCAACGGGCATATGATGCAACACATACTGGAACCCAGGCCAGGCTCCAACTGGTCTTTCCCTCCCAGTTAAAGGAAACTAAGAAGATACATCTGCGGAGCATCCACACAAGCTACATCCACGTGCTTTTTGCTCTTTGGGGCAGCTCAGGGACAGTCTCAACCTTGTCTGCAAGGCGTCTTGCAAACCAGGAACTGCAAACTGAGATGCGTTCTCATGCCCGGCTGCGATGGCATGTCCCACCTACAAGCCCGCTGCAGATGGTGACCAGGCTAGCTGCACGACAGCCGCAGGGACGGCAGAGAGGCAGGAAGTGGTGCACGCCATGCCTCCGACTGCTCTCAAAACCACGCGTTCAGAGCGCTGCAGTATAACCAAAAACATGTAGATGGGAGACCAGACAAAGAAAAACTCAGCAATGGAGAACTGCAAAGGACAGCAAGCCAGAGAGAGCCACAGTGAGAGAGCCTCGATAAAGACTAGGGGGAAGGGTGTGTGAGTGCTGAGGGTTGCTGTAAGTGAAAGGACTAATTCGTCCTCAAGAGAAAAGAGGAAGAAAACATACCCATTTATGTTAACAAAACCATCCAGAAGAAATCCATTGTATATTGTATCATACCCAGGAGTGTGCATTTGATTTACAGAAGATAAACTTAACCAAGTACAGCCAGACCCAACAGCTAGTCGCTACTCACTTTGGAAAACCTCTACTGATACACATAATCTGTACTAACTGCATAGGGAGGAGGGGTGAGAAACCAAAAGAAGGTATAAAGAATACCCAAATTGAAATGAAAAACTTAAAGCAATAATGAGCATTCGTAACATTTTGAAACATTATTGCAAATAACTATAAGAGATTTGCACAAGTGAAGTACAGGCTAGCAAACAAGTAGCATTTTGTGACTCAATTAAATGCATGGATTGATTTTCAACTGTCCAAAATTTAAACAAAACACACACAAAAACGTTCCCTATTTCTTCTCAGTCCCCTGACAGCTTACATATCCTAGAGGCTGGGAAACGGGTGGAGAAATTCAATTCCACAATTAGCGATGAATTCACAAGTCATAGGCGTTGCCTGGCTTGTTAAGTAGCAAACCTCACGTTAAGTCACCGTTCACCATTCCACGAAGGACTGCAATGGAAGAAATGCGTTCAAGCTCTCAAAACAAGAACACGCTCACTGCACCCAGCGATATTCCCCACTGCCAGTTCATATAGCAGTACCTGTGGATCACCACCAGCACAAGACCTTGACTGGCAACAGAAACCTTGAGATTTGGGTTGAACTACACTGATGATGAGCACCTGAATGGCAGCTGCTCCTGTCCTCTCAACATAATCCTCCACACCCAAAACTCAAGGCCAGCACCCTGCCATAATAATTCTCTGACCAGTTTGGCCCAGTGATGTCCACTGCAGAAATACAACTCGTTGCATGAAATTAATTTAATGGCTTTCTTACTAACTCGCAAAAGGGTGGCTTTGAAAGTAGAAGAATCTCTGAAACAACTTTATGTCTTTCTACAGAAGATTGATTATTGTCCAAGTCACTGGGTAAGTTCAGATGTTTCTGTGAAAAAAAGCAAAGCTCTCAACATCAGGTAATAATAAAAGGGCACTTCATATTCTTCCAAGTGCTAATGTGTTTTGGATCTGAGGTAATTCATTAGATCCTTAAATATAATTCAGTATACTGTATCAAGTATTAAGAACAGCAGCTGCACAATGACAAAGAACTGACTTCAGCTTCCATGTAATAAGAGTGAAAACCAACGAGAAAGTGAGAAGATGCAGTGTAAGGAACCACTGGCCTTTTGGTGTGAACCACCATCAAGACAAGAAAAGGCTCAGGACAGCTTATTTTAATCTCCTCATCCTCCTAACATGGCAAGTTTTGAATGTTTACTTTTTTTTTTTCCAAACCAAAAGCATTCCATCATGTCTTCCAATAGCAAAACAGCAGTACAAGCAGCAAGCCTGTACCGAAAAGGTGGACAGAAACTATCTGCACACGCCTGCAAGAATTGGACATTTCCAAATGGTGGGAACCATCTGGCAGCCACAGGAGTGACAGCACACAAACTTGTCTGGTCGAAGTTTCCTTCTTTTTTGAAAAAGGTGAAAGATATTTCCCCATTTAACAGGTGAACTCTTGCAGAGCTTTCAGCATGTGAGTCCCGATACACAAAACCAACTCATTTTCAATGCCTACCTCCTACCCCCACTCTGGAAAAATACAGCCCCAGCATGAGATCACTTGACCAGGACGGCAAGGTGCTCAGATATGTACCCAGCCTCCATCGTGGTAGTACTACACGTAGGTATTAAAATAGAGTGTTTGAAATTATTTATGTTAATGAAAGTACTGGCATCCTCCCTCTGGATGCTGTATTAACCTGCTGGGTGTAACTATATATTTACAGCTGCCAACGCTTCCCACTATGAGAGCCTGTGTTGGGCTATTTAAAACTTTGACACGTTTCAACCAGCAAAAGCAAAACTGTCCTTCTGAATTGTCTGCTTTGGACTGATGGGTTTTTTTCTTTTTTTTTTCCCCTCCACAGAAAATTCCATCCAAAACAGTTCTAAAAATGAGGCTAAGAAAAAGCTTTCATATATATATATATATTATTATTTTTTCTCTTCCAAAATCTTTGAAGAGAGACTTCATATGGGAGAATGTGCTATATCTTGGATATGTCGTCACGACATAAAAATCTGAATTTGGCCAAGTTATAAACTTGAGGGGGAGAAGAAGATAAGAATTATCAGTTTGTTCACACTTAAGACTTTTGTTAGTTACTAAAATCTCAGATTACAGCCCTGCTGAGAACAGTTCATCCTCCTGCAGCTCCTTTGTACGTGGGGGGCCTGAGCCATCCCACCCATGGTGAAACCCCTCCTTTCATACACAGCTCTGCCATGGTTTTAAACTACAAGAGGGTAGATTCAGACTAGATATAAGGAAGAATTTTTTTTACGATAAGGGTGGTGAAACACTGGCCCATGTTGCCCAGAGAGGTGGTAGATGCGCCATCGCTGGAAACATTCAAGGTCAGGTTGGAGGGGGCTCTGAGAAATCTGATCTAGGTAGAGATGTCCCTGCTCCTTGCAGGGGGGTTGGACTAGATGGCCTTTAAAGGTCTCTCCCAACCCAAACCATTCTATGATTCTATGTGCCACCTCCACAAAATCACGAACCGGCAGCAGGGCTCACTGGAGACTGCTCTGCACCGTGACTCATTGCTGGGTTTTAGCATCCCTCCTGGCAGCCAGAGGGAAAAGATGCCCAGTTCTGGCTTATGAGAGCCAGACCCAGGAGAGGATTTAGTGAAAACACAGGGAAATTGGGAACTGTAAGAAAGATGTGAGACAAAACCTCTGGAAACAGGGATTGCAGGGAGAGGCAGGCTGGGAGGGGAATGCTGAGCTAAGAAGAGGGCAGTGGGATTAGGAAGCAGCTGTGGGGAGAAAAAATGGGTGCAAGGAGGGACTAAAGGGTGGAGGGAAGCTGCTTGGGCAAGGGGATGGGAAAAGCCAAGCTGCAGGGGCCAAGGGGTATAAAAGATGTATAGAAGGGATATAAAAAAAGACATGCTTTTGCTGGGAAACAGACAAGAAAACAATTATAGCATTCACCCATGCAAAACTGGAACTGAACCCTGAATTCCTGGTTCTGCCGTTCCTTTGCCACCAGGCTTGCTGACAAACTCCTTCCCATCAAGAGCAAGCTCTCAGAAAATGATCATTTACCTTTATTTTGTTACTCGAATTGTTCAAATGGCAGAGATAAGCATTTATCACCCATGTGGGTGGTTCAATGCTGCAAACTATTTTTGAAGTTTGCTTTGGAAAAAAAAGCAGGCAGAAGAATAAAAACAGGTCCTTTTTAAAGAAAACCCAAGGTTTCGAAGTTAAGTGTATACACAAGAAATGTCGTAATTAATGCAGGATTAATTCAGCTGCTGTTTATGCATATAATATTATACAGTCTTCCAGCCCTCCTCCTACCAAAGGTTCCCTTCCTTCCTCAGTGCACCCTCTGGATCTGTCCAGGAATGGATCCAAGCAAGAAACAACACAAGATCCCTGCTCATTTGGAGGATGTGAAGTGAAAGAGAGCGGGGGACAAAAAGGAGAATCTCACAGCAATGAACACTGCCTTGGAGAACAGCATCCCATCACCACCAGTGCCAGGACAAGCGATTTCGACTTTTTTTTTATTCTTAATAAGTCTGGCTTGCATTTTGTATGTCCAATTTCTCCACACAGGGAAACGCACAGGCAGCAACTGAGGCCAATGAAAGTTATCCTCTGTACGTACCATCACCAAGTATCTTGGAAAATTAAATGTCTATGCAGGCAGGTTTGTCAATACAGAATTTTTAAGTATTTCTGATCCTTTCTGACTCTTTTCTATTTCAAAAAGAGGAGAAATGCCTGCCACTTGCCCGACAGACTAGCACGCTGCCTTTGTGAAGCACCCAAATACTGTAGTCACAAATGTCACAAGAAAGTCCACGAGGAACGCAACTAACTCCAGCAATGATTGATTTGTGCAGTAAACACAGCCAACAGGCCACGCGGTAAGCAATACTGAACAATGCAGAGGTGTTCTGAAAAAATATGCATCAAAATGTTCTGAAAAGCATCTGATACGAAAATGAAAAGTGAAGATATTTGAGTCAGGTATTTTCACTCTGATTTTCAAACTCAAAGTCCCCCTATGCATTTTATTTTCCAAGTAAATGTTTATTTTTACCCTGCCACGCTTTGATTCAAGCTGTTTCTCTGCCACCAGATTTTTCCTTTTCAAGTCACCACTCAGATATTATTACTATTCAGATGTTACCATAGGCAAGGTAAATTGCACTATTGCACTAACCAAATAAGTTGTCTGTAAGTCTGCTAACAAGAAAGAATGGGTATTTACTATAGCTACGTGTTTTGTGTCATTTCCTCACATTTAAAATTTTCTGAGATGTGTTAAAACTAAAGAAGTAAAAAAAAGTCCTCAAGCAAAGAACTGGTAAAGTTCTTTTGCTAACTTCTCTGTCTTTAAAAAAGACATACCACAAGGTTCAGAATTTAGGAGCCTTTTGGCTCCTAAAATTAGTAGGTGGTTTTCAAAACCCAGCATTTCCACTGCTGAGCAGGCAAAAACAGAGTGCTTACATGCTTAGTTACTGGCTGCTTTTCTTTGGAAACCAAGAGCAGCCTGGACAAAAGTATACTAAATGAGTGGAGAATTTGGTGCTAATAGAAAATGAGACTGGAAAACCTCAAGAAAGCAACGCCCAGTTATCCAGAGAAACAAGCGCGTGGGCAGCAAAAAGCAAATTCCCCATCGGTGTCTGACACCGTTTCCCACCCTGGCGTGGGTTCCCAAGAACTCTCCTCCTTAAAGAGTTATTTTGTCTCTGTGGGTCAGATCCACCAAAAAATGTGGATTCCTAAGTGACAGCATTTGGATGCTCAGGAGAAAATCCTGCACGACATGTCTAAATTCTTCGCATGATGCCTGAGAAGCTTAGGAGTTCAGCTAGTGCATCGGACACAGAGTGGTCAACAGGCTACAACTTTTATCTAAACACACTCAAGAGGAAGCACCTGAGACTGTTCTGGTACCGTAGAATCCAAGAAGGTGTGTCAGTGTACACAAGCGTTGCAAAAACAGCAAAGAACTTGGGGGCAGGTGACCACTGCCCACTTCAACAGCGGGTATGGATAAGATGCAGTTTGCATTGCAAGCATAGCCTTGATCATGAATTAAAACAATTATGGGAATTCCGTGCACTGCCAGGGAAAAGCTAATTAAGCTCCATTATTCAGGCTACGTAGAACTAAAGGTATAATTTATCCTCCTCCCATAGCCCTTCCAATCAGCTGCCTTCAGGCGTGCTAGTTGTGAAGCCGTTTCCAATGATGTAGATACTCATCTCCAGACACATCCTGATGGCTGAATCAACTCATTTTAAACAGACTTGTGGCCAACGTATATCTGGTGGTTGGCAAAAAACAAGTTTCAGCTGACACTTGGGCTAGACCTGAACCAGGGAAAGATGCTCCAAAGCCCCCAACCACGAGCCATCGGAGCCACTCGATCCCCTCCTCAACAGGCAGTTCTCCGCTGATTCAGCATCCGTGTCCGCAAATGAGAAACAGCCATCAAAATTTAGCAAGTTATGATTCTCAGCTGCTAATTGAGAATTAGTTAAGTTGTTCTTGGGTAAGAGCGCTCCCTGAAAGACAAGGAATAAGGTGTCAAAAAAGCATGAGTGAGTAAATTAAGAAAACAGAGTTCACACTAAAGCCCCACCTCAACTTCAAACACCTTTATATCAGATCGATGGAGTAAAAGTACTAGAGAGAGCTTATGCAGTCTTTTAAAGTAACTTGCTAGCCACAAAAGATTACTCTAGAAAGTCACAGTTATCTTTTATCTGACACCTTTACAGTTGTAAAAAGTTGTCAGGCAACATGGTAATGATACGTTTAGAAGAAACAATTAGTGGGGAAAAAAATTATGACACCCCATTAATGCCTTGTAGCAGAGAGATGAGCCTTTTTATCTAGGCTGTCCAAGTTACCCTAACTTTCAATTTCAGGACATCTTAGTGGTTTAGCCATCTCTCGAGACCCTCAAATGGAGATACACGTGCCTTCCAGGAAAGCATACTTGGCTAAATACAAGTCATATTTTGGCATAACAACTTGCTGGATGCACATGAACGAAGCACGGTACCTTGTGACACACAGGTCAGACTACAGATTTCGTTGGCTCTTTCTGGTCCTAAATGCTTCACGTTTTACTTGCAGCACATTAAAAAAACGAACAAACAAACAAAAAAAATGCTGCTAAGGTCTCCATCCAATGAAACAGGTTTAATATGGGGGGGAAAGGCAACAACCAGCTAATTATAGAGTTTTGCAATGGCACAACATGCACAAAGAAAAAATTACCAGACAAATTTGAGGATATAAATGGTCTTCATGCAAATTATGTCAGCTGTTGTGCCCACACACCATCTCTGCAGCAGAACTCTTTGAGTGACGGTGTTTACCGTGCCCAAGCAGAGGCAGGACAGGACAACCCAACCATTGGGGAACCACCGGTCAAACTGAAAAATGCACAGGCGGCTTCTCACGCTACCTGCGTGTAAGGTCCAGAAGGGCTCTAGTGAGAGGTCCAGCTGTGACGACTACAAGAAAGGACACCGGGATTTTTATCAGGAAACTTTCATTATCTCAATTCTGAGCAGCTATTTTGTTTCCATACAGCAGATCAGTAACTGCTAAGGCTTTGTCCATCCCAGAATTTCAGGGCTGTCCACTGTCAGCAGCAATGGAAATCTGTGAAAGAAGCTATCAGTCTTACACATTCAAGCCAGAAGGCACTGAAAACCCAAGTCACTGGCTGACACGAGCACTCTCAACGCAATTGCTGCAAACTCCTGTAACAACAGTGACAACATGGCATGAAGAAATGACTTGTGCAAGCAGAGCTGGAGTCTGGGATCTTATTCCACATAAAACTTTCCGGCTACCAGGAAGAAGGGGCTTCTATTACTTCTACAAGCTTCCCACGCAGCACCAACCCATGTCTTCATTATCTACATCGTCCTGCAGCCACCCCTCATCCATTCAGCCCCCCCGGTGCCTGCTGGCTCCCTGCTACCTCAAACAGCAGCAGAGTGCAACGAACATGACTTGTTACTCCTCGGGTTTTCTGGCCAGTCATCCAAAAATCTCTCCACAACCTCGTCAACTTGCTACGCTGCTGCCTTGGAAAATCTCTGCCAGCGCTGCAACCGTTCGCGTTTGGCCGGTTTTCCCCACGGCCATATGGTCTCAACGCCTCTCCCCCGCTTGCCATAAAAGCTGCAGTTGTAATTCGGTAAAAATGAGAAGCCCGCATCCCCCCTGCTCACGGCTGCTGTGTGGGTTTTTCCAAGAGCTGTAATGAGGAATGTTAAACAAACACCTTTAATTAAAGGAATGTTTGTTTAATGTAATTAAATGCCTAAGGAACACCACACTGTTGCAGCCCTCAGTAGTTCTGCAGTATGTGCTATACCTTGCGATACTCTAGTGCAAGGGAAATAATGCAAGCAAATGACATAATCCGGCAGGAAATATCCAAATACTAAGCAGCATCCAACCCAGGCTATCTATTTACCAATGCCTACGTGTCAAGAGGAACCGGCACTCGTCTATCAGCCGAAAAATAGGCCAAACTTGGGAGTCTGAGTTACAAAAAAATCCTGAAAAAAAAAAGAAAGGAATAAAAGCCCAGCCCCAAACCCACAGTGTTTTCAGTCCCCTTTCCTCTGTTCTTTTTACTACCTTTCTATCCGGGAAGAAAAGAGGAGTCCTTTGAGGGACAAGACTTTCGACACTGCTCCCAGAGCGACACAGGGCTTGTTTTTAAGTGACAAAACTATTCCCCTTCCTTCCCAGCCGCCTCCAAGGCGATCCCGTGCCCTGCCAGCCCCGAGTGAAACCCAAGTCTCCCGCCTGGCAGGGTGGAGCATTCCCTCCAGGCTGCAGCTCAGTTTTTCGCTAAACTACTGCAACTCACTCGAAGTTTTCAGGGTTGCTTTTGTGGGTTTCTTTTTGTTGGTTTTTTTTTTTTTTTAAAGAAAGAAAAAAAAAAAAAAAGAGAAGGCAGCTCGGACCCGCCGGCCTGCTGGCGGGAGGGGTGGCGGGACGGGTCTAGGCGGCGATAACGGCACTCGAGATGTTTAACGTGACTCGAAGCCCCAGAGTAAATAGGGCAGCGCGGTGCCCTTCCCCGCCTCACGCCCCCGCACCTCCCTAGGCCGCTTCTCGTTTTCCAGCGCCGGCGCCCCGGCCCAGCGCCGCAGCATCCCCCGACCCCCCCACCCCGCCCCCCCGCTTCCGCAGGGCCCCGCCGCCGCCGGGCGCCGCGCCCGCCTCCGCCGCCCGCCCCGCAGGTGGAGCGCGGCGGGAGAACCGCGCCGGACCCGCCGCTCGGCCCTCGCCAAGCCCGGGCCGCGCCGCGCCTCGCCAGGCCGCCGGGCGCAAGGTCACCGCGGCGGCCGCCGGCCAGGGACCGGCCGCCGTCTTGGAAAGCCCCTACCTGGCAGCGCCGCGCCACTATGGCGGGCCGTGCCGGGCCATGCCGCGGCCGGCGCCGCTCGGCACTTCCCACCTCCCGCCGCCGGCGGAGCTGCGGCCGCCGCGCCGCCTCCCCCCCCCACCCTCCCCTCTCCCGCCCCTTCCCCAGAGCGCGGAGGGGCGCGCAGCCCCGCTTACCCGCGGGGAGAGGAGCAGGAGGAGGCGGCGGCCGCCGAGGGGGAGCTGCCCGCGCCGCTCCCGCCGCTGCTGCTGCTGCTGCTGCCGCCGCGGCTGCAACAAAGGACTTCCGCCCCGCCGCGCCTGCTGCTGCCGCAGCGCCGGCTCCGCCGCGACCGCACGGAGCCGGACCCCTCCCCTCGGCGGCCGGCGGCTCCCGGCCCCGCCGCTGCCAGCGCTGCTGCGCCGCCGCCAATGCCGGGGCCCGGCGGGCGGCTCCCTGCCGCGCTCCCCTCTCCTCCCATGCCGCCGGGGCGGCGCGGCGCGGCGCGGCCCGGCCCGGCGCTGCCGGCGCCCCCCTCCCCATGTGCCGCAAGCCCGGCCCCTCCGATGTCCCCCCCCTCCCCGACACCCCCCGGCGCGCATGGCGGGGGACCTGGAGCGGCGCATCCTCCGCCCCGGCGGGACCCCCGCTGCCGGCCCCCGCGGAGACCCCGCCGGAGACCCCCCTTCCCCGAGCAGCCGGTCTGCCCCCGCAGATGGGGGTGTCCTCTCCTTTTTCCCCTCAAAGCAGCCGTGACTGGTGGCAACGGGGAAGTGTCGGTTACCCATGTGGAGTTCTCTACTCGCAGCCCTACGGCCTCCTCTGTGTGACAGTTTAATTGCAAGTTGCAAGAAAAGCAACTGGGAGTTGCATGAAAAAGTATTTCCTTTTTGCTGCGATTTCACACGTTAATATCACCACCTTCCCTCTGGGAGTTTTAGGATGATGCAGGGAGCGCAGGGGCTGGCAGCTACTGCCATGCTTTATCGCAGATCCCGAGGACAGCTCTTTTTTTAATTCCTTTCTCCCTGGGAGCTTTCCCAGGCCCTCTTCCCATCGCTCTCTGGACCTCTCCCATCTAACAACATCCAGCTCCTCTCGAACCGGCCCGTGTGAGCAAAAGGGATTTCCTGACGCCGGGGGCAGCTCCCCTGCTACCTGCCACAGGGCTGCGAGAAAACATCTGCCAGGTCAGGCTTTCCTCACGGTCTTGCCACTTGACTTTTCCACCCCCAAAGTGACATTTGCCATTCAGCGCAAGCATCGGAAGTGTTTAATCTTCACAGCCCCTTCATTCGGACACAGTTTCTAGAGATACCGCTAGTTTTATGTTTGCTGCAAACTATCTGAGATACCTCTCAGCTCCAGGCAAACCGAAGGGGAAAATTTTATTGTAGCAAAGTTAAGAGATCTGATTACAAGTTTGAAAATGACAAAAGTAACCAAAAAAAAGCACAACAAAATAAAGCGCACCAATGTTAAAATGTACCGGCACCAATCCCTGCTTCAATGATTCCCAAGGTTTTCCTGCAGCATCCTTCCACTGTGAAAGCAAACAGGACTAGAATCCTAGTTTCCAAATGGGACATCATCTGGGTCTGTCTGGGGATTTTCTAAGCGCTACGGAATAAAAGTGGAGCTTTCAAAATGTGTCTCAAAAAAATCCCCTCATTTCCTGCCTCACCATGCCGCAGCCTTGGCTGAAGGGAAAAAAACCTCTGTGGCTATAAGGCGCCAGGCCCTGCGAGAGGTGGAGGGACCCCCACAGTGCAACTTCTCTGTAGGTTTTCCTGTTTTATAGGAAGTTAAATAAATGGCCTCCATAAGCTGACACAGTCGCGGTTTTCAAATGACGCTGAAAAGTTGTTTTCCGCACGGTTTAAGGGTCTTTTTCTCCCCAGCTCCTTACAGATGTCAGGGCAGCATAAGCACAGAGCGCCCATGCGGGGCTCATGCAGCCTCTCGCTCCGTCCCAGCCCTCCCATGTGCGTCACACCGGGAGCTCCTGCCACCTCCGGTAAGATGGGGCACAAGGCAGCTCCCCCCTTTTCACAGACTCCATTCTCTCGGTGCCCTCCCACCAAACTTGCCTTTCTAATTTACTTTTTTAATTATTATTTTCTGGCCACAGAGGAGGAGTGAGTAGAAGTGCTCATCAAGATAGCTGCGATTATCTCCTGGTCTCTTATTTGACCCATCAGCGTAGGCTGTATCAGTTTATATCTGCCAAGGCATATGATATCACCGCCTGCATTTTATAGCAAAACACCAAATTTCGTTTCTCATTGTTGCTTCCATCATTTTGGCTCCAGTTTCTCTGAAGCTCTTCAAAGTCCTCTTTGGACCAGAGTCAACCTAAATAACATGTAAATAATTAATCATTTAAATAAATAACATGCCATCTGCAAATAGCAAGTCACTCTGCATGCGGGTTAATAAATATGTTAAATAACCCAGAACGGAGTACAAAACCTTGAGCCACCTACTGCCAACCTTTTGGGGGAAGAAAAGCGGCTACCGGTATTTATGGGAGCAGTGGGATTATAGTTCCATCGACTCTCAATCCTGCTGCTGCGCAAACACAGGAGGGAAAGATGGTCCCCGAGCTCTTTGAGCATTTTTATTTAAAACAGAAGAAATAAAACACAGAACAATGGCAAAGAGAAAGCTGTACTGGCCACTGGGAGAAGCAGCAAACACTGCATGGAGGAAAACACTTTGGAGCCTACGCTTCGTCTTATCTCAGCCCATCTCCATCCTCTGCCCAGGCTCAGCCCAGGCTCAGGCCACCTCGAGGCACCACTGGAAACAGCCCCACAAATGCTGGATTCCAGGGGGGGCAGGGGCATTTTTTGCCCTAAAGATTCAGGAACAGCCCAATTAAAAAAAAAAAATCACAATTACAGGACTGCAATAGGAAAGTCAACTGCAAAGTATGAAACGCTGAGAGAAAACCCAGAGGGATGATCCAAATGTCTTCTGCAGAGGCCCTGAGCCAGGAGAGACACCGAGGAGGCAGGCATGATAGATCTCTGAAACTGCACCAAAAAAACATCTAGAAAGCACACAAACAGCGATTTTCACTGCCTTTTCCTGCCAAAAAAAAACCACCAGTGGACATCAAATTAACCTGGTGACAGCAGGAGGCTTGCAGGGACCTGAAGTTTAAGCAGGTTCAGAAAGCAATTTGTTAAAATTCATGGGAAAGATGCCTCAAAGATTGTACTGAACGCCACAGGGCAGGCTGTGGCTCAGGGGGACAGACCAGGATCCTCAGGGTGGGGGTGACACTGCCTGCCTGAACCCCCTCCTCTGCCTGCGCCCCTTTCTCTGCCTGCGCCCCCTCCTCTGCCTCTGCCCCCTCCTCTGCAGGGCCCTGCTGCACCCAGCTGCAGCCCGACCCAGCGTGGCTGCTCTCGCCCAAAATAACCCCTGGTTTAAAAATTAATAAGAGATTGGAGGAGGCCTGAGAGAGAAATGGTGCGTCCACAGGATTCACCGGTGGTTAAAGAAAGCACTGAGGCCGCAGACGTGGGGGGGGGGAAGCCAGATCGTATCTCCACGTCCATTTTCATGAGCAGGCAGACCGGGGAGGCGCCTGTTACAGAGGTTTTTTCTGTTAAAAACACCAAACCAACACACACACACACCAAAAAAAAGCACCCCTCCACCAAGATCCGAGGGGCTCAGCAGATGACGCTCTGTCGCGGGGTGATTTAAGAAGCGAAGTCCCCCCAGCCCCGGGTGGGGTCTCTGGCAGCGCAGAGGAAAACACCCCCAAAAGCCCCACTCGGGGGTGAGCACGGTCCCTCCCTCAGGGGCTGCGGCCGCCCGCTGCAGTGGGGTGCGGTGCGGTGCGGTGCGGTGCGCGCCGCCGGCAGCCGGGCAGCGCCGCGCCCATCCCATCCCATCCCATCCCATCCCATCCCATCCCATCCCATCCCATCCCATCCCACCGCCGGGCCGCGCAGCAGCCGCGCAAGGGGCCGCCCTCACTTTTTCCAGGCGAAGCGGCGCGGCGGGGGCGGCGCGGCTCGGCTCGGCCCGGCCCATCCCGCCCCGGCGGCGGCGGCGGCAGCAGCAGGAAGCGCGGGGCTGGGGGGGGGGCAGCACCCACCCCATCCGCCGGGCCGGGCTCAGCGCGGCGCTTCCGCGCGGGTAAGCGGTTGCGCGGGCGTGGGGGAACCGCGGGGGCCGGGCCGGGCCGGGCCGGGCGGGGCGGGCGCTGGTTAGGCTCCCCCGGGGATGCTGCGCTCGCCACCTCCCCCCGCTGCTCACCCCCTTCCCCCCCCACCCCCCCCAAATAATTTTCATCTGAAACAATAGGAAATATCAGCATTTGTTTGCAAAGGGGCCGCTGGCGAGGCCGGGCGGCGCGGGGTGAGGGCGGCTCGGCACAATAGGGGCTTTGTTGGGCGGTACAGGGCCCCTCTGTGAGCGGCCGCCGCCAGCCCCGCTCCCCCGCCGCGGCGGCGGCTCCGGGCCCCGGGAGCGCGGGGAGCGGTGGCTTCAGGGGCTCCGGGCAGCGCGGGGAGCGGTGGCCCAGCGCGGTCGGTGGGGCGGTAGAAAGCACGATCCGAGGCCAGAGGGAAAGCGCCGGCCGCGATTCAAGTCGGTGCCGGTGCGCCGCGGGGCGTTGTTAAATTTGTAGAAGAAACAGCTCTGCTTGTAGCCGGGACGTGGAAAAGTCACGAGTAGGTTTTGAGCTCAGGGAACGTGGGGTTGTTTGGGCACTGGTGGTGGTATCTGTAAGAGAAATTATTAAATCGGGGGTCAGGGACCATCTGGAGGCGGGAAGAGGCTCTGCGAGGCCGTGCTCTGTGCTGGGCGCCCGTCTGGTTTCAGTGGTGAGAAACACACATTTGAGCCTTCGGGAGCTCCGTGATTTCTTCATGAGATGAACATCTCGTTCTCTTGCTCTCAGGCACGCCATGGATACGACCGGCCACAGCGTCCTCCTCCTCCAGCAGCTGAACATGCAGCGGGAGTTTGGCTTTCTGTGTGACTGCACAGTTGCCATTGGAGATGTTTACTTCAAAGCCCACAGAGCGGTGCTCGCTGCTTTTTCAAACTATTTTAAGATGATATTTATTCATCAGACGAGGTAAGGACAGACAGCTCTCCTCCTGCCTGTTAACTACTCTGCTCAGCTTTCCCCTTTTTCCCCTTTCTTAAGGTATTAAAGTCTAAAAGAGCATAAGTGGGGATGTTAGATGGTCTGAGATTATTTTCCTAACCCAGCACAAGCCTCGTCTCTCTAAACATTCCCAGTCCAGAATGTGCTGTCCTTTAAAACCACCCTCTTAGTCAGCATACACCAACATCAGGCCCTGCATTTTGGAGATGAGACATTTGCGTGACCAGAGAAAATAAACATGTAAGTACCATGGTCCTCCTGCAGTGAGACCTCACAGATTGGCAATCTAGGGGTGTGCAGGTACCTCCTGCCCATAAGCAGCGCGTCCATTGCTTTGCGTTAGCTTGTAGGCAAGCTTGCTGGGTGGGACTGTCCCTTCTGGTAGGAACCTATGGGCTTGAAGCAATCGAGAAGCCATAGCCTTATCGCTGTTCTGCGCTTCAGACTCTTGCAGATAAGGCCCGAGACTGAGATCATCAATTTATTTCAAGCTGCTGTTCAGATGCTTCACCTGGCTGGGTCAGGAGTGGTTCTGCAGGTATAACGATGGCGGTGCCAAGGTCTAATCTCGCCTCTGAGCTGGAGCTTGCTGCTTGTAATCGATTAAACCCTTCTCCATTCCCTTTCCTTTTTGAGGGCCGTGGCCCCCAGCACCTTTGCAAGGTAATTGTTCGCCATTGGCCATGTAGCCCTTCGGCTGGAAGTGAGAAGATCAGTTAATTTCCTTTCTGATAGACGTTGTTTACTGACACTTAAGTGCAAAGCTCATAAAGATTACACAGTCGCGGCAGCTGAATTTATTACTTAAGCACACAAGTATTCTTTGCCTCGTATTACTGGAGTGGCACACACCGGTGACGTGTGGCTTGCATGGCATGGCTGCAGTACCGTGCAGCAGCAATTGGCTGTGCGGGCGAGTGACGGGCTGACCGGGGGCCGGCCGCCCTCGCCGTCCCTGGCTGCGGTTGTGTGCACGGTCGTTATAATCGCAGGGATAAACACACGCTCGGGCACTTTGCTGTGCAAACAGGGCACGTGCCCTTCCGCAGGTGTTGGTGGGGAGCGCTGCTGCTTGCGGCCCGGGAGGCAGGCAGCAGCCTGCGCACTCTCACGGCAAACGGCGGAGCCAACGAGCGAGCAGGTTAGTGAATCGGGACTGTAATTTGGAGCCCTGTATGTACTTAATCATCTGTCTTGTTTCAGCGAATGCATAAAGATTCAGCCTGCGGACATCCAGCCTGACATATTTAGTTACTTGTTGCATATCATGTACACGGGGAAAGGGCCAAAGCAGAGCGTCAGCCAGAGCCGACTGGAGGAGGGCATCCGCTTTCTCCACGCAGACCACCTCTCCCATATCGCCATCGAGATGAACCAAGTGTTCTCCCCAGAGCCCGTCCAGTCTTCAAACTTGTACGGCATCCAGATCTCGACCGCCCACAAACCGGCGAAGGAACGCCTGGGAGCGAAGGAGAATCTGCCCAAGGCGGGCAGCAGGTCCACTGCCCAGGGCGACCACCCGCAGCTCCAGCTCTCTCTGGCCATCGGCCTGGACGACAGCTCCCTCGACCAGCAGGTCGCTCACCCTTCTGCTCAGCCCGCTGCTCTCGCCAAGCCGGTGGAAGAGCGTCCGAAGCTCTCAGTCTCCATAAAGCAGGAGAGGTGCGACTCGGAGCCCGTGGTGTCCCAGAGCTGCACCCCTCCTTCTCCGGAGGTAGCAAGCCCCGTCTTTGCTAAGGCCAGCCTCAAGGTGCACCTGTGTCACTACTGTGGGGAGCGTTTTGACTCCCGGGGTGGGCTGCGGCAGCACTTGCACACCCACGTCTCGGGCTCGCTGCCGTTCGGCGTGCCGGCCTCTATCCTGGAGAGCAGCGACCTGGGGGAAGTCCAGCCTCTGGCTGAGGACAGGGAAGCTGGGGATGGCCACCGGCTCGGGGCCTTCCTTCTCAAGGAGGATGAGCATCAGCTGGAGCATCCGAGCTGCAGCGACCTGGAGCCTCTGCAGATCGGCCAGCTCTCCCTCATCTCCAAGGACCACGAACCGGTGGAGTTGAACTGTAACTTTTCTTTCTCAAGGAAGAGAAAAATCAGTTGCACCGTCTGCGGCCGCACGTTTTTCCGGAAGAGCCAGCTGCTCGAACACATGTACACGCACAGAGGGAAACAGCACAAATACAGCCGCTGCCAGCGGCTGGAGAGCCCCGCGACCCCCAGGTTTCATCCTTACTGTGACAGCGAGAGCGTGGGGAAAAGCTCCAGTTTATCCCAAGAGCACTTAGATGAATGTATACTGGAGTCGGATCTCATCCAAGAAAGCGTTGATACGATCCTGGTAGAGTAGTTCTCCCCCTGTGTAGCCTTTAGGTGCTGAAACGGGATATTTTGGCATTTACCACCTAGTGAGCGGCGACTTGCCGCAGCTCATTTTCTTCAACCACTGTTCCCATCGCCTCTGAGATAACTGTGGAGAACTGTGTACTTTGATTTGTGTACTTGCCTTTTTACTTCTCTAACTTTTAAACTCAAGCTAATCCCCACCTCAGTCCTTCTTGGAAGCCTCTGTGTAACTCAGTTACATTTTTTGTAAATGTAAACTTACTCCTGCTCTGCTTTACTAGAGTTAAGACTGTGTTGCTGGGTGTGAGGTTTAAACATCGTCTGATACGCTGCGCGGTGCCTAGGACTGTTTGTATCCTGTAGAATTGCTGTTCTGAAACTAGATGGAGGGAAATGTAGAGGGAAATATGTATTGTGTTTCCCAAACAGTTTGGTTATAATTAAAATATATGTCTCAAGGAGATAAATCCTGAAGTTCGTGTTGTGTAACTGCAGTTAATAAATCTCCGCATAAATACATGCGGGACCCATAAGGCTGGTCTTTTCAAGGGAACTGGTGGCGTTGCCGTAGGGGTGGCAACCTTTGCTTTGACAAGCCCTGGCGTCCTCATCAGTACAATCTTCTAAATTTCCTTTTTAGACTCAAGTGGAGTCTAAAAGTGCACCCTTTTTTCCTCATTCCCACTCCTCCCTTGTCAAGCGCTACTGCATGAGCAGAGACAAATTTTAATGCCCCTCTTGGACCAAGTCCCATTATTGGACTGTATTTTCTCTGCATGGAGGAATGAAAGCTGTAAAAGTGTCCTCTCCTGTCGGAGAGGAGGCACATAAGTCTTTACAGGATTAAATGCCACATATGGATTTTCTCATGGAAAATGATTTCTGACTCTATAAACAGCTTGGAGCAAACACATTCTTAAATATTGCAATCTGTATATTTGCTAAGAGCAAACATATAATGTGCTATTTCTTCTCTGCTTATGGAGACACCATAAAATGGTAAAATGCAAGCTTTTTGCCTTTCATTTATCATTACTTGATATCTGAAGAGTAATAACTTATCCAAGAGGAGTTTAAAATTGTATGTGTTCCTCCTGGATTCGTGTTTTGTCCCTCTGTATTTTTCACCTGAGATACCCCAGGCTTCCAACCAGATGGGCTCCAACCCATCCCTCAGCAGATGCTCCTAATCAGAAGGCCCCAAAGAGGCACATGAAGTTCTTACAGCGCAGTTTCTTTCGCAGTGAAGAGCGAAAGCCTTGCGAGCTGCTCCCGTAATCTCATTACCCAGTTTTTGAGAAGCTGGAGGCTCCCTGCCAGTCCTGGTGGAGTTGAGTCATTGCCTTCGGAAAGGGGGAGCCTGAACAATGGTGAGAACAGTTTATTGTCAAAATGCCCACTCCAAAGCTCTTTGTAGTCAGGACCCTTGAGCTGTCTTCTTTGAAACTGTCCTGGAGCAAGAGCTGCAATTAAATCGCTGCTGAATTAAAAGACCATCTGAGGTCTTCGTAAAGGCGGCTGCTGCTTCTCCTGGGCAGGGAGCTGCACACTCCAGGGGATGGATTGGCCACTGAGGGCTGCCAAATTGTGTTTTAAGACAAAGGGAAAAAACAAACAGCCTGTGAGCCTGCCCGGATGATGTTACAAAATGCACGCTGTGGTTTGGTGTGTGCTCGCCTGCGAGACCAAGTGCTCCTCTCGCTGTGTGTACCCATTAAGGCCGCGCTGGTGTGAAAGGATTTTAACTCTGCTTAAAAAGCCTTTCTTTAAAACAAGCAAACAAACAAACAAACAAAGAAAACCCTGCCGACATCCAGGCCTGCAAACGCACGGAGCGAGTCTCCTGGAGTGTTTCCTAGAAGAGAGTCTTCTGGGTCTCTCCCAGGGCTAACGGCATCAGCTAAATCACATCCCGCACAGACCGCTTATAACTAGGGCAAATGCCCTCCAGCTTACACTGACCTCTATTTCTACATGACGGTTAAAAAAAAATTAAAATGGCGTTTTATAGTCATTCCCTCGTTACGTGTGACACTGTACTGAGTGGGCTGGCTTCTCCTGGCGCTGCTTCCTTTATTCGGGTTCCTACATTTAATGTAAGAACAGAGAGGAGTGAGTGTCTGCTGGGTTGGGTATAGCTGTAGAAAACGGCTAAAAGTGACTTTTCAGACTATTGAGTAAGTAGACACGAGCACCTTGGAACTTCAACTAGACGCCTAACTTGCCTGAACTAATTGATATTGAAAGTCAAACAGCTCTTGATGTCTCTGCAAAGATAAGGGGCAGTGGTAACAGAGCTCGGTGTTGGGGACAGCAGGGGGGACAAGCAAGCAGCAGGGCCCGAAGGCATCTCTGGGACATGCTGCTCCTCTTCAGATTTGTGGCCAGGATTGTTTTGCTCACTTGGCCATTAAAAGGGAGCTTTAATGAAAGCTGCGAGCTCGGGTAGGAGATCCAAATGTTTATCAGTGTATGTCTTGTAGGAGCGGCTCCATTGTACTGACTGCAAATACAGCAGTAAAGCTGAAGTACTGAAATCAGCACTGTGTTCATGTACGTGTTCAGTACGTCTTTGAAAAGTCACAACTGTAAGTGATCTGTTTTTAGTTGTCACACCACTTTTTAGGGTGCACTTTAGCTAAGCTTTGCGGTACTGAACATCTGTGACATCAAACGTCTGCGAAAGGCAGTTTTTGCATCACTTGCAATCCAAGACATGCATTTTCAGCAGTTTTCTACTGCAAACGTTAAAGCGCTGTTATAATTAAAGCAGTAGGAAAAGCCTGAGAGACAGAAGTCATCAGCTCTGAGTTACGTTAACTTGAAAACATCATTCTTTCTAAGTCTTATGAATAGAAAATAATTTTAGAAGACAGTTATGTTCGCTAAGCAAGGGCAGCAGCTGCTCCTGGATACATCAGAAGAGGTTTTATTACTGTGTGTAGAAGACACTTGAATTACCGAGTGCTTAACCTTTATGCCAGTGCGTGCTCGAAAATCTGCCTGACTTGCACAGCTGCGCCCGGTGAATATTCATTTCTTGTGGGTTTTTTTTTTTCGTTAAAACGTAACAGAATTTGTCACAGTGTGCAGGATAATGATACTGGTGATTCCTTCCAGATATCCGATTGGTTGATAAATGCACATGGGTTTGGGGAAGGAAAGCCCCAGGGTGGTGACACTTGAAGGCTGGCAGTCTAAAAGCTCCAGGGGATGCCCAGAGCTTTGCCCTGCGCCGCAAAGGGGTCCCAGAGTCAAGGGTGCAGAGCTGACGAACCACAGGCATTGAGGTGCCTTGTCTGTGGGCTCTGCAGCTCATGTTTTATGAAAACAGGGGAAGACAGGGGCTCAGACCCCAAAGCCCTGTGGCGTGAGCAGACTCCTTGCCCAGCTCAAGTTAACCTCTGATGTGCCAGTAAGTGCTGCAGTGGCTACCATCACTTTCACATGTATCCGGGCACTGGCCTGAGCGTGCCACCTGTAGGTTAGGTGGCTTAATGACCAAAGCACGCTAAACAATTTCAAGATCAGTATTTTGAAATATTTTTAGTGCTCTGATGCTGAACAGGCCGGGTCCAACAGGGGCCATGTTTCTTGGGGCTGCTTAGGGTGTAGTAAAGGATGTGGAGGAAAGGGTGTTTATCCCCCCTTGCAGCATGGGGTGTAGTTATTTTACCGAGAAACTTGCTTTTCACCACCTGCAGTGCTGGCTGGAGGTGCCATTTGGTAGCACTTGTGCAACAAAAAAGTTAGGCCAAACTTCTCCTGCTTTACCAGTGCCAGAGGAGGGAGATCTCAATGCCTGCTACTTGCACAAGTCGTTCTTAAAAGGTAACCCATCCTCTCGCAACGTTCACCTGCAAACGTTTGGATTTTACCTCTTCCACCTTGAATTTTTGGGCGGCTGGGGCAGAGCGATGCCAGCACTTGCCCGCTGGCTGCCCAGGAGGTGATGCTGATGGCCGGGCCATGCTCGCCCCGTCTCCACGCAGGATAAAAAACCCTTCAGCTCACTTTACCTTGGGCACAGACTGGCATTACAACATGTGTCTTCAGCCATCTGGCTACACCAGCTATTCGGGCAGGCTCTTCGTTTGCATCTCATCTGTCAAATCACTGCAAAATCGGGTGGCAGCAGCACGCAGGGCTGCGCAGGGGCCGACAGCCTGGCTGTGGGTGCAGTGCCCCTCACCAGAGGGGTTTGGGGCATTTGCGCACAGTGAGAAGGTTAAAAAGGGAAATTTGCTGTCAAGATGTAAACCTGAAGCAGTGAGCATTGCAGTTAAAAACAAAACCATGACAGAAAGCTAGCACAAGCTTTCTACAAAGAGTGCGATGCTGATACCCAATAATTTTCTGCTATTTTGGAGGCAGAAGGTATAAATCCCGTGTAAGCAAAGCCTTCAGAAGTGCGGTGAAAAGCGATCTCAGTGTATGCAATTCAGCATCATTGAGTGGGACCATGGGCTATCAGTGGCCAAGGCAGGAGGTTTCTTCTTGGCTTGTTAAAACCCTCCCACGGCAATCTGCCAACATCAGTTCATGTCATACCACTGCAATCACCTTCAGCTTTGCTGTTTAATAAACCCCATCCTTTTCCTTCCCCATCTTGCCATGGTTTGCCAAAAAGGACTGCAACTGAGTGGGCTTCCCAGAAGTCCAGCGCCAGGAAAATATCTTCTGAGCAGTAAGAAATAGGGAGGAAAAAGGTAATGAGGATGGATCTGCCCTAAATTATGTGCCAGTTAGATATTTACAACCAGAGCTGTGTCAGGACTGAATTCCCCGAGATGCAATCACAGCATTTACAGAATTTGCATGTTTCATTAAGAAGAAGTAATGCCACAACTTCAAAAGCAGCCTAAGAGAGGAAATGTTTCCAGTAACTATCCTAAACCAGACGCTGTACCCTCAGAACAAAGGCGCAGCAAAGCTCAAAACCTTGTCTGCTGAATGAGGCTGGTTTTCACCTGAGCTGAGATGCCCCTGGGAAGCTTTGCAGGGCTTGGGGCAGCACAGCAGACGCACCAGGGCAATGCTGCCAAAGGCTTCCACTGGCAGTCGGGCAAATTTTAGTCCATGTCAACCTTCCTGTTTCTGGGACAAATGGTGTAAGAAAACAAGGTGTAAAGCCCTCTGTCCCTCCAGGTACTGGCTTTGCAACCCACCGTTTGCAGGATGTAAACCCAGCTATAGGCACTGGGGAGGGAAACCAGAGCCGTGAACCATCGGGGGTGATGCAGGGGGAGAAACCTCATGGTAGGCAGAAGCACGGCATCAACCATCCACCCAGGTGTCGGCGCCAGCGCCAGGCGTGCAGCCCCGCCAAGCTCCAGCCGAAAGCGCCGCCGTGCCGGGGGTGGAGGCTGATGCTCAGCGTCACCCCTCTTTCCCCGCAGCCATCCCGGGAGGGACCCGCTCCAGCAGCGGTCGCCTCCGCCATCCCGCAGCAATGCCGGACCCAGCAGAGCAGGCGCCGAAGCCTGTCATTAAGGGCCGAGCATCTCCTACCAGCCTCTGTTTATCCCAGCGTTGTGGTTGTGAGCCACTTACTCATCGCTTTAATGAGCAGGGTGCAGGTGTGCATTCCTGTTGTGCCTGTTGCACATGCCTGCCGGCCCCGCGCTGGCGAGCCAGCCCGTCCCCCAGCCCGCTGCAGCGTGCCCGCAGGCTCGCAGCTGCTCTACAAAAACTTCGGGGAGATTCGGAACGAGAGGCTCGCAGCGCTTGGGCCTTCCCTGCCTTGCTCCGGCGAGCAAACCAAATGCAAATTCAGTTGCGGGCTGTCTGGGCTGCGACGAAGCGCGGCGCAGCATCCGCCCGCGCAGCAATGCCGGCGCCCGACGCCTTGGTGCAGCGTCAGCCCGGGGGAGCTTCTGGCAGGCAGAAAGCAAGCGGCTGAGGCTGCTGGCAGGAGAAAGGGGATGCATGGCTCCTCCTCCTCCCCGGTGGGGATGCTCCAAAGCACCGTAGGAGTCGGAGTACATGCACTTCCCACCCAGCTGCCATCTCGCCCGTCTCTCATCACACGGAGCTGTCACGGCACTGAGCCTTGACGCATCAGCACCCTCAGCCTCGTGTCTTCATTAAAATGGCAAACAGTGAGAGCAAACGTGACACGAACGACTGCCGGTAGATCGCAGAGGTGACATCCCTCTCAAGATTAAAATTTGCTCTCTGGGACAATGGCAAAGTGGTGCTTGGTGTGCCCCTGCACTGGTAAGGGCCTGTGGTGGGTTGACCCTGGCTGGACACCAGGTGCCCACCGAAGCCGCTCTGTCACTCCCCTCCTCAGCTGGACAGGGGAGAGAAAATAAAACAGGATGCTTGTGGGTCGAGATAAGGACACTCAGCAATTACCATCATGGGTGAAACAGAGTCAACTCGGGGAAATTAATTTATTGCCAATTAGAAGTCAAGAGTAGGGTAATGAGAAATAAAACCCAAATCTTAAAACACCTTTCCCGTGCTCCTCCCTTTGTCCCAGGCTCAACTGTACTCCCGATTTCTCTACCTCCTTCCCCCGGAGTGTCCCAGGGGCATGGGGAATGGGGATTGCAGTCAGTTCATCTCACATTGTCTCTGCTGCTCCTTCCTTCTCAGCGGGAGGACTCCTCACACGCTCCCCATGCTGCAGCATGGGGTCCCTCCCACAGGAGGCAGTCCTCCATGAACTTCTCCAATGTGAGTCCTTCCCAGGGGCTTTAGTGATTCATGAACTGCTGCAGTGTGGGTCCCTTCCACGGGGTGCAGTCCTTCAGGAACAGACTGCTCCAGCCTGGGTCCCCCGCGGGGTCACAAGTCCTGCCAGCAAACCTGCTCCAGTGTGGGCTCTTCTCTCCGTGGGTCCACAGGTCCTGCTGGAGCCTCCTTCAGGCATCCACCTGCTCTGGCGTGGGGTCCTCCACGGGCTGCAGGTGGATATGTGCTCCACCATGAACCTCCATGGGCTGCAGGGGTCAGCCTGCCTCACCGTGGTGTTCACCACAGGCTGCAGGGAAACCTCTGCTCCGGCACCTGGAGCACCTCCTCCCCCTCCTTCTTCACTGACCTTGGTGTCTGCAGAGTTGTTTCTCTCACTGCTTTCTCCTGGTTGCTGTTATTCCCCTTCTTAAATGCGTTATCACAGAGGCATTGTCACTGTCGCTGATGGCCTCGGCCTTGGCCAGAGGGTCCGTCTTGGAGCCATCAGGCATTGGCTGTATTGGACCTGGGGGAAGCTTCGAGCAGCTTCTCACAGATGCCACCCCTGTAGCCCCTGGCTACCAAAACCTTGCCACACAAACCTAATACAGGATTTGGTGCTGGAAAGGCACCACCTGAAAGGACACCAGTACCTGCAGAAGGGACCCTGCTGGGGCATCCACTGTGGCGGGGGAGAAGGGTCTCCTCTTCCAGAATAAAGAGGCTTGAAAGGATAATCTCTGATAATATCAGTCTAACTTACGGTGTGACTGCCAGTCAGCTCTAGCGACAGATGATACTTTCATCTTACCAATTTGAATTGCAAAACATGTTTTCTTAACGTCTCCCCCCCCGTTTTGTATGCAGCATGTTTGTCATTTTTTATGTAACAAAACCTATTTTAAAATGCTGGGTTTGGGTATTTTAGCTGAAATCCACTTTCCAGCTAAATGGACTTCCACCCCACTGCAGGAAAATCCCATTATTTAGCACAGAAGAACTGTGCCTTTCACAATTCTCTGCAAAAAGGAAGAAATGTGAAAGTCGCGCTTCCTAAAAAATGGTAACCTATATTGTTGCTTAAAGAACTGTATAAGAAAGAACATCCTCTGATTAGTTTAAAAAAAAATCACATTTAATGTAAAGGTTTTATCTGGTTGCAAATGGAAGTATTTAATTTTTTTAATACCACCCAGCAAGAGCTAACAGGAACCATTTCTCTGGGAATACAACTGCAGACGTAAAATAATATTAAAGCAAATTATTTAAATCAATCTGTTCTCTTGGAGCATGTAATCGTTCCGAGTTACTCATGTTGAAACCCTGTATCTGTAAGACAGGCAATATTAGAGCTTTGCTGCCCCTAACAGGTGGGTCCATCAGCAGGATCTGGCTCCCATCCATCCATCCATCCATCCATCCATCCATCCATCTATCCATCCCAAGCACAGACCAGGATTCACATGTATTTCATGAGTTTACTCAATTTCTTACATGCATTTGTGAAAACAGCTCTTGGATTTTCATTTTTATACAGAAGCACGCATACGAAAATGCCCATCATTTATGCAGGGTCATCATCTTCAATTCAAATACTAGATTCCTGGCTGCTGTAGATTTGGTCCTTTGAAGCGTATGGAGCTGCAGAGACCTTCAGCGAATGGAGATCTGGCCCTCAGCAGCCTGTGCATTTCCAGTGCGCTTTTGGTGTACCAGGGCAGGAAAGAAAATGCAATAATTGTTCGTGCCATCATTGTCTACCAGCAACTTCCACAAGGAACTTTTCAGCGGATACACTTGTTTTCTGCTGGGCTCAGCGTTGACCTAACAGAAAAGCTTTTTATCCTCCTGGAAGCCTTCCTGGGCGTAAGTTATACTATTTAAACACTCTTTTTTTTGCTGATCATAGAATCATAGAATTGGAAGGGACCTCTGGAGATCATCTAGTCCAACCCCCTGCCAGAGCAGGGTCACCTAGAGCAGGTTGCACAGGAACGCGTCCAGGTGGGTTTTGAATGTCTCCAGGGACGGAGACTCCACCACATCTCTGGCAGCCTGTTCCAGTGCTCTGCCACCCTCAGGGTAAAGAAGTTCCTCCTCATGTTTAGGTGGAACTTCCTATGCTCAAGTTTGTGCCCGTTACCTCTTGTCCTGTCCCCGGGCACCACTGAAAAGAGCCTGGCCCCATCCTCCTGACACCACCCTTTAAGTATTTATAAGTGTTGATAAGGTCCCCCCTCAGCCGTCTTTTTTCCAGACTGACGAGACCCAAATCCCTCAGCTTATATCCCTCAGCAGATAATATAAAAAAAGCTGAGGGAAATGAAAATATTCAAAATGGCACAGCAAAGCAGGGATAGGGGACTTGTTGAATATAAAGCCAAATTGTCCCTGGCGAGGAGAGCACCGGAAACATCTGGGAGAAACACAGCGGCACAGGCCATGGGGTGAGCAGGAGAACCAAATAATTCATGAAGATGCTGCTACAAAGCAACCACTTCCGTAATTCAGAGGGGCAGCAAGCAACGGACTCCTGGACAAAGAGCCAGATGGCCCAAAAGCAATCTGAATGGGGCTACAAGCAACCAAGGTGATGTATTACCCCAGTTTATTTCAGCTGTCCTAAAGCCAGGCCACCCTTTGGTGCTCTGGCACAACCAGGCAGTCGCGTCCTCAGAGCTTCCCTGGCCCGGTACACCTTCACAATAGTAAATTTATCATTCCTTCTCCAAAAGAATAAATGTTTATTAATGTTCAACTCTCTAATCATAATGAAGGAGTAGAGAGTCTTAATTAAGTCATTAGCAATTGTTGCAAGTTCTGTAAACCTGAAAGAATAAATAGTATTAATACCATTAAAAATGTATAACATTTTTCTGTATCTTCTTTATGGTATGAAGTGTCTCAAGAAATTACACGAAAGATGTTATGCAAAGAAAAAATTAATAAATTAGGGTCTGGGGCCCATTTCAGCCGTAACAGAAAGTGCCGAAGCACCAAACTTGCAGGTCCCCCTCCTGAGGTGCTGGCCCTGCCACGGACCCCGCCAGCACCAAACTGTGCCTCAAAATAGCCACCCGGAGCCCTGGGAGCGGAAACCATCAACCAGCAGCTCCCAGGGAAAAACGAAATCACCCGCCTGGGAGTGGCCAGAGCCGTGCCACTCCACGCACCGCGGGGTTTGACCCCAGTCCGTCTGCAGACCCTCAAACATTTTCTTCTGGCGCTACAGGGCATCCCACAGGGAACTGAACTGTCAGGCAGCAGGATGGCTTTTCTTAGCCACTGGAGATTTGTGATCCTTCACAAATACCTTACGGGAGTCCCTGGGCAGCCAGGACTCTGCGAATGGAAATGACTGGCCAGCAAGAGAACGGAAATCTTGCAAAAAGAGCCCAGGAGGAGCAGGCCTCCAAAGATTTCAGGTCTGCTACCAACTTTAAGATTTCTTTCTCTGCTCGCTGTACAGCTGCCTGCGAAAGCTGGACCCAACGGAGCACCACTGTTCAGGTATAAAATCTCTCCATAGCTGCCCACTCAACCACGAGGCAAGAAAACAACAGGTACATTCAACTTTAATGAAATAATCATCAGTTATACGTACAGCTATAACCAAGGGAAAAACCATCTAAAGAAAGGATGCAAACCCTGGACGCGGCGAAACAGTCTCAGGGGGCCAGGCTGGACCAAAGCATTTCTGCCATTCTCCTCCTCTTTTGAAGATGTGTTTCACCCAAAAGGCAATACTGAAATACCTGAAATTCTCCCGATACTGCTTAGCGGGCCGACAGGAGATGACAGCCTGGCCCTGCGGGCTCTTTTAGTGTTTCTTTACTTGAGCCCAGCCATCCTCCTCCACAGCCGACACCAGCGGGGCCCCACAGAGATGCTGCCGCCCTTTGCTCAGCACCGACCGGCCGCGGAGCCCAGTGCAATCCCACGAGCAACCTCCAGCATCAGTGCGGCTCTCCTCAGGGCCCCGCAGCAGCTCCAAAGGTACATATAAAAGTCCTTAAAAAGTCCCTTTCAAAACTATGGCAAAATACCTGGAAGGACCAGTATGAAGTACAAAGCCATTAAAATTGCACACACGGAATTATCACTATCTGATAACTTACTAAATAAATTCACAGAAAAAGAAGACACTTCTCTCTTTAACATCCTCTGATTTTTCCTAAGTTTTACTTGCACAGAAACAAGCTGCGGCGCTCACTGCTCACAGTCCTCCCATGGCAGAGGAGATGCCCTATCAAAGTTTAAAATGTGGTTGCGCACCAGGTACTAGGAAAGTTTACAGCCCTTGTATTTTAACAGGAACCCAAGCCCTACGCTGGGAAGGGAAATCTCAGCGTACCGCCCATGGGCAGTGAGCAATCGCCAAGCGAGGCTGCTATTTCTGTATCGGCTGAGAAATACGCAAGAGAATTTTCTCAGCAGAACAGGCTGCCTTGCCCGCAGCTGTGCGTAAATCCCAGCCGCCCAGATGCAATCCCAAATTATTAAAAGGCCCCTTTCTCTTGGAGAGCTGGCAGTCAAGAGGCGATGCTCGCGCACACACGCTACGCTGGCGCAAAATCCCTCGGAGCAGGGCAGTTTGTGGGCTTTGACGGCAATCGGCCTGTCTGGGCATTTTACAGCCGTGTCCCCAGGCCCTCACGGCTAGATTTTTTTTTTTTCCCTGAGGACTTTGGTAAGATCGCTCCGGCATTTCCCTGCGTGTTTCAGAGCAAGCTACGTGGCGTGCCGGAGCCAGCCAGAGCCCGGCAGCAGCGAGTCGGGCGTAATGCGCATTTCCCAGGGGACGGTCGGGCTCGCTGGAGCCAGGCAGGCTTTGCAGCGAGGGGGGAGCGGTGCGGGACAGGCTGCCGCCGCCACCCGCGGATGCCGGCAGCGCCCAGACCAAACCTCCTCCCCACTTCAAGAGATTCCAGCGCCGGCAGCACGTCGCGTCTCCCCGGACTATGTCAACACCGAGGCAATAGTTGACCGCTAACACGCATGCAGCTCACTGCTATTTATATCACATGCCATCTATCAAAAATATGCTACATCCGAGGACAGCTTCACCGTGACGTGGTGACTGGGGCGAAGCAAGGTGAAGGAAGGAGAGGGGCTCCCCGCAGCGGGCACGCTCCTACCCAGCCCGCGCCGCCGGTGCTGCTGGGAATTTTTCCCGTTGAGCTTAATGGTGCGAGAACGGGCCCCCGGCAAATGAAGCTATGTCGTTTTCTTGGCATTCGCGCAGCCTGGGGTCAGCAAGGCGAGCGGCTGATGCCGTGCTTTAACATGTCTGGAAATGCACAGGCTGCTCGTGACAGGGGAAGAGGGCGAATGAAAAACCCCGCTCGCTGCAACCATCCGGCTTCATGCGACGCGACAGCAGGGGTGACCACGGCTGATGGCATCTGTACCCGTTTGCAATACCAAACACCGGCCTAAGCCTGTCTGGCGTTGACGTCTTCGTGTTAACATAGCAGTCACTTCACCCTCCCTCGACTCCGCCAAACCCCAGGGCAAACCTCCAGCCATGTCCAACGCATCCCAAATCCAGCCCAGCAGTGGATCGGGCACTCGTTGCCTCTCGGCACCTTTAGCTAAACGCATGGTACACACAGATCTACAGCGTGAACAGCAGGGAAACCTGGCATGGATGATGGCAGAAACGTGGCCTTGACATAAAGATGCCAATAAATGAAAACACAGTCACGGCAGCACCTTCATTTTTCTGCAGCTGTGGCCGGTGGCACTGCCTGAAGCCCCAGCCCCAGGGGACACGCTGTACGTAGTAGGGTCTGCCCCACGTCCCAGGATCCATTTCACATAGACACACAACTGAACAGGCATGCAGAATTAACTACACCTCGGCCCTGGGAGCCCTTCAAGCTTCCCTCCCCCAGGCCAAATCACTCCCTGTACTCTTTATTTTGGGGGCACTGCTGCCATCACAGAAAATTGTTGTGTTTATTCTGTTCCAGAGCCATTTCATTGACCAGCTGCTCTATGGACGACTGAATGGCTGCCTTCACGAGGGAAGATGCGGTTTCTATGAGGAGCAATTCGTACTGCTCCCCAGTTCTGTGCTCCTGGTCACCTGGACCTTTTTCCTCCACCTGGGGACCACCACCAACCTCAGGGCCCTCTTTTTTACCAAAATCAAAGCTCCCGCTTGACTTTTTATTCCCTTTCTGCTTATTTCGGTGCAAAACCGGGGACGGCTCGTAGGCCTGGTCAGAGTCGGTGTTGTCAGAGTCCTCAGCTTCGGTGACGGTGATGACAATGCTGACACCGGCCCCCGTGTTTGCTTCTAATGTCACCTGATGGCTGGAGCAGCCCTGCACGCTCGCGGCATCATCTTTAAATGCCGACTGACTGAAATCCATTACAGTCTCTTCGGCTTTGCGCTCCTCAGGAGGATTTATGCTCTTTTCTGATTCATCCCCTTCAGGCAGCTCTTTGCAGATATTAGGGATTTCCTGCAGCTCAGTAGTCTCAGGGGCGCTGTCGGGTTGATCCTTGGAAACGGGCGCTTCGGGAGCAACTTCCCCACCTTCCACATGGACTGTGGTTTGGGGTAGGCTCCCCTCCTGCGGTTTTTCCTGGGCTGTTTCATTAACTGTCTCCAAATCGGTTATCTCCGACTGGGCGGTGCACTCCCTATGTTCATCTGTGTCAGGTGTGGGCTCTGGCAAGGGCTCGCTCTTCCCAACAGAGTCGGTGCTTTCCTTCACTGTATCCTGGTCCTCCTCTGCAGAGACCGGGCTGAAGGATTCAGCCTTGTCCTTCGGGGCCAAATCCTCCGGCTCCTCACTAGCTTTATTCAAAGCACCCATCACTTCGTTTGCTTGAACGCTGCCCTCCGACTCCTCCACTGCTTCAGAGGGGCTGGGTTTTTTCTTGCCTCTGGAAAACCGTACACAGGGCATCTTCACCCCGGAGCTCCCCCGTTTCTTCGGGAAACTTTGCGTGCAGCTCTCCTCAGCATCCGTCTCCAGCTGCACTTGGGAATCAGAGGGCGCCTTCTTCCGTGAGGAGGATTTTTGCCTTCTCCGAGGTCTTGCGAGGTTTTTGATGGCTGCCCAGGCTCCTCTGGAGGATCGCGATTGATTAGAAACTTTTGCCTCCTCATGGTCGGCGCTGACACATTGGCTTTTCTCCTCCAAGTCTCCTTCACACACACCCTTCACAGTCAGTCCCTTCTTACAGGACTTCTTCCGCTTCTTAAAACAGAGCATGGAGGGTTTTTCTGCCTGTTCCTCCGACGGGGAGCACGTCGCCCCTGTGCTGTGAGTCTCTACCTCTCTTGGGTTCTCCATTTGAATTTCCTTAGCTGCCTTCGCCATATTCACTCCTCTCCTCCGTTTGTATTATATTATTGATTTTTCTTGATTAATGCATCAGACAGGAACTACAGAGATGCTCAAAGTGCATTTTTTTTCCTCAAATTGTTTTCAAAATAATATTAGATGCTTTTTAACAAGTGGATGTGGCAGTGAAGAGAAGTTCTGCTGAAGCTATCGCATCCGCTTTATAACTCCCACTTTGTCTTATTACTCACTCTATCACCTCTCCAAGGAATCCCGGGTAGATGTGAAGTTCAACAGGCTCCTCCTTGGCTTCGCTGGCTGGAGTCGCTCTCACCTCCAGGACAACCCACTTCAAGTTGTGCTCAGTCTCACGGCACGACTATTTCATTGCCAGTCTGACATTACATTTTTTTTTCCCCCAAAGGATGACAAATCAAGCCAAGAGTTAATAATTTTTATTCACCCCACGGACCTGGAAAGAACTTGCACTTTCTGAGCTATCTGCAATTCCACATTGCTCAGGGAGCTTGATTGAAGCACCAGTACAACCAGCGGCAGCCAGTGGCTGTTTTCTGCCCCCCAGTGACAAGGTCAGACGCTGCTTAGTCTCAGCTTTTCTTTCTGCTTCAGTTCCCCTCGCAGGTTACATGAGGTTTGCTGCGAAGCATGGCCAACGCTTCCGTCTTTCATCTGTAACACAACAAACAAACGATGAGACCTGTGGAGCTTTTTCTTTTTTTTTTTTTAAGTATTAAAAATATATATTTTTTTAAAAAGGATATTTCATTTTGGGAGGCAGACCAGGGCTGGAAAAGCAGTTCTGCCTCTGGATGCACCACAGCAGTTTTTTCCACTAATTAGCATCGCATATCCAAAGGCAAAATAAGGCCACCAAGCTGTCAACCTAGTGATGTTCCACCACAGAAAATACTATTTTGCCATTTTGTCTGTTTTACCATTTTTTTTTTAATTGCCCATATAATGGCAAATAGATATTACGCATGCACACATGTATATTTTCTTCTCCTACGGTTAGCTAAATCTTTTCCCCACTGCTCCATATGCACTCATAGTTCCAGCTAGGGAAATTACACCCTGAGACAGCAGATATTTTTATCTTTAATGCACCATATGACAATATGCAAAAACACAGAATACAAAAAGGAGGCTGGTGGAATACAAAAGCGAAATCACATGGCAAGAAGGGAGTTTATTTATACTACGTGCATGCCTTCCATAGCAACCTCAATTAACACCGCATGTGTTCATCAAATACATGATATTGTAAGATACATGTCACCCTTAAAAAAAAAAAAAAAAAAAAAAGCGCTGCCCCAAGACATCATCAGGACATTTTTTGATATCAAGATGCACAAGCGTGTTACCGCAAACAGACCAACTTCTCTGGGACTGGCTCAGTGACTCTAGGCAATCCTCTACACGGGATTTTGTGCTCTGCTTTTAAGTAGTAAGATGATTTAAAACGGGGGGTCCGGCGGCGGGGCATGCTCCTCCGCGGAGCAGATTTGGGTATTATTTTTTTTTAAATATTGTTTTTTTAATTTTTTTTTTTTTTTTTTTTTTTTTTAAAGGGGAAAACGAGCTAAGCTGACAGAGGGGCGTGTGAGCGAGAGCCGCCCGCGGCTGCCGGTGCCCGGAGCGCAGCCCGCAGCCCGCCGCCGCCGCAGCCCCCGCAGCCCGAGAAGTTTTGGGGGCGTTCGCGGACGCCGCCGGCGGCAGCAGGAGCCGCCCGGCACCGCCGCCCCCCACCCCCGCCCCGAGTCACCCCTCGGCCCCCCGTCCCGGGCCGTGGGGGGACCCCCGGAAGCCGAACCCCTCCGAGGGGATGGGAGGGGGCTCCTCGGGCAGCGACCGCGGCTGCAGAGGCCGAGCCAGGAGCCCCACGCGTGTCGCCTCCCCCGCGGAACCCTCCGAGGCGGTGCCCGCCCCCGCCCGCGCCCCCCGCGCCCTCACCTGCGGCCCGGCCCGGCCCGGCCCCGCACCGCTCCGCGCCGCTCCGCGCCGCCGCCGCCGCCTCCCGCCGCAGCCGCGCCCCCCCGGGCCGGCGGGGAGGGCGCTGCCGGCAGCCCCCCGCCCCCCGCCGAGGCGGCCGCCGCCAGCCCCCGGCCCGCCCCCAGGCACCGGGGCGGCTCTGCGGGCACCTGCTCGGTGAGCGCGGTGCTGGGGAGGGGGCTCCGGGAGCCCGGCCCAGCCCTGCGTGCGGGGCAGCATCCCTCCTCCTCCAGGAAAGCATCCCTCCCTGTTTACAGATCAGCATCCCGCCCTCTTGGGGAATAGCACCCCCTCCTCTGGCGGGGCAGTATCCCTCCTCCTCCGGGAAAGCATCCCTCCCTCTTAGGGCATAGCACCCTCCCTTCTTGTGGGGCAGCATCCCTCCTTGTGGGGCAGCATCCCCCTCCCTCTTGCAGAGTAACCTTTCCTGCTCCTCCCAGGCTGAGCACAGCAGCAAACACGCCAAAACTGCACACGAGGCAAAGGTTCTTCCTAGGGACTGAGCTGTGGTTTGCAGTTTGGATCCCGACACATGCCCGGGAGGATGGGACCACTGGCATTTGCGGATCCAGCGTTTGCCTGGCCCTGTGCGAAGGAAGGGGGTCTCGCTCTTGGCAGCTGTTTTTTTTTTGTCCCACCTGAAACCTTTGCAGCTTTAAGCACACACTTTGGGTCACTGCAGGAGCTACACCTTCAGAGGTGGTGGGAAGGACAGCCAGTTCTTGGGTTTAAACTAATCCTTGCCTGAAATCCTCGCCTTTCATATGAGCCTTTTTTCTCCAAAGCAGCTGAGATCTGATGTAGAAAAAATTGCATCTCCAGCTGTTATGATTGATGGGAGGGGCTCCAGAAAAAGGACTACCAAGTGCAGCTGAGGAACTACATGAAACTACAGTTTGAGATGCTTGAATGGCCCCGTTCAGCTCCACGGGGAGCTGACTGACGCCCACAACTGTTTTAAGGACGTTAACTACTTCACAGCATGTTTGCACATAAGAAACCAGGCAAAGCACCACACTGAACGTGCAAGTGGCTTCCAGCGGAGGCCAGCCTTAGAAAAATACAGGTGGCCTTCCCCCTCCCTAGCTTCTTCATGGGAAAAAAGGGACAAAATGGGTTTGTTGGGCTGAAATGTCAGCCCGCAGGGCAGAAATGTGGATCAAGCAACCACAAGGAATTGCCTTTGTAAAAACTCCCCTATGAGATGTGTTTGCTCGCATTCACTCAGGATAATAATCTTCATTTGGAAAGACCGTGTCTCCCCGGGGGGGATGGTGGGGCTCTAATTATGACCGACTTCTGCATTAAAGCCAAGCAAGGCTCCTCAGCGCGAGGAGGTTTCCCCTCGTTGCAGCGGGAGGCGTGAGGGAGGAAGGCAGGCAGCGGTAATGAGAGTGGCTAACCTAAAGACGGATAACGGGCAAGTGCTGCCTGGGGGGTGGCAGGTTCTCATCAATCCCATTCAGAAACACCTCACATGGAATTCAATTATTCCTGCCGCTCCAGGGGAAGATGGCAGCACCACAGGCTATGGTGCAAGGGAAAGAAATAACAGGGTCTGCAGGCAAGCAGAATGGATAAGCTTGAAAGGAGATCCCACCTGGTTGTAGGCTCTGGTTTTCTTTCTGGGCCCACACTGAAGTGCTGGTGATGTGCAAAAAGCCAGCCAAGCAACACCTTCTCCTTTTTCTTTTGACCTTATCACTAGTCAAAAAAACCCCACCTGTGTTATTTCTTACATGACGTGACGCAGGACCCTCATTACAGCAGAGCTCAGGGAACGGATGGCCATAACACCAGCTCAGGGCTCTGGGCCCACAAATAGCCCACACAGAACAAATTTGTATGTAATTAGTTTTTTCTCTAGGCAACAGGAAGACAACCTTCCAATATTAAGTTAGAAGAAATTAAGTGTCCTTTGTGTCCTATTTGACAGGGCAAGGACTAGCCAGCATACTTAGTTGCAAAGTAGAGTGTTAAGAAAAAACAACCTATTTATGTATCAGTCCTGCAAGACCTAGAGTAGGGACACGGGAGCGCTCGCGTCCCAACAGTGCGGGTTAGAAAAGCATTCCCCATTAACCTCTAGAGGTGCTTGGGGTTATTTTTTGGCCCTTCTGCTTTGTTGCCAGCAGTCCTGCCGTGCGTACCAAACCCTTAAACAGTTGCATGCCTGAGCCTCACTGCAGGAGGTGGACTAGCAACCTCTTGAACCGTCTCTCTCAAGCACATGTCTATGATCTCATGCTAAACTAAAAGGAGGCTAATCTTAGCATAAATTTGCACTTATCCCATCTTTCATAAGCATAAAATGAAGGTGGAACACAGAGCACTCGCAGGAAAGCAGTGTGGCAGGGAAGATTAAATGTAGGAACTGACAGCAGACTTGGCAGCATCAGCTCTGGCAACCTGCTTCAAGGGAAGGCTTGGCCAAGGTGCTGCATGTGAAGAGGCACTTTCAGCCAGGCAGAGGGTAGCCCCAAACCGGGGAACAGCCCTTCCGACCCCCTGCAAGGGGCCTCTGTGTGCTCTGGCAAACCTGGCTGCCAATAACTCCTCAGCTGAATACCATCGGAAAAAAAAAAAATAATTTTAGGAGGCTGTGAATGCATCTCAAATGCTCTTACGCCAATTTAAGCTATTCTGTCTTTGCTTCTGTGACAACCAGGTAATTTTTGTATAATTATTCTCCCATCCTGAATAACTTCAGAGATACAGATCTCTCTCTCTCCATATATATACCCAGTATGTGTGTACTACCAATGCGCCCTTACATTGGTGCACACCTAGATCCTGACTCTCACAGTTCTCACCAAAATCGGAATGTTTTAGATTCAGTTCTGATGCAAGCAGATGGGCCGTGCGAGTCTTAATTCCAATCTTTTGCAATCAGCTGCAAGTATCTCAAATCCATGGAACAATTCAGGTAGTTTATTTCCTATAGATGACATACATCATCCAGGAAAGGAAACAAGATTAAACACACACACACAGTGGTGCATTGCAGGCAACTTGTTACTGCAATAATCACTTCTAGTTGTCAATACTAGGATTGCTGCTCTGTACACTTAATTACAGAAATAAGTTCTACTTCAGTAATCTCAGTGCATGCATTAAAACCCCAAAAGCACTTTGAGTATTTACCAGTTTATTTGTATTAGTTAAAAAATTGATGGGAACTATATTTTTGTGTTACAAAATGATTTTTGGCCTGCTGGCAAAAGCTGATACAGATTACTTGATCATTACTCACGTTGTCTCTGTTCACCTAAAAGGTACTTTAGGAAACAAGACTCATCAACGGTGTAACTATACTTATCATTGGGCATAAAATGGTGCAAAAGACACCTTTGGTAAAAGCCACAGATACAGGCCAGAGATCCAGTCTCCATAGATCTGATATCCAGAGGTTGGATTTCCATTAACAGTAGAATTTTTTAATAGAAAGCTGGGCTTTCCAAAAGGGAAATTTGATGTGGCTCAGGTGCCTGCAGGAATAATTCACAGCAGAAGCCAGGGTAAGCATTTCTGGAGAGATGAGAAGCAAAGGGGATTCCTCCTTGCTCCCTCTTTAAAAGGGGCATCGGTGCAGTTTCAGAGCACAGCAGTTTCTCCCATAGTGCGAGAAGTGCATTCAGTACGGAAAATACGACTATGCAGTGTACAAGACTTTCAAAGATAATACATGCTACAAAAACCCTACGGTTAAGACAATTAAGTCCCAAGACTGTTTCAAACAGCTCCAGCTTTAGGATTTTTAATTATTAAAATCATGTCACTGAATCAAAAGAGGTCACTAAACCCAAGCTTCTGTATTCTGCTTCAGCTACAATTATGAAGCAGGAGGTTTGTAGAGGAAGTCTGCTTTATATGGTCAGTGTCAACTAGCTTGGAATACAGCAGTTTAAAAATTATTACAGATTAAAAGTAAGGGGTTGATTCTTCAGCACTCCTCCTTCCAAGTCACTTCTTGCACTATATTATCAGTCATATCTTGTTTCGACTTAAAACAAAAAAATAATCAGGGCATCGTTCTGTTTACATGACTCATCAGGTGTTCTTCTGGGAGCTAAAAAGAAAAATAAATTTAATTATTATTATATAGTACTGCAGGCAACTTTCATGCTGAATTATAAATCAAATGTCATTTGGAAACATATGGCATAATATGAGATTGGCTTAACTCCATTATCTCAAGATGAGAAATAAAGCCCAAATATTGAAAGCCTTCAAGAAGGCACCTACCTTTGGTTAGTAATTCCTTTCAAAAGAGCCCATTTACTTCTCCTGACACTGGGTCCAAGTCTATATCATAGAAACAGGGTCTTGTAGGAAGTCCTGGCATAGTGCTCATCTGGACAACAAAAGATAAAATGTTAAAATGGAAGCAGCATAGTTTCGTGCAGAAGATAGAATATCAAATCACTGCTGAAGACTACGATGGCAACAGCCAATGCAGCTCCTTGCACATGTACATACTAGTTGGATGATGGTCACGTATCATTTTGAAGAATACTGCAAGAATCAGGAACTCCTTGCTCAGTAGACAGATCTAGGGGTTTTGGGGTTTATGATGAGGATTTAGTTTGGCTTCTGCCTCTGCCTGACCCCAACGTCAGGGACTGACCCCAAGATTTGGCAAAGTACTTAAATATCCAGCTGACCAGTTAACTGCTAGGTGAGTGCTGACGGACTTTGCTGCGGCAAGACAATAATTACTTGTGGCAGTTTCCTGGTTATTAAAATGAGGATACACGTTTTAATACAACTTTGCTGACTGTAAAGTCGCAGCTGATTATAGTTCTTGAAAAGTCTAGAACTTGAAGTGTTAAGTAATTACGAATAATTATTGTTTAGAAGAGAGTTTAAATAGTTTGGGGTTTTGTTTTTAACTGGAATAAAGCCTAAACAGAGATGGAGAGGTCAGTTCTCCCAACTGGAACATTCCTGAGGCGTTCAAGTCAGAAGGGCCGTGCAGTGGCAGAACTGAAGCTAGCCAAACAGCTGCCAGCACTACACCTGCCTTGGGCCAGTCCTCTCCACTTATCCCACTGCTGAGCACCCTGTTTCAGAGCCGCTGAACACAAGCCCAGCAGGGACTAGACTTGGCCTGATTTACTAATGCAACGGACAGTACTGACAGTATGTGCCCTTCCCTAACTCAGCGTTTAGCCCAGCAACACAGGTAGGCTGACACGGACACTCTGCAAAGGTGGGCAACTCGTGACCATGCTTGGTAGTGTGTGCAGTGGTCATTAGCCCCTTTAATAAAAAAACTCAAGGTCTAATTTTCTATCTGCATCATCGAGCCTCAGCTTTCACAGTCAGTATTGTTATGCCTGTCTCCGTTAGATTAAAGATCTCTTTGGCAACCTGGTATTTTCTCCCTGAGCAAGGAGTTTGCACACTAATCAAATTACCTCCCAATCTTCCTTTTGATAATAAGCTAAGCAGCAAGGAGGCAAAGCTCTATTGGTTAGGCGTTTTCTGCAGTTCTCAAAACTGTTCAGGGAGCTTTCGGAGTCCCATCCCATTTTCCTAAGCCGTTTACAAGTGCTAACACCAGTCCCGTATGTACCATACCACTGCAGGTCTTGCATGGCTTACGTGGAGGTAAAAATCACTTCAAGTCTACTCTTTATAATGAATTCTAGGATTGTACTAGCTTTTTGTCAGAGCCGCTGCTTTCCCAGACAGAGAACAGGGGGGGGCTACAGGGAAGACCCCCAGTCTTTGTGTTTATCTGCATGAATATTTTGCCCTCAAGAGCCGAGGTTTTAAGAGATCCAAAGTGCCTGGAGGTGTTTTCCTGTTCTCACCATAGTCACTGCCAGCCTCTGGTCATGCAGAGCAAGAAACTTCCTATTTATTTACGTGTCACTGAAGAATCATAGAGCTTTGCAGATCTCCACCTACAGATTCAGAGGGCCACAGCAGGAGCTGAGACAGTGACACTGAAGAGAGTAGGAGGTGCCATATTGCTGAAGATGGGCCTGACTTTACTATTTCCTGCACTTTCTATTTTGACAGGAACAGTCAATTTTCCTCCCTTCCTATCCATAGGGCAGCCCACAGTGGCAACTCTGCTATCTATTACTTAAAAGCAGTCTGCTCAAACCCTGAATTTCTATGCGGTACAGGATAATTTCCATCCAGGCTACTAATTTTCTGTACAAGTGTCTCCAATGCTTAATGCACTCCATCATTTTCAGAGATGAAGGAATGAACTTTTCCTCCATTGTCCTCCTCCCCTTCAATACCACATGCTGAAAAAGAACACAGGGCAATTCACACTATTTACTTACATGAAAAAATGAGACCACATGGGTATCAACAATCCCCTTGCAAGATTTGAAATAAAACCAATACCAACTAAGCATGTATTATTTGTCACACTTGTGGAACTTCCAAAAAAACCACCATTTAGGAACTAAAAAAACAGAGCCGAATAAATAATTTGTTTTTTTGCAATTCATCAGCAGAACCAGAAAAGAAACCAAACCAATTTGAGTCCAACGATTTATTTCATTTTCATTATCTTCCATGCTCAAAGTTAAATCTAGATAATCTTTGAAATTATATTTCCGTTAAAATCTCGAAGTACTTCATTAAAGTACAACAGCTTCAACTTTGAGGCAGAAAGTGAAAAATTCAGAACTCAGAAGCTGAGGAAAAAAGAAAGTGACATACCTTTATGATTAACTTCAGACAGCAAGAATACACATGCACCGGTAATTAATTTCACCTCAAATTTTTCATAAAAGCTTCTGCATAGAGCTACATATTTGCTGCATTTTCAGCTCACAGTTCAATGGTTGCTGCCAAAAGTTTATTCTGAGGCTAACACATCTCCTGCTGAATGGGTTTAAAATCGTGATCTGATTCAAAGTGCCCTGGATTGCTTCTCAAAAGGACAACCCTTCCCTGGCTTTGTGGACACCACAGAAGAGTGATCTTCATGTCCCTAACCAGAAGACTTACTGTTAATTCTGGCAGAATCAATACCATGACTTACTACATGTCCAAGAAAACGTTAGGAATGTGGGAAGGGAGCAGAAGAGTCCAACTTCACAGAAACTGAAGGCATCAAAATAAGAGCCAAAATATTAGTTTTACTGTCTGAAAACATTTCTCTTGTGTAGCTCATTAATGCTGTGTACCCTTTCCTTCTCCAGTGCTTATCAAAACAATAAAATAAATCATTGTTTGGATTAAATCTTGGCTTGCAAAAAAATGCCAATAATAAAAGGAACAAGCATGCTATCTTTCATTTTATCCCAAAACACACATTATTTTTTAAAAAGATGGATGAGCCAGACTTTAATCAGGATGTGGTTATTTTATTTATGTTGGGTAATCTGGAAACCCTTACCTACCTCTTCTTTGTTTTGTTAAAGAATTAAAAGAAAAAGATATCCAAATATTTGTCTCTAGCTAGCATTTGAAGAAAGAAGGGATCCAACTCAAATTAGCAAATTTCATTGTCTGAGCCATGGACTCCTAATGCTTTTGAAAGCTGCTTAAAACAAACTTGTTGCCATGAAGACTTCAGAAAAAGGTTCAGGCCCAAAAAATAAGAAAAAGACAGAGCTGCTCACTCCAACTGCTCCATCCCCTAAAATAATCTAACAAGTTACTTAACATCTGCCCAGAGGAGATTCTCCAGTTAGGATTTCCAGTGGATCCTTTCACCCTAACATTCTTCCTTTAGATGCAAACCTGAACGTTAGTTCGTTTTGCAGGTACCTCCTCTTTCTGCCAGGCAATTCATATCAAAGCTATTCCAGGATCCTGTTTCCACTGTAGCTATACTCTCTCCTCTCAGCTGACATTATGCCAATCACGTCAAAGAACAGAAACTAAAAACTCAAGGGCATAGTGAAATGAATTGCTGGAACTGATGCAGGCTGAACAGCAAACAGATGGTCAGCAAAACCATTAGAATCAAATGGGAGGGGAGACTGACAAATGATTAATAGTACAGGTCAGCTTCATTTTGGAGGTGTCTCATCAAAAGCTGTTTGCTTTGTAAGTTTTGGAGAAGTTGTCTTGCTCTGTCCACCTGCAATACTGCAAAGTGCTTTCATCAGGAATGTAAAGTCACAAGGGCAATTAGGTGGGCCACGGATTTCTCCCATGCCCTCTACCAGACTGCAGTTCCCAGAATTCATAAGCTACAGAGCTCACCCTTTTCTCAAAATTCAGAAAGACAGATACGTGGGACCTGAGGAGTACACTGGAGAGCTTGCTAAGTATTCAAATGGTCTGATGGTCTATTTTAGCTTCGCTTTTCCCCCTGAAAAAAAATAATCTATTAAGGGCATCTAATACACTAGACTGTTAAAACACCAACTGTAAATGACAAGGACTCTCCTAATTAAAGATACCTTTTGTAACTGCTTACTGGAATGTGCATGAAGTTTTTTTCCTTGCCCCACAGTGGAGGGTTTCACTCAATCACATACCGTTCCTACTAGCGGATACAGGAATCCAGCACCAACACTGGCCCGAATGTCTCGGATCGGCAGAATAAAACCTGTAGGTGCTCCTTTTTGTTCAGGGTCATGAGACAACGATAAGTGAGTTTTAGCCATGCAGATTGGCAGGTTTCCAAATCCCTGGGGAAGGCAATGAAGAGAGAGAAAGAGGAGAGAAACAAGTGAAAAACCAGTAACTTTTTATGTACACAAATCTAATTGCTCTATTCTGCCATTCTCTGCAGACATCAGACATTTTATCAGGACATTTTATTCCTCAACAACTGCCTCACCCACAGCCTGTCGGATCCGTCGACCATTCTGCATCCCCATTCCTTCTCTCTCAAACTCTTTCTCTGCCCCCACTACCTATTAAAGAAAGAACTACCATGGCCCCCAGCACATCCAACCGACGAAAAAAAATTAACGATATGGAAGTGTTACACATACAACCTTGATAGCTAACTCACTTTCTACCCTCTTCCCAAAATGTTAATTTAAACACATCAGAACTAAAGTTCTTGTTCAGCTGAGGTCAGTTATTTAGAAATGTTTGATCAATATAATTGCAGGTCACAAGGAAGTAGCAATTACGTAGCTATGGTATTTTGATAGACATGTAAAGGAATATACAAGAACCACAAAAGTGAGAAACTATATATACCAGTAGTAAACAGACTGCAAAAGCAAAATTGTTCCAGCACACTAAACAAAGAATAGCTAGTTCTCACATTGCTCTTCTCTTCAAAGCCCTTTACAGAGACCTTCATTAATGCAGAAACAAGTAAATTCACAAGAGCACCTTGCTAGAGAAGAGTAAAAGCAATGCAAAAACCAGAGAGTATCTAATTCAATAACCAGATGCCAGGTTCAAAACTTATAAAAGTAGACGTTTTTTCCACAAGAAGTATTGTTATCACCTGTGAAACCCTTTCCTCAACATAATTACAACTGTCAAAAATCCATATGGATTCAAAGATTAAAAAAAAATAAATCATGAGAGACTATTTAGCACCAGTCTGACCACTTCTAGTTCCCTAATTCCCAAATTGCTGAAGGATTGGAGAGTACAGTACAGAAAGATCACTGAATCCCCCCGGCTCTTCTCTCCCCATATGCTATCGTAGATATGCTACTGGGCCAGATGAGTTCTGTCTTCTCCACTAGAAGCCAGGGCCAGTTTCTCCCTCCCCATACCACCTCCTCTTCCTCCTCTGCCATAGCAGCATCCAATGAGTCCTGGACAAGGAGATGATTTGAGTCATGATTCCCTTCACACGCAGTTTGAACACCACGGCTCAATATGAACATTGCAAATAAAAAGCACCACTGGTATCAGGTGATGTGGGAAAACTCACTTGCTTAGTGTACAAGGTGACTTTCTCCTGTGCTTCTGGAAGTAGCTCAATGTCACTTGCCCCGTAGATCTGCTGTGCAATCAGCCTGATCTTATCTATAACAGGGAGCTATTAAAAAAAAAAAAAAAAAAAGAAAAAAAAAGAGAGAGGCAAGAAGTGTGGCCAAACTACAAAGAGCCATAACATCACAGCAGCTTCACAATCCTTCATATGTGTTGCACAATGCCCATCTGCAGATACAACAGCTATTCCCACTTGCTATAGAACAAAGCTATACAGTAATTTGAGGGTTTTCAGAACAGGTTATATTTATCTTGTTGCAGGTGTTTCTCAGGGTAAGAGGGCAAAACTAGTTTACTACAGTCAGAAACAAAAAGATACACAACAGTATTTCTTACAAGCTGTGCTTGCATGTTAATTACCCATGCTGCAAGAGGGACATCTTTATTTTTTCTGAATTCAAAGTGAAAAAGCGTACAAAAATAACTGGAGGGAATACAAGTTAATGGTTAAATAAAAGCACAAATAAAACAGGTTAAAGAAGAAAAATTGAAAGCATCTGTTAAAGAGCTAAAATAGATATAACAACATAGCTCTGTACCTCATTAAGTTCTTGAATAGGTGCTTGCTATTAAAGGAGGGTTCTGGCCATAACCTGGGTGACAGTGACTTCATTACCTCCAAGTCATCTGTCGAATTTGCTTAAGTAAAAAGTCATTAGAAATACACACACATACACAAACTCTCTCTTCCACCCTGACCTGTAGCGTGACTCCATAAGCCTTACTTGTAAAGAAAAGAAAAAAAAAGTTAAAAATGGACAAATTCTGTTCCATAGTCCGTTGTACAGATTCCCATCCTGAGCAACAAGTGCATCCAGAAGCTCTGCAGTAAGATAACAGGTTTGGTCAGGCTTGTTCCAGTCCATGCTCCAATAGGAATGCACGTGTCAAGCTCAAGAAGCAAACTCTCCCCTACCCTGGAACATGGCTGCCACAGCAGAAACCTGTTTGTGATTTCCAGCAGAGTCACAGCAGCATCTTCCAGGGTCAAAAGTAATCAGTATTTCACTTGGATAGTCAAAACAACAAGAAATGACCAACTAGGTCTTTGAGACCGGTGGAATAAACGTCACGTTCTAAAAGCAAATTTCTTCTCGGATTCCCAGAGCAGCCCTTCAGACAGCCTTCAGCAACTTAAGCTCGTGAAACCAACTGATCTCCACCTTACAAAATACCTCTGTAATACTGCAAGTTCTTACCTCCACATTATAGAGGAACCTGAAGTTGCTGGGGGTCTGTGATGCTCTCTGAACAGCTTTGGCCAGTGCAACTGCTCCTTTACCTCCCTCTGCCCAGTGAGTGCACTCCACAGCATCGAACGCTCCTGCTTCCTTTGCCAGTTGTACTACAAGGGCCAGTTCAGCCTTTGTATCTGTTCTGTAAGGAGAAAAGTTCGTGCATTTGTACCAGAATGCAGACATAGTAAATGAACTGTTTGTTCTAACCATTTTTCACTCTTGTTGACAACATCCAAAAACTGTCTAAAGAAACCACAGAATCCAGCCGTCAGGAAGCTGCGGAGGGGCTATCCACCACAGCCTGCTCCACCTTGGTGAAGGAAGCTACTCCATAGAGGAACACAGAGCAACAGGTAGCTCTGGCACAACGTGCAGAAACCCACGACTAACGACAGAGCCGCTTTTCAGGCTTTATGCTGTATCTGTCCTGTATCAGCAATACAACTCCTGTCTTCATAAGCAAACTCAAAAAGGCATTAGTATTGCTGATTTAGAGGTGCTATATCATGTGCGCACAACAAGCTAAAAAACCATAACTGCTCTAAATCAGCCAACATGCATTTATTTCAGATGCAGAATCTTTAGCTGGCTACTCTGCTTCAACTGGCATCAGCTTTAACACACCTGTTCAAAGCCCTTCTGCTTGCATAAAAAGACCCCACACAGATTCTGTTTCCTGGGCAGTACAACGTGTAGAGCCCAAAAAGCTTCTTAGCGGGATATAGTTATTCCATGCAGGAGACCACTGAACATAATGCTATCGACAGCACAGGCACCTCACCATCTATTGAGAGCTTAGATTCCACATCATCACAGGCACCTTTTGTCCACAGTAATTTGGCCAGTCAGGGTGTCAGTGATGGCAGGTAATAGTCACTGATCATAAAATCCTAAGCTAATTTAAACTAAGGAATGCATTTGAAATCACTAAGCAGAGCTCCCCTATTTATTCAGCATCTTCCAGCAATGCAAAATGCCACAAACAATGCATCAACAGTACCAAAAACAAGAGTTTGTGTTAAACATAGCATATAAAGTGCCACAATTTTATTCCCTTGCATCACTTACGTGTCCCAGCTCACTTACTTGAAAGCATTGACAGCCACTACTACTGGGACACCAAACATCCGTGCATTTTGGATTTGCTTGTTGAGGTTACTACAGCCTTTTGCCAACAGCTGAAGATTCTGTAAAGAAGACAGGAAGCACATTTTATCAGGGGCAATGAAAATTTTGTTCCAAATCCACTACTTCCACAGCTAATGATAAAAATGTCCAAATGAGAATGAAACCACAAAGGCTGCTTTCTGAACAGGCCAGATCAGTGCACAGTCTTGGATGCAGCCCAGACTGCATCCAGACCAGTGTATGGTCTTGGATGGAAGACAGGAAAAGGAATGACTACTTCTAATGATCGCTGGTTTCAGCTGCCAAGCCAAGGTAAGATAAGTCACTTTTTACAGGTTTTTTTTGTTATTCTTAGTAAGTTAATACTCATTAACTCCCCACAGTAAAGCCTCGTTTTCCTCTCTGACACATTCCTCTTTATGTATTAAATATCATTAGCAGTGAATTTCATGAAACTTGTTTGAAGTCCTGTGGCAAAAGCTTTTGGTTTACACACATTTACATTTTGCAGCGTCAGAGACTATTCATGGAAATCCAGACATTTCATCCTTTCCTATGCAAAGAATAATCCATGCAGAAGCTCCACAAGTTAAAAAGCTGCAGCAAAGTAAACAGACCGATTGTCCAAGCGTACATAACCATTCAAGGCATAAGGATAGAAGCTGAGATCTTCGTTCACTTTCCTCTCTGCTTGCAAAGGAGGAGAGGGAAATAAAACCAGAAACTGCTGCTAAGAATAAGAGAGTAATTAGAGAGGCACTCTGAATGTTTTCAGAGACTGTATTTCAGCCAAGAAATTACTCCATACTGAGAAGGTCTGGGGACACAGAATAGCTATTACTATGAAAAATTGAGCGCACAGACAATTGCGTGAGCTTAGGAGAAACAAAAAGGCTGTGAACACTGGCTAGGTCAAATACAACAAATGCTTGAGAGAGCAGAGCCAAAGTAACATCATTAAAAAAAAAAAGGCAAGAAGAACTTTACAGCTTGTATGAGGAAGCATTTCCCTGGCAGTTAAAGAAATGACACACACTAGCTATATCCAGGCACGCGCTGCATGACAATATCATGCCATGACTGCAGTTAGTTGGTCAACTGTCACAAGAGTTAAAGGTTACCTCTTCTGTGTACTCCTTTGGTAAAGGTACTCCAGCAGTGACCTGGGAAAAAAAGGAAAAAAGAAAAAAGATGGAACACCATAAGATTTTTATCCATGGCACCAATTCGTACTTGATTCTTATTAAATGGTGTCAAGATACAACATTCTATTCCAGGCTGATATTTTTTCTAAGAAAAAAATAAAAGGAAAAATAAAAGACTGCAAGATGCGCTCACAATACAACAAATGAGTTACTGTGGTAATATCACGAATGCCCCAGCATACAAGCACTTCATTAGGACAGTAAAACAATCAGGTATGTACCTATAACATACTACAATGAAGCAGCTTACAAGCAACTGGGACATATGGATTCCTTTTACAACTGCAAATCTCAAAACAGTTACAAGCAGATCAAATATTACAGGGCTTTAAGTGACTGGAACAGAATAACAATAACAGCCCCTCATGCCTAAAGAAAACCTCGCCTAGTACTTACTGCAGGCCCTCCTCCATGCATTTTCAGAGCTCGGACAGTAGCAACCAACACCACCACATGAGGTCGGAGACCAGAATAGCGGCACTTAATATTAAAGAATTTCTCCATGCCTATATCTGCACCAAATCCTGCTTCTGTAACTAGAGTAGGAATTAAAAGAAAAGAAGCTTGTGAGAGGTTGCTGGGTGGAGAAATCATGCTCTGATTATATAAATCAGAAGCTTCTTCCAAGACAAAAAAATTCCAAAGACAGTGATGATAGAAAAAAGACAGATCCCTCCCTGCAAAACAAACAAACAAAAAACAAAGAAAAAACCCACCCTACACACTTACCAACAAATCCCTCTTTACCCACAAGCTTCAGTGCTATTTTGTCTGCCAACACTGAAGAATTCCCATGTGCAATATTGGCAAAAGGTCCAGCATGAACAAACACTGGTGTTCCCTAGAAAAGGGGGGATGTGGGAGAGAGGAAGAGAAAATCAGAGGGTACAATTTAGCAAATCTGTAGCATTTCCAGAGCTAAGTACTACGGTACCTGAAGGTAAAGAAAAATGCCTTTAGAAGACAGATCTTAAAGTCTTCTGATCAAATATTTGTTATCAGTAATACGGACTACAGGGCAAACAGGATTATAATAATCTGCACAAGTGGAGATATTAATCCGCTTAAGAAAAGGATGGCTAAATCCCAGCAACTCTTTGCCATTCTCCTGCATCCACATTTACACTCCCAAAACGCTTCCTGCACTAAAGACAACAGAACAGAGACACAGCAGAGTTTAGTGCATTTCCTCGGGGTCATCCCACATGCCAATGGCAGACCTAGAAAGAAGCTAGCCTTCTTCCCTAGCCCTGAACCTTAGGTAGGAAACCACAGGAAATCTCCAACTCTAAACCAAGTAACCCCACACTAATTGTGATGAACAAACTGTACCGGTTGATTCTTGGCTCTGAGAACACACATATAGCAAGTCATCCGTACTCACCTCTAGTGTTTGCATGAGGTTTGGCTTAACAGTATCTTTCATCAAGACAGCCAGAGCACCAGTCACTCCCTAAAAGAAAAAAGGGCAATTAGTTTCCAGACGTACCGAGACTTTGAGACAGTTCCTATGCAGTGTCGAGGCACTGCTTTTGTCCTGGTGAGCTTTCAGGACCAGAACCAGCAGTTGCTCCAGATATAACTAACCCTAGTGAGGCAGAATATGACCTTTACATGCTCGAAAGAGGATCTACGGTTTCTGCTTGGTGCAGCCTCTTGGTTGGGACCTTGCTTGGCCATCACTTTGTAGTGTGTTTGTAATTGGTAGAAGGCATAAAAAACAAATTGCTGTTTCAATGCTGTAACAAGGTTAGTAAACAACCGCAGTGACAGAGTAACTCTTAGGTACGTGTGGTTTACTGTAGACCATTCAGTGGCGCAAAGCAGGGAGTTTTTGAGGACAGTCGTTACACATGTTCAAATACTGGACCACACTCATCACCCTGATAACTCAACTGTAGCATTACTGTCTTTCTTTTGCGGTATCTAAACATACTAAAGAGTTTAAAGTTATGCCTATGTCCATGTTTTTGGGTTTTGCAGGTAGATCTGTCTTGGACTTTTGCCTTCCTCATTTCAGCAACTAGGCTCTACATACTGGCCTTAAAAACACCATAACAAGCTGCTACCTTCTGGCCAAGTGATTTGTGTAGAAATAACTTTTAAAGTGAACCTCTGTGCTCGTGAGAAAGACCAGGCTGACATCGTGAAAGGCAAAAACTGGAGCCCAGGTTTCCCCTAAGGTGCAGCAATATACGCTGCTCCAATTCTGCTTCCCGCAAAGTGAAGGCTTGCATTTTATCCTCATCTGCTTTGGGAAAAGAAAATGGGGGTCTGGTCATCCTTGTGACTGACACAGTCCAGTAGAAACCAAAATTGGCTGTTACCCAGCACTTGCAAAAAATAGTGAGAATTGCTATCATAGGTACTGAGCCAAATGTTCACAACAGTCATGAAAACCTTGAACCATGATTTCTTTTTCTTCCTTTTTAATTTCAATTGGATTGCAGCACTCAATTATACGAAAGGTTTTTTAAGAGACATTCACTGCTTTGTTTCATTAGTTTCAATCTTGCCACATGAAAGCTTATTTAACATTTAACGGATAAGCTTTAAATTTCAGTCGTCTCCAGAATAATGAAAACTACAGAGCAAGATTTCCACGATGTCACTCAGTGGCATATGAATAAATCCCATCTCTAAAAACCTGTAGTTGTTTTTTGATTCCACATTTCTTCCCAGTTTCTTTGCGCTTCCTGGTAGCACGCTCATGACACTGGTCATATCACAGCAGAAGGACCCAGACATCTTATTGTGGCAGTCTGGTCTCTGCAATCACCACGTTTCTGCCTGCATGAGGAGTATGTAACACAGTCCTAACAATGCAAGCCAATGGCCACCATCAGGACAAAAAAAAAAACAACATTCAAGAGAACCTGTTGGACAGGTCTGATACCATCCCCCATTCCACAGTTGCAATGGAAAAAATTAAATATAACTAGTTTTAAAATAAAAAAGTTAAAAAATCTTGAGATGAAAGACTTCTATCACCTGGACTCTACAAAAAACAAAAGCAACTCCCTACCAAGCACCATTTGCCTCCACTGCTGATGGGCAGCAGGAGAGACTCCCGTTTTCCAGAACAGGGCTTAACTCAGGTACTTAAGGTTGAACTGGCAGCATGCTAACAGTAGGAATTAAAATCTCAAAGCTGCCTACAGAGCTTTGTCAAATGCCCTCCCTCATTCCCAACAAATGTCTCACATAAGGAAATTTACAGATAATTGGTTCCCAGCCTAGCCCTTTTCCTGCAAGGCCAGAGTCAGGCCACATTGCTATAATCTACTGTTTCTAAGGCTTACCCTGGGAGGAAGTAAAAAAAAAAACACCAACCCAAACACACAAGAAAACAAAAAAAACCCCATAGCAAGAGACAGGTAAGCCTTAGTGCTGTATTCCACCTGGCCAGGATATCCTCCCTGTGGATTCTTACATCCTGCTGGAAAGGTTCATTCAGAAAATGCAAGACAAACCTCATTAATACCACATCATGTGAATTTGCAATACTCTTCTCTTTTGCAAAGCAGGCTGTGAAAAATCTACTATACAAGACAGCAGTAAGCACCAGCAACAGTCCTGAGCCTGTTCTCTGTCTTGAGGACAAGTGGCAGGACACAGTTCAAGTACAGGGCTCAATTCCCCTTTCCTTCTCCAAACAGCATTGCCATCTTCAAAGCATTTATTGGAAGAAGTGTCTGGGGCACAGGTTATTCTCCTGAAACCACACTGAAGCATCATTCGGGAGAGTGCCATTTGACATACTCCACAAACACACCAATAACTATTGTATGGACGGGTGCAAGACAGCGCTGCCCCTTGCAACTGCTGCTTAGGACTGCTTTACATACTGTACTTTACATACGCATCACCAGCGCTAGTACATTCAGTATTTAATGCAGCGGAAACAGAGCATTTGTGTCCCTTGCCAAAGGCTGCCTTATGGAGACCTTGCACTTTTTACAAAGGGTTTGGCTTTTACAGCATTCGTAGTCTCCCAGAATAAGGCATTTCATCCTCTGTAATTAAATTTGCATGAGGCTTTTTTCCTGCTCAGTATTTTCCCTACTCAAGGGAACCTGAGAAACAGGATGGCCAGCAGGATGTGTTTTAAGTATTTCCTATTTGTAAATAAGCTTTTTATCTAGAAGCCACCATGTATTTCCCCATCAATTCCTATGGCGCTAGCTTCAACTTGACACACGGCACATCACACAGGACCATTTGTCCCTGCCCAGGTCACATGCATATACACCCTCACTCTCTGGGTAAGGTGCTAGCCACAAGGAAGTAAAAAACCTTCATTAACTCCAGGGGATAAGATTTCATCTTTAATCTTCTATATGCTAAGCTCTTTACTGTACAGAACTGTCTCTATGCTTTTCAATCCAAGGACTTTCAGGAGTTATAGGAAAAAGAATTGAATGACTGTCTTACAAGGTCGTCTGTTGTAATTGGTTCTCCTCTCTTGCTGGAAGCTACTACCATTCTGCCCAGTCGCTTTTTCATATCATCCAACCCATCAGAGAGCGCTAGAACTGCCATGATTTCACTGCTCACCGTGATGTCAAACTGAGCCTGCAAGAGATGAATAAAGAACATGAACTCATCAAGATTCCCTAAAAGTAATTCTTACCTCTGTTAAATTCTTGAAACAAGGCCAATCATCACCATCATAACAAAAAAAAATTTAAAGATACAGACATACAGATATAAAAGAAATCCAAAACATTACTCTCAGAACATACTTCATTTCATTTGGCCATTTAAAACTGAATTTTTTTTTCTGCAAAATTAAGTAAAAACTACTCATTCCATTGCTATTACATGACTCTCTCCTGGCACATACTTTAGTGATTCATGTAATAATGCTTAACACTAACTAATTCTATTTTTGAAGACTGACTTTTCTAACTCATCTGACTATCACTAAACAGTAGAGTAAATGACCAAAAAAAAAAAAAAAAATCAGATTTTATAGGAAATGAAGGACAGAATTCATCTGACATAACACAGACACTTCCATCAAAGCTAAGAAGCCTAGGGACATTTCAAGTCAATGGAAAGAAGCTTTTCTGAGAACAATTAATTTGAAGTATTAATTTGACAGTTACTTAAGGGAGGAGAGGAGTCACAGCCCAGATTGCCTATTTTACTCTATTGATTATATAATAAATATAGACAACAAGCTCAGATACTGAGTCTAGTTTTGGCCACATACATCCCACCCAAAACATCTGCAATGGTGAAGATTAGCCATTGCCATGCATCATATTTACAGAGGGCATTTGTGTACCACTGTTATTATGCCACAGTCACGGAATCACGGAATCTTCAGAGTTGGAAGGGACCTCTAGAGATCACCTAGTCCAACTCCCCTGCTAGAGCAGGACTGCCTAAACCACATCCCTCAGGGCTGCATCCAGGCGGGTCTTGAAAGTCTCCAGAGAAGGGGACTCCACAACCTCCCTGAGCAGCCTGTTCCAGTGCTCTGTCACCCTCACCATAAAGAAGTTTTTCCGTGTATTTGAACGGAACTTCCTATGTTCTAGCTTGTGCCCATTGCCCCTTGTCCTGTCACTGGGAACCATTGAAAAGAGCCTGGCTCCGTCCTCCTTAAACCCACCCTTTAGATACTTGTAAACATTAATCAGGTCCCCCCTCAACCTTCTCTTCTCCAGGCTAAAGAGTCCCAGCTCTTTCAGCCTTTCCTCATAAGGGAGGTGCTCCAGTCCCATAATCATCTTGGTTGCCCTACGCTGGACTCGCTCCAGTAGTTCCCTGTCCCTCTTGAACTGGGGAGCCCAAAACTGGACACAGTACTCCAGTTGTGGCCTCACCAGTGCAGAGTAGAGGGGGAGAATGACCTCCCTCGACCTACTGGCCACAGTCATCCCAGTTTGGGAAGTCAACATTCAGGAAAGAACAGGGAAGGAGGAAACAGACATAAAACTAAACACTGCACTGGTTGAAAATTTAACTGCTCGGTTGAAGGGACTTTCTGCTTTCTCTTTAATGAGGCACTGGCCAAAGATGGAAATATCTGGCGTTACAGAAACTTGCTTTAGGACCACATTTTTCAAAGTACTTTTTAAAACATGCAAGAAAAGGAAACAATTACCGTTCGTGAGAAGCCTTTTTCTGTTGGAGACTGTCCAATAGTAATTTTCCTAAGGAACCTGTCATTTGTATCCAGTACTGCAACGAATACAGAGAGAAAGATGAGAGAGAAGTCACGTTGCAAGTCATAAGTCACACCTATGCTCCATTACAAACACTCAGCTAGATCACCTATGAAGAGACGGTGGCAGTTTGAGATACCATCCTCTCCTAAAGAATGGCAAGTGCTACTCAATGGGATTCTCCCCCAAAACTGAACTGCAACAAAGTTAAGATGCCGACAGTTACATGCAGACCTTGCACTGCATCCACAGGGAGCCTACCTCCTTCTGAGTGCATTAACCACAAGCCCAAAGCCTCTCTGAAAAGCAGAGCTGCTAGTATTATCCCAACTGCTTTTTCACCATCATTAGTCAATGTGAAATCAGGGAATTATTACAGCCAAAAAGAAATAAAATTATCACCTTATAGGTTAAGTGATAAAATGGTCAGATTCTATCACTTAGTGAGAGTAGTTTTACACAGCTCCATTAACTCAAATTACCTTGGAAACACAAACTATCGAATACTGGCTTAAACTTGCTGTTTCTTACTATCTGCTTTAAAAATTTTAAGTATTTTATAAAATATTTCCCATGAGGCAGACTACTTACCCTCATTACAAGTTATGAAACAAATTTTGGAGAATACATTTCACACTGTATTTTAATAAAAAGAAGGAAAAGTAATACTCGTGGGGTCTAAATCAGAAAAAAAAAAAGTAGTCTTTATTTGAAATTTCTTTTACTAGTGAAATATTAAATCTACCAGACCAGAGACTGATCTTGCCTTCGGGTATCTCTAAAAACCTTCTAAAAATCCAGTCTTTAATTGCTGTCAGTCCCCAACAGATCAAATGGGCAGATTAAAACGGAGTTTAATCCCAGAGCAGAACCCTCTCCTTGCTCACAGAGCTTTCTCAGCCAGGTAAAAAGGCTGTTGGCTACAGTTGCCAAACTCAACTCTCTCAGTGACTGACAAATCCAGAAAAACAAACTTGCACCAATTAGTGAAGTCTTAATCTTTGCGAATTTAGAGCAGATTCAAGGCCCTCCATCAGACCTTTCAGAAATGGGATCCCAGCTGCAGGTATCTATCGCACCGAACTCTCAGGAGAGGCCAGCCCTGCCCCCTTTCCCAGGAAACACAGTTCCTGCTGCACTCGCAAACCCCTCTTTTGACACATATTTTGTTTCTTAATAATTCTTTCATTTAATGGCTCTTGTACCTCTTTGCCACGTTATGGTGCCTGGGTCAATGTCCAATCTCACAAATAAGTTTATTTCTTCCTTTGTCAAAGCCGTAGGATCAGTTTTGTTAATGCCCAATTTCTATGGGAGGAAAGGACAAATAAAAGAAAAAAAGGTATAATGAAAAGATTCACAGAAATGAGCCTTTCACTAGAGCAATGAGCCTTTGGCAGCAGCAGCTGCATATTCAGAAATAAGAAGGGGCTGCCTTTTTGGTGCCCCTTCTCCTAGACCCCACAACAACATAAGATGATCCATTATCAGTGTGTACCTGGAAGCAGAGCCTGCTGCTGGCCAGCTAGTAAAGGGCAAGGCAGACAATAGCGCTCATTAGGGCAGGCTGTCACCAAGCTTTGTACAAGGCATCTACGGAAAGAGTTAGAGAGAAAGCTCTGCAGTTTCTTACACGCCTTGTTCTAATCATTAGTCTCACATGCTTACATCCATTTCTCATTAGTTTGCCTAGGGTCACTGCACACAGCCATACGTATTTAAAGACACTGCTTTCAGCATGCTGGTTAAGCAGCACAAAGGAGGAATTAAACAATTCAGTCACAAGGCTGTCAGCATCCCAGAAAGCCGATCCTGAACATACTGAGAGGATGGGCAGTTTGCCAAGTTGCTTAATTGAGAGAAGAATTATCTCAAGAAGCCTCATACAAGCGCAAGCTTAGGAATGAGGAAAACGATTGAGTTGATCTATGAACAAGCAAGCTTTTTTTAATTAACTAGACAGGTAAGTCTTATTTTTCTCCAGAAGAACAGCAGGGAAGAAGAAAGTCTGTTTTCTTCCTCTTCAAGCACATCATTTAGAAAAATAAATACATAAACAAAAAATAAAAACAAAGACACTCTTTCTGGAATATTAGCATCCCGTTCACATCCCGACATTTAATAACCAGAAAAGCGGTTACGGTAGAGTTCCCTCAACAGTCCATCAGGAACACCAAGCAATATGACATAGCTTCTTTGCTCAGCAGTGGAAGCAAACCACACACTCTTTAATGGTTGAGACATTATAGACAATTAATAAATGGAGAGTTTTAGCTTCCTAAGTAGTCCGACTATTGTTTCTGACCTCCAAATGGGCAACTGATCCAGCCTGAATATTGTACAAAGAGATTCGTCCTTTGAGCTTACCAGGCCCCAGGCTGTCCGCCTAGCCAGAAGGTCCAAGCCCAGTGCAAAACTATTCCTCTGTTAATCCTAGTTTTTGCAGAGGCCAGGGACACATACTAGTTCACATTAATTTCTGAGGATCAGATGAGCTGTGGCCTGCTCAGGGACTGCCACTCAATGACAGGGCCACTCATTTAACTGGAAATTCTTTTTCTGGGGAGGAGTGGGCAATGCAGGGCACAGGTATTTTTTTCCTTTTTGCCCTGTTTGCTCAATTCGGATAAGATGAAAAATTCTCTTATGTACTCTTTTTGCTGAATTTTATAAATTGTCTTTTTTGTGCTGCATTATCTATATAGCCATCATATGGGAACTACTCATCTCCAGATGTAACTGGGTGTAAGGTACAGACTGATTCTGGTCCTTTCTTAAACTGCATTAAGGACATTGAATTGACACTATTAATAAAGGGCACTAATCCCTTTGCCTCTTCCCACTGTGTTACTCATACAGCATATAATAAAGAGAATTACATCAATGATTCTTCCCCTTAGGGCTGCATCTCACCGTTTTCCGTGCTGTATGAAGAGCTAACACACTTCTGCACACTTTATGTGAAAAATAAGTGCCAGCAGAATGACCTTCAGGACAACGCAAGGGTTTCTGTAACCTATCTTTGCCTACATAAGGGATGAATAAGTGGAACAGAACCAGAAACCTATGTGAAACCTGTGAACTTACCTGTAGTCTTCGGATCTGAATGTCCGAGAACCTCCTAACACCATTGACAGAAGGCACCAAACGGTTGTAGAGAGCCTTGCAGAATGAAACAGGTAGGTAGTTAGCACTGCTGGCACACCTAAAACATCCTGTCCAAAGCAGGCTGGGCCCAAATACCTCATAAGAAAGGATCATACCTGGTCAGTCTGAGTTAGCTCATGGAATATACGCGCGTCGACAGCAGCAGCAACCAGGTTGTTGGCTGCAGTGATAGCATGGATGTCACCAGTGAGGTGAAGGTTAAACTAGAGGACACAAAACATATCAGTTACCTCATCCTGCTGCAATTTTCATTTATTTCAATTCATTGTAGACAGATGGAAAGAGAAGTATTAATAGCAACGTTAAAGTGGGTGAGGGTGGAGGGGGAGAGATTGCTCAGTGCAGTACGTGAAAGAGAGGAAAGAATTTCTCTAAAACAGAAAAATGCCTCCTCCACATTTACGTCATTTTACAAACTTACAGAATGAAGCTTCCAAATAAAAAGGTTTGTTTTTTTCTTTTTTTCCGGGACAACAGTTCTCTCAGGTTCCTTGACACCTGAGAAGACCACCACATGGCACATCTGCATTGCTCCTCCTTCACCTTCTGACCCACTCTCATTATTTGCATAACTGGTTTCACACATACATTAGCTGAAGCTGCTGCTGCTCCCACAAAGGTATCTGAGATAAACTGAAACTAGCAACCTTGTGTAGTGCTAGCAGTAGAGCTGTGGTTGCACAGAGCTCTGCATAAGCTAACCACTCAAACACAGAGTATCGTAGGCAGAACTTGTAGACCTCGTACTACACAGTGACATTGCTAGTAGTTTTCTTGATTCTATCTCATTAAAAGATAGTTTGAGTGGGCTTGTCTACATGAGTTATCTGGCTGCACTGTAGCTATACTGACAGAAGACTTGGGATATATAGCTTACGTGACAAACTTGCATTATGGCAGGGGAGTAAAAGATGTGGTTAAAACAATCCTTTTCCTCTGTAGCAGAGCAGCAAAGGAGGAAGATGAAAAGGGGACATTAGAAAAGGTGGTATTACAGAACACCTCATATGGTATCACTTCGTTGGAGCCTTACTACTGTGGTCTTAAAAACCAGATAGCTAAAAGCAGAATGGAGCTAGTCACATACTGATTATAAATCCTAATTAGAAAATGCTAATTGTTGCTTCCTTCTACATACATGCAAAACCAAGCAATTATTACCACCTTGGTTCTGCAGTATGAATTCAAAAGTTTTTCACTTGCTAATCTTTTCCTAGGATGAAAGCTTCATGCAGAAATATCCAATGATGTATCAAGATCATTACTGTAAATAGTGACTCCAGATACTTAGATTTTTAGGAGACATGCATCGAGTAAAACACCCCCACAAAACTATGTGTATTTATACCACCATGGGTCATACTTAAAGAAAGTCCTTTTCCAGCCAGTTTGGTTACAAGGGTGGGGCTGGTTCCCACTGCTGCACACAGTCAAGTATTTTGGTTCTTATTAACACTCCCAAACAGGAGGAGATTATTTTCTCTGTCACATCTATCATTCACACATGTTCTTGGCACCTGACTAAATCAATATTCTGCCTCCTTAACATTTTTCTCTTTTATGGACTTGCTGCATCAATTGGAACGAACAGCCCTTTTGATCATTTCTGCTTTTCTTCCTAGAATTGCCCTGTGTCAATCTATAGTGCACAAGACAAAGGTAGAATTATACAGGCAATTACTTTGAGAATTGAGAGAAGCATGAGAGCACGTGCTACACGTGCCTTTCAATTCCCTGCCCCCAGACACAGGATTTTACTCGTTGCCAAGTCACGTTAGAAATATGCTGCAGTGCCAGTCCCCCACAGGCTGAGGTCTTGGCATTACTGATTCCCAATTTCCCTTTTCCCATTTCATGTTAGTAATCTGAAACACAAGTACACCAAAATAGCTCACAGAAAGAGTTGGTGACCACTGCTGCTAACAGAACTACTTAATAATCTTCCAAAACTTATTAAGTCATTATCATCTTCATTTCAGTGCTGGGAAAAAGAGGCACAGGATGTACTTTGCTCAAGGGTATGCAGCAATTCAAAGGTAGAGAAGAACTACTGGGAATTCCAAGTTCTATCAAGTTCCCTGACCATGCAGGCACCCTTCCGAAAAAACCAAAGATGTTTGTGTTTGTTCTTTTTTCTAAAATAATAAAAAAAAACAAAACAGTTTGCTGAAATCAAGCATCCAGTTCCTGGGAGCGCTACACTGGGCCATAAACAAAAAAGATTTCATAAGTTGTCTGAATTACCTCTTCCATGGGGATAACTTGACAATAGCCACCACCTGCTGCTCCACCTACAGAGAAACAATAGTCAAATCATCACAGAATCACAGAATGGTTTGGGTTGGAAGGGACCTTAAAGATCATCTAGTTCCAACCCCCCTGACATGGGCAGGGACACCTCCCACTAGACCAGGCTGCTCAAAGCCCCATCCAGCCTGGCCTTGAACACCTCCAGGAATGGGGCATTAACAGCTTCCCTGGGCAACCTGTTCCAGTGTCTCACCACCCTCACAGAAAAAGAATTTCTTCCTGATATCCAATCTAAATCTACCCTCTTTCAATTTCAGGCCGCTACCCCATGTTCTCTCATAACACCCCCTAATAAAAAGTTCCTCCCCATCCTTCCTGTAGGCCCCCTTTAGGTACTGGAAGGCTGCTATAAGGTCTCCCCAGAGCCTTCTCTTCTCCAGGATGAACAACCACAACTCTCTCAGCCTGTCCTCATAGCAGAGGTGCTCCATCCCTTTGGATCACATTCACGTTCCTCCACTGGACCCATTCCAACAGGTCCTTGTCCTTCCTGTGCTGAGGACTCCAGAGCTGGATGCAGTACTCCAGGTGGGGTCTCACCAGAGCAGAGTAGAGGGGCAGAATCACCTCCCTCAACCTGATGGCCACATTTCTTTTAATGCAGCCCAGGATACGGTTGGCTTTCTGGGCTGCAAGTGCGCATCGCCTGCTCATGTTGAGCTTTTCATCCACCAACACCCCCAAGTCCTTCTCCTCAGGGCTGCTCTCAAGCCATTCTCTGCCCAGCCTGTATTTGTGCCTGGGATTGCCATGACCCAGGTGCAGGACCTTGCACTTGGCCTGGTTGAACTTCATGAGGTTCACACAGGCCCACCTCTCCAGCCTGTCAACGTCCCTTTGGATGGCGTTTCTTCCCTCCAGCATGTCAACCGTGCCACACACCTTGATGTCATCTGCAAACTTGCTGAGGGTGCACTCAGTCCCACTGTCCATGTCACCAACAAAGATGTTAAACAGCACTGGTCCCAGTACTGACCCCTGAGGAATGCCACTCGTCACCAGCTTCCACGTGGACATTGAGCCCTTGACTGCAACCCTTTGAGTGCGGCCATCTAGCCAGTTCCTTATCCACCGAGTGGTCCATCCATCAAATCCACGCTTTTCCAATTTAAAGACCAGGATGTTGTGTGGGACAGTATCAAACGCTTTGCATAATTCCAGGTAGATGACGTCGGTTGCTCTCCCCTTATCTACCAATGCTGTGGCAGCATCATAGAAGGCCACCAAATTTGTCAGGCACAATTTGCCTTTGGTGAAGCCCTGTTGGCTGTCACCAACCACCTCCTTATTTTCCATGTGCCTTAGCAGAGTTTCCAGGAGGATCTGCTCCATGATTTTGCCAGGCACAGAGGTGAGAGTGACTGGTCTGTTGTTCCCTGGGTCATCCTTTTTTCCCTTTTTGAAAATGGGGGTTATGTTTCCCTTTTTCCGATCATATCCTGACATACTTATAGAAGTTTTTCTTGTTATCCTTGATGCCCCTAGCCAGATTTCATTCTATCTGGGCTTTAGTTTGCCTAATCTGGTTCCTGGTCGCTCGGACAGTTTCTCTGTACTCCATCCAGACAACCCATCCTTGTTTCCACCCTCTGTAGGCCTCCTTTTTGCTTTTGAGCTTGTCCAGGAGCTCTTTGTTAATCCACGCAGGCCTCCTGGCATTTTTGCCTGACTTCTTCATTCTTGGGATGCACCGCTGCTGAGCTTGGAGGAGGTGATCCTTGAATACTAACCAGCTCTCTTGGGCCCCTCTTCCCTCCAGTACTTTTTCCCACGTTACCCTGCCAAGCAGGTCCCTCAAGAGGCCAAAGCCTGCTCCCTTGAAGTCCAGGGTAGTGAGCTTGCTGCATGCTCTCCTCGCTGCCCGAAGGATCTTGAATTCCACCATTTCATGATCACTGCAGCCGAGGCTACCCTTGAGCCTGACACTCGCCACCTTGTTGGTAAGGACAAGGTCATAGAATCTTAGGGTTGGAAGATCTGGATCTTCCAGAAGGGCTGGTGATCTCTGGAGATCACCTATTCCAACCCCCCACCAGTGCAGGGTCACCCACAGCAGGTTGCATAGGAATGCATCCAGGTGGGTTTTGAATGCCTCCAGAGCTGGAGGCTCCACCATCTCTCTGGGAAGCCTGTTCCAGTGTTCTGCCACCCTCAAAGGAAAGAAGTTCCTCCTCATGTTTAGGTGGAACTTCCTATGCTCAAGTTTGTGCCCGTTACCTCTTGTCCTGTCCCCAGGCACCACTGAAAAGAGCCTGTCCCCATCCTCCTGACACCCACCGTTTAAGTATTTGTAAGTGTTGATAAGATCCCCTGTCAGCCGTCTTCTTTCCAGACTGAAGAGACCCAAATCCCTCAGCCTTTCTTCATAAGAGAGGTGTTCGAGTCCCCTAATCATCTTGGTAGCTGATTAGGTCCAGCATAGTTCCTCTCCTCGTTGGCTCCTCTACCATTTGAAGAAGAAAGTTGTCATTGACACATTCCACGAACTTCCTGGATTTCTTGTGCCCCGCTGTGTTGTCCTTCCAACAGATATCGGGGTGGTTGAAGTCCTCCATGATGACCAGGGTCATCATGACCATCATGACGACCACAATGACCAGGGTCTACGAACACGATGCTGCTACTATCTGTCTATGGAAGGCCTCATCCGCTCTGTCGTGCTGGTCAGGTGGCCTGTAGCAGACCCCTACCGTAACGTCCCCTGACCCTGCATTCCCTTTAATCTTAACCCATAAGATCTCCATTGGGTGTTCATCCATGCCCAGGTGGAGCTCCATGGATTCCAGCTGTTCATTGACATAGAGGGCAACACACTCTCCTTGCCTTCCCAGCCTGTCCTTCCTGAAGAGTCGGTATCCATCCATTCCAACACTCCAATCATAAAAGCCATCCCACCATGTCTCTGTGATGCCAATGAGATTGTAGCGCTGGAGGCGTGCACACATCTTCGATTCTTCTTGTTTATTTCCCATGCTGCGTGCATTTGCGTAAAGGCATTTCAGCTGGGTGCCCAATGAAGCTGTCTCACTGGCTGGAGCATTTGCTTTTCCTTCATGCTGCTCTTCAGGTGGTCTTCTTCCGGGGCGTTTTATCTGTGACTCCCCAGTTCCCATCTCCTCAGGAGCCCCTGGCTCATTCCCGTAAGACTTCGAGTGTGCTGCAGCGTACCCAGCACATCTCGGAGCAATAGGTTGAGGGCCTTCACTAGCGAGCCACAAATCATGCAAATACAGGTCTCTATAGCCCACAGTCGTATTGCATGTGTTTGCTTAATGGATTTAACAAGGCAGCTACTGTTGAGCAGCCTGGTTTAAATCCCACCACAGCACTTGAAGACAACACCGAAGAACTTACCCAAGGTTTTTTATTCTTGTAAGAAATGCAACTGTAACTGGGAATTATGTAAAACTATAATGCAGCAGAATAAAATCTCTGAATGCCATCTTTCCCCGTTAGTCCAACTGCAAGCAACAGAACAGCTCATACCTTTTATACCAAAGGTTGGCCCCTGAGAAGGCTGCCGAACACAGGCAAAGACATTCTGGTGAAGGTGTGCTCCTAAGGCTTGAACAAGACCAACAGTAGTGGTGCTCTTCCCCTCTCCCAGGGGAGTAGGAGTTATCCTGCAGTGAAAAAGCAGGACAGACACAATGAAACACTTGTAGTGGGTGAGACTCAAAACACCAGAATAAAACAGTCATGGCAGTTAACGCCAACTCAAATTCTGGATTGGCTCAGACTTCGGCTAATCTTCACCAGTTTGAAACTGGAACGAGATTGGCAAATTATCACATAACTGCCGAAGACTTTCTTCTGAAACAACTTGCTAGTTACTGTTGAAGGCAGGCTACTAGACTAGGAGAACTCTGACCACAATACAAGCCCTTCATAACCCTGATGTGCAGAGCAAAACAATTCATCCCAAGAGAGAAATGTTAAAGTACATTCCTACTATTTGCCACAACAGAGAAATCTATTTCCCAAACCGCTAGATTTTCACAGTGTGGTTTACTAAAACCGAGAGGACCCCATACAGACACCTTACCAAAAGGCAATACAGCAACAAGCCAAGCTAATAAAAATTCTTTTCACCTGGACACCATGCAACTGATGCCTCAGTTAAGGAAGTACCTACCCAGTAACAACAACGTATTTGCCATCTGGCTGGTTCTTCAGCCGTTTCAGAGCTGACAGATGAACCTTGGCTTTAGTTTGACCGTAGAGCTCCACCTCATCAGGGAGCAGGCCAACCTCTTTTGCAACTTGATCAATGGGCTTGGGCATACAAGACTGCGATATTTCAATATCACTTAAAGAAAGAGAGCAAAGTCAATTTATAAGTCAAAGACTTTTCACAAATCCCCCACTTCTGGATGGCATCAGCTACAAACAGCCAATCTATGTTTTAAATATTTTAACCTATCCTAGTTAAACGAATCAATCCTACCAACACTGACCATAGAATAGACACATCCTCAGAGTTTACTTTTTGAAAAAACAAACAAACAAACAAACCAACACAGAAATAAATCAACAGAAAACCCCCAACCAACACCCCCAGCCTCCAACCCAAAATTGCCTTTTTGTAGGCAACATGTTATGCTCCTTTGTGATATTTTGTGTATTTTTCAACTGCTCCTTGGGGACTTGACATCAACAACTGCTATTTCAAGATGCTAGGTTTTTGCCATGTCAGACTGAAAATTTTCCAAAATACAAGTGTCTTGCTATTTGCTGAACCAGCAACTATCTAGCTGGCCTAGAGAGTCTGTGGAAGTCCATGTTTATACCTCAATGTTATCAGGATGACCCAAGCCTACACTTCAACATATGTCACAGCACCACTGTGGGTTAGCTCTGCTCCCTTAGGAAGGCCTCAGAGTGCTTTCTCTCTACTTCTCTCCAAACTTCAATGCTAACCACAGTCTACATACATGTATGCCCCGTATTACGCAAAGCTTGGGAACAGAAGTGAATACTATACTGCATGAATATTGACAGTAGCTTCATTTGAAAGCGTTACCTTGGAACAGGCGTCTTTAGGGTAAGCTGGGTATATTGGATGTTCCATTTTCCAGGCTGGAACTTCTCCAGAAAACGCTGCGCACTCTCCACTGTGCTCTAAAATGAGCATGAGAATGCATTACAGCAACCACCACTGCACGAACCATGCTGGTTAATAAAGAGACTCAAAGCTTTCCCCCTCCCATCTGTCTCAGTTTGGGATTAACACAAAGTGCTTTCATTAAAGCATTTGCTAACAATCCAGAATGAGATTCTGCTTGTAGTTTTCTTAAAAAGAAAAAAAAAATCCTCACCATATCTATCTATCTATCTTCCAATGTACTGGCTTTTTTTTTTGCTTGTTCTGTGCCAGCAGGGTTCCTTATGCAAATCAGGAAACAGAGAAAGCTGGCTTATACTGTTACTATCCTGCTTTTTATCCAATCACCCTATGGATAGTTTTAGAATTACAGCCAGAGCATTGTAAGACAAGCCCATTTCTCACTGTTTTGAGAGACCACACTCAAAAAACCAAAACCAAACAACCCCCCAAAATAACCCTCTGTCACAACATTTCCTTAAGGTCCATCTTCTTCTTCTGTTAACTGAATCCAAGTTGTCTGGACTAGAAGTTGGAAATCCTAACTCGACCTCTGTAAGAGCAATAAGGAAGTACCAGTTGCTTTGGTAGTGTGCTGATGGTCAGCAGCAACACACCCCAGAGGCAAACGTAGAGGAGATGATCAGCAGTCACAGTCTGCTCACGTACCTGCATTAACATGGCCACAGTCATAGGCCCAACGCCACCAGGAACTGGGGTGATGTAGGAAGCTTTTTCCTTTGCTGTATTGTATGCCACATCTCCTACAACTCTTTTCCCACTGGCCTTTGTGCTGTCTGGGGATTTAAGAAAAAAGAAAGTTACACATCACGTTTCACCAAAACAGCAGAGAAGGCAGCACTGACTGAAGCTGAAGTCTTTTCCTCTGTTGGAGTACACAAAACAGAAGCTGACTACCCAGGAAGCTGTAAAGAAAGATAAAAAGTTAAAACAAAATCACAAGATGAAGCTGTTTTCTTCACACTTCACTCAGAGAGTGCCAACAGCTCATGCAATGTATCTTCCCATTAAGTGCCATTTGTCCTCAGCCAGATAGATCTCACTTTCCTTGAGGATGCAAGTATTTTCTCAGTGGCAAGTGGTCCACAGGGCAGCCTGAATGAAGAGGACTCCAAAACAAATGCAGAGGGACCAAAATACAGACCAAGTCTTACGTCTGTGCAATAATAAAACACAAATAGGACACACAATAGACATTATCGCCTGAACCATCCTCTCACAGTTCCTGCTGTATTGCTCTGAAGGATTAGTACAGTTTCCCATTTGAAGGAGATATAAACCAAGGGTCTAAAAGAAGTGAGAGAAGAAACATGGTTGACTTATTCCAAAACTCCAGGTTTACATTTGCTCTGTTCCATTTTGGAGTAAATTTAGGCCTTACTAATGAATAAAATCACTTGCCTTTACAGAAACTGAAGACAGAAAATGCTAATCTTTTCAATTATTCATTGCCATTCTAATGATGGACCAGTAAATACTGCAGTTTACAAAGATCAGACTCTTGTTAAAACAAACCTCACAGGTGGCTTAAGAGAGCCCCTGAAGAATAATCTCCTTTCTCTTGGCAAAAAAAAATTGCTATATCCTGCTACATGACATGACCTGACAATTCAGAAGCAGATATAACACTTTTTTTTCAGTGGTGACCTTTAATCTTACCCATAAAGAGAGAGAAAAAGACAAAATGCATTAGTAAACTAGCACAGTCATCTAGGAACTCGCTGATTATAGACAGAACCAAAAAAAGCAAACTAAAGTTCCTCCTGGAGTGGCAGATCCTCATTTCAGATATGAGGATTCCAGGGAACTTTCAAGCAGTATGAAACCCCTGAAGATAGATTTTAATGTTGTTACATTGAAATATTATATTGGATACAGTAAGTATATGTTTGAACAGAACACAACTGATAACTTTAACATACATTTGGCAAGGGGGAGGAGTGGAAGAGAAACCAAACTCCCGAACAGCTGATTACGGTAAAAACAAAGAGGAAAAAAAAGGAGCTCCTGCCAACACTAATTTTTAGCTGCATTGTTACAAAGAATTAGCAGCTTGGATGTTTTGCTGTGTTTGTGTTTTAAGCAACATTTCTTTCCCCTAAAGTTCAAAGCTTGAACAACATCACAGCTGTTAAACAGTGCTTTTACAGCCTCTGTCAGCTTTCCTGCCTGAACTGCAGACCAGTCTGGCCTTGCAGACAAGAGACCAGATTAATTAGGGTTGCAAAAGGCAAATAACATAATCATATTTTCTTCCAAGGATGCCGAGCAGGCTTACCACCCACCCTGGCCAGGAAGTCTCCAGGCCCAAGAATGAAGAAAACAAGCGATGAATTAGGCACTCCAAACACAAACAGCGTAATCTGTTACACAGACACAGTGATGAGCACAAGCCAAACAAACCCCCAGTCCCTGCCTCTGCATCCTCACCTCACGCCAAGCACTGCTGAGCACAACCTAGGAGCTATTCAATACCTTTAAAATATTCTTTGGAAGGAAAGCTCACATACAACGCTTTCTGCCTCTCCCCGTAATTTCACCTTCTCAATATTCATCATCCCACTCTTAAAAAAAACGAACTAGTTACAGAGAGTTCTAGTGACACTACAACCATTCCCAGTGCCTCCGTCTTCTTTGATCCAGTAGGTTGTCTAGCCTACTGGAACACATGAGAGAGAGCATCCAAGGACTTTGAGATCAAAGAATTGAAGGCCATGCCTATACACATGAACAGGTATGATCATAGAATCACAGAATGGTTTGGGTTGGAAGGGACCTAAAAGATCATCTTGTTCCAACCCCCCTGACATGGGCAGGGACACCTCTCACTAGACCAGGTTGCCCAAAGCCGCATCCAGCCTGGCCGTGAATACCTCCAGGGATGGGGCATCCACAGCTTCCCTGGGCAACTTGTTCCATTGTCTCACCACCTTCACAGTGAAGAATTTCTTCCTAATATCTAATCCACATCTACCCTCTTCCAGTTTAAAACCACTACCTCTCTCCAATCAATACAGTGCCTGATAAAGAGTCCCCCCCAATCTTTCCTTCCTGTAGGCCCCTTTTAGGTACTGGGAGGCTACTATAAGGTCTCCCCAGAGCCTTCTCTTCTCCAGGATGAACAACCACAACTCACTCTTTTAGCCTGTCCTCCTAACAGAGGTGCTCCAGCCCTCCAACCATCTTTGTGGCCCTCCTCTGGACCTGTTCCAACAGGTCCATGTCCTTCCTGTGCCGAAGGCTCCAAAGCTGGACACAGCACTCCATGTGGGGTCTCACCAGAGTGGAGCAGAGGGGCAGAATCACCTCCCTTGACCTGCTGGCCACACTGCTTTTAATGCAGCCCAGGATACGGTTGGCTTTCTGGGCTATGAGTGCACATTTCAGGCTCATGTTAAGTTTCATCCACCAACATCCCCAAGTCCTTCTCCTCAGGGCTGCTCTCAAGCCATTCTCTGCTCAACCTGTATTTGTGCTTGGGATTGCTGTGACCCAGGTGCAGAACCTTGCACTTGGCCTGGTTGAACTTCATGAGGTTCACACAGGCCTACCTCTCCAGCCTGTCAAGGTCCCTCTGGATGGCATCCCTTCCCTCCAGTGTGTCGACCGCACCACCCAGTACCGACCTCTGAGGAATGTCTCGTCATTGGTTTCCAGTTGGACATGATGACCTCCATCTGTCTCCAGAGACAGTTGCATGAGAGAAGCTTCTGGGCTGGAGCTAATTCACAGGCAACCACTGGGATTATCCATATGACTTCCAAGCAAACTTGTGCCAGTGCACATCCAAACCGTAACACATTTCTGGTCGATCTATGACTGCAAGCACACAAGACCATACATGACCCTTATCTATAAACAGGAGACCGCCTGCTTGCGGTCTGGTCTTTTTCTGGATATCATTTGGAAAGGTGTTTCATGAGGGATCAAACCCAATCTGATCTTATAGCTCTGTGATGCTAGCTTGACCCCCAGTACATGAAGATATAAACAGAGCACCAAGTCAAGGCTTTCTATATCTTTCTAGCTCCTCTGGTGTTTGAAGAGTACGGCGCCAAGATCCACATAGGCTGATCCTGCTTTGCTGCTCTCATAACCCACTGTTCAAGGCTCCCTGTTAGCTAGGGCTGCAAAATCCCATAGCAGAGGACTCCCATCTTCCTCCATCAGGACACACGCAGGAACACTCCAGAGACTATGCCATCTCTGGGAATATCCTCTGCCTGCACTGCTCTCCCTTCCTGTAGTAGAACAATTTCTACAGGCCTGGAATAAGACATTCAGAACATTTGCTGGACTAGCCCTCCAACTGCAGCAGTGGGGAAGACAAATACAATCCAGTTTGGAAAGGGAATAAGACACACTTGTCTGCTTTAATAGAGGTTTCAGAAGATCCTCTCTCTTTACCTGGAGACCTGGAAGAAATTCTGCTCAGCTGTAGTACACATGAGCACAAAGCCAGATGTGCCTGAACTGCCCACTCTAGCCTCCAAACTGGCAGCTTTGGCAGTATACAGGCCACTCACCATTCAAAAGCTGCACAACAGCTGCATTTACATGATGCTACATAGCTATAACTTAACTCCAACTTGGCAAGTCTGCATGAAGTTAATGGACTGATATGTCAAATCATATTGGGATTTGCCTGTACAGGGCACCCCAACGTGCAAAGTATAGGCATATCCAGAGATTGCCATGTCCTCCAGTTGCAACTCACATCTACACCTAGGAGGCACCCACCATGCACTTACAGCTATGGTAAGATGTTTGGCATCTGTGCTATTTGTCCCCCTGCCACATTCAAAGCACCATCACAGCTAGCAGCAATGTTCTATCTATACAGTGATGATGTTGCCGGAGAAACTGGCAAACTAGTTGCCGTTCTTTCTGTAGCACTGCAATTGCCACAATTCTGGCACTGATTTCCCAAAAGATTAATCTGAAAACTTTTTCACAACTTATCAGAAAGGAAGAGAGAGGGAGGAAAACTCAGCAGCTTCAGAAAAACATAGAAAAAAAACCAAACAAGTCTGTGGCATCCATCATTTTGAAATCTGACAATCTTCACGGTACTCTATCAAACCCCGATTACTGAGTCTCACAATGCCACTAATCATATTGCCATGCAACGCTGACTAGGATGGGTGTGCAAGAAGCTCAGATCTCAGTGCACTGCCCGAGGCAGACTAATGGCAAGGAAACAGGGATGTGTCCTCAGAGATGCAGTTCACATCAAGCCTGAAAAAAGGTCACAGCATCATATGTTAGAAACACAATAGTAGTTTTATTTGCAACATGTTAGTGGGGAAGACTCCAAGCCATTCTGCTTCATGCAAATCATCAGTGACCCTGCGGGTTTTGGCAAATCGCCTAAGTTTGCGTAGCTTGGCACAAATACATGAAGCAACAAACAGCAACAGCAGATGACTTTTTAATTTTAATTACACAGAGGACTAATGTTTTAAAATGCAACTCAGTGTCATCTTTGAGGAACAAGACTGCTGAACAGAAATTTCTTTACATTCCATTAAATAATGGCAACAAAATGACTGATTAATTATGAAAACTACCTTTTAAAAGCCTCGTGGGCGTAGCACAGAGATAGTTGGATGGTGACTAATTTTCCATATAATTCAATATCTGTAATTTGGATTTAAAATGAGATGAAAACAGAAATTGCCAGACTGTCTCTTCCTCCTTTATAAGAAAGGAGTAGCTAAGTGAAACCCTACCCTAAAATCCATTATGTTCAAGCTCTTTATTCTATGCCAGAGGCCCTGTCACCAATACTCTTGCAGAAGATGCTTTGTTTCAAAACAGCCATTCAAGCCTAAGAAGTTAATGTTGTGATTCAACAAATCCACAGCTACTTTAAGAGACTGCTTGCCATTTATGTATTTCAAACAGAACAGCTTAATCAGATCTAACTGCAAAGCAATGACAGCAAAGCTCCACACTCACAAGTGACAACAGCAGCAAAACTTCACTATGGAGTTGCGGCAAATTACATGGATACTTGTTGTAATATTTCCTAGGCCTCCTCTTTCCCCTACTGATCATCAGCCTCATTGAAGGCAGAAACAAAACCGCAAGTGTTCTGCTTTAGGACAGTACTTCAGACCAACCTTTTTTTATTCTGCCATCTTCAGAGGTTGCCATCATTACTTAAGACAGACTTAAAGAAATCTGCATTGACTAGAAACACCAAGGAAACAGTATCTATGTACTTACTTAGCAACTGCATTTATATACAAATACACACATCCCCACTCTTTATACATTACCCACGCACCTGGCACATGGTTAATTCCACAGTCTATTACGATTGCACCAGGTTTGATCCATTCACCTTTTACCATTTCAGCTTTACCAGCTGCAACCACCAGGATATCAGCTTTACCAACCTACAAAAAAAAGCCAAATAAACAACTCTGTATTGCACCAGCAGTGGAAAAACGCAGAGCTGCTTCAGCAGCAACTTAGATCGGCTTCAATTGCAGTGAAACCGTGTGTTCCCTCATTACCATGGGAGGGATGGAAGGGCATTGTCAGCAGTTAAAGGTAGCTAGCAGTTCCTTGTCAAGCATAAATTCCTGCAGCCAGAAATTACGGCCTATTTTCACACTCCTGTCCTGAACTGTTGCTAGTCTACACTTCGCAACCTCCTTTGAACTCCTCCATGATTCCCAAGTGGATCACACAGACTACTTTTAGATAAAATTAAAGCCTTCTGCATATTCTTATCTTCCTCCCTTCAAATATCCCTGCATATTCAGCTGCTCTTTTCAATGCTAGAAATATACCCAGTAGTCATCGGATGGCAGCCAAGAACAACCCTTGCACAGAACTTCAAGAGGCACCTCACTTATAGCAGCACTGCCTGTGGTTTTTAACTCCAGGACTGTATAACATGCAATTCTAGGGGAAGCTGACTGTAATTCAGCACTAATATTTGTTCAGACCAGCGCTCAGTAAATTTGACAGATCTGGTCACAAAGCTGGTGCTAGAGACTCTTGACTGAAACGTGTTGTCAGTTCTTGCACTGTTTCATTCACGTTTGCTTAGGAAGCTGCTATCCCTTGGAATTTTTTCTTTTAAACTTCAAGGGAAATAAACTATTTTTAAGATTTCATTAAGAATTAGCACTTCAATTGTTAATCAACCTAATGACTGTCTTATCGAGCAGCAACTTAATGGCATGAAGCATTGCAGTGTTTCTGATCTTCCTTGTGAGTTATATTCAAATACACCCACCCTCTTTTCAGCTTTAATACTTGCCTCAGAGCCTGGCAGTGTCGATTGCTCTACAAAACCCAAGTAGGTGGCAGCACAGCAACACACTATTTCTGTCACTCTCACTCCTAAAGAGGAAAATGGTACCAACTCCCAGTCATAGAAACAGACTGGAAAAATATAACCTGGAGAAAACATTTGGCCTAGCATTTCCCAGCCATTAGAGCAAAAGACCACTTGGCCTTTTCGGGAAAAAACAAAAATACATGCTGTCTTGCCGGCCCCTACTTGGAGATTAGGAAAGGATGATTAAATTCTCAGCTCTTGCCCAAAGAAAACAAACAAAAAATTTTTATTGTTATAATTAAAAGCCTCTAATTAAGGGCAAAAAATAATGAGGATCCTATTCCAGCAGAAGTATTTACACAACCGTCCAATGAACAGGACTGGGAAACTGTTTCAGATGAAAGACAATCCAGACCTGATGACTCAGAGCAGCAATGTGCAGCTGGCAGCACTGGCTTCCAGCAGGCAACTACAGCCTCATGCATCTATCCTGTCCTTACCTCCTCAGCCAGTGTTGAGGTCTTTGAATGGCAAGTGGTTACTGTTGCATGATTCCAGAGCAGCAGGTCATGCATAGGAGCACCAACGATCTTACTGCGACCGACCACAACAGCTCTTTTCCCTGCAACCTGGATGCCTGCACCACAGAAAGTTAGGAGAAAGTAAAAATAGGTCATTGTGCACTTTAGTGCAAACTAACTCAAACGGCTCTGGAGTCTTTTGGTCAGTTTACATCTGGCTCTGGTACTTCAGGATACTATTTTTCTTCTGGGTTGTGTGCAATAGGGAATTGGAGTTGAGAGGGAGGAAGGACCATTTTAAAACTCACTCTTTTCCTATCTGAAAAGGCAGAGTTGAAGCGTGGCATCTCAACTAAAGTTTCAATGCGAAGTATAGCCTTGCAAAGTGCATAATTTCTCCTCTTATTGAAGACTTGCATTTATGAATAATGGATGAAAACCTCCTTACCTGTCTGCCTGATAAGTTCCATGCATCCTTTTGGCGTACAGGGGATAAAGCAGTCTCCAAGGTCCCCTCTAGAGAGCTTCCCAGCATTGATGCTACTTAAGCTGTATTTTGAAAGAATAAAGGCCAAGTAAGATTCCCAACCCCATGATCACCTTTCAAAAGAAAAAAAAAGTTTCTTTCTGGAGTAGCTGTCATGCTTTCCAGGGGTGAAGTCAGTTTACCCATCTACATCCTTCTCAGGTGCAACAGCATTGGTTATTTTTTCTGTATTGATGGGTTTATCAGAGTCAAGCGGCAGCTGCACGATAAAGCCATGAACAGCAGGGTCTCCATTCAAAGAGGCAATGCACTTGAGGACCTACAACAAGTAAAGACCAAAACCCTAATGGGTGATAAACAGAAATATGACTGATGCAAAGGAAAAAGCACAATCCTATCTGGATTAACAGACACACACAATATGTTTAGTTTTTCCACTTAAGAATGTAAGTGACTCAAATTTTTATTTTTAGAAAAATACCTGTTTAAGTTTCTAAATTTTACATTGTAGTGTTTAGTTTTCTTTCAAAAATAAAAAAATTCCAGCAGGTTACAGCTCTCTTTTCATGAGTTAATATCCTATGTGCAAGCAGTCTTTTTTTATAAAATTAGAGGGCCAATGTAAGTTCATCTCTCAAGCTCAAACCCAAAATTATGTATTTATTAACTATTGGCTGTATTACTTACGTCAGCTTCTGTTGCTGTGTTTGGCAGTTTTATGTGATTGGCACTGATCCCAATCTGCAGATGAGAACAACAACAAAATTATCTGATTTCTGAATTGACATCCAAGATTGATCCAGCTATTCTCCCAGTCCAGCCCAGCCACAGCTACATTCTGTCACATTTCGCAGGTCTATCTCCTGTTCCTGTGGCTACGGTCCTATTATTTGGAAATACCATCAATGACAGAGAAGAAGAAAGATTAGTGCTTTGCCTACTTAGATTGGTCCATGCTTCAACTGTCCTATTCAGCTTTTGACATGAACAACGTCATCTTGGCTTGACAGCATACTGCCTTGAAATGCCAGCAGAGAAGATATCAGCTATCACCTAGGGAAACAGGAACTCACCTACGCTCCCAGCCCTGCTGTAGCATGTAATGTAGCACTCAGTGACAGATGCAAGACAACTGCAGGTGCAAGACATTCAGGGAAGACAAGTGCACGGCCACAGGTCAGGAAAGACAGAGCAGCAGCATTCAGAGATGTAATCTAGGAGATGCTCACACAAAAAGTGGCACAAACACACACCGTTGTTCCCGGAGTACCCCACTTGGCAAATGTCAGGTTACACACCTGTACTACTTCCTTATAACAAGGAATCCAGGCCAACATTGGTTTCTTCAATATGGTCAGAGCTTAGACAAACTATTTGATTTGCATTTGTTTTTTTTCATATTCAGATTTGACCTACTATAGGAGGGTAGAAAGAAATATTAAGAGCTTGGGCATTACCTCAGCAGCAGCCTTCAGCTTCATATTAATGTAGAGGTTCGAATCATCCCGATTTCCAACCTAAGGATGAAAAGACAGTTGAGTCACACTCCACAACAAAGACCCAGTCAGAAGTTGAGATGGGCTTAACCCTTAGCTTCCTTGGCTTCCTTTGAGCTACACCAAGGAGACAGAGGTATTCTTGAATAACTGTAAAACACACTGCTAGAGGCTGTAAGTATCTGGAGCTAACAGAGAAGCGTTGTTTCAAGTAAAAGGCAGCTAAAGACAAGTTGTCTTATCTCCTGCATGACCGCTATTTACACCTGTTGAAAAACCTTAGAAACACAGTGCTCTCCAAAGGAAAAAATACTGCCTGCCATCTCATCTGAGAAAGTTAAATCTCTAGCTAATTAACATGATCAGCAGGTGCTGATAACATCCAATTATCTGATTAAGGCTTTCAGAAAAGCTGGGCCTCTTTGACACCCAGGAACCTTAACTTTATGCACATACGTGTGCCTTGATGGAGAGATTTCTTCCGTGGCTGTTCTGTACCTTGAAAATTTTCCTGACGGAGAAAAACCAACAAAACAAGAACAAAGCGATGCACAGAGCGAGAGCAGCAAGTGGAACAAATGCCTGTAAGTTTTTGGCAGCATTGGGTGATTACAGTACAACTGCATTTCAGAAGACTGTTTGCAACATCCAGTATGTTTTGTTAAAGGTGACACTCCTTGTAACCGTAAGAAAATGAAGGACAAATAAGGAAAAGCGGATAAGCAAGCTTGCCATTCCCCGGCACTTGGTAGCTATCCCTGGTTCTCCCACAGATTACAAGCTGCAGGGGCGTCTGCATTACCTGATCAGCCCGCATACACTGGTTCCTCTTCCCTAGAGGCTGATAAAGGGTCTGTCTTTAAAGACCCCTTTAAAGACTACTGGGTTTAGGAAAAGGTACGCTTCATACAGGACAGAAAAGAGGAAAGAGAGCAGGCATCAGGAGATGTCAGCAAACAGACCACATATATTGTGCAAAAGAGGACATTCCTGACTACAGGACAAAAAATAAAGATTAACTGAGTTATTCTTTGAGCTCAGAGGACACCAGATACCTCCTAAGAAAACAGCACATATCACGTGGGGTGCTATATATCAGAAACAGATAATTTAATTGAAATTAGATTAATTGAAAAATGGACAGCTAAGAATATCAGTATTAGGAGACGGAACTCCAAGCCCAGACTGTTTGGTAGCTTACAAAATTGTCAGAAAGCCAAAGAGCAAATAGGTCATAAAGGACTCTGTGTCAATCCAGGATTGATGGAACACAGGCCAACCAAGAAAAAAATCCAGCAACACTACAAGACATCAATTTTTGAAGACAGTTTACAAGGTCAGCAGTTCAGCAACTTCCATCAAAGCATCACTTACTAAATTTTAAATAAAAGACCTTCCTCCTTTCTTCTGAACACCTGAAGACATCTGAGCCCAAAATACTGAATAAGGACAGAAACTACTTCTCTAAGCAGCCATTTACCGTCCATCAGTTCTTTGTGGCCACACAGCTCCTTCCTGTTACATGACACTTGCTACTGCTAGTCACCTTCTGATCTAAGCACAAAGAGTTTCCATATTTTACAGCTGCAAGAAAAAAAAAAATCACCTTAATTCTGCCAAACATAGCCCAAACCTCTAGACACTAGCACTTATTCACACTTCTGACAGACATAACATTCAGCAATGGGATTTTGTTCCATCCCCTGCACTCAAACTCTCCTTGGCCAAAGGTGGTTTTGGTTGTGGGTTTCTTCCCCTCATCCCCTTTCTCTCTCCATGTTCTGACTTAACAGCAGGCCAAATTCCTTAATAAACACTCCATTTCAAAGATTTCTGGAACAAACACATCTCCGAAAGCTGACAGGCTTTGGAGTTCACACAAATACATAGACTTGGAATAGACTTTACAAGCACTGCTTCCTCTTAATAGGCAAGAAGCCTGCTTTCACCATTTCACAAACATAATGCTTAGAGAACTGCATGGGTCTGATGAAAGAAAAAAAATAAACCAATCCAAAACCACCCAAATGTTTCAGGGACCCAGCACTTGGAGAAAAGACATCATCACAGAACCGTGTTACCATCACAGGGAACTCTGCTCTTCTGTTCCTTATAAAATGTTACCATTGCAAGGCAGCTTCGATGGAGCTCATCAGCTGTGCACTTACCATAGCAAAGCAACCCAGATTTTCTGCAGTTGTCACTAAAGAAAACAATACCTGCAAAATTGCAAGTCCTGGTCTGAAGCCTGGAAATTTCTCTTTCATCTCAGCAACTTGCTGCTTTAGTCTTTCTCTCACTTGTCTGAAGAGGGAAAAACAAAGAAACAAACAAGGTAGAAGTTAACCGAGGGACTGAATTCTCATACAGTGATAAGTCAGGAGTAGATGGGCAGACTAGCAAACATGTACTTAGGCCTTGAGTTCACAAGTCCCAGCAATCTCCAAATAAGATTTATGTCCATAAATCATTAAGACACTTCGGAAGTTTCATTCAAACTTATTTTAATTTTTTTAATTTTTTTTTTTTGAAAGTCCACATTGTGCTTCTTCACCCTCCTCTTCACAGTCTCATAGGATACAAGAGTGAAAAAAGAAAAAAGGTACAAAATTTGGCATGGGAATTCTTGGGATTTCAAACTCCCTACTCAAAAGCAAATCCTCTTTCCACATAGACCATACAAAATCTACCTGTCTTCCACAGGCACCGGTCAACACTGTCACACATGCTGTCTTGGTAAAGGATAATGAACCTACAATAGCAAAACTCTGGAAAATAGCTAAACAAACAGGAGGTACCCAAAGATACACCTCTTCTACAGTTGGTCAATACTATGTGTCTCTATGTCCTGCCTGCTTGGTCTAACCCAGGCTGAGTAGACAGCAGTCCTACACCCACCTTTCTACCTCCAGTCTGCTTCTGTGCTTGCCAACACACACGTGAGAAGATGCCCCCAGCCTGAGGGCTTCCAAACAAGGCAAAGATTTTCCCATGGGAGGTGAATAGAGGTGAAGCAAGCAAGGAAAATCTGCTAAACCCTGGTACACCGCTCAGGTCAACTCTTCAGCGAATTTCAACTCTTCAACAAGTTTAAGGATACAATTATTAAAACACAACTTTGAAATGGAAGCATGAGAGGATTCACTGATTAGTTAATCTAGCTCAGATGTCAACTCATACCCAGTTTACTATGTAACGTTTTAGAGATAATGGGTACCATCACTGATAAATTAGCCGCAGACAGCTCAAAAGCCACTGTCACCACCCTCCCCAGCCTTGCACTGCTCTCTCAACCACTGTTTGGCCCCACGTGCATGACCCTTCACCAGGGAAGGTAATGGGGAAGAGGTCCCGGTGCCAGGCCCAATATGCTCTTTCGAATTTGAAATTCTGACAAAAGCCTGGGTGCGGAGGCCAGCACTACTGCTCTGTCTCTTCACAAAGGCTGTTGGGATTCAGACAGAGCTAATCAGTTGTGCCCAACTGATGGGCTCAAGGCGCTGGAAGGAGGCTGTGGCCCTTCACTGCAAACGTAGGAGATACTCACTGAGAGGCAAAAGCCAGATAAGTAAACCTCAAAGGACACTAGAGGCTTGACAGGTCTGTCCTCCTCCACATGATCTCCAGCCCACGTCCCACCCACTATTATCAAAGAGATGAAAAGGTGCTACCATCACACTTTGCGAATCTCCCCTGCTCCAAACACCCTACCGTTTAAAACACAGATGGTCTTTTTGTGCTCATCTACCTTCAAATCAGTATCACAAGGTCTGCGACTTCAAGTGGAACTAGACTTCCCAGACTGGAGGAGGTGCTGTTGGTGCCAGCTCATTGAAAATGTGAACAGCAAGGGTATGGGGACAGAGTAAGTAGCTGATGACAGCTGGGAAGCTGCGATTCATGCCATATAGGGAAATTCCAGCATGACAGATAGTCAGTGAAGCCAACTCTACCCAGCAACTATGAGCTCCAAATCAGAAATGCCAGAGGCAAGAAGGGAAATGGGAGCCTCGCATGGCTCTGCTGCAACCCAGCAGCACTGATCCCAGGGGATGGTTGCAGCTGGTCCAGCCAGAAGCAGCCTTGAGGCTGTCCTAAGTCCCATCTTGGGGGAATCACACAGCCTCCTGCTCTGTCCCAAATCATGCACCTCTTCTGCTGCATCCCGAATCACACAGTCAGAGTTCCGCTGCACCTGAGGAGTGGGTTCAGAGTATTTACAGGTGTTTGTGTCTGGCCAAGCTGTTCAAAGTCTCTTAAGCTTTGGTAAAAGAGGTTGTTTTCAAACCTTACTTAAATAGTAGTTCCCAGGCTTCCTTTAGCTATCACCTCTGTAAAAGACTTGACACTAAGACTGGCTGATAAGTTCAAAAAACAGTGTCATAGCAAGCCTTGTCCTAGCAATTCTTCATGCTGGAGTGACAAAAGTTCATCTTCTGGGTAGCAAAATCACCAATTGCCTCTCCCTACACTCCAGCTGTGAGCCTCTAGAGAAAGTACCAAATCTATAGCTGCAGACAAACAGGGCCTGAGCTCACAAGCCGCCACTAACAACAAGGCAGCAAGCTCAAGAAGTGTCAGAAACCCACTGCGTGTGCTGTGGACAAGCTCTGCGAGGGAGCTAGCTCTGAGAACAGCCTCTGGTGCTCCACTAAGGAAGGCACAGCACTGGTTTGTGGCCTGCAAACAAAAAGAAATGCAAACAAATGTGAAATATATCATAATTTATGACCCAATAAAGCCCTCATAGGGACAGTCAACAGGAAAGGGACCCATGTCTGGGTTTTACTTTTAATGCAGTCTTCTCAGTGGAGGAGAAATAAGCCCACACGAGGGTCTAGTTTTCTTCTGTCCTCTGAGAGGCAAGGCTGTGGCACGCTTTCACCTCCAGCAGCCATGACTGTTCACACGTTATATTTCTGTCATTTTCTGGAATTGGTCACTAGCTCACTTCCCCTTCAGCTACAAAAGAAAGGTAATATGCACACAAAGTGGTGCTGCCAGCGCTGGTTTGCCTTAGCAGCCTTGAATCAAGAAATCACTTGTTAGACTGCCACCTAGTGTTAAGTACCACTGTTCTCTAGTTACCACAAAAGCCATAGGTGCAAAGGTTTGAGAGGAAAATTAAGAAAAAAAAAAAAATCCCTTGTTTTAACTCTGCAGACTTACAAATACATTAGAAAATAATCTTTACAAGCCAGCAGCTATTTAGTGATACAGTTTACAAAATTGTATTGTGGACTTCAGGTCTTCACAAAGATAGAAGTTCATATTGATACATGAACAGCATTTTTACTAGCTGTATGAAAATGCTTTTAAGTCTTCAAACATAAATTTGCAGTTGTACATAGGTGCTTCTCCAAAAGCCTTCCCTCTGACGCTAAGACCCCTCCTGTGCCCACATGCTCTTCCACAAACAAACTCACACTTCAAACAAGGGTCCAGGGTCCACACAGGTTAAGGACAGCACATGTCTCTAAGCATACAGAGCCAAAGGCATCTCCAAAGATTAAAGAACTTATTAGCTTTTCTTTCTCTAGACTGCAACAGTGAGCTGAATTTCAATTCATTAAGTGAATTTTCCAGAACAGCGAAGGACAAACCACACTCCTCCAGCTCTACTGTAAATGGCAAGAGAAGCACAGCTCCCATGTCCGTGCTTCCTCAGGCAGACACCCCCACACACACATCCTGCTATGGGATTACGTACACGCAATGGTTTGGGTGGCAAGCATACACATCACCATACTGAAGATGACACCAGGCTGTGTTTCTGTCCCTTCCGTGAGTAAGAGGGTCCAGGGTCCATGTGAATAATGCCGAACATACAACCTGGCAAGTATCTCCTCAGAGACAGTGACGCTCCAGAAGAGACCTGCCCCCCAAAGAAGAGGGTTTGGCCTTACTGCCTGGATCACAGATTCCCCAAAGGTTTTCAGACACATGCATCAGAAATGCTCTCACTACATCCTGCCAGAAATGGCTGTATTAAGGCTGATGGTCCTCTGCCGGTCTTGCACCAGCCTGGTCAGAGCTGTTGTCCCTATAGCCATTCCTCCTTAGAGCCCGCAGCCCTGACACTGCTTACTTTCTGTTGCCCACATGACAAACAAACAACTGCAGTGTGGAGAGACAAGCTTCCCCTTTTCCAAACCACCATGGCACCATGACCTTGCTAGCAGGACAACTGCATTGTCTTCAAATACTGTGAAGCAGCTACAAGCAAGCACGCCACAAAATATCCTACTGGTACCCCAAAGAAGAGACAGAGAGGAGTCTCTCCTATGGAGAATCACAGGCTGGCTGCCCCAGTCGCATTGGGATGGGAAATACCTTGGGAAAATCTATCTGAACGCTGCTGGTAATTCAACAGGTGTCTTCAGTTGAGGGAAGACACCATTTAGACAACAGAGCTGGAAGGAGTTCACAAGTCTCCTTCCTGCCTTCTTTGTCTCATGCTCCACCACTGCAGGATCCTGGCACACTGTCATTATCTCCTAGGAAAACTGCCTGTTACTTTCTACCACTTCCACACTCACAAGGTTTTTAACCATTCTTTTGGTTGTGTCAGCTCAAATACTTGCATGAGCACTCTTCAGGACAGATAAATATATGACAGTGCTTTTTCTTTTTCAGATGTTGTTTCATCATGTCCAGAACATTAATCCAAGGAGGGACACAAAATGGCTGAGCTGAAGAAGCAATCACCTGTAGAGGATGGGAGAGGTAGCATTTAAGGAACTTCTCAAATGTGGCTGGCTGCCAACAGAATGACAGAGTTTAAGCTTCACATAAAGCTGAGTCTTTAAAACTTACACATAAGAGTTTGCTGCAAATATGAGTTACAATACCATGAACTGTTACAACCGGCTTCCTATGCTGCAACATCAATCACACCAATCAGGTCTGCATCTCAAAACAGATACCATGTACGACACCCAACTATCAAGTGATTTAATCAGAGGACAAGGTAAGAGAAACGGATAAGGACTCAATCCACATTTGTGGGGCTGCAAGCAAAGCAGACCATAATCTAGGCCATAACTACAATGGTCTGTCTGCACAAACAGCAATATCATGATTTTCTTCTTTCCACAAAGGGGACATGGCAGTCATAGAATCACAGAATTGCCTAGGTTGGAAGGGACCTTTTAAGATCATTGAGTCCAACCATCAACCTAACACTGCCAAAACCACCACTACGCCATGTCCCTAAGCACCATGTCTACCAATCTTTTAAATACCTCCAGGGATTGTCACTCAACTGCTTCTCTGGGCAGCATGTTCCAATGCTTAATAACCTTTTCAGTGAAGAAATTGTTCCTAATATCCATCCTAAACATCCCCTGGCATAACTTGAGGCTGTTTCTTCTTGTCCTATCACTTGTTACTTGGGAGAAGATACCAACCCCTACCTCTCTACAACCTCCTTTCAGGTAGCTGTAGAGAGTGACAAACAAGGTATCCCCTGAGCCGCCTTTTCTCCAGGCTAAACAACCCCAGCTGCCTCAGCTGCTCCTCATAAGGCTTGTTCTCCAGACCCCTCACCAGCTTCATTGCCCTTCTCTGGACACACTCCAGAGCCTCAATGCCTTTCTTTTAGCGAGGGACCAAAAACTGAACACAGTATTTGAGGTGCAGCCTCACCAGTGCCGAGTACAGGCAGACAATCACTTCCCTAGTCCTGCTTACCACACTATTCCTGATACAGGTCAGGATGCTATTGGCCTTCTTGGCCACCTGGGCATGCTGCTGGCTGGCTCATATTCAGCTGGCTGTCAACCAGCACCCCCAGGTCCTTTTCTGCTAGGCAGCTTTCCAGCCATTCTTCCTCAAGCCAGTCCCCTACATATTCTCTCCCTTAGGACTCCTCCTTTCCACGTAACCTGGTGCTGATGTGCACAGAAGACAGCCCCTTGGCCCTGTTGTCCACCAGACAGTGTTTTCTCCTAGCCTGTAATATCTTTGGAACAGGGTCCCATTTTTAAATTCTGTGTCTGTACAGCACCTTACACAAGGGTTTCTTGCTCATATTTGGGGCTGGCTCAGCGGCACTGGGCAGTACCAGATTACAGAGTTCACTTTAATTTAGCACATCTGCAGTGTGTTACCCTTCGGTACACGCCTGAAAAATTTCTGGGTAGGATCTCGTAAATGAGATCTCACAGACAGGGGATTTTTTTCAGTTCAGGCTAGATTTAGCTGGAGTTTCAATAGGAACTCCAAAAAACTTTTGAGGCCCAGTCTGAAAAAGCTGAAGAGTTGTCTTTACTGCACTGTTACCTCCAGTTGTAAGTTTAGCCCAATCATCGCTATATCCAGTACTTTAATGGTGCTTTAAAATCAAAGCACTACCTGACACATCCCTACGGGCTGCAAGGGGTGTTGAGTCCTCCCTGCCATCACAACTCATCAGCCACTTGTCCAGACCAGGAACGTTGCTCCATTCCTGGTGCTATCTACCAATTCAAACCAAGGCAGGAGTTTTCAAAACTGGACTACTTCAGGTGGTAACAAATTAACACACAGATCACTGCAGCAGACATAAGCTATACAGAAAAGCCACTACAATGTTTTGCTCTGAGTATCTCTTTCAGATACAGAAACAGAGTGTTTTTATTATAAGGGAATAATAGTAATGAAAAAAGGTTGAGAATACCTTTGATTTTTTTTTTTATTCCCTCTGTATTCTGCATACTTGAAGCACTGTTTCTCTGCCTCTTACTAGGTATTTGTTTACTGTACTGCTACGTGATAACTCATCTTTTGCAGCTCATTTCCCAATGAGACAAAATTAACTTGCAGCAAAATCTAAGGCTGAATTATTAAACAGCCACTTAGAGAAGTAGAGGAAAGCCACGCAGAGACAACTAGCCAGTTCAAATTGATGCAAAACCAATCCAATATTCAATATCTTCCACAGACTGTCTAGGTCTAAGAGTTTGTTTCTACTGAAAGAAGAAGCCTTAGTGAGAGAAGCCTTAATTTGAACATCAAAATCCTACATACACGATGATGCCTGCCACCCTGTTCTCCTTCCCATGCACAATATAACCACACTTACTATCCTCACAGATAATATTCAAAGCCACTGAAAATGTCTATTTTCCATTGTACCTCTTCTGAGTCTTCCAAGACTTTCTAGGTGTGAATTAACTTTATCTCCTCATCGAGTTTTCCTTATTTATAGGGACAAGGAAGTTCTCTCTCTCACAAAGCATTTATTCTCTTCAAGTGTCTCACAAAAATAAGAGTGTCACTATCTACCTGATTTTTGTTTAAATAATTGACATGACTGAATTAGGTTTGGTTTGGGTTTGTTTTTTTTCACATCCCTTTGCAGAAGGGGTGCTTGGTAGTAGGAGAACAAAGTTCACAATACTTAGGAGTTTTGATTTAAAACAGACACAGAACACTATTTGATTGATTCACCCCATTTGTTAATATTTGACTGACTTACAAACAAACACTTTTCCTGATTAAAGGACAAAGTAACAAAAAACGATCCTTAAAAGATACTATCTGAAAAGACTTTGCAGCTGACGTAGTCAGAAACACACCCTTTCTAAAACAGACAATTCATTTGAAAATTCCTAGAAAAAACACATGCCTATCGCTTCTGCCAGACTCTTGGCCAGGGGACGGACTCTGGAAAAGGAGAATTCTCTGGACCAGCACTTCTCTAGAACCTCTGGAAGAAAGGCACAGGTATCTGCAGGGCAAATAGCCCATTTCCTCATAACTCCTTCAAGTACCACACGAGGAAAAAGCAAAACTACTTAAGTCCCATTCCTATAGAGCACATGATGTGTGTAAGGAAGCACACAAGATTGAGACTGCAATACTCAGTGGTACTGGCCCAAAATCACTGCATAAAAAATATGCAAGCTGCCTTTCATCATGGATATTCAGATTCAAGACATTTTAGGCCTACTTTTCATAAACGCTTCACTGTCAGTTAGATGTAGATGTGTTCTACATCGCAATACCTAAGACTGGGTCTAACAACTCTTCAGAGATTACTTTAGACCATTTCAAATTTACATTTTCTGTTCTAATTCCCTGGTTATAGACAGGAGGTACCCAACAAACCTACCTAACCAAACCCACTTTGCACAGAAATAACGGAAGCATTACCCTTTGCTAAACACTATTTTTCTAGGATTATGGAAACGTATTTAGCTTTCTTACTGGATGTGTACGTATAGTGGCAGCAGGAAAAATAAGCCAACTGGAAGACACAACACAGGCTCACCTATACTCAGGGCTGGCCAGCTAAGTAAAAGCTGAAAAGCACAAGAAAGTCAGGAAAATTTTCCTTCAGGAAAATAGCTTTGGCCAGACACCTGAGAACATTCATCCTCATGTTATCCAAAACGTGGATTAATTTACCTTGCTTTAAAAAGGAATGACCAATCCCTGTACAATATGAACACAGAGACCATGCCTAAAGCACTGGTTCCCAACTCCTGCTCGCGAAGCATCCCCAGAGCGCGGCACAAACACACCAGAACCGTACGCCAGCTGGCTATTTCACACCTGCCCGGGCACTAATCTCAGGGCAGAGGCGCCGAGCGCTCCCAGGCCGCTCTGCAGGGCTCATGCTGGATGCTGACAACAAGAACCAAGCACATGCACCGCCGGGTGTCTGGGGGGCAACGCACCCGTGACCACACTTTACTTCCTGCTTAAGATCTTTAATACTACCTTCATTTAACAACGACCACAGTTTTCAGCCAGAAAGAAGCAAGCTTTGAATACAAAGCATTGAAAAAGCCTTAAGGTGTCTTCCAACCGTTTTGTCCCAGGGGCCGAGACAGGGCAAAGGTCGCTACAGCCCCACTCCCCCGGCCAGCCGGGCTGGCTCCCCCAGGGCACCCCTCAGCCCACCAGCCACACCGGTTTCCTTCCTTTCCTTCGCAGCCATCCCGAAGGTTAAAACCCCCGGGGCTCCCCACAGACTCTCCCCGCCCGCAGAAACCCCCGCCCAGGGCAGCTCTGGGCGCATGGCGGGAAGGGCGGGCGGGCGGGCGGGCGGGCGGGCGGCCGGCCCCGGGGTACGTACGCGGAGACTATCTTGCCGCTGAGGATCTCGGCGGGGGCCATGGCGAGGGCGGGGAGGTAGCGGCCGAGCACGGCAGGGCTCCCGAAGCGTCTGCGAGATGGGCCGCCCCCGCCGCTGCCCTACTCCGCGCCCCACGTGTCCCCCAAACTTTCGGCGGCCGCCGGACCCACCGCGCAAGCGCTCTCCCCGCCCCGGAGGAGGGAGGAGAAGGGCACCCAGGGGCGGCCGTGGGCTCCTTTCCCGGCGGTGGTGGTGCCGTGTCTCCTCCTCCTCCTCCTCCTCTGTCCCTCCCGCCGACCCGAGGCGCCTGGCACCCGCCCGCCGAGGGGAGCGGGGCTGAGCCGCGCGGCGAAATGGCCGCCAAAACGCCTCAGAAGCGCCGCCGCCGGCCCCGGCCTTTCCTGGTACCCCGCTCTGCCGAGAAGGGCCCTGGGCAGGCAGGGGAGAGGGAAAGTTGCCTCCGCGGGCTGAGGAATGCGGCCTGTTGGGACGCTGCCCGCCAGTCTCGAGAGGCTGGCAGCGCAGGTCTGCTGGTGGTGGGCTCTGCATGTGGAATTCCTGGCTGTATCTTTGCGAAAATTGCAAATCTGTGTAAGAGTAATCTCTGTGTTTCATGCCCTGGGGTAGTACTTTGGTACTCTTGAGAGGTTATGCTAAGAGTAATTCTTACTCTTCAGGATTTCAAGGTGTTTATCCAACGTAAAGTCACCAAACCAATGGCTAGCCAGTGTGGAAAAAGAGCGGTGAAGAAGAGGGCAGGATTGTGGCCTAAAGGTCATAGGAGTCATCAAGGGTGAGAAACAGCTTCCTAATGGTCGCTTCCGAGGGATGTACTTGAAGTAAGGAAGTAAGTAATCGTGTTAGGACTGATGAAGGTGTCGTTTGCTGTCGGGCAGCTGCTCAGGCCCATGCAGTCCTCCACGTGTACTATTATTTACATAACCGTGGCTGTTCCTTCCTGCGCAGACCAGCACAGATGTTTTAGGACAGAGGGAGCCAGCTTTCAGTGTTCTTCTCACACGTATGTCAAATAAGTGATCAGGGTCCAGCCAGAGCTAGAGATGGGAAAAGTAGTTAGATGTCACTGAGGCAGACTTGCTCAGCCAAGGTAACCCCGTGACCCAGAGAAGTTAAGGAATTAATCAGTGTTCCCCGCTAATATCTAGCGCATGGTTAGAGAACAGGCCCACAATTCAAGAAACCGGTGATAAAAAGGTCAGGGACAGGGAACTGGTGAATTGGGGTCAGTGATGGGATGGACCCACAGCGTGAGGTTGCTTTTGGGGAGTCGTAGCACATTCCTGTGCCTGCAGCAGAGCCGTACTCTTACTGTTTGGGGACCTCACAGCATCTGCCATGTGTGGTAGCAGTACAGCAAAGGAAGGGGATAACCTCACTGCAAATTAACAAGCTTTGGAGAACAGGGATGGGATGCTAAAAAAGCAGTGTTCCTGCGGAGAATTTGAGACTTAAAAGGCCTGTGTGAAATGCTTTCACATAAGATTTTTGCTTTACATAGAATGCATAGGTTTGGAAAAACAAAGTGCCTGTTCCAAAGAGTTTACTGAGAAAGCATTCAATCCTGCTACTCCATAATGTAATTGTATCACAAAGAGATTTTGGGGAACTGTCAGATTTTGAGAAGGGAGCTTGCAGCTTCCACCTAGGACACAAAACTATGAGGACAGAAATACATGGACCTTTCTGTTTCCGAAGCTGGGAAGCTTTAGGGTTGCTTCTCTGGTATTCTAGGAGGGGAATATAAACCATACATAGTCCAAAACTTTTCTGAGGATGAGGCTTTTCTTCTTTTTGTTTCCTTTCATAGCCTAACAAGTGACATCTTTTCTGCGTTTTTCTGCTTTCTTTTCTATTGAGGGGAGAGCTTGTTACCTTGAGTGATTAAACTACCTTAAATTAACAGTGTGTTGTAATTGTAGGATTAAAGGTCATAAATTTCTCTTCATAAGTGAATTGGAAAAGACAGAAAACTTGGCATTTTAGGGCTTTTATATGCTAAATAAAAAAAGCTAGAAAGAACTTTTTCTCTTCTTTCATTATGTATTCCTTGTATTTCCTGGAATGTTCCAACAGGCACTTGCAGTATTATACAATCAAAACTGAGATTACACAATTAACTGAGAGAAGGGATTTTTCTAGGCTGCTTAAAATTCTGTGTCTTATTTGTTTCTTCTGTTGCCTTTATCTGAGGCCTGAATGAACTCTTGAGGGGAAAAAAAACCCTGTGTTTTTTTTCTAAAAGACAGCCTCCTTTAGTTAAGGACAGGATAAGCTCACAAAAACAACTTTTGCCAGAAAAAGATTTGACACTCAGGATTGTAGTGTGAAAATATCAGGCAGGAAAAGAAAAAGAAGAAAGCCACCTTATTTAAAATATACAGATGACCTTATTTGCAGAGTGAGCAGAAGAAGCTATTGCCATCAGAAGCTGTAGATTCCTTCCTGGAGTTGCTAACTTGCGTGATTTGCATGTGTGTTTGAGTATTAACATCACTTGCTGCTTTTCATAATGCCCCAGCCCCTGAAAAAAAGATGTCGCATGATGACAGATAAAACTTTGAAAATTACCTGAATTCATTGTAGAGTCTAAAAAATGGGAAAGGAAATAAAAATGACCCTAAACAACTTATTTTATTGTTTAATTATTTTTGAGCCAGATTCTCATTTTTGGGAAGGGCCAGACTCATGAATTTTAAATGCTTGTGCCAGAAAATCAGACTAGCTAATGTCCTTTTGTCAGAGCAGAAAGTTCTTTTGTATTACTAAACTGTCTCATGTGGCAGTCAAATACTAAAGCTGAGATTGTTACTCAGAAGTTGTGTGTGTCATGCCTTTATGTAAGAAAATGTTCTTTAACATTTATTCTTAATTGTCATCCTGAGGTCAAAATACTGGAAATGGGGTGGGAAAGGAACACAATAGGGATTATGTGATGAGAAATGTCTGAACAGACTCTTCTGCTCAGTTCATATCAGAGCCAAATCCAGCCCAAAAATGCAGTAAAAAGTATAGGAAATCTCAGAGAAACACAGTGGCAAAGGAAACAAACATGTGAAAATGTTTTCGAAGTTGACAGCAACAGTCAATGTTTTATGCTTTCAGTACAATTCTTTTGACATCAAACCAGGACATTAAGGCAAAAGGATGAGAAAAAAACTCTTGCCACGATAGGAACAGACAGCTCTGAGCATAGACTGCTTTGTACCAAAGCAGGCTTATTTTCTAATGGGTGTTAGGATGAAGAAGGATAAAAACATTTACTTCGGGATAGGCTGAAGCCTCAGAGTAAGAGAGACCTCTCTGCTCTGAGTGTTGCCCCAGAACAGTTGTTCTGTCTCAATCACCTCCCTGCCAGACAACCCTGGGTTTGATTTGGCAACTCCCACAGTTTGATTGTTTACCTGTGCATCCACCCCCTCTTACCCAACATGTCAAAAGTCACGGAGCTTGTTCTTTAAAAAAGCCATGAAGTGCATGCCAGAAATACTTCCAATGTTACTGATGAGCTAACAGCTATGCGTCTGATGGCACAGCACCCCAAAAGCTGCAATTTGTTATGAGAAACTGACCCTGAATCAGGAGACTAAGGAAGAACATTAGGCTTTGCTTCACCCACTAAGCGGGACAGGTAGGGTAGGAAATTGTCTCCAGTATAAGAGGAGGAACAGACAGCTTAGATTAGCTTCAAAAACCTTGGTCAGAAAAAAGATTTTGAGAAAGTCTGTTTGCAAGAGCACACCAAAAAAACAGTATTAGACTTTGATTCTTCAAACAATTATAGGGAACCTTTCCAGCTTAAGGATGCCCCACTGAACAAAGCAGGATTGGTTAAATGAATGACATTGCACAAGAATGTACCTTACCTACCGTGATGGAGAACACAACTTTGTAATGGGATAACAGTGACACATTTAAATACATGCCATGGGAATAACAACTTGGTGATGCAGCCAGCTGTTGGGCAGTCACTGCAAAAGTAGCTGTCCTGGATTAAGATGGTATTTGCTCTCTGGCCTTGTCCTTGGGGTTCCTGGTCCGATGCCTGAACAATCAGAACACGGATTTGGAGTGCTCCTCATCCATTTCAGTGCAAAGGCAGTCAGATTAATCAAATCAATTCCAAGAGCATTTTTAACTACAATGAACTGATTTTCTATAAAGTAAGCGAAGGGTACTTCCATCGTAGGTTTTTCTGGCAGGGAGGTAAAGCTGGCTTTATCTAACAGAGCAGCAGTAACAAATAGACCTCTGAAGTGCTTTTCTGAACCCTGGCTCAAGCTTGTCACTCACTTGCCTGCCATGCAGGTGTTTTGTAGTCATCATAGTTTTATCTGTCACTCTATAGACAGCAACAACCAGCTCAGACTGTCTCTTAACTTCCACTTGTGTTACTATGCCAGTGACACAAATTTGTACATACTTGAGTGCATTTTCCATTGGCTGCTTTTCTTGTTGCTGTTTTAGCGAACTTCCTCTAGCTACGTCACTTTACCTTCCCACAGAAATCTTCCAGCACTTCTCATTGACCTCTTAGGCATCCTGCAGAAGAAAGATGTCTTGTTAACAGTTTGAAGAATTTTGTGTCACACAGGATTCCATTGAGAACAGTGCCAGAGTGCTTGATAAATATGGGCCCTAGGTTGTCCTGACTCTTTGATGTTAAGCGATAATTGAGAGCAAAGAAACCATGCTCTAAGTGGTCCTTTCTCTCACATAATAACCTTTCCTAATACTTTTACAGCATGTTGTGGAACTCTTGCAATAAACAACAGCCTGATTCAGTGTCCCAGCCTGCTTGTATTACCACAACGTATTACCCAATGTATTACCACATTTTCCAGATAAAGTAACTGAGAAAGAAGGGTTAATTGATTGCCTAAAGCAAAATATAAACACAGGCAATGGCACTGTGATTATCTAGCTTTTCATTTCAAACTTCTCCTAATTCTCTTTGGCTAATAATTTTTAGTTAATGGCTTGTGGCTATGTAGGACTTCCCCCTTTTTTTCCAACTGCTAAATTTCATTAGAAGACTATGTAAAATACATTTCCAATATTTTCAATAGAAATACTCGTTATACCAATTCCGCTCTTCTGACTGTGTAGGGAGTTGCACACCCTGACACAGGCAGAGGTAGGCAGGGAGAAAGGTGAGTTTCAGGGCTGCAGGTAGGAGGATGTCCAGAAGACAATCTTTCCATTGCAGTTTAATCCATACAGCCTCTCAGATAATTCTCCCAGACCAAGCAAGGACATCCCTGGCAGAGCAAGAGCGCATAGCTAGTTCTATGCCATCTCTGCAAGAACCTTCACAGGGTGCTCTCTCATCCAAGCAAATCCCTCTCTTGCAGTGTCCCGCAGAGACAGGAGGAGGCTGAACAGATCCTGTGAAGTCTATGGTAGGGTAAGTCCAAGGCTGGCACGAAATTAGCTTTCCCACACACCATAATTCCAATAAGTGGGGTATTTAGAGATAAAACCAGGTAAATGGAGTTTTGCACTTCAGACTTGGGTGATACAGTCTTTATGCACGTCTTAATACCCAGTTTGAAACACTGAGCAGTGTTTGATATTGATGATGAAGCCTGCTTCATAATGTGAAGCAGGCTTAAGAAGTACTTTCAATGTGCTTTTGCTTATAGCATTCCTGATTCCAATATGTCTCCTTTCTGTGTAATTGCCTCTAGCTCATAGGACTGTCTGTACCAGATCAGACAACAAGTTGTCCCAGCTGAGGGTCATGACTTTAATGGTGGTCAGCTGTAGATATGTAAGGAAGACTATAGAAACAGGGCAAAAAGATGATATTCCTGGTCTCCAACCATTTGCAGGTTGGAGACCTACCTTGCCATCCAGAGGGACCTTGACAGGCTTGAGAGGTGGGCCTGTGCGAACCTCATGAAGTTCAACCAGGCCAAGTGCAAGGTCCTGCACCTGGGTCAAGGCAATCCCAGGCACAAATACAGGCTGGTCGGAGAATGGCTTGAGAGCAGCCCTGAGGAGAAGGACTTGGGGGTGTTGGTGGATGAAAAGCTCAACATGAGCAGGCGATGCGCACTTGCAGCCCAGAAAGCCAACCGTATCCTGGGCTGCATTAAAAGAAGTGTGGCCATCAGGTTGAGGGAGGTGATTCTGCCCCTCTACTCTGCTCTGGTGAGACCCCCACCTGGAGTACTGCATCCAGCTCTGGAGTCCTCAGCACAGGAAGGACATGACCTGTTGGAACAGGTCCGGCAGAGGGCCATGAAGATGATTAGAGGGATGGAGCACCTATGCTATGAGGACAGGCTGAGAGAGTTGTGGTTGTTCATCCTGGAGAAGAGAAGGCTCTGGGGAGACCTTATAACAGCCTTCCAGTACCTAAAGGGGGCCTACAGGAAGGATGGGGAGGGACTTTTTATTAGGGGGTGTTATGACAGGACACGGGGTAACGGCCTGAAATTGAAAGAGGGTAGATTTAGATTGGATATCAGGAAAAAATTCTTTACGGTAAGGGTGGTGAGGCACTGGAACAGGTTGCCCAGGGAAGTTGTTAATGCCCCATCCCTGGAAGTGTTCAAGGCCAGGCTGGATGGGGCTTTGAGCAGCCTGGTCTAGTGGGAGGTGTCCTTGCCCATGGCAGGGGGGTTGGAACTAGATGATCTTTAAGGTCCCTTCCAACCCGAACCATTCTGTGATTCTGTGATTTACAGCTGAAAGAATCTCTAAGACAAACAGGATAAGGGAAGTGGTGGAGAAATAGGGTAAAGTTAGGGATAAACAGAATGGTTTGAAGCCCCATGCCTCATGTTCTGAGAGGTTCTTGAGAGATATAGATAATTTCCTTATGATATGTAATATATGGAATGTCACGATTTTTCTTAATGCATAGGAGCTTTGTGTGTTTCCTCTTTTGCATACACCTCTTGGACATGTGAGACTGTTGGTCAGTTTTAACAGAAACAGTATTGATAAGGTACCTTCACATGCTGTAGTGAATGATTTTTCCCTTATTTGATATGTGCATATTCTTTCCTGTCTCTGAAATATGAGTACCGTTGTAATATAAGTCTGTTGGCCTCTAGTAGGACTGATAACATTTCTGCCCTTTCCTTTTGCCTAAGAGCTGTGTGATTTGCCTGGTATTTAAAACAAGAACTGCTCGATTTATAAATGAGGCAGAGACTGGTGGAGACACCAGATTTAGAGAGATATCGCTAATGTTTGCCCTGAAGCTGTGGTGTATGTCTGTTCCTGTGTGCTTAGCTGCATCAGAGAAGAAAAGCAGTGAATTAACCTCGCAAGTCTGCAGAGCTCCAGTGTCTGTCCTGTACATCTCTGGGAGAAAGATTTGTTAGAAGAACAGCAAGGCTTGCCCATGTTTGCTACAGTGGACTCTCTCTGAGCTTTCGGATTCGTAAACCCGCTTGAGATCTCATTACAAAGTCTGTAGGAAGAATTACTTTACTGAAAGAGTGGTCAGGCACTGGAACAGCCTGCCCAGGGAGGTTGTTGAGTCACCATCCCTAGAGGTATTTAAGAAACGTCTAGATGTGGCACTTCAGGGCATGCTCTAGTGGCAGAGATTGTAGGGGTTTGGGGGTTTTTTTGTGTGTATGGTTGGACTCGATGATCTCAAAGGTCCTTTCCAACCATGAAGATTCTATGATTCTATCTCAGAGAGTTTTAAATAATCCAGCAGGGCAGCATAATGTTTTGTCCCATGGCGTGTGTCAGCACATTAAGGGCCCTTCTGGTCCCTTCCAGATCAGCATCGTTCTGAAGCTAAGCATTTTGACATCTCTAGCCTGCACGCCCTGGTGTGGTTGCTGTAGTGGCACATGGAGTAGTTTTGCTTTGGAGCCCTGCTGCTTTGCAGAGCAAACCATGAGCTTAGAAACTGAGCCTAAATAAGAGACAGTGACTGTCACTTGCATGGGCCACAGGAAGGTTAAGAGCCTGTAGACTTGCTGTGGAACAGCAATATGATGAGCTCAGTAGGGGGAAATCTGCTGGCCTGTGATTTCTCTTTACAGCCTAGAAGGCCAGAGAATAAAATGAATAATCCTTCCAAGAGGAGCTGTGCTGAGCTGTGATGTTATTGGTGTCTTTTGTGCCCGCCGTATCAGTATACGACCAGCAGGCAGATTCTGAAGGAGACTGAGACCCCGTACTAGCCACACAGGATCAGCAAAGAGGATATTATAGCAGCGAGTCAATGAGACAGGCAACAGATTTGGCCCTAAGGCCTTTCGTGCAGTATAACGTTGACACTAGTGTAGGCATTTACCCTGTGGACATACGTGGTGAGATGTCAGTATAGGACAAGATAAGCAGTATGGTCTGAGCTGGTGCCACATTTGGGGCCTGAGTCTCCCTTCCCTTTTCCTTTGAGGATTAAGTAGCATTTCTGGAGCTTTGTGAAAGTATCTGGTGAATGGGGCAAAGAATTTTTCCCCTTTGTGGACAGTTTTTTATTCCCAGTCCCTCTTATTTCTTATCATATTTACAGGTTACAGGATGATGGAGCTTTTGTACTACAGGCAGCCTGTGTGGCTTTCAGAGGAGTGCTGGGAAGCTTCTCTCCCAGCTGTCCTGGGATCTGAGGAGGGATGCCTTGACATTTTAAGCAGGAACATTTTCACACAGGACTCCATGGCAAATTGAATTTTGTCTTTGAAAAAGTCTGATTTTGAGACAGCACACATGGCGTCCTTCACTCAGGAAGGTGCCCTTCACTCAGGCACCACAAGCATGAGTGCTCATGACAGAGAAGTTTTACGGCTTCACATGAGGGGAGATTTCTAAAGCCTGAAGAGTTGTCTTAAGTTGTATTCACTGTTTGGGAAATAGAGTGACACATCGGCAAACAAATAAGTGAATTTTTTTTGTGAAGAGTGTAACAGTTCTGTAGTGTTTATATTGATCAGTACTCAACTGTCTTCACCTGTTCCAGGGAGAAGAGAGGTTCAGATATCACCAGCTTCCATGTAGGCAGAGAGGAGGAACAATGGCTTGCTTGGGTTCCCCACCTCACTTCATGCTTTTGATCTGTTCCCTGGTGCTGGTGATCAAGAGCCTGAAGTCCATGTACCACACATGTATGTATCAATGACAGCATGTATACACAAAGAATTGCTCCTGGAACTTGGAGAACCCTCAGTATGAAGGAAATAGCCTATGGAAAATCATTAAGTGTCAATTCTTGGTATACTTTCAGATGACACTGTGCCTTCTAAAGCAGATGTAGAACGAAGTGCTTGAGGATATCTAAAAATGAGCCTGTTCTGAAATTTTCATATTAGCACTTTCTTATGAGAGGACATTTCCTGGTTGAAATATGCAGATTAATGGCAAGTTTATGGCAGTTTAATTTGCAATGTGCTTACTAGGTAGTGTTTCTATACAGCGGGGATGGACAAAGTATGCTGAGACTTAGGACCGTGAAGAAAATGTCTTTTTCTTTAACTCAGTCTTGGAAAAAAAAACCACCCCAGAGAGCTGCACACAGCCTGCATCCACAGGGATGCTGAGCGCCCAGAAATGGCTTTGAATTCAAAGGATAAGGCCTTGAGGATGGAGAGAAAGAAAGAAGCCTTGCTGCTCCACCCATCTGTTGCCTGTGGCCCTGCCGTGGGGTGGTTTTTCCCCCCATTTCACCTTCCCAGAGGTGGCTGCAGTACCGTCCCACCGCCTGCTTTCCGTGGAGGTACCCAGCTCTGCAGGAGGAAGAGGAGCATCCCAGAATGTGTCAGATGGGACAGGGGTGGTTGTGGTTTTGTTGTTTGTGTAGGAATATTTTTCTGGTTTGGGAAAGGCCTTTTTAATATGTTTTTACCCCAAATCCTTTTCAAGTAATTCTTACTTTTCTGGATCCAAGTGCTGTTGAAATCAGTGAGATTTTTTTCTGTGTCTCTTGGTTCAGAAATGTTTGTGTGTCAGGCATGTCTACATCTCTTTACCAGTGGATTTCTCTTCAGTCTGACATTGTTCATCATCACTCACATTAGCAACATTAATGGCATTTTTAAAAGTAGAAAAGGTAAAAATCTGTTCTTCTATAAAGAGAAACCACCATCCTCATCTAGGCCAAGAGCTTAGATTTTGTAAAATATTGTGCTGTCAATGGCCTTATAAATAGAAATATTTTAGTTTATTTTATGTAGAGTACTTTTTATTTGCAAGAATAACAGAGTTAAGCCTTTTAAACTCAGCATATGTGACTGTGCTATTGCTGTACAGCAGGGCTGGATTTCCAGGAGTAGGGGAAAGCCGTCTCCACACTCCTGGGAGCAGCCTCTTTTGTGTGGCACCGGTGTCTACCACAGCCGCAGCTGAAGAACCATAAATTCAAATCAAAAATTACTCTATGCTGGAATTAAATTGATAAATGTCAATAATCTAAGGCACTAGTAGTACGGGAAAGGATATATTTTGGATGCTTTCCAGTTCTACGCTTGCTGTGTCCTTTTCAGTTGATGTTAGCTAGATGCCAAGGGCCGCCTTCCCGAAGCTTTCCCCTTCACTTCCAGGCACCATTTTGTAAGTGGGTTTGTCTTTGCCTGAAAGGAAATCCCCTGACACAGGCGCTCATGATCAAGTTGTACAAACCAGATCTTTCTGTAGTTTAACACCAACATCTCTCCACAGATGGGACTTACAGGAAAACTGTAGTGAAGTAAGATACACAGTTTCTGAAGGTGAAACAGCAGGGTCTGGCAAGGCAGACAGGCAAACCAGTGTCATGGTTGCCTCTGAGAGGAAGGGAGGAGCGGCAGGCTCTGAGGGCAGCCTCTCAGGGAGATGGCTGTTGGTGTGTCTGCCGACATGAAACCACCATGTAGTAGGTAATGTAGATTGTCTTGCTGCACATGGGGAAGCTGTGGGGTGAGACAGGGTTGTGAATCCTGAGAGATCACAGGTCTGTGTGGTTGCAGGCATGAGTCTGGGCATGGGGAGCTGCATGTACACCTACATTGTCGTTGGCTTGGATCTCAGCAGCTACAGCTCCTTCCCCATCTTGCTGCATCCTGTGTGAAAGCGCTTCACAATTACCTTTTAAATCTAACAACTGATGCTGGTAGCTCTTAGTGTAATGTTTGTTATATCTTATTTAAGTGGTATTTTTACAAGGGTAAGAACATCTATGTTATTAGCTGAAATTACTTACAAACAGAAACATACACTTACACTTTCCTTTAGTCTCTGTGATTTACCATTTTCAATTGCCCCAGCGCTGCTCAGTGAGCAGGAAAAGCAGTTGGGATATGGAGCTTGGCTTTTGTCCTGGCTGTTTCCCACCAGTACCCTTCTTACAGATTATGCAGGTTTAGACTGTGAAGATTTATATCATGTTATAACAGAGGGCTTCTGTGAAGGAGCCTGGCCAATTCGTCTGCTTGCCATTGGCCATATGACATCCCTTGAAGGCCCTGGGAAGTAGGGGATGGAGGAGTCTGGTGGGTCGCTGGTGTCCTGCCAAACTACACTGTGGGGTAGATGCGGCAGAGTTTGTGCTGAGCATCTGGACAAGCTCAGGCTTTCCCTCTAACTGTCCCAAATCTCACCATGACATAAACATGTGCTTCTGAGCTTGGACTCGTAACCAGGCAGCTTGACTGCAAGAGGAATTTGGACTTAAATCTGAACGGGCTGACTTAGAGGGAGTCAATAGGTCCATATGAAACCTCCCAGCTCATGGTCTCTTGTGCTAATTGCTGCAGACATAGCACACCCAGTCAGGGAAAAGGTACTTTGTGTTACTCTGTCCGTTACTGTACTCATGGCAGAAAGATTTCCTGCAAAGAGACACCAGCTTTCTATGATTGATCAATGGGATGTAGTCAAATATATCTATGCAATCTCTAACTGCCGACATCCTTATGGATGAATCAGTATTCTCAATGGGCAGAGCCAGTGTTAAACCCATGGGTTCCAGGGGCGGGGGCCCTTCCTTCCTGTCCATGTACATAATTGCTTGCACTTCTGTCTAGCTTATTTCAGCCCTCCACAGCTTGAGCTCCAGGTTAATTGTGTAAAACTGGCATTAAAAATACATTTAAAATTTTTTTTATAGTCATTTTTGGATCAGAAGGACAAAAAGGCTGGGGTCAAATGGCCACTCATGATGTCGAAGCTTTGTTGCATCTTTGGAGCCAAGGAAGTTGTGATGGGGGAAGAAAGAAGAAAATTCATACAAGGTGGGAGACATTTAGGGAAAACACTTTCTGCAGTGACTCTTTAAAATGGAACCAAGGGGGAAAAAAAAAGGGGGTATTTTTCCTCAGCGTTTGGATTGCATTATGCTAGTTCTTGCAAAAGGTGACACTAATGAGGAGGACATGCTCTTCCTTTGACTCAGTGATGAGCGTACACTGGGTTAATGGAAGATGTGAGGGCAATTTGCTCTAGTAACTGCCACCTTTGGCATTGGGCTTTCTTTAGTCTAAAATTTAAGGTGTTGAAAGACTTGTTAGCTGGAGTACTTTCCAGGTTTTCATAGGAACAGATCTCCCAGCTACCTACTGCATGCCTCTTCATTAATCAGTCAGAATACTCTAGGGTGGAAGGACAAACATATGAACATGAACCAGTTTCCTGTTTCTGCAGTGCTCCCTATAGCTATGCAATTGGTAAAGTCTGAAGGGGAGTGCCTTCATGTGTGAAGAAATTAGAAAATGTGGGTGTAGTTCAAGTGTCCGTGCCTCCCTAATACTTTCTAAGGAAGACAGGAAGAACTCTGGAACTCTTAGCACTTCTTATGCAGAGTTGGCTGTTACATATTTAGAATTTGATTGCAGTGGTAGTCCCTTCAGAAATAGTCTATTCCCAGAAGCGTCGATGGAGAACATCTGAGACCTTTCTGCCATTATCTCTTTGCAACAGTGGTTCCTGACCTTATTTTAGCAGGCTTTGCTAATGACTTCTCAGACCTGGCCTCTGGGCCCCGTTGTTCTCTCTGCTTTTGTGCCACTAGTTGAGGCTGGTAGGGACCTCTTTGAGAACATCTGGTCAAACCGCTCTACTCAAGCAGGGTCAGCTAGACCAGTTTGCCCAGGACTGTGTCCAGTTGGGTTTTGAAGATCTCCAAGGATGCAGAGTCCATAACCTCCCTGGGCAACCTGTTCTATTGTTCAGCCACCCTCACATCTCCCTTATTACTGTTGCCTTTTGCCCCTCGTCTCAGCTAATTGCCTTCTTATGCTGGACTGTGCACTCTGTGCTCTGTCCATCTTTAACACTTCCACATCTCCCTCCCGAGGCCCACCTCATATTTAGGAAGCAGTGAGTCAGACCAGCACAATTGGTAATACCATCACAGGACAATATTCCTAGAAAGCTTTTCTTCTTAGCACTACTTGAATGTGTGCTTGGACCAGTCAAGAAGCCATAACTTGTTTTATAAACCAAGAGCTTTGCCTATCAACTGAGAATAACGTCTGTGCTTTTTCAGCCACAGGCAATCTTCTCAAATTCTTAAATACTTAAATTCAGTAGGTGTCCTGAATGGCATCAGGGCAAAAAGACACCTGAAGCTTGCAGGTCCTTAAACAGAGGAAAGCCTTTCTGAGTCAGCCTTACAGAGATGAATGAGCAGTTTATTAGTACATAAAAAAGACAACATAACTTGTGGAAAAATTTCTATCAGTAAAGATAGGGTCTACCTTGTAAAACTTCATACTTTTCAGCACTGTATTTTAAGTCCAGAGCATTCTTTTGTTTTCTTTTGTGGGCTTTGTTACAGCAAGGTTGCTATCAGCAAGGTTGCTATCAGCAAGGAAAGAGGCTAGAATAAACCCAGCCCGATTACTTTATAATCTAGAATTTACTGAAGACTTTGTACACTCACGTTAAGTGCCCAGTGAGAGCTAACATTTCTGATGGGAGGAAGAGGGATTTTCTGTGGATACAGGCATAAAACACTACTCATTACAGTGCTGAAGTCACAAAATTATGTCCCATACCCCAGAATTAGTAGATCTCAAATACTTCTTTACGACAGGATTAAAAAGCAAACAAAGCCCATGGCAGGGGGGTTGGAACTAGATGATCTTTAAGGTCCCTTCTAACCTGAACCATGATTCTATGAAATAGAGAGTTGAGTGATATGAAGAGTACTCATATCGAAATCCATACTTGGGCAGACCCTTTCAAACTGGTTCTGTCCAAAATAACAGGCTGAAAAGACCCTCATTTGGTTTCAGGTGCCACGGTGATATGGCACCCCACACAGAGTCCTGTTGTAGTGCTGTTTGTGCTGCGGTGTTGCGATGGTACGCACTATGTGAAATCCCCGCCCACCAAGTTAGTGGGAATCTTGCCATTTGTTCTATGACTATGTCAGCAACTTCTGTTATCACAGGTGATGCAATATCCATGGTACAACGATACAAACGTCACAATGTAGGTGCTTGACCCTGTGGCAAAAAAGCAAACAAACAGTAACAGTAGTAATGAGCCAAGGCAAATAAAGAATTGGAGGAAGATACATTGCTCAGAATTTTTTTTTAACTTTTACAAAGTGTTTTGGATACACATAGAATTTCTGTTCTTGTTTTTAATTAGCTTTGAAAAAGAATTAGTCAACATTTCTTAAGTAGTAAGAAACATAATAGCAGTCTTTCGGTACTTAAAGGGGGATTACATAAAAGGTGAGAAGGGACTCTTTATCAGGGAATGTACTGACAGGATGAGGGGTAACAGTTTTAAACTGAAAGAGGGTAGGCTTAGATTAGATATTAGGAAGAAATTCTTTACTGTGAGGGTGGTGAGACACTGGAACAGGTTGCCCGGGAAGTTGTGGATACCCCATCCCTGGAAGTGTTCAAGGCCGGGTTGGATGGGGCTTTGAGCAGCCTGGTCTAGTGGGAGGTGTCCCTGCCCATGGCAGGGGGGTTGGAACTAGATGATCTTTAAGGTCTCTTCCAACTCTAACTACCCTATGATTCTATGATATTGGCTATAGCAGACGTCCAAAGCAAATGCCCCTCACACAGGAAGAGTAGAAATCAGTGCTTCTTTCCTCAGTGCTGTAGAAATACGAATTTCACAAAGAACTTCTTTAATATTACTCTGTGGGGTCTAGATTGGGTTATCTGTCAGCTATGTCCATAGGCATGCTGTTCCCTTTGGGCTGAGCCCTCTGAAAGCCAAGGGTCTAGCCGAAAGCAATCACTTAAGATGTGTTTTTAGACTTTCTGAATGTGTTTTAGATTTTCTGCATTAGGTATGGCAGATACTGCATCCAGTAATGGTGGAGGTGAGCACAAGATGAAAATCTGCGCAGAGCAGAAGGGACATTTTAAGCTGCATGTAATGAATGTTACATGCTCACTCTCTCAGTGCTTTTTCACAAAATCTCACCATCTGTATTTAAGTCCCGAAGGACTCTCTTGGTAAAAGGCAGTGCTGTTGCTTCCAGTTCTGAGGGAGCAATGGATATGAACTGAACCTTTCCCCCCATCCTCTCATTACAGGCAGCAGTGACAGCACATACTGAACTCATTCAGAGAATGGGAACGTTCCCAGTGAAGCACATGCTCCCCTGAGCTTCAGGAACAGAGCTGGCTAGACCAGACAGCATTTTGCCCAAGGCCTTTGCAGCAGCACAGCCTTTCCATGCTCCCAATTCTAGTTGGAGGGAGCCAGTTATTTATAGAAAAGCAATGTGAGTTCTTCTATATCAGTCTATTCCCTGTAAACCATTCGCTTTTCAAGAAATTTTTTGGCAGTGCCATGTCCTGCAAGTGCTAGTATAGTCAGAATTCTCTCTTGGAAGAGTCTAGATATCCTGCAGCTTTGTTGGAGAGTCCTCTGTACCATTGAAAAAAAAGGGAAACATATTAGGCTGAATTCAACAGCCTATGAATTAAGTACAGATGCGCCACTCAAGCCTGTCTTATGAATGTTTACAGTTTTCATTAACTTGAACAAGAACTTGGTTTATCTAACTGTGTATTCTGCCATTTGTCCTAGTAGCAAAACCTTTCCTGGAATAAATCTGATAGAATAGAAAACGTTAAAAGACAAAGCAGTTTCCCAGAGTGTGAGACCAGTAGACTGAGAACAATAGTCGAGTGGTTTTTCTTGCTAAGCAATCTGCCTCTGGTTTTCACCTCAAAACTCCTCTTCCAGTTGTAAAACTGGAGTAGGTTACACACATTTCCATCTGAGTATTTCCGTACTGCATTTTCACTCCAGCATGTAGTAAATATGCTTCGCTGTACAATGAGTTTAGTGACTATATGGCTTTTGCGTTCCAGAATCTGGAAGACTGTACCCAACGTAGACGGCAAATGAATTGTGCTGGTATTCACATATTTGACGCTAAAGGGAGCTCTTGTAACAGAGAAGAAAAACATGCCATACATCTTTTATGGACACTGAATAGGAAAGGATTGTGTAAGGCTGCTTGTAGCGTTAGGCTAGTTTTACGGCTTTATTTTGCAAAAGCTAAGTGTATTTATCTCATTTGTTAATAAAGAGTTCTTTTTTATGCAGGCAGCTCCAGCTCATACAGCTAGTGAAATAATCGCACATGCCTCTGTCTGCTACTGAGCTCCTGCTTGTTTGGCTGAAGAAAACAATCTTTCTTTTTGTCTTTCTAATCTTTTAGGTTTCAGCCACAGTTATACTGGGTACAAATTAGTTCAGTCTCTGTGGTCCCTTGGTTTGTGCCTAGTCTACAAAACAGGGTATATACTTTATCTGAAGGCAAGATCCTCTGTTGTAAGATGATCTCATATATATTGCCCCTGTTATTATTAACAAAGGAAACAAAAGACTATCATTTTATTCATCCTCTTCTGTTTTCTTACGGGTAGGATAAAGGGAGAAGGAAAGTCAAGACTAGTTTAAAGTGTTTTGGGTTGCAAAATAATTGTCAGGGAGCAGCAAGGGCTAGTTGCTCCCTAAGGGAAGGCAAGCCAGGGTCCAAGGGTGACCCCAGCCTGGGCAGTGCCCTCACTGATGGATGGCCATGTCCTGTCTGAACACGGTGGGCAGAGCTTGATAGTGATAACAGGGTTCATCAACAGTCCCAGACCAGGCAAGTGATGAACAAGATCCAGGGTCCAAACAGGGAGTCAGGAGCAAAGGGAGACAGGGCTATAGACAGGACTACTACAAAGGGTCCAAAGTCCATTCAGGAGACAGGGACAAATACAGGCTGGCGACAAGCTACAATGTACACCCACAGGGTCCATCCAGGAGACCAGCATCCTACAGCATAGCTCCAAGGTCCATCCAGGAGGCAGGGCCTGAGGCAGGGCTAGAGACATATTTGTATATAACATAGCTCAGGCAGGGACTGAAGCCCCCCATGGGTCTTGTCAGGGCCATTAAGGCTTAGTGCACTGACAGCAGCCTCTGCTTCCCTCAGGGGGAGCCATGGGGGCAGGGTGCTGCATTCACTGTAGAACAGCCACCAATGCAGCATCTAATGAATAGTCAGCCCTGCAGGTGAAAACATGCTGCCTTCATACGGAGATACTTAAAATAAATATTGTTGTGCTGCATCGTGGATTATAGATTCTTCAGAGACATGGTGAAGTAGGGGAAAAAAATACCATCCATTGGGACATTTGGAATCATAGAATCATAGAATCATAGAATGTGTCAGGTTAGAAGGGGCCTTAAAATGTCATCTAGTACAACTCCCCTGCAGTAAGCAGGGACATCTTTAACTAGATCAGATTGCTCAGAGCCTCATCAAGCCTGGCCTTGAATGTCTCCAGGGATGGGGCCTCCACCACCTCTCTGGGCTACCTGTTCCAGTGTCTCACCACCCTCATTGTAAAGAACTTCTTCCTAATGTCTAATCTAAACCTACCCTGCTCTAGTTTAAAACCATTGCCCCTCGTCCTATTGCTACATGCCCTTGCAAACAGCCCCTCCCCAGCTTTCTTGTAGGCCTCCTTCAGGTACTGGAAGGCTGCTATAAGGTCTCCCTGGAGGAGCCTTCTCTTCTCCAGGCTGAACAACCCCAGCTCTCTCAGCCTGTCTTCATAGGAGAGGTGCTCCAGCCCTTGGATCATCTTCGTGGCCCTCCTCTGGACCTGCTCCAACAGGTCTGTGTCCTTCTTGTGCTGAGGGCTCCAGAGCTGGACACAGTACTCCAGGTGGGGTCTCACCAGAGCAGAGTAGAGGGGCAGAATCACTTCTCTTGATCTGCTGGCCACACTTCTTTTGATGCAGCCCAGGATGCGATTGGCCTTCTGGGCTGCAAGCACACATTGTTGTCTCATGTCCAGCTTTTCATCCACCAGTACCCCCAAGTCCTTTTCCGCAGGGCTGCTCTCTACCACATCATCCCCCAGCCTGTATCAATAACGAGGATTGTCCCGACCCAAGTGTAGGACCTTGCACTTGGCCTTGTTGAACTTCATAAGGTTTGCTTGTGACCACCTCTCTAGCTCATCCAGGTCCCTCTGGCTGACATCCCATCCCTCTGGCCTGTCAACCGCACCACTCAGCTTGGTGTCATCAGCAAACTTACTGAGGGTGCACTTGATCCCACAGTCTAAATCACTGATGAAGATGTTGAACAGCACTGGTCCCAGTACGGATCCCTGAGGGACACCACTTGTCACCCCTCTCCATCTGGACATCGAGCCATTGACCACTACCCTCTGGATGTGACCATCCAGACAGTTCCTTATCCGCCGAACAGTCCACCCATCAAATCCATATCCCTCCAACTGAGAGAGAAGGATGTTGTGGGGAACCATATCGAAGGCCTTGCAGAAGTCCAGATAGATGATATCCATTGCTCTTCCCTTGTCCACTGATGCAGTCACTCCATTGTAGAAAGCCACGAGGTTGGTCAGTTTAGTTCTAGTCATGACAGTGAAAACTCTAATTATTAATCATGGCTCACCTGGATTTTTGTCATGGCCTACCAAGGGTTTTTAAAGCACTACAACCTGCATTGCATCGTTTCGCTGGCCGTGGCATGAATGCCAGGAATTGTCTCCTCATTTACACCCAAAAGATTACTTGCTTAATACTTCCTATTTGCTTTTAACCTGAACAACACAATTCATGAGAAACAAACTCATGTCTTTTTTAAAGAGTATTTAGTTCTTTTCCGGAAGTCAGTTTATTTTAATTATCACACCTTTGCACTGTCCAGCATCTGGAGAAGTTTGTCTGAGCAAGACATTAACTGATTCACCTGTTGGTATGACAGATCATTTGTTGGTTCCTCACTTGCTATACATTTGCATGATCAACTGTCTCTAGCTTGAGAAAGAAACCCCAGCCTTTTCTTGTTCTGGCTGCATTTTCTTTCCAAATCTGATAAACAGCCCAGTTTGAATTTTGTCTGCAAACTTACACAACTTCTCTTATCCTTTATATTACAGTACACCAGTTAGCCCAGTAGTACTTCCCTCCTCTGACTGTCCAGGCTGTTTAGGAAGATGCTGCTCACTGTAAGGCTATCACCATCTTTGGTATCACCAAAGATTTTTTATCTGTGAAAGACAAGTCTAGAGCCTGTAATCAAGAAGTTGTGATGGTTTCTTGTTTAGTTAGTACTGTCTTCATCACAACTAGGTCTCTGACATTTTCCTGTGGGTCTTACAATCCTTATATTTGGTCAGGTGGAACTGTGTGATTTGACAGGTATTGTGGTAGCAGGTAGGGAGGTAATGGTGTCTGCATGGAAACCTGGTTAGTTCTTCTGGCAAATAAGAAGTTTACCTTTGACTAAAGTTGTTTGTGTCCTCTCTGTTTCAGATCTCCTGCATTTCCAGTAACACACCTCTTGTTTCTGACACTAAACCATGATTGCTTGCTCCTGTTACATGCATTGTACCTGCCTACTTAGTCAGATGCTTCATTTCATCTCATGATTTTGGCTCTTCTGCAATCTAGTCATGCTCTTGATAGGTATATAGCTATGTTAAGATCAGATGGACAATTTCAAACTCCCAGTCTCCCAGATGAAATTTCTATATTATTGCTTGTGTCAGAATTTCGCTAGTTTTCTTTCTGGCTAGCTGGTTGGCTCCTCTGTTAGGTCAGCTTATTTTAAAGCATCCCACAGAGTAGCAGCTTTGTTTTTGAAAATGAGAGCTTTTGTAAGCTGAGAGACCAATATTGTTTTTTGGGCCAAAGTGATCACACAGATCATCTGCAGCTGCTCGCTTTTCCCCTGACAAGAGCTTCCTGAAAGATATTATCAGACTAGCTAAGGCTGGTGCAACTCAGACCGACCTGATACAAAAATAGTAATGACTTTTGGATACTTAGTAAATGATAAAAGGCGCTGTGTTATGGTATGACACTGGTGAACTTTATCCAAAAAAGCAGACAGGAAATAGCTGGGAGTGACTGATCGGATTTTGGATTCAGTAATGTGCGAAAATAGATTAAAATTTCAAAATAATTGCAGTAGTGCTAGCAGATTCATACTACATCAGTTACAAAATAGATATGATAAGAACTGGTACTTTGTTACCTGGAGACTGTACCAAGCACCACAACCATGCACAGATTGGAACTCATTAGCTTTCACTCCAATGATTGCACCAAGAGAATAGCTAATAATTGATGGTAGGGAAAACATCTACCAAAGATCATATTTAAAAAAAAGAAGGGGGGAACACTCATGCCTAGACCCAATCATGGTTTCTCAAAGGACTTTTTTTAAATGAAACTGTGATTAGTTTAAAGTACCCACTTCTGACACTTGTTTCCATGAGAACAGGAGCAGCAGCTAGAAATCACGTCATGGGAGTTCTTGGTTGCACAGACACAGGAAACTGCAGATATCGCATATACAAGCATTAGGACCAGTCATCACAGTGTTGTCAGGAGAAGAGGAAGGTTTTATGGTGTTTTAAAATCCCTTAATATGCTTATAGGAACTCCTTACAGCTAATATTACTGTTATTTTTTAATGAAAAAGATTTTTAAAGGTAATTCAATTTAAACCTAAAATGATTAGTAACAAGTACATTTTGCTTTGGAAAACTGCATCTCTCAAGCAACTAATAACATGAGGCTTGAAAAAGAGAAACTAAGTGTAACCACATTAATATATTATTCTGCGCCTGCGAAACTGCCTGATAAGCACTTGTTTGCCTTATATCACATCCTTTCCTTAATGGTATTCCATTGCATCTAATTTTAATATGTGCTAGCAAAACATGTTTTTATGTGTTGCTGAATGATATATTTACTTGGACTGAGTTACAAAGAACAGTCTTAGTTTTCTATATGATTTACCTAAAAATTTTCTTGGACCAGAAGTATTTTGTAATGGAAAATTCAAGCATGAATTCCTACTTAGTTGGGCAGTACTGGAAAAGAATGTAACCAGCATAATGGAGTATTATACTTCCGGGGAAGCTGTCGTTCAGATGTCTTTCATGTAAAATGAAGGTGTGGCCATCTGTACAGTCATTTAAAAATGTATGGAGTGATCCTTCCTTGATATGACTACTCCTCGCAATCAGTAATCTAATTTTAGGTTTTGTCTGAAGGTGTAAAACCCTTTTTTCTGTATCTGGATACATGGACTTAATTGTGCAATCTGTTTTCTTAAGCTCTTTCTTCAATAAGCTGTTGCCTGCCATATTCAGTAATATTTAGTTAATTGTGCTGAGCTGTATCTAAAGGCAACATTTTTCCCCAAAGGAAAAACCCCCAAGAAAACAAGGAACAAAGCCTGGAGGCTGCAAGTAACTCTTGTGCATGTTACTTTTGCAGGGAGAGGTTGGACAGCTTGTAATTGATGCAATTTCTTGCAATAACAAAATGTTCCTGACCTTTTGTTGATCACAAAGCAAATGTACTTTTAGTATGTCAAGTAAAATCAAATATCGCTCCTATTGCTCTCCTGCTAGTTCTCAAGGATGGTGTTATATACTAGGCCACTTAATAAGAAAATTGAACTAAGTAGATTAGAACAGAATGTTATAGTTGAAGACCTTAATGGCCACCAAAGAGCTACCTCAAATTTAATATTTCAGTATTTTTCATATTTACAAGCAATTAGAACGTGTATGTATGTGTGTGAGAGCGAGGGAGCTGGCAGCATGACATTGAAGAAGAAAACATCTTAATGTAGGAAGATTTTTGCAAAATATGGACATAGGAAATGGTTCACAGCCAGTTCCTTATGTTAAATGCCAGGCAGATCCCACAGCAAACAGTAATGGCCCTGTCATGAAATGATACTGCTGCTACAAGAATTAAGTACTTTAGTCTGTTTATTGGCACCTGGGGATTTATTTAAGCAAAGCACAGCTTTGCAAGATATAAACTCAGGGACAAAGTCCTCAGTTTCAGAAGAGAGCTTGGCAAGGGGTAGAGTTCAGAGGATAGTGGAGCAAAGAGGATACGCTACCTTATGATAGAGGTCATTCCTACTCTGTGCTCCCTTTCCACCTTTGAGATCAACATGATGATAAGTTTTATCAGAGCATCCTGCTTTTCTGCTTTGACAGTGACATGTCTCCTGTGGACTCCTCACACCAAAAGGGAGAGATAGCTATGAGGAAGCTAAACAAACTTCGTTCCAAACATAAATTCTTCAGGTTGAGCCAGAACCTGGGCAATAATTATGTAGAGAACTAAACAATTTATTAACTTCCATTTGCAGTTTCTTACATTTAGGGATTTGGGGAGTACCACACTTTAATAATGCTGTAACGTTGGAGGGACACTGAACATCTCAGTTTTGTCTGCAAGTTCTTTCAGACCACTTCAGCCACTGTAGAAGTTATTTTAAAAGGTGCTGAGTTTTGTAGCTGTCACATATAACTGGGGTGTAATTTTGGTGCTGTTCTTTCAGTTAACATCACACAAAGCATAGCAATGTCTTCCAGAAGAAGTTTTTCATTTCTGAGCTGCCTTTTCTTTCCAGATTACAGATATTGGGCAAAGTTGACCTTAAGATGGTGGAGCTCAGCATTCTGTGAGAAGGGAAAAAGGCAAATAGCAGGATCATAGACCTGGATGTCAGGAAAGCAGGTTTTGGCCTATTCAAGGGATTTGCTTGGAAGACTCCCGTAGCACGTGATGCTAGAAAGAAGAAGGACTCAGGAGAGCTGGCTGATTTTCAAAGATTACCAAAAATAGTCCATCCACATGTGCAGGGAATCAAGCAAAGGTGGCAGGAGGCTAGCATGGATGAACAAAGAGCTCCTGAGTAAACTCAAACACGGAAAGGATGCATAAAGAGGTGGAAGCAGGGACAGGTGACCTGGGAGGAATATAGAGACACTGTCAAGTGTACAGAAATGGGCTTTAGGAAAGCCAAAGTCCACCTGGAATTGAATGGGGTTAGGGAAGTGAAAGGCAACAAGAAGGACTTCTACAGATACATCAACTGCAAAGGGCTGACCAACCTGATTGCTTTCTATGATGAAATGACAAGTTTGGTGAATAAGGGGCATGTTGGTTTTTTGGACTTTAGCAAGGCTTTTGATACTGTTTCCCATAACATCCTCATAGACAAACTGATGAAATACAGGTTAGATAAATAGACTGCAAAGTGGATTGACGCCTGAACTCCTGATCTCAAAAGTTGTGAACAATGACACGAAGTCCAGCTGGACCAGTGACTGCTTGTGTATTCCAAGGGTCAATACTAGGGCCAATACTGTGTAACTTCATCTTTAATGATTTGGATGATGGGACAGAGTGCACCCTCTGCAAATCTGCAGATTTTAAAAACTGGGAGGTGGTTGTGCCACCATTCAGAGGGACCTGAACAGACTGGCGAAATGGGCAATCTCATGAAATTCAACAAAGAACGATGCAAATTCCCACACTTGGTGAGGAAAATGCCCATGCACTAGTACAAGCTGGGGGCCAGCTGACTGGAAAACAGCTTTGCAGGAAAAGCCCCAGGGGTCCTGGTGGATAGCAAGCTGGCCATGAGCCAGAAACGTGCTCCTGCAGCAAAGATAGCCAACAGCGGTCTGGGGTGCCTTAGGAGGACTACCACCAGCAGGTCAAGGAGGGTGATCCTTCCCCTCTCCTCAGCACTGGTGAGGCAAAATCTGGAGTGCTGGGCCAGCGCTGGTCACAGGAGAGACGTGAACATACTGTTATGAGTCTGCTGAAGGGACTGGAGCATCTGCCATATGAGGAAAGGCTGAGAGAGCTGGGATTGTTTAGCATTGTCAAGAAAAGGCTCAGCAGGGATCTTGTTAATGTATATAAATACCTGATATGAAGGTGTAAAGACAGAGCCAGACTTTTCTCAGTGGCGCCCAGTGAAAAGACAAGAGGCAGTGGGCACAAACTGAAATAAAGGAAATTCTACTTAAATGTAAGAAAAACTTTTTTTACTGTGAAGGTGATCAAACACTGGAAGAGGTTGCTCAGAGAGGTTGTGGACTCACCATCCCTGGAGATACTCAAAACCCAACTGGACATGCCTCTGAATAACCTGCTCGAGCTGACCGTACTTTGAGCAAGGAGGCTGGATGATCTCCAGAGGTCCCTTCCAGCCTCAACCATTTTGCTATTTTGTCTCTTGCAAGTACAAGTACTTCTCCTTTTCTATCATTTTGTTTCTGTGATGTGGAATCTCCAAAGCCAGCTGGTAACCAAAGAGTCACCTTTGCAAGGAATGAAGTCAGAATTAGGAATCTACAAAAAAAAAAAAAACATAATTCGTGTCAGCCATCTCACATTCAGTCCTTGAAAACTCCTGTCATGTAGCTGAAAGAAATTGTTACCTCTGTAACCACTGTAGAGCCACATCAAATATCAGTATTTATACACTCAGTATGGAGAACTAAATGAAAGAGTCTGAGAACTGAAAAAGTAGATGAAGTAGAATTCCAAATCCTTTTCAAAAGTGTCACTTTTTATTCCAGTGGTTAACAATTTGACTGTAACAGTATGACATGCAATGCTCTAAACAAAAAGGGACCATGACAGCCTATGTGGATCCAGTACGCTCATGATGAATAGGAAAAGGAAAAGGAAAAGGAAAAGGAAAAGGAAAAGGAAAAGGAAAAGGAAAGGAAAATATTTCAGTTGGAAGGTACCTACAACAATCATCTAGTCCAACTAACTGCCTGACCAAAAGTTAAAACATGTTACTAAGGGCATTGTCCAAATGCCTCTTAAACACTGATCTCTGCCAGGAGTTAGGAGAGAGTTCAGGCATCACTTAGCCACAGTGCATATGTTACGGGCCTGCATAGAGTGGCAAAGGAATGTGCAGGGTGATGGGATTTGGAGTATTGTTATCCCTGAAGTTATAAGACGTGGATCATCCAGGCTTTTCCTGTTATTACTGTCTTGAGTGCCATGAGTAATAATTATAATGGCAGAAATTTTTATTATTTCATGATAGACAGTGTCACAGTGCCATTAGACAGGTTTCAGTGTGGTTTCAGAGTAGATGATGGTGGGTTGGAGAGTCTCTTTCAGTAGGAATCTGGGACTCTTCCTGGGCACTTTGTTCTGCATTGGAGGTTGCACTACGAGGTAGGACTGGGACTACTGGGACCCTCCCATTCTCCTTGTGGTACAGAATTCTTTACCTCATCACAACCTCTCTTGCCCCCTTCCCTGCTCCTGGAGTGGTGGGTCAAGACAAATAATTCTGGCATCCTCTGAACAGCAGGACACGGGAAGAGACAGTATGACAGGGTAGTACTGAACAGAGTCAGGCTAAGCCATGGAAGGCAGCACAGGTGGTATACAAGAATCATAGAATCGTAGACTCATAGCATAGTTTGTGTTAAAGATCATCTAGTCCAATGATCAGGGACATCTTCAACTAGATCAGATTGCTCAGAGCCCTGTCCAACCTGACCTTGAATGCTTCCAGGGATGGGACATCTACCACCTCTCTGGGCAACTTGTTCCACTGTTTTACCACCCTCATCATCAAAAATTTCTTCCTTATATCTAGTCTGAATCTACCCTCTTTTAATTTAAGGCCATTACCCCTTGTCCTATCACTACAGGCCCTACTAAAAAGTTTATCCCCATCTTTCTTATAAGCCCCCGTTAAGTATTGAAAGGCCACAATAAGGTCTCCCTGGAGCCTTCTCTTTTCCAGGCTGAACAACCCCAACTCTCTCAGCCTTTCTTCATAAGGGGAGGTTTCCCATCCCTCTGATCATTTTTGTGGCCCTCCTCTGGACCTGTTCCAACAGGTCCATGTCTTTCTTGTGCTGAGGACTCCAGAGCTGGACACAGTACTCCAGGTGGGGTCTCACCAGAGTGGAGTAGAGGGGCAGAATCATCTCCCTTGACCTTCTTTTGATGCAGCCCAAGATATGGTTGGCTTTCTGGGCTGCGAGCGCACATTGCCAGGTCATGTCCAGAATACTCTTACAAACACCATCAGAGTATTGACACCTCATAATTTTTGGTATTGATTGCCATCATGTGCATTTAACAAGTATGATGCTACCAAAATATCAATGAGTTGCCTCTCAGTAGTACTAATGACTGTGTGAGAACAGTGTAATTTACTGCTTCCTCTGAGGAGATGCAATTTGAACAACAGTGTTAAAATATTGACACTGCACTGGAGCTATGTCTTAACAAGCATTTTGAAATATTTTAATCAAAAATAACTATTATGGACTGTCATATATAGTCCTGTGTCCAATATATAAGAGCATTCATCATCTGAGTGAAAATCTAGCTGGAAAGATATTCTAGTCCTTACATATAGGCTACGCTACAGCTTGTCATAAACAAAAGTAACTATTCCTTGAAAAGTTTTCCTAACTTAAACCAGCTTTCCTACCCCTGAGAACTCAAGAGATATGTGCAGTCTTAACTTTATTTATATTTGCTTATCCCTAGATACCATTTTCAGCCAATTTTGCTCTGAAGAGTGCTCATTAATATTTTATTCTGAATAGAGGGAGAGAAAGAAGAGCAGAAACAGCCTAGAGAAGAAGCTGAGAGGCCACAGACACGTTGTCCTCTTATATGACATTAATGGCAAGAGGATCTGCTGCGATTTCTGCTAATAAAGGTGAGGGTATTCAACTCCCTCTTTATTTGTAGGGATTATGAAGAGAATCATTGCAGTGACTTGCCATGATACAGTTTTCATGGCTACACTCCTCCATGGTGCCAAAGGAATGAATTGTTTGTCTGTTACAAAACTTTCCAGAGGGGATGCTTGCTTTTGTTGTTGTCTCTGGTCAGATCCACCAGCACTGATTTAATAGGAGATGGTGAGGGAGCTTTTGTGCCCAGCTCAGAAACTCCAGCACGTGTGGAGCATATTTCTGTGTCATTGGATGTAATTGACTTTCAGCTGAAATAATAGTCCTTCATGGTAGCAAAGACTGAGCACACATTCCCTGATGTATGATTATGAAGTGTAGTGGCTTAGCTATTAAGGAGGTGAGTTGTGATACCCAACTGTGAGTGACATTCAGGGAAAGTCACAGGTGAATTTAAAGTCTCATTCTCCAGTTTTATACTGAAAGCACAATAAACATATCCATAGTCAGTAACAGCTGAATGGAAATGTAGAAAAGGTGCTCCTAATCATCTCTCAACTATTAGAATCATAGAATCATAGAATCATAGAATTGTTGAGGTTGGAAGGGACCTTTAAGATCATCGAGTCCAACCTTTAGCCTACCCTGACAAGAGCCACTTCTAAACCATGTCCCTCAGTGCCCCATCTACCCTTTTTTTAAACACCTCCAGAGATGGTGAATCCACCACCTCCCTGGGCAGCCTATTCCAATGTTTAATAACCCTTTCAGTGAAAAAATGTCTCCTAATATCTAATCTAAACCTCCCCTGACGTAACTTGAACCCGTTTCCCCTCGTCCTATCACTTGTCACCAGGGAGAAGAGGTCAGCCCCCATCTCTCTACAACCTCCTTTCAGGTAGTTGTAGAGGGTGATGAGGTCTCCCCTCAGCCTCCTCTTTTCCAGGCTAAACAACCCCAGCTCCCTCAGTCGTTCTTCATAAGGTTTGTCCTCCAGACCCCTCACCAGCTTTGTAGCCCTTCTCTGGACACGCTCCAACACCTTAGTACCAACTCGCACCTGAGACCTGTACTTACTAAAAGTGAGCTGTGGGCTAGCATACCAGATCTTCTTGTACATGCAGTATATTAGCAGACAGGCTGTGCCTGGAACCAAGACCTCAGTGGATGTGATGAGAGTCAAAAGCAAGAGCAACTTGTCTCTCTCCATTCCTGCCTGAAGTGAACTTTAGCTAACAAAGACAGTGGTAGAGCAGTGCTGGCAGAACATCCATGGTGCATATTTTTGTGCTGAAAGAAAAGGTTCTAGAGAGACCTGGTACTCTCTTTGAGGCATTATGTACTTGGATTCCTCACTGTAACCAACATATTCCTGGGCAGCTATTTCCAACTGGTGAAATGTCTCTAGAAGAAACATCCTCACCAGCTGCTCCAGGTCAGAGCATCTCAGAGGTACAAAATAACTCCTTTGTTGACTTGCCATTCACCTGGTATATCCACAAGTACATTAAAGGTTTGTGTAAATAATGAAAGGTGTTTGCTGTCGAATGACACTGGTGCTCCCATATTGCATTATATACTGTTCAATATTACTTTCATCCCCTGACGTGAGTCATAAGTAGGACAGCAAAATGTAGCACTTCCTTTGGGCATCTGCCTTTTTTAACTCTATGATTCACAATATCTTAGAAGAACATTGGCTGGGGTAGACCAGCACTGCACTCTTGAAAAGGCATTGAATGGTCAGGAAATTAAATTTAAAATTAGTAGGAAAGTAAAGTGACTTTACTTTGAGAAATACAGTAAAGGGAACAAGCAGCAGCAGCTGGCTTCATTGAACAAGTGATACCAAGAAAAAGTAGGAAATTCTTCTTATTTACCTCTCCTGATAACTATCAGTAGGCTAGCATCATCGTGAAGAACTATGTTATTTAGCAAAAAAGGAAAGCAAGATGCCCTTTTTACCTTGTGAGAAAAATAGCTTTAATTTATGGTACCTTAAACTGCTACCTGTTGATACTAAAGGAAATACTTATCTAGGGCATAGTACTTGCTGTTCTCAAGTTCAACAGTAGGTCACTTTCCCTTGTTGCTGGGCTTTAGTGCACAGATAGTTCCTGGTTAAAGAGTTATGAGGGTACTGCATGATGCTGGAGGGACCTGAAACTAATTCCGGAGTAAAGAGCACAAAGTACAGGTGCCGTCCTTCCCTCAGGCATGAGCAAACCATTCCGGTTTTATCCTATAAAACAAAAAATGTGAAATGTAAAAGGGCTTTTATCCTTTTTGGAGATGTACAACTTGCAAGGAAAGGGAGTACCTTCCTATGAAAATTACATTATGGGAATACTGTTGTATTTAGGAGTCATAAAAAGATTTAGCAAAAAAATGCAAGAAAGTCGCTATCTTTCTCTTAGAAAAGAGCAGCAACATACACTACTTAATAGGCAGGAGAAAATTATTGCCATTTTTCTGAGTGAAGTTGGTGTTAGTTGATTGTGACGATCTTCATAGCATGAGAAGCAGTGCCTTGATGTAGTTTGGTACTGTTGACAGAGATGAGGCTGTACTGACCATGCAAAATACTGAAAGGAACAATACTACTTTCTTAGAGACAGGCAAAATATTTGCCAAGGTCTAATTCCACAAACTTCCACATAAAGAGGAAAAAAAAAGCACGAAGTTAAAGCTCTGCCTCCAAGGACAAGATTGAAACTACCCAGAGCCTACCTCAGCTGGCTGCGCTCCTGAGCAACAGCTGCATGACTGATTGAGACAAAAACAGCCAAAAAATGATATAATAAATCTGTAGCAATGAAGATTCCAGAAACGTGCAAGATGGATCTGTCTAAATTGCCTTTTCCTTTAGGATTTATAGTAAGTCTTCAAGCATAGAACTTCCTATCTTCCATTTTAACACTGGGTACATCACTTCACTGCAATTCTGCAAAATAAATTATTTCCAGTGGAAGTATTTGAAGTGCTGCAGTTACAGCAGTTGGCAAAATATGGCATACAGAACCACATGCATTTCTCTAAAAAAGTCTTTGTTCCTGTTTTCTGCTTCACTTCAGTATCATGAAAATCCACAAGCATTTGGTCAGATTTAGACTGCTTTTTAGCCCTGTGCTTTAAATAAAGGGAGGGCTTGAGTAGAATTCTTACTTTTCAGGCTTCCCTTATACCTGCTACAGCAGTTCTGTTATTTTCTTTTTCTCCACATGCGAGATTCGTATTGAACATAATAAGTTTGCATAGATGTGGCAGACATCCCTGCTGCTTTTCAGCCTTTCTGATAAATCTGAAAACAATGTAACCCACATGATATACAATTGTGTTGAAAGATGCTTATTCTCCAGATGTCTGCCCTATTAGTTTTTGGAATAACCCAGAGTGACAATGGGATAAATTCATCTATAGGGAAACTTCATGGATTATGAAGAAAAGTTAAGATGTATGAATTTTCCCTGAATTGCTAAAATTATTACAATAAATTAGTATGATTTGGACATATGCTTCCACTATCTCTATTTTAGAAATAGCACAAAAACCCACGCCAATGCAATTTATAGCAAAGTGTTAATACAAAATTTCCAGATATTTATAGCCGCTACCAAATATTTTCGTGTAAGTTAGCTGTATTATTGGAAGAGATCTTGTTTTAAACATGTTCTCTTTTCATTGGTATATACTTCCAGCAGACAGAAAAGTGAGAGTGTTTTTCTGAGCACAAGTATTTTATTGATCTACACTGGAAGGAGCTCAAACTAGAGAGCTATAGAATCCCTTTTTAATCTTTCATAATTGAGCCCAAACCTGGCTATGGGTTCACAGAGCCAAATAGTTCAAGCCAGTTGTGTCCATTCTGTTCCTTGCCTGTTATCCGCACTGAGTTTTGATAGGAGCATGTCATAGAAGCCTGCTGTCCCACATAGCTACAACACCACTTCTTGGCAGGCCCTTCTGACAGGCACACCATTTGCATGGGTAGTTCTTGCAAGCCTCATAACTCTTCCCTAAATTTGCAAGCTGCTTTGTCCTGGTGGCAAAGACCGATCTCAGAGCTACTCATTCCTGGGGGTGAGGAAGTGGAGGGCTGAAAATTTCCTGAGCCCTTACTCTAGCCTAGTTCCCAGGGCACTACAGGTTTTCTGGCTGGAAGGATGCTTACTCCTTTTCCCAGTCTTATACCATGCATCCAGTTGGCCTGCTTCCTGAGAAAGAATGGCAATCACTATGGCTGGTGTAGTACCAAGATACACTACAAACTCAAGTAACAGTACATGTTTCTTTGTGGTCCCACACATGATCTTCTAAATTTCCTCATTTTGGTTTCAAAGGAAACCATTCTGTCGCCTTGCTTCTTCCTAGAAATCATGAAATTTCCTTTCTTTCCCTTCTCACCATCAGTCTTTCCCCTTCTGTTGCTTTCCTGTAGCGTCCTCAAAAAAACAGTTTGTGGAATGTGATCATAAGATCAGTACAGATACTATGTTTGCTCTCAAATAGCATATTCCTTACATAAGCAAAGGGATAGACATAAGTGTGTAATGGAATCACTTTGCTTTAAATTACAAATGTCTTTTTAAAAAGTATTTTACTTTGTGACTACAAGAGTAAAGTTCACGGTGAAATGTCATTGATTTTATTTTAGTTCTATCAGATTGTGAAAAGATCCCTTTATTAATTATATTGTTTCTGAAAGTACTTAAATAACATTTTCTCAAGGATTTTTGTGAGGTTTTTTCCTCCTCTTCTCCATTGTATTATAGAAGAAGCAGATGTGTAATTATGTAATATAATTTTGATGAAACTATACTAGAGCTAATAAGACATTTAGCAATATTTTGGCTTTTTAATCTGTTGCATTTACTCTTGTTCTCAAAAATTTCAAATTAAAAACAAACTCATGGCTCATTTTCTGTGAAATTTTAAAATAAAATGCACTCCTACACAAATTAACATAGCATCTGCTCTCACTTAATTAAAAATAATTATGCAATCTTCAGAATTCACAATGTAAGTTGCCGGTAACAAGGAAGATGCTGGTGATACTATTAAATAATGGACACCTAGGCTGAAACATTACGAATGGGTTTATTTTCCTCAGTGTTTGTCTGCATTGCAGATGGCAGCTTCATATATGCCTACTAGAAGCCAAGGAGCTGTGGCATCAGAGAGGTAAGAACTTCTTAGAGAAATGAAAGTTGAAACACCAAGTTGTCACAGTTGGATGCTCCTGGAACTTGCACTTAGTAAAGCTATCTTGAATTTCTCTACAGTACAGGCGTACTATTTGATATAGTGATGACTGTTTTGACAGGAGGCAGAATAAGTAACAAAATGGTTAATTGATTTCCCTGGCTACTGCAGTCCGCTATTCCTAAACTCCTTGACTTCTGGAGCAATATAGGAGTATTCTGGATGGTCACTGCATATGCAGATTAATAAAGGCAGAGCACAGCTCTTTTATCCAGTGTTTTTGCAGGGCAGCATTCTCACTTAATTGTTAATTGAGAGTCTGGAAGCGAATGGCTATGGAATTGCCTGATGAAATACGGTCTCAAGTGGGAATGATTAGTTAACTGGCAAGTATTGCAATCCCTTGGTCATTAAGGTCTCTAGTTTTGTGAGCAAATCTGTATGCAGACACACATGGGCATATCCTTCTGCAGAGCATCCTCTGCACTACCTTGTTGAAACACAATCTGTGGTGGCAAAAAGCTTCTAGGGTGGCTCTTGCTGCCCTCCACTCTTCCTGCATGGATTTGTTTACAAGGAAGATAGTCTGTAAATGCTCTTAGAGGTGAACAGCCTGAAAGAGAGATGGCATGAAGGAACCAGTGCGTCCAGCACCACGGAGAACTGATGAATTGTAGCAGCCCTCTAGCCACCCTACAATGAGCCCAGCAAATGGCCACCAAGATGATTAAAGGGATGGAGCAAATGACACACAAGGAGAAGCTGACTGAGCAGGCTTCTTTTTTAATCTGAAGAAGCGAAAGGGATGATCTAATTAATCTAATTCAAATACCTCTATAAACACTCACTAGAAAACACAGCCAGACTCTCCATTCATGTGAACAATTAAAGGACAAGAAGCAACATAAACAAATTGCAGCAAGGAAAATACCAATCAGATATAAGGAGAATTCTTCACTGTGGGACTGAACCAGCACTGGTACAAGCAGCCCAGAGGGGTTCTGGAACCTCAGGCCTTGGGGATACTCAGAATTTGACTGCCCTGAGCAACCTAAGGTAACTACAGAGGACCCTGCTTTGAGCAGCGGAGTTGGAACAGGTGACCTAAATTACTCAGTTATTCTAAAAAAAAATCCATCACTAACCTGTTGTCTAAAATAGGAGTGAGATCCCTACCACAAGGCTCTCAGGACAACTTGTAAAGCCAGAGATGTACCTCAAAAATTTGAAACATTCAGAAAAGAAAGGTTGAGGAGGAAAGTTTGCGTACAGAGAGAACAAGATTCAAAAATAAGAATAGTCAACCTTGTTAAAGTCACTGTCTAATTCTGGCAATAGCAGCTCTGACATGCTGCTGGCTAATTTTCACTGTATTTACCTTGCTGAGGCAGCAGCACTACGTATAAAGCAGGAGCGGACTAGCTCTTAAGGCGCTGGCAACTCTCAAATTTCATAGGGGTTTAAACCACTCAACATTTCCAGGGAGAAATGTCAGGTTTTGACAAAGCAAAAGAAGAGCTCAGTGAGCGAATGAGCTGGGAACTCTGTTACGCTTCCCCTTCACTACATTTTTCCCCTTAGTACTTTTTTTTCATTATTGTTCATGTCTTTTCTAATTTCCCTTGTCTATTACTTTCTCTGATGCTTCATCCTATTACATGCATCCATTTCTACTAGGGTGTTACACCTGGGTCTATAAGAAGATAAGGAGTAAATACCTACAGTACTTCTGTTGATTTCAGGGTCCTTCTGCCTGCATCCATCTTATCTGTTCCCTTTGCTGCTGCGGAGAGTGTAAAGGAACATCTGATCATATTCAGAGAAGTACGCCTAGGTACTTTTCTTAACTCAATTTAACTGAATAATCAAATAGAATCAAGGTATTTCTATCTCTAGTATGGTCCTTTGGGGTTAAAGCTTTGATGACATTTCTTATAGATACAGTAGACACCATCAGTGTCTGCATAAAATCTGTTTGAGATAGTATGTCTTCAAGATAAGGGTATTCAAAAAGGAAGGAAAATGCTAAACAGATTTCTAAAAGAGACTATTAGTTGATTTCTTAGTAATCTTGGCTACAACAATGGTAAAATTAATTTAATGCTGTTTACTGTCATGTTTTCTGTACAACAGACATGGAAGAAAGATGGTGGGTTCTGAAGATAAGGGAGTTTAGTTTAACAGAGATCTGGCTTCTTATTGTGCTCTCGGAAACATCGAGCAGCTCAATGAACAAGACCAGGCTATCTCTGTCAGTACAAATTGCACATCTAACCTACAGGGAAAGTCAGTGTAAATTTTCCATTTCACATGCAAAATCCCGTTTGACTGATTCCTCCTGTCTTAGGGTAGTGAATCAATATTACCCAGCTGCAGTAGTCTTGCGTCAGTTTCTGTGATTTCACGGGAAACCATGTAGGAACTGGATGAACAGAAACATAATACATTGAGAACTGGATTAGGAATCTAACGAATTAGTTAAAATTAAAAATACAAAAATATATTGCCCTTTCAGATACAAACCCTTCCTACAGGGTACAGAAATCTGTAACTTTAATCTGCAAGTACTTCAGGTACAATATTTGGTTGCAAAGTACTACTAAAAAGGCAATAATATATCCCGTATATTAAGGCAAGTTTTCTTGAAGCAAACTTCAGGTGAAAAACCTGATTGGTGGAGCTGAAAAAGGAATCTGTCTTTGGTAATCTTATCTGAGAGTAGAGAGGGAGCACATCACACACGAATCTCACGCAGGTCTTTGGCAATATTTTTCCTGGTGAGTTGGGTCTTCCTACTGTTTTACAAGAGGAACAGGCTGCTTTTCTCCCTCAGAGATTGCTAGAGCACTAGGACATTTTCAGTGCTTGGAAACAATTCTGGTTTACTTCGCAAGCATCATAATACCTGCTACTAAACCAGTAAATTCTTAAATGCATGAAGCCACTTTGGAACAGTAATGTATGTATGTTGAGAAGCAACTGTGTCATCCTGCCCTTTCATTCAAACCTGTTCATCAGGTTGTCTTTGTTTTCGGGAAGAGATGTCAAATGTTAACAGGAGGAATTCAAGTTTTTCATAGCACATGCTGTGTAAAATTAATTCTTGTGATATGGGGAAGGTTTCAAAGGGGGTTGGAAATTAATGTGCAGAACAGCAGATAAGCAAATACAAGAGAAGATTTAAGCAGCTGGAGAAAGATGAAGGGCAACAAGTTTGAATGCTAAAAGTTTCTCAGAACCTCAAAACTCAGGTAGGTGCTGAGAAACTTCAGGAATAGCTCAGTGAAAGGAAGATACCAAATCAAGAGCTACAGGCTCAATTTACAATCTGAACATTAAGTACAGCATTCCTATTTTACTGACCAGGTGGAGGACATTGCTGCAGATTGCTAACACAGTAGCACCAAGGCAGACAATTTTAGGCAGCTTATTTCAAGTCAGATGACTGAGCACAATGTTAGTCAAGTTACAGCAGTGAGAAAAGGGATCAGCTGATGCAGTTTTAACATTTTAACCCAAATCTGTATCAGCTGGAACAAAATGTCTCCATTTCATCATAGGTGCTTCGAGCAAATCAGTAGGTACACATCGGTTTCTTCTAGCACCTACGTATTTCTTAAAATTTAGGTAATCATTTGAAGATTTGCCCCATCTTATTCTTTCCACTTTAAACTGCTTATTGGATTAATTACACCAAAGATATGTCTGACAAAGCCACTAGTTTGGGGAATTTAGCTCCTTGTTCACAATTTGAATGTTAGAATGCAATTTCTGATTTATTTCCTGTCTTTATGAAATACATTTTGCAGAAAAAAAAATCACAGCAGCATCCTAAATATTTTGGAAGGATTTTAGAAGACTAAAGCAAAAGAAGAATCTGGAAAGTTGATCAGTTTGAAACACAACAAGTCTTCACAGACTGTGAAATGGAGAAAGACGAAGACAGCATATGCTGGAAGCAGTCACTAATGAGCTGCTCTCAGCCAAAAGAGCACTTGAAGAAATAGCAAGATGAGGAAAAAAAAAAAGTCAGGTACTTTTTTTTCCTCTGTATTGCTATTAAAACAAATCATTAAGGTCTCTTAAGAGACTCTTTAAAAGCTTATTAAACAGTTTTTGGGTGCTCCAGCTAATACAAGTTGACTATCTAATCTTATGATAGTATCTTAAGGAGTTTTTAAGAGACTTCTTCAGCAACCTGGAAGAATGATTTTTGTCACAAAGAAAGATACGATACATTGCAAAAGAAAAGTACTGTTTGAAAGAGAGGAGTCACAAGAACTGTAACGTTCCTTTAAAAGGCAATCAGGAGTTGGTTTATCCAGAGTTTTAAAAAATGAACAAAGAATGATTTTAGAGGCTTAATTAAAAATTATCTTGATCGTTTGTCCTAAAAGTCATTCTCGTAACAGTCTCATTGCTTTCATACCACTACTATTATTAGCACATTGCCATGTAAGTAACCACATTCACTGGTTCACTACATCTCACAGGCTTCACAGAATATGTTATGAAGATAATGTTCTTTAAGATAAATGCATTGGTTGTATCAGGTGTAAACATTAGATAAGTAGAGTAACTGTTGAAGTTACTTAAAGAATGAATTAGAACTTTCAAAACTTTTGTTTTTTTAGCATCAGAGCAACCTGGATGTCAGGAAATATGTTCAATAAAATCAGAATTGTCCACGAGTTTCAAGTGATCAAAATATGAGACTGGATTCTATGTCTGGCCTTGCTCTTATTTGCAATTCACAGAGTAGCTCTCTTTCCCATTGCCTTTCCATTTATTTATATCAATACTGCAGATATTCAAAATATCTTGGACATTTTAAGCTGAAAAGAAACCAGGTTCTTTTCCTGTGGAGTGTAGACAGATGAAGATTGACCAGAGGTTCAGGAAATAGGTATACCTCATGAGCAGGGTTATTAGAATGTCTCTATAAATTATGTTTGTTTATCTTAAACAACTCTCTTATTCTCACTGTTCTGCCCCAGTTCAGTCTTACAATTTTTCTATATCCATACACCCATTGCTATGACATCTTTCTAACATTCATCCTTCTCACAACATATAGGGGAGTTAAAAATCTTGTGAGCATGGTCAAGACAGTTAACCTACAGAAAAGACACAATAAAATAAATAGGTGTAGTTGTGGATGGGGTCAGAGGAAATGTTCTACAGGATAATACACAGAGAAGTTAACTCAAAATCCAGGAAATTAAGTAGTTGTGCCACCTTTTTTTGCTAAATTTTTCCTTCTGTCTGACTGTCCAAGTCTAATTTTTGAGGGATACTTCAAACTGCAGGTAGCACCTGCAGTGATATTATGGTCCACATCAATGTCTTCTCAAAGTGTACCAGCTTTCTTTAAAATTGCCAGGGAGTCAGTGAGGTTCATTCCTATTGCTGTTGAATCTGAGGAAGAAAAAGAATGTATTCCAGAGGAACAGCTGCCAAGCTGGAAAGAAAAATCTCTTAAAGTGGTTAATTTCATCCCATATATTCTTGATGTTTAAAGCTGGTGGAGGAATTAACATCAGGAACTCTGAATTCTAATTACATTCCAATTACCTTTCTGACACTTACCTTCACTGGCCAGTTGTCTTGCAGAAATCCTACAATTCTGCTACACTCTCATATTAGAGACGTATTTTAGGTACACTTCATGCTACTTTTAGTCTCTGTCTCAAATATTTGGACAAATTGGGCGTTTCTGAGGTCTCAAGCATATATGTCTTTAATATCTGCAATGGTGGTTAACATAATCATGGTATAAGAACTATTTGTTAGTTCTTCTTGTGTATTTTTGTGATTGGATTATTTTGATCCAGGGTAATACAAGCAAGTGAATGTCAAATTTCATGAGAGAACATATGCTTGGTAAGCTTTCTGTCATATTACTCCTGAAGAACTACATGTATTTTTCTCATGCTTTGAATTTAATGAATGGCTAGCCTTTGGACTTCTAGCAGACTGGTAGACTTTAGTCCAGTAGCCCAGCTTAATGTAAAGCATTCATTAATATTTGCATTCTCTCCATGTGTGACAAAGTAAAAAAATATCTAATTCAAAGCATATTAAAAAATCATAATATTTATTTTCCTTAAGCCATTTAAAGTACCAAATGTGAGAGGGATGGTTGTTTGCTTGATAGCACTTCTAGAATTGCCATGCTAATCTCATCTAGATGTAGATTCAGAGATTTATTTTGAAGTACACCCGTTTTACTCACTTGCTTATTGCATTTGGTTCCTTAATTGAATTCTTGGACTGCTATCCTTCCTTTGGGAGCCTGGATGTTAAAAAAAGCAAGTAATATTCAGAAAAAAACCCTCCTCCTCTTGCATATCTATCTGCACATTTTCATGACTCCCATTCCATTGTGTCTGAATAGGAGGTGGAAGAAGAAGAAATTATCACAAGTAAACAGTTTCCGATCCAAAAACTCTGAGAAATATCTGGGTAGATGTCTTTTTTTCTTGTTCTTGCAGAACTATACTTAGAATTATATATTGAACTATATGTAGAAGGAAGTAAAAGATACATATATGTGTGTATATATATGTATGTATTTTATGCTTTAAACAGCCTTATTGTTAAGTTGGGTGCATCTTTAGGTGCAGTTGGATAATGATGATTGTAAGAGATGCAAAGTTGTTGCAAGTGTTCAGGACTGATGTTTTCTTTCTCATTACAAGAAACAAAAAGTTCAGTATCTTTCTTATCTCTGCCTTACTGCTCTTCATGATACTTCTGGGAACATGACCTGTTGGATGAAAGACATCCAGTTACTGTAATTGTAAATGTATCTAAGAACTTCAAATTTATTACTTAGGAGAAGAAAGAAAAACCAGGAAGTATTAGGCTATGGGCAGGTTCTCACTTATTATTGAGAGCTATTATCTTCTTACCCACTGGAAGTGCATTTGTATTAAGGAACATGCCTTAAGCTTTTCATAGGAGAAACCTACGGATTAGAACTGTGTGGAATAATTTAGGATCACTTATGGGCAGCAAGAAAACACTCACAGTTTAGAAACTCATTTAAAGAAACTTGTATCTAGATTAAACATCTCATATTCCAGAACATGGAAAGTATTTACAGTGTGCTTTTCCAATTAAGATGGTATAAATTGTCCTAGTAGCCTAACCCACTTTTCATAGTATGGGAAATTGGAAGGAACTAAAATGAAGTCAAAATCAAAAGGAATGCAAGTTGGAGTCAGGAGATAATTAGGTCTGTTACATGTAGGTCTAATACATGTATTTTTTCTTCCCAAAAATGCAACTCAGGAAATAGTGAGTAAATCCAGTCTTACTGCATTTTACATCATGGTAGGACAGTCTGTTTCCCCAAAGCTATGAATTGTGACTTCTGGGAAAAAATATTTTTGCTACCTTTGGATCACCTTCAAGGTGACATATTTCTGATTATATGTGTTAGTAGTGTATCCCAACTCTGGAAGACATATTTAAACAAGGTTGTTTCACTAATGAGAGTGGAGTTTGGCATAACAGTGGTCCACACTTGAGGTACTCGCCCTGTGACATGAGCAGATCTTGGCAAGTGGGTGCAGTCAAGAGACAGAAGATGGCTGGCACTGCGGGGGCTGCTCTTAGCAGCTCTCTACCATCCCAGGGGTGGTTTTAGTTTACCTGAGGTACAGAAGTAGTCTACAAGCAGCCATCATATCAAAACCTCTTACGGTGATATAAAACCGCACTCGTTTTGGTGAGTTCAGCGAACTGGCTTCAGGTCATTTAGATGCTGGGAACCTGAATGTGCTGTTTGTGCTCACTCTTCTTTGGTTGTTTTTCACACAGAATGCAAGTAAAGCCTAGTCAATGAAGTCTTGGGATTATTCTGGATTTTGAATGGTAATTTGCCTGCAGTTTAATCCCATATGGAAGTAGAGATCCTGGCCCTGGTGAATTTAATGTCAAGACTTACACTGACTTCAGCAAAGACTGGGCTTCTTAGACCATGCCGTTCCACCAGCGACAGTTTCACACAGCTAAGAATCTGGAGACAGGGCATAAAAATATCTAGAAAGGAGGTTCCTTTCCCAGAAAAAAATCAGTGAAATAGTTTTGAAAATGATTTTCGAACACTAATAAAGAAAATGTAATAGACCATTTTATGTTCCTGTCCTTAGGCTGTGCCTCATACCATGATCAATATAAAAGAAAATGATATTTTCTTGATTACTCATTCAAGCAGAAAATGAGTTCTGTTACCTGAAAATTTAGAAGTTTCCTGAGTAATTGAATAGCCTTTGTACATCTTCAATTTCTGATGTTATTGGGTAGTTTATGGTATTTACAAAGATGTTTTAGCCTAATCATTTTTTTGACAGGATAAAATATCACTATTACAGTGGGAACATTCTCTTGACAGAGGAAACCATTTAACAAGTTAGATGCTGAATGCAATTTGCTGATCAGCGATGTAGAATATACAATTCATGTGCAAGAAATAGTTTAAATATCAACCAGAAACTAACTATGTAAATTACACAAAAGCATCCTTCATTGTGCTCGCTTTCTCTTTCTTCCAAGACTGCAAAAGGCATTGGCAGAAATAATTTGAATGTCGCAAATACATTGTATAGAAATCTGTCTGCTTCAGAATTACAGGTGGTTCTTTCAGTGCTGAACACATTTTAAAAAAAATATCTAGTTTAACATTTGGAAGCGAGTGGATTAACCATCAGTATGCAGTTAATTCCTCCTGGTACTTCTACAGTAGTCACCACCCTTCAGGAGTGGCTACCAAAGATGACAGGCTCATATCTTTCAAAGCATTTATAGGAAAGGCCTCCTGCCTTGGTCTGCTTTGCTAGATGGTGCCCCTCTAGTGTCATCCTATGAGGGGTGTGATGAAAAACTGAGGGGAAAGATCATGAAATGCAGATCCTTGCCTTCCTTTTGCTTCTTGCCAGGAAGATAAATTTTTCCTTTGCACTCATCTCACATGGGCCAACCTTTTAAGAACTGGTTGAAGCTTTCATCTACTTGGTGGTGTGCTCTTCTCCAATTGCATGACTACAATTGCATGAAATCATTCATTTTCAGTGCAGTAAGGAAGTAGGGCGGGCTGTGCAGAAGGCCGAAGGTCTTTTTCTAATATAAAACAAGCTGCGACTATATGCTAAATTCTAGATATGTTTGGACAATTAATGGTTGCCTTAATGTGTGTTCAGTGCTCACTAGTTTGAAATCTTGCCAGAAACAATTTAAAATCCATACATATGACTAGAGACTTTTGAATAAATTTGAGGATATTGCAGGTAGGGAATGGGGAGACAGGAGAAATAAAGACAGTTTTGTTCTCTACTTCATGCACAAAATCACCAAAAAAAAAAAAGGAAGAAAAAAAAGAAAAAAAGGCAACCTGGTGAATATCTGTGCCTTTTATCCCTATATTTCTCTCCATAATCCATTTTTGATGTTTTTCTTTCTTCTTCAAGCAGTGGACTCTGGTATTTTCTTCTTGGCAATTTTGCTGTTAGCCCTAGGCTGGATGCATCTTTATATGTTGTTTCTTTTGACTTTGTCTTCATGTATACACAATTCTGACTTTTTTTCTCTAAACCTCGCAAAAGAGATGAACTAGCCAGATGTCTTTAGTTTGCATGTTACAAAGGTTTCATCTGCATGAAATAATTGAATAGAGTCATTATTTTATGTCAGGCATGGCCCTTTATTGAAAGGCCTGTTCTGTTCCTTCCCAATTCCTACCATCACTATTACTACATCTCTGCATGATGCTGCCCAGGCAGAGACTGACAAAATGGGAAATTAATTGGTGAAATATCTCTAATGTTCATTAATATTTTGGACATTGAGGATAAAATAGCTTTAAAAGATGAGTAAGAATGCTGTTTGCACTCAACTACAGCCACTGTCGCTAGCCTCTAACACCTTCTTTATTACATTCAGAACTGGTGTAGCAGAAGTAAATGACTGCTGTCTCTGCTGTTTCCAGTTTTCACAATCCTGTGGATTTTGTGAATGTCCTTTCCTATCTTTTTTCCTGCCTCCTGGTTTCATATGAGGATCTCTCAGAGCTTTGTCCTTCGTCTTGTAGATGAGGAAACTGACAGAAAGAGATTAAGGTTAAAATGTCAAGTTTCTCTCAATTTTGGGTGCTGATTTTATGTGTCCAGGCCCTGGTCCTTTGAAGTGCACTCTGCATTATTGGACTTTTAGATGGAAGCTCCCCTTTGAAAACTAACCATTGTTGCTTCTTGCTTTTCACAGCCTTCAAGGCTGGGTAAAAATCTCCTTGAAGCTGATGGGTGTGCAAGTTGCTTTCCATTCTGTCTGAAAGTGGGAACAATGATATGGCCCTTTGTTTAACAATAATTGGAACATGGGAAGCTAATTCTGAGCTCACCCTCAGGGTCCTCCTCTCCCTGAACTGTGCTCCAGCAATGAATACAGGAGGAGTGCTGAAAGATGCAGTTCCCTTGACTGTCTGGCCTCATACCTTATAGAGTTAATGTGATAAAATACAAGAATCAGGCGACTTCTGGAAAAAAGGACAAAACAGTTAGGACAACTTACTCTGAAGACTGGATTTTATTCTGCCAATGTATTACGTAGCACTAGGTGATTTTTTTTAAAATGGAGTGGCCCAGTTGCTTATCTGCTGCTACTCTCTTTCCCCATTGCTATCCCTCTTCTAGTAGGGAATCCAAGTCCAATCCTTCCAGCTTTGAGAAACCAGGCAACAGACAGGGCAGAGTTCAACAGAGCAAGTGTGAAGCCACAGCCAGTCACCCAGCTGATATCTGTGTTGATCCCCTCAACTGGATAGACAGACTTCTTTGAGATTATAGCTTTTTTTTTCCCCCCCCAACAGTTCAAGCAATTCAGGCTCTGCTACTTCCCTTTCCCCAATTATGTTTGCTTTAGCAAGGTAATAGGTGAAAGCAATATGTTCTGTGCTAATACATTGGCAGCAGATTTTCTCTAAACTTCTATCACATTGACAGCCTATTTGCATTTAAGATGTTGCCTAAATACCTACTGATTCTGGATGAAGAGCAAACCTGATTAGTCTTGGAATATACTAGGTCCTCCATCCCTCAAGAATTATCCTGCTTGAAAATCTGGAGCTGCTTCCCTGGGAGAGTGCAGAAGTCATATCCCTACTGTACGAATTTAACCCCTTCCAAAATGTTCTGTCTCTGCATCACAGCACCTCAGCTCTAAAGCTTATCAGTAAAACAGCAATGTACATAAAATGCTGTTGTTTCATGACTCCACTGAATATGCTGTTTACATTTTATTATTGTATTTATTATGGAGAACTGGTTTAGGTTAGAATTCTTCTATTTGTTCGTTTCCTTGAGAAAGTATGTCTTTTTTTTGTTTATTGGGTTTGATTTTTTCCCACCATGTAAATTTTCATCTGTATCCATTCTTTGTGTTATGGGGTAACGGGAATAGAAGGAAGGAAGGCACTTCTTTTCAGAGGGTGGGTGTAGGTCATGGATCAGCTGGCTAGAAAGGTAGGAAAGGGATACGTTTTGAGAAGTGGGAGAAGGCTGGTGTAGAGTAAAACTGAAGTGGAGTGAGTGCAGGAGTGTGCTGTAGGAGAACAATCAGGCAACAGGGCCTTCCAAGCTCTAGAAAATACCCGAATGTTGGTTTTGTGACACCTCATGCTGGCTCCTGCTGCCTGTCATCCTGTTCTCTTGCTGGGTCTTATTTGTAGCGTTACTTCCCTGGGTGGCAAGGGAGGGTTTGCTTGGGGCCAAGGAGAAGAGGGATACCCCATGGTTCTTAATTAATTTGGGCAGGGGGCTGACTCATCCACAGTTTGGGATGATGGGGGAGAAGGGGCGCATAAAGGATGTGTGGTCTGACTTGAATCTAATTTTATCCTCTAATTTTATCCAGTCAGTGCCTTAGCTATAGCTAGAAGTCCTCCTCGCCGGAAGAAAGGAACTGATCTGATCTAACAGTTTGCAGTCAGGCAAAGGAGCAGTCTTTCCTCCCTCACTCCTTCTTGTGCAGCCCTGCCTTTCTCTTGGTTTGCCATTTGTTTGACCTCTCAAGGAGCAGATTCATCTTACTAGCCTGGCAGTCAGATGAAAAAATAAAGAGAAAAAAAAAAAAAAAAAAAGAAGCTCCCTCTTTCCCTCCCTCCATCCCTCCGTCTCCTTTTGCTGGCATAGCTTTCTGCAAAGTGCACAAGCTAAAGTGACTTCTCCTGGGTCAGGTGAGGTCTGGAGCCAGCACAAGGGATGGGGAGGAACCACGTGGTCCTGAGAAGGCAAGGGAGAGACACTGCTGCTGGTGATGGCAGCGAGCTGTCAGATAAGAGGAGACGACCCAATCTGACCTCAGCCAGTAACTGCTGCCATTGAAGACTGATTATTTTTGAAGGGGAAGTTGAACTACAACTTGCTGCAAAATGGAGTCTGATTCAGAAAACTGTGAATTAAAAAGATATGTAGGAAGAGTTACCATTTTTCTGTATGTACTTCTTTGTGGTGACATTGAAAAGAGAAACGGGAGTTTTCACCACTGTGGTGTTTGTGATGGTTTGATTTCTTTTTAAACAGACTCCTTAAAGGACAAGTTGTTTTTAAGTGTCTGCATTGATCAAAGAATAAAGCTCTGTTGCTTCAGTTGTTGTAAATACTTTGGGAATCTTTCAGCCACTTCAGGTGTCTTTTAACTCTCTCTCGTCTCTTGTTCTTCCACTGGCAGAATCTTCTGCATCTTGAACTTTGCTTTGCTAGCTAGATGATTCAGGTTGTCTGCAGAGGAAAGAAAATATATTTCAGTTTGCTTGAATATATTTGCTGTATTGTAAGAGAGACTCTGAATTAAGGACAGCTTTTCTGTTGAGAAACTACTGAAGAGCAGTGGATATAACCAGTTACATTTCATCCATGTACGAAAGCCACTTCATTAGTGATTGCTTTGAGCTAGCAGGACTTCTCTATCTTGCCCAACTATTCTTCCCCCTCCTGTTGCCTACTTTCTTGTAAAATCATAGCAAAAAAGGAGGGAGCAATCATTTGTAATCTTAGGTTGAGTAGAACTAATAAACAAGTATATGACATCAGTCACATCCTTCAAAGCAGTTGTTATTTTCCGTAATTGCATGGTTCATGTTTTATATCACCTATCCAGTGTGTATATATGTAAGGTAGTTAATTTTCTGATGATTCTTTGTGGCTTTATGGAAAGCAGCGTTCTCCAAGGACTCCCACACTATAAGGATTATATATTTTTAAAATTTATTTATTTATTTATTTTCCTGAACTTTTCTAGTAGACTAGACTAGATTAAATGAAGAGGACTTGCTAAGACCCTCCTCAAAAGAAAGTTTTAGCTAGTGTAACAGTAGAGTAGATGGGAAATTACTATATTGCCTTTAGCCCTAGTGTGCACAGGAAAGAATTCCTTTGGGGAAAAAGTAACAGGTTGAAACCCTGGAGAACATAGGAAGTAAGTGAAAAGAAGAAGAGAGAAATGAATATTTCTCTCTTGGACAACAAGAAGCAAAATCCTGCTCTGTGACCTGACGATGGTTGTGTATGGGCAAGAAAGGGCTCGTGCTATGGAAAAAACTTTATTTCTGTCATCTCCAGAGGCCAGATTCTCTGGAAGCAGGAAAGCTGGAGAAACAAGGTCGGGTTTTTTTGGTTTTGGGAGAGCAGGCTTGCACGTCCCTGCTCAGCTTGAAGCTGGGAGCCTCAAGGAGAGGGTCTGTAATTGTGGCTGAAAACTTTATCAGATTTGGAGATGCTGTGAACCAGGTAGGTTTATTTAAAGCTGGTAATTTTTCAGAGGAGCTTTTCTGTGTGGAGTGGAAATAAGCCTTCCCTTGTGATACTGATTTTTCATTTATTTTGGCAATAGTTAGGGAATGAAGCGTGTGGTGCTGCAGTGGAAACTGTGGTAGCAAGGCAAGGTATTCACCCACTGGGTACCCACAGGTAATGTGGAGAATATACTTTTGCCCAGATAACACAGGGATGGGTAGTTTCCTTCAAATTCTTTTAGGCATAATTGTGGTACTTATTGCTGCAAATTAATATTGCATCCTTCTTTTCCTTAAAGTTTACTTCTTTTTATGGATATATGAGATACTGAGGTGAAATTGTGTAGGGTTTTTTTACAGCTATCAGCGGGTGTTCTTAAGGAGATTGCCACAGCGATTTAATAATAGATATGGAAGAACATGTAACCACTGATGAACACTATCCAAAAAGATTCCTTCTGCAGTTTTGTTCTGACCCTTTTTCTTCACTCTTCCTTCAGTGTGATCCTTTTACTATAACACCTTTAAAACTTGTGGGAGGTGGTAAGAGGGTTCTTTGTTAGGTGAATCCTCAAGTCAAACCACTCTTCAAAACACTTATATAGCGTGAATTTGCTAGAAATCCAAGTCATGACTGTGAGACTTGAGGTACTAAATGCAGTGGGAATGCTGAGAAGAAAACTTGGTGCTTTACTTGGGGACTATACAGACAATATACACCATACATTTGGCATTGTGAATCCCATGGTCCCTGTAGCTGCTCAACCTTGTAGAATTTTAGGTGATAATGATAAAAGTAACTCTATGTATCTGGAACAATACAGATTTTATCCATTGATCAATGATGGGCCTGGGTTGTCAAGAAGGTAAATTTACCCATTTTATTCACTACAACACCTTTGTCTAAGGGAACCGCTTTTTGAATCTATTGGCATTAATGTATTCTCCTTCATGCACTTGTACACACAGGGGAGTGTACCATCCTGATCTACATCTGATTTGGATTATTTTTGTCTTGTGTATTGTCTCGAGGCTCCTCGTAGCTGTTCCACATGTCTGCTAGACAGGTGCTGCTCCAGTTAAAAACTGCTGTACCTCAGAGTCTAATCATCCCTCTCTATGCATGGGAACTCCTGTCTTGACACTCACCTCCCAAAAAAAGCTATGAGGAAAATACGTTAATTAAAGGCCTTCTCATTTTATGTTGTTTTAGGAAACATTAATAGACATTATATATATATAAAAGAGAAAGAAGAGAACTTGACTTATTTTTCTTGGTTTACTGCCAACCTGTTCCTGATTGTTTATATAGTTACTTTCTACTCCATCTGCTTATCTAACACATAAAATCCTTAATAAAATCTTGATTTGCCTTGACTGAAGGTTTTTGCTTATATTACCCAAAATACCTGTGTCTCCTAACTGAGAGAAGATGTGAATGGAGAGGAAAGATAAAATTCACAGATAACTACTTAATGCTACCCCTAATGCTTTTTTGGTATCCATAGTCCTTGTTCCCCATTCCCCTCTTAGATCTGCATTTTGTGAGCACTTCTGCAGCGGTGCACACTATTATTCTAATGTTAGTCAGGCAGAACATGTATATTAGCTCTTAGATATTTGATATTCCTGTGGCAACATATCTTGAAGTTATTGAAGGCAGTCAAATACAGAACAATTTTCTTCTGCAGAAACCTTGTGTGCTGTAATGTGACTGATGACACGTACTGCTGTAGTTTCTAGTAGACCTACCCCAAAAAAGGCAGGTGTCTGTTTTACTAGTTGACTTCCACTGGATTTCATGGGGAGAAGACAGCCATAAGGATCTCTTGACCCCACTGATGTCCTCACAAGTCTAACTTCTGCTGATGGCTATTGGTAGTGTCCCTTCTGTCCTCCCTGGTTTTAAAAGCTTTTGCCATCCATTTGTGGAAAATAAGGGGCCTTTTAGCAGTAGAGTCTCGCTGTCTTGTGAAAGGGGCAGGAGGATAGTTGCTAAAAATAGAGGGGAGCTTTGTCAAGGGTCAGGTATTTAGAGTAAAGACACTCGCAGGACCAGGGCCTGGTACAGACGGTTTGGGGGCTATGTCAGGATGTGAGGGGAAAGCAGCGTGAGAACAACTAAGGTGCACTTCTGTAGTTTTTAGGAGTAAACCTTTATGTTCTTATCCCATTAGTATTGAGGATGGTAGAGAATATGACCTTGCCCTTAAACAGTGTTTAAGGGTTACTACAGGCACAAATGGGACTGGAGAGACACAGGTCTGACTCCATACATGAACTAATCATCAAAAAGTGCTGAAGTAGGGATTTGAACCCCTGTAGCTTGCAAAAGGCTCTATCTGTCAAAACAAAAGGAATTTCAGATTAAGAGAAGCTGTCTTTGGACCTGCAAAATAGTAATGAGAGGAAATGGGGAGGCTCAAGGAAAAGAACATAGAAACAAGGTAGAAAGGCAAATCTGATGCTGAGAGAAAATTGCATTAGCATGAAGTAATTATGGGAATAGCTGACTGAGTGGATAGTTATACCACCTTGGTTTGGTCCTGGCAGTGCTTGCAGGGAAGCTGTTGATAGCAAATGGGGCAGGACTATTTCAGCTGCATGGGTTGACAACACTCAAATCTCCTAACTCAGACAAGAGATTTCGGAAGGTTGTGTAGACTTGGAGGTATTTTGGAATCTAAAATGCAAGAATGAAAAATACCAGGCTTTTTCCAAGCGTATCTACATGCATGTCAGCTTCCCTAGAGTAAATGAGGTTAATGTTGTGCAACTAACCAAGCATTTTTAAAGCAATCACAATGTATAAGTGAGAATTGGACCTTGCTGCATGGCTTCAATTTATATTTTGTTTTATTTTAATAAATGTTAATTTGGTAAAATAAAGATATTGCATCGAATGGCTTCTAGTTAATTTGATTTGCTTGAAAAAGAATGTAGTTACGTAAGAAAAAAATAATAAATACCTCCTTGTCTGTGTTTATGCATCTGGTGTTTAAAAACAATGCCAAAGTAGTTTACTGATCATGTTGCCCAGAATGTCCAAGTACATTGCTGGTTCAGAGCAAATGTTAATTATGTTTCAGGTTTTCCTGTGACAAAGATATAAAAAGTTTGATTTAGTTTTTTTAAATCTCAGTATTTGCTTCCTGAATTGCTGGTTACTTAATCATTCATATTTCTGTGCTAAATATGAGAATACTTGGCTTATAAAATGATTCAATCGTGTTAAGAGCTTTAACTGCAGTGAACGACAAATTCAGAAGCTTGTTATGTCAGAAAGGAGGAGGAGGAACTTCTGTTTAGGTCTTGCCTTCACAGGGAAAGGAAACACTGATAGTATCCGTGTAATCTTGCACTGATAAGCTGGCATCACACTGCTTTGAAAAGATTCATATTTGAAATCTGATGACTAAGTGGTGGTGGGCACAGCTGCTTTAGAATCAAGAGATAAAGGAAAGAAGGAAAACAAATCCAGAATTGCTATGTGAAAACCTTGCTGACATGTAATGCTGTCAGAACATTTATAAAGAGCAGAAACCCTATTCAGTGTCAATCAGGTACGTGCTATATTGAATAAAATATTTCCTATTTTAAATGTTGCCGAAGCTCTGCAATTGCTAGCTTCTGGATTTATGAACAGTAACCTCTGTAAGCGAAATGGGATAGTTAAATTATTGGGAGTTTTTGTTTTAGTTCCAGTGCACATTTGTTCTTAAAGTCTAACAGTTTATGCAGCTATAATGATCTTTCAACGGGCTTGTTTTAAAAATTCTTTGAGGATTCAGAGAAAATTGTGGAAGTTTGCTATATTTTAGTACTTTGACTTAAGAATCTAATTAGAATAGGATTACTGCACTAAAAGCAGAAGGAGTATTTTTGAACATAACTTAGGAGTTGGGATTTTTTAAGGTTTTTGGAAAACTGCACAAATGAATATGCTAATAAAGGGTAAAAGCCACTTCTTAGCATCATAGTATTTTTTAGCACCTGATCCAAAGCAAATTGGAGTTATTGGAAGTTTCCCCTTTGACTTGACTGGACTGTGGATCAGGCTTTTCAAATTCTAGGTCTCATACTGATAAATGTCTCAGGATTTGCTCTTACAGTTGCTGTGTCTACCTAAGTAGTTCCCATATTAAAGTCAGTGATATAGATTTACATGCTTTTAATGAGAACTTCAGTTTTGACAAGGATCTTCCTTATTAGACAAGAAGATAGTAGCCTGTTTCTTACATTTGCTTTTGGAAATGCTAAAAGGTGTCTTTAACAATAACTAAAGATTGGACAGCACATGAATAAATCTTCATCAAACCCATCAGAACCCATCTGCCTGAATGCTAGTAAAGACTTTTGGCTAGTACTGAAAAGAACGATCTGGTCTTTTTATCTTGGAGGTTTTATAAGTGAGGTTTTATTAGAGAAAATACATTTCAATCTGGAGAAAGGATGGGATAAACAGCAAATTATGTAGTTTAGACCTTGCAATTATTGGTAAATGTGCTGCTTCTTTTTGGGAGAGGGTTCAGCCTTGTCATATGGAGAATGCTGCAAGATTACCATTTATGTGCAGAGAAAGTTTTGATATGGCTATGAGTTGCATGAGAAACCGCTTTTGAACATAAAGTGATTTAGCATTTGATTCTGATGTGCTGAGTATTACTAGCAATCTCTTTCCTCATCCCTATCCTTGAAATTCCGTGCTCATTTGTTGTCCCTCTAAGAGGGGGAGAAATCTAAGACCAAAGTATGGTGCCTTTAGTTAAGCAATAAATACATTTTGTATTCTTAATTTAAAACTTTAGAACTTTTATTTGCTATTTCAGAACTTTATCAAAATTCCTCTTTATGTTTGTGAACAAAGTTTAAACGTAGAATCACCCCTCTGTCGCTCTCCTCATTTTTGCTTTTCTTTCTTAGCTTTTGTATATCTTTTAAAATAAGATGTAACTTACAGTTTGCAGACACAGTGACTGTAACACAGGATTAGAGGAAAACAGCTGTAGTATCTCCATTCTCAGACTGGTAACTCTGTGTGTATGTGTGTGAACAGTTCAGCTTCCTCAGCCTTTCAAAGGAGAAATAACAATAAAAATCTTAGACCTGAAAGGATGGACTAAATGCTAAATGTAATGCTGCTTTACAGCTGATCTCTTAAGTGCCCTAAATTATGATAATTAGTTAACAGAGCTTCAAGTAGTGCTGGAGAAAGTGGAATCACAAAAATTATTTTATATCCTAGTAATTTGTTTGTTGGTAACCTGATAAACTTAAAATATCATAGGAAGAAAATACCCATAGATTTAGAGATGTTCTTAAAATGTTGCAATTGCAGAACTGCCTTCAATAAATCAGCCACTGTGAGTGTCTATGATGATATTCCGATAAAGAATGGATTAAAATGTATTAATTAAAACCACTATAAATCACGTTAGTGTATGATCTCTTTAAATAGACTTAGTTTTAGTTCTGGTTCTTGAGTATTGACTTAAAGGTACAAGTAGCAAAGAACTTACAGTGAAAAGGGATGGTGATCCAGGGGGCTGAACAGATGTTATATCCACTATGTTATTGTGCTCTCCTTCAGTTATCTGCAACATGCTTTTGCTAGCAGCAAGAAATATTCACGTAGAAGAGTTTGCTGGTCCATTCCTCCAGAGACAGGAAATATGAAGCTCAGAGAACAGAAATCCCAGAATAATTTCTCACATTTCATTTTAATAAGACTAGGAGGACATTCAAATTTTGTCTAAATTAATATATTAGACAAGCGTCCACTTGTGTGAATCGACAACAAAGTGCTGACAAACTCAGTTGAGACAGGATTTTACTCACAGTAAAAGGCAGGTTTTCATGTCCATGTTAATGGTGAGACAAATCTAGAACAGCTTTTTTTGTTTAAGGGACAAAGACGTATACAGAAACTTTTGTTACCTGTGGATGATGTTAAACATATCTGATCTGGGAATTCATGCAGCATTATAACAGTGTTTCATAGCTTGAAAGGCAAGAATAAGCAATACCTTGGTTTCTGTGTTACTTCAGTGAATTAGAGATGATGAGAGAAAAGTTACGGCATAATTACTAATTTGTCAGGCAGTTTTAAGTCTTTTAAGTCATCAAAATCGGCTATCAAATAACTACATTGCAAAAGCTTTTCTTTTTAAAGAAGTAAGAATAAAACTGCAGGGACAAAAATATTTAGTCTTGAATTTTCTGTTAATGTGAAGATGCATGGCAAAATGAATACAAATGAAATAATATTTTATATAAATTCCAATACGGAAACAAATTGCCTTATAGCAAAAACCAGAAAACCAGCCAAAACTGTACTGCATTTCTTATGTATTCATACATAGATTTCATTTCTATCCAATTATAGAAAAGGTTGTTTATTCAAATTTTATGACTAAAAAGACAAAAGTTTGCTTTGTGTAGTAAAAGGTAAGGCAACCACGTATTAGGTAAGGCAGGCACATATTTATGAAGTGTGTGGTTTGCATACTGAGTAGAGCAAGATGCAAACTGGACGCTCCTTGCTGTCATCGTCACGCAAGTGAAGCCAGGCTCTCAGCGTCTCCCAAAGCACAGTTCAGCTCTGCAGCTTTAGTGGCTGCCTGAGTGGCAGGGATGGAAAAGGCATCTTGCATGTGGCATGTTATTCTCGGACAGACACAATGGGCTGTCTTGAAAACAGTGCTGACAAGTGCTGTTAGTTGAAGAGGTTTTGGGCTTGTTGCTTAATAAGACCACTGGTGAAACAGACTCTTTTGTTACGTAAATTAATCCTACAGCATAAATAATTTGCATAGTAAAGAAGGTGTCTGGAAAAAACACAGTAAATAAGATGGTTTTATTTGGGGGAGGTCAGAGTGGAATAAGGGATATTGCACATTGGTCTGACAAGAAGTCTGCTGCTTTTTCTTCGCTCTTCAGGTCACCTAGATCTGAAAAAATGATTCCCTGACAGCATGTTTGTCAGGAAGATTTTCTTATGCCAAAGACAACTATGGTTATCAACACTGCTTCTCAGCCTCATAAAGCAAGAAGTCATTTGAGGAGCCTGAGGCACGGCATGCTCAAAGGAACAGCCGGTGCATCATGCCTGTTTAGCCGGGAGAAATTAAATCCTGCATTCGCTGACATACGTGCCAAACAGAAACTCCCACCCCATGTTTTGGAGCTATGGCAGGTCAGATCCTCAGGTGGTATAGCATGTGCTGCAGAAATAAATTAGTTCATGTCATTTTGGGATGTGTCCTGTTTGTCTACCCACCTTCCTAATCTTGTTGCCTATAGATTGCCAGGGGGTCTAGGTTTTAAAGGCAGTTATGACCTTACTCTATTGTCCATTGGCCAAAGGGCTCTTAATCTCATCACAGGTGGTTATGCCTACTGATGGACAGCTGCTGCCAGGGAAAATCTCTCATCTTTGCTTTCCTCAGAAAGCAAGACAGACAGTCTCTCTCCCTGAGAGAATGGGAAGTTTCAATTTCTGCTCTATTCCTATTGACCGATTTACTTGTTTTTCTTCACATATTGACTTTTTTCCCCTCCCTTTTCCCTCTTAAATGTCTGTCTGGCATGAGTGCATTGCTGCTGGCACTGGTCTGTGTGCGCCTGCTGTATATCCTCACAGACTTGTCTGTGGGAACTGCTGTGGGAACAGGGAATAAATGTAGTGGTATTTTCAGTCCTCGATTTATTTATTTCTAATATGGGAGATGCTGAATTGTTATAAGGGTAAACAGAAAAAACTTGACTTGAGTCAAAGAATCTCAGCCCATATTGCCAGCTCATGCCTACAGCATGCCAATAACTAAGATACAGTTATTTAGTAACCCACCAAGCAGTGTGTAAGTCCTACTGGGCAAAATGAGATGGTTTCTCCATATATATTTGCCCTTTCTTGAAGGCAGATGATTGAACGTGGTACTGTGTTTCTCATCAGAGTCATACCAATTAAAGATGTCCCTCAATACAGGCTTTTGTAATGACTAGAGAGTAATGAGGTGGATGAAGGCTCCTATATGCTCATTCTTCACTTTCATTAAGAGAGAAATGGTGGTTGAAAAAATTCATTCCTCCTGGACCCAAGGAACTTGTGTATTCCCTGCTGTTGGCACAGAGCTATATTCTGATCATCAAACCAAGAATTAACTTCTCAGAATTAACTTCTTAAGAATTAGCTTAGTTAATTAGCGTGTACTGAAAGACTCAAGTGTGCTTCAGAGATGCTGGATAGAGATGCACATCCCAGCTCCATGAAAATATGAGTCCATATATTGGCCAGCCTGTACCACTCTTCCTTGCCCTTCCTTGCATCAGAGGGAGATAATCTTTTAATCATAAAGTTCTTCTTGAACAAGGTTGATATTCTGTGTACTGGCTTCTGCCATGATACTGCTGTGGATTGAAGTGTGATTACAAATTCTTCTGATAGATCCTTGTAATTACTACATGTGTAATAGTTTTAATAGATTTTTCTTTTCTGGTGGAACATGCTAAAATTTTCACACTGAAATTCAAATATTCTTTCTGATGGAATATTATTGAGTGTCTGTGCTGTACTTTGAAGTAATGACATGGAGAGTAAAGGATCTGAAGTCTCAGTTTGCATTTGTATTCTTGAGCAGCACAGTGGCTTTCCATTTCTGGTCTCTGGATCCTTAAGTCTATGAAACGTACGTAAGAAATGCAAGTCATAGAGACCTTAAATCCATTCTGAGGTCTGGTAACATTTTAAGGGTCCACAAATTGAAAGGCTAAAAACTACTGCAGTCAATCTTAAGTCTAGTTTGAACTGAGATCTGAAAACCTTTTCCAGTTGACTGCATACCTTCTAGTGAACTAATTCCATTGCAGTATATGCAAGGCGGGTGTTTTCATGTACCATGAAGTGTTAAATGCTGGTTGTCTTTGGACAAGATCCACAGCTCTTATCTTCTTGAACAGACCTGACAAGGTGGCCAGTGTCCAGGGTAACTAATGATCCTTTGATATGCTTCACTCTTTCCAGAACAGGTAAAATGGAATTTCCTCTGCTATGAATGCCTCCAGTAGTGGACGAACATAGTGGTTCTGGTGGGAAGGGACTAATCCAGCACCCTGCTCAAAGTGAGGTCAGGTTGTTCAGGGCCATTTTCAGTCAAGTTTTTTAATACCTCCAAAGATGGAGATTTCACAGCCTTTCTGGGTATCCTGTTCCTGTACTTAATTCTCACTGTGCAGAATTTTTTCATTTGTCCAATTGGAATTCCCCTTGCACTGACCTGTGACTGTAATCTCTACTCCTAGCTTGTGCACTTTTTCTGAAAAGTGGCTTTGCTGTCTTTGTAACTCCACTTTAGGGAATAGAAGACTGCAGTTAAACCCTCCTGAAGTCTTGTGTTCCTCTGGTGGAAAAACCCAGTTCCCTTGGTGCTTCTGTGTACGTCAGATGCATTGAGCCCTGAAATATATTTATGAATGTTTAGAATAACCTAGAAGTTGTCAGTGTTCTCAGTAACACAAAGGCTAAGACAGGCCAAAGAGAGTGCTTATTTCACTTAAATGTTTCAAAGTATTCTTGCCCTTATGCTTTTTAATCTGCAGTATTTTTTTGAGAAGAGGTCTTGATCTCATTGACAACAGACTATTAATTTTGCAGGAATGAGTATAACATCTGAGGTCTCGACAGACAGCTTTATTTTCATTTAACTTCCCTATCTGTCCTCTACGTGTAGCATCTAGTCCTTCTCAGGTAATAATAAACTTGTTTACTTATATGCCTTCTGTTGGCAGTATCTGGCACTGCTGTGTTTAATGAGTAATGTTTTTCACAAAACTTGAAGCACAAGTGCCGTTTTATGCATCAGGAATGACTTTCCTTTAATGATCAGTTTTGGAGAAAATGATTCAGTTCGTTGTGGCGGTGAGTGGTGTAAAGTTTAACTTAGCAGAATATTAATAGAACGCTTCGGAAGATGACTGAGGGGCTGTGGGGTAGTGGAATGCATGCTTGCTGAATCACCTCTATTAAAACGAAAGGAAGAATGATTGCACTTTAATTTAAGTCTACCAGAAAAAAAGGTTATCTTAATTCTCTATTGCAAAAAAGTCTTTGCTCAAAATATATGACTTGCCTATAAAATTCTAAGCACGTTGTAATGTATGTTGATGGAATGGTGCCTGAGAACATCCATCACTACTACTTTCTGCAGACTTCTGCGTTTTTCTAGGAAACGCTATTGTATTATGTTTCCAAGCAGTCTCTAAAACATGGCAGCCTGCCCTCTCTACCTATTTTTTCCCCTTTCCAAAACTAAAAAAAATAAATAAGTTATTTATTTATACAAGGCTTTTAAAAAGATACTTGGTATAGGTAACGTGCAATAACTGGCTTTTGAGTTTGTTCAAATAGGTCAGATGGCTTAATTATTTACCCATGTATCTGTTTGACTGTAACATCTAAACCAGTTCTTGTGCCTGATCTGGTGTGTCTTGCATGGTGACTCTGAAGATACACTGAGTTTAATACGTAGAGCTGTTTAAAGACCAGAAACCTTTTTTTTTGTGTGTGTGGAGAACATTGATAACATCATATTTTTGTTCCTACATCCTCATGGATAGTGTCATCCTCTGTGTACCGGAGCCAATAGAACTATTTTCTCTTATGCCAGATGTGAACCCTGCCCTTAGTGACTTAGAGTTGTGAATGGTAAGTGTTACTCAAGGAATCGGACAAAACGGCTATTTTCTTAATAATGGCATTTCAGTAGTTGAGCATCTTGCTAAGCTAAACTGACTTAAGTGGACTGAAATGTTTGCAGTCTCATAGAAGACTGTAGTATAAAAATAAGAGATAACTGTTTTGTTTGTGTCTGGTACAGATCTAGTGTAGTGCTGATAGATTAGATCTAAATAATGTACTTTAAAATTGAATCTTACTTTTAAAATCTTTCTTCAGAGAAGGAGGAGATGTTGGAATGGGAGTTCACTTTATGTAGGAGTTCATTTCTGTTTAATAAATGGTGCTTAAGATATAAGAACATTATACCAGGATGGAACAAATACAGTAGCCTGTTGCACTACTTATTCTAATCCTTGAGTTAAATGTGGTCGTGCTTTCTTCTGAGGTATTGGTGTTAGTGGAGTGTGTTTTCTCTAGCCTTAAATCTTAAGATCTGGTTCCCTGAATCTGCAGTTCTTCTTTAACTTCTTCACAATCCTTGAAACTTCACAATCCAGCAGTCAGTTTTTAGGACCTTCTGAGCAATACTGGATAATTTCATCAGCTTCGTATTATTTCTGAGGCTCTGGGCTGCCCATTCTAAATTCTCTAGGTATAAGGAAATGTGAACAACATGGTCTCATGTAGATCCATAGTCTACTGTGTCTAAACTGTTTCTACTACCCAAGATAATCTCAAGCCAATGCTGTTATTTTTTAACTATATTGCAGTCTGCTGCAGACTACGAGTAGAGCTTTCTTTAACCTCCTGGAATCCAGAGTCCTTTCTCTTGTAAATAAGTTATGAGCAGTCTGTTTTTGAGGAATGCTGGTACTGACTTTTCATGCTTGCATGGACTCCTCTTTCTAAAACAAACTTCACTCTTGCTTCTTGTAACTTCTGTGTATGTTTCTAAATACTGTGTGTTGGCCTTTGGAGACCACAGGTCCTTCTGCTAAATAGGCAATTATCCTGCATACTATTCTACTGGATTACCTCTCCAGAAAAAAACTACTTAAAGCCCAGCTGATTTCAGTTCATGAAATTGTGTAGTACCAGCTCTGCCTTCTCTCTGCTTCCACAGCATCGGTGCGTATATTTTTCTAAACGTCTGAAGGAAACTATGCAACCAGTTGCCTGCTGCAAAAACTGTCAAAGTATCTTAGCAGAATGTCTCTAGCTGACTATGACAGAGGTGTTGCTGTAGTGCCTCTCAGGTCCTTCTCTCAGAATGGTTGGGGGTTACCTTGCACTGTGTGCCCTTTGCAGGGGGGCAGAAGGACACAGTTAGCGCTGTCAGCTCTTGCTGGACATTCCAGATGCTCCTGCAGAGCGTCCACATGCATCTTGAATACATGCAGCCTCTGAGATCGCAAATGGTATACAGCTTTACCTACACAGAAGCTTTAAATGCATTTTGAATTTGGTGTGCTCACTGGGCCCATTCGTAGTAACCACTGAAAATAGTTTTAAGATCATTTCTTAGTTTCATCATTTGCTGCTTAAAAATTATTTGGGCTACCCACCCCATAATCTGCAATTGAACTTTTGAGATTTTAAGTGCAGCGAAAATTGAACGATGCTTGGTTTCTCTTAAAGGAGACTGTGAAGCATCTGGCTCCAGCAAATGAAGCGTGTAGATTGTGTGAGGAGGGAGGTCAGATTCTCCTGCTTTGGCTGCATCGGAGTTCCAGTGCAACAACTGCTGGACATAAACAGCTGCTGAGATATCTCATTTTCCTGTTTCCCACAAAGGAAAAAACAGCAGCTGGGTCTGAGGTGCCTGAGATGATTTAAATGAGTTCCTGGTTATTTCTACAGATATCTTCAGTTTCATCAACAGAGTGCAAAGTGAGAAGGAAGGACCCTAAACTATCCATTTTATTCAAAAAGACTGTTTCTTACATTATTTTTAATGCTTCTATCTGGTCCTAGAGGAGAAAAATATGTGAATGCTCCCTGATGGCATACAAGAAATGCCATCTGGCTGAGAATTTCTGGGACAGGAAGGTTGCTGGTACATCAGCAAACCTGTGTTTGAATCTTCCTCGTCTTGTTTTTTGGTCATGTGAGATGAAAAAAGGTAAGAATATTTAGTATCAATACTTTGGTCACTTCTGGAATAGGACAGCTGTGGGTATCTTTTCAATTATCCCGTGATTTTTCATGTTAAGATCTTATTACCGTCTGTAAAAGTACACTACATTATCAGTTCTAGAGGCTGGAACTTGCTGTTTTGGAAACAGAATTGTTTTGCATTGCAAGCTGTAAGAGGGCTGCATGTCTAGTCTTCAAAGCTGGAATGAATTGCAGATGAAACCCATAGTGAAGAATAAAAAAGAAATATTTTTAGATGCTACTGTAAAAGTAATGCTTTGAGGACAGGGGTCCAAACTTAGGAGGCTGGTTTTGGTGGTTTTTTTTTTTTTCTTTTCAAAATTTTTTCTCCCTTAAATAATTTGGATATACCTAAATCTGACAAAGAGTATTTACTCTTGGGCAAATTAAGGTCTCTGTTTTGACAGTTGATTCAGATGGGAGGAAGAATGAGGAGTAGTTGGGATGGGGATGGGGAGTGGCAGGAAATTATAAAACTTCTGGACCTTAAAAAATCACTTGAGTTCTGTCTTGTTAGCTTTGGAAATACCTGTGTTCTGGGACTTCTGCTTTTATAATGGCTCTGTTCAGAAGTGCTTTATCCAGGGACCTCTCAGTGATGAAGTCACATTGCTTGCTGACATCCATTACACGTCTTCCTCCTCTGCGGAGAGGGCTGTGCAGTGGAGTTCAGGTTTTGGCAGGTAAAGGAGAGAGGGGGGGGGATGTGTGTGTGTTTGTGTGTTTTCAAAGTATCTGCTGTTACATGTTTGTGTTGATAAAGGGAAGACTGAAGTTGTATGCTCTCAGCGAGAGCAGGAGGTCATGAGCTTTTATAAAGAGAACTGGTTTCTAGGGCACCCACACCACAGTTGTGAATGATAGGGTAATTTTGCCTCTGACAAAGAGCAGTTTTACAGTGGTTGTAACGAGTTACTTTTGTTAGGTTCCAAATTGTCACCGGCATCTTTGTTTCAGACTTCAAGAGATTTTTTAAAATTATTATTATTTTTTTTTAAGGGACTCTGAACTCAACATCTGTCTTAGCCTTTATTTTTAAGGAAGTTCTAGAAAGCTTTCTTTTTCTTAAAGGTAGTGAATTCCTACGTTTGGCATGTAATGTGTTTTAACAGGATATTTTTATATTTTCTGTTTTATGGCTTCCTTTTTTCTTGTGCAGAAAAGACTTAATACAGAACTTTCTTATTTTTTTAATTCAACTTTTTTTTATACCTTAACATCTTTAGGATGAATATTTAAACAACAACCTTCAGTCTTGCTTCAAAATGTCCCTGTGTGCGTCTTCTCACAAGGACTTTTCTCAGTTGCTGCCACTTCAGGATATTGGATGCAATAAAACAGAAATTAAAAACTCACCCGCCGGTATCGTCTCTCCAGTTCCCTACAGCTGTAATCAGTCCACGTTGACAGCAGCACACAGTCCAGTCTGTATTCCCTCAGCTTACATGGAAAACAGACATGAATATTCTGCAATGGCATTCTGCAGTCCTGCTGTGATGAATTACAACATTACCAGCAATTTTGGTGATTCAGAGAGTGCATCTGTGAGGCAAACATCAAGCCCCAATGTGTTATGGTCTGCTCCTGACCATCTCTCCCCTCTGACATTGCACTGTCAGTCATCTCTTCTGTATGCAGAGCAGCCAAAGAGTCCGTGGTGCGAAGCAAGACCGGTGGAGCCAGTGCTACCTGTGACCAGGTCAGTACTACTCATTTCTTTAAAACTTTGCTGGAAATTATTTCCATCTTCTTTAGTTCTTTTAAGTCTCATCTTTTTACATTTAACTTATATGTGTTGGTCTCTCTGAAAAACAAAACCAAACCAAAAAGCCTCCACCAAACACCAAATCAGTCCGGGGTTTTATGTTTTTTTTTTTTAATGTAACTTCTAAAATAGGATTTCTTTTTCAATAGCTCCTTAGAGAACTATGCACCAACACGAAGCACTACAAATGCTTTCAATGTAGGAACTGTGTGCTGTGTATAAACAAAAGTTCAAGACTGTTGGGTATTACTTTGTACAATAAAAACGAATTTTGCTCTGGCAAATTAAGTCCTTTGAGACAAAGAAGTAAAGGTTCCTTCTTTTTTCCTTTTCATACAATGTTGTTTGAATACCATTTTATCTGTTTTGGTTTTGTTTTTTTTTTTTTTTTTACTGCACCTAATAGTTGTGAAGGCTTTTCATGAACTTAGAAGTCAAAAGAAATGTTTTCTTTGTTTTTTGGTTTTAGTATTAATGGTTATACAGCAGCATGCATCATGTTCAAAAGGGTGCTGCTACTGAAAAAGTCTGACATCATTGTTCCTTGTTGCTGTTCTCTACTGACTTTATGAAGGCATCGTGAACAGCAGACTAATGGGCTAAATTTTCAGCAGTAAAGAAACTGTATTTGCAAAAACATGTGCCCATTCTACACATTTACTCATATTTCAAAATATAAGCAATGTGTAGATCATCAGCTGATGAAATTACTCCGTTCAGGGGCACAACAGCTGTTGGATGGATAAAAGCACAGGGTGTTGCAGGTACTGTTCCTTTTTTAGCAGCTGTATGTTTATTCATAGGGCTCAGTATTTAATTTCAGCAGTCATTGTCAGTATGAAAAATAGTTTGTCCTGGCAACAGTTTTAGTTCAATTATTAAGAAAGGATTTGTGCTCTTTTTGAAACCACCCATGTTCCTTCTGCAATGGGTTTGCATGTTGTCTGCACAGGGCTAAGCGTGAGATCTATGTCTTCTTCAGACTTGTAGGCTGCACAAAGCTTCAGCCCGGCCACCTGACTAGTCTCTATTTGGAGTTGGCAGAGAGGAGCAGACAGTTCTGGAGTGCCCAAGCAGGTCTAATGTGAATAGGGCTAACATCCAAACTCTTCCCAGTTTGGTTGATGTTTCAAAACTTTGACAGCCCTGGGAAAGCTGCTGCAGGTTAGTGTTTGAAGGTGTCCAGGTGATGGGACAGCAGCTGGAATAATCTAAGAGCAAGAGCAACCCATCTGATACTCTGCAGTGTGCTCTCTACATAGGCAGGAGGGAAGCCAAATCAACCACCCTGGAGTTCTAGTAAATAAGTCTTAGACTATTGATTTTGTAGCTGATGATGACATAATTTAAAGGGGAGAAATCAATGAAGTGTAGGTTGTAAAATTGGTGGATGATCTTTATCATTCAGCAGCAAGTAACTACTGTGTTGCTTGGTAGATGGACCTTCTCAGTGGTTCATTTGCCTCAGTATGACGCGTGGTAACCTCCCCTTTGTGTATAGAAGGTGTAAAAAAGAAAAAAAAAAAGACATGGAAACACAAAAAGCAAAAGCTGTAATTCCCTTATTGTGGATATCTGTCCTGAAATAAGACTGTAAAGAAAAAAGCTCTGTGTTTCCTTTTGCTTTATCCTTTGGTGAGGTCTTAAATTAATGTCATGAACATTATATTTATTGCCATGGGAACAATGACTATGACACTGCAGATTCGTAGATTATACCTTGAAGGAAGAGTTCTTGGGACTGAAACTTAAAGGAATAGCATAGCGCTGGGGGAAGGGAGAGACTAATGCTGTAAAGTGTAAGTAAATTTAAACAGCATTGTAGTTTGACAAAAGGGATTTTGTTTGAAAGTTGAGTTAGAAAACATCATTACTACATATTTAGGCCTGTTTTTATATTACCTTTCAAAATAAAGCAAGAGTCTCACTGTGAGAGGAGTTTATTTTCCCTGGGTGTAAATTTCTGTTAACATTAGCTAAACTAATGTGGTCCGCTTTGCTAAAACTGATAATTGTGTAATTTGGATCTCCTTGTAAATCAGCTTAAAATAAGGAATCTGAATTTTCAGCATTCCCTTTCCTCACAAATAGTTTCACTAAATGAATACAGAAGAAATTTATTTAACTTTGTTAAATGCAGATGTTCTGTAGCATAGTGTTGCTTTTCACCAGTAGTTCAACAAAAATGACTTGTATTCCATGTAAAAACAGACACATTTTTAGAGTTCTATTTTTTTACTTTTTTTTTTTGTAAAATGGTAATAATTTGCTGATAAAGTCTCTGCTATATTTGTTTGCATTATAGGTCCTCTACCTTGTAAAGACAATAGAAATAGTCTCATAATTTTGTTGGTGCAGGATCACTCCATTTATATCGAAAAGGAATGTGACAGTGTAATTATATGTTTAAAAGTAGTTTGAAATTGATTTCCGCCTTCATCCCCTAAATAAAAGGTTTTTAATTAAAGAAACAAAAGGTTTATTTTGAAAATGAACAGATATGTTACTTTCTAAAAAGTATTAGGAAACTTTAATGAAGTTGCCGGAGTGATGCTTCTGGAACTTAATTTGTTCTTCCCTTCTATTATTTTCCTTGAACTTCTGACTAATTGTAGGTAAAGCATGTAAGTAAAGGGATTTGGGTGCACAGGCTAGCAATGCTTGCTTAATTGAAAATTGTTTAGGAACTTAATTTGTCTTGTTCACAGTGTGTTAGTATCATATTTATAGATGGTTTAAACTCTGCTCTGAAGCCGTAATTATGTGCATTATCCTCCTATGCTTTTTTATTGTGCTCATTCTGTAGAGCACTTACACATATCATTAAGTCTCTTTGAGGTGATGGATTGGCATCTCCATTTTATGATGGAGGAGTTGCAGAGATTAAGCAAAAATATGTCCCTTCATTTTGAGATACCTACGACACAATTTTCAGTGTATTAATCAATGTTTGGAGCGTAGCAGAACCTGTGCTTTTTGACAGTTTTGTGGTATTAACACTTCCAGAAGTTATAGTAGGGGGTGGCTCTAGAAAATGAGGAAGATAAAGATTGAAAAGTATTCTTCAGCTGATTTTTGCCGATCATATTGCACACATTCTGGGAAAGAAAGGAAGAGATTCCAATTACTTGAAACAAACCTTAGTAACTATGAAGCTCTCTAATTTCAGCACGCTAAACAGGGCAAGAATGTGAGCACAGAATGGCACCTTCGGATACAGCCTTCCTCACCCTATGGCTTACACTTGCATGGGATTGAATTATCTCTGGGCACTGAATGAGCCAATGGCCTGTGGGATGGAGGGAAACGTTCTAAGTAATTAGAAAATCTGGACTGTTAATTTCTAACTTAATGTTGGGGTTTCTTTTTATTTTCTCGGTGTTTTTTTCTCTCTTTCTTTTTTATAGTGTACAGTAGTTAGGTTTTTAAAAAGCCTGACAGACAACAAATGCCATGAGCAAATCTTGCTACTTGAGACTCAAGTCAAATCCTTGCTACCCTACTTCATTTTTAACAAAAAGTTGAATTTAGGTTCACGTTTTCCAGGTGTGGCACAGGCATCAAACACTTGCTGTGGCAAAGCTAGAGGTAATTAGTAGACGCAATGGATACTGAATAACCTAAATAGCCTTGCTGATTCCTTCTCTTTAGAGTAATCATCTTGTCACTGTTGATGACTAGTAGGAAATCACTGACTTTCTACTTTCAAAAAGATTTTAATTCTTTTTATGGAAACATAATATCTCTATATAGAAACCATGATCATAAAATAGAGAGGAGTATTAGGAGGTGTAAAGCAACAAATTTTTGCCCATGGGGTTCCTTGGTAGCAGCCAGGGTACATACCCCATTTTCCTGCATCCTTTGGTGCAGGAGCTTTGTGGGCATCCAGACAGTTACCACCAGTTTTTCTGGAGGACCTGGCAGCTCATTCATCTGCTGAACATGCTGGAATGCACCAGTCCCAAGAGTGCTGAGAGGTGGTCTCTGACCACACGCGGGGCTACCCACTCCGGTTTGCTGTTTGTGTATCCAAGAGACGATCCTTAGGGTAAGGAACGTGTACCTTAAAGCTCTGAGTATTTCCTAGTTCTGTTGTTCTTAAAGAGCACAGTAACAAGATGATTGGTTTTGAATCTCCTGCTGTGCTGCCGCAGCTATCGCAGATGAGCAGATTTGATGCCCATTAGGCCTGCAGGAGGAATTCGTTCCAGATTGTTGCTCTGTGTGCAAGCTGTTTGCCACAGTCGTCAGAAGTCACGTAGCTTGCGTGTCTGCTGGGTGGCTGTTGTTAAACTTTTAAGCAAGGGAAGAAAAAGTGTTATTTAAAACACGTGTCATGATTGGAAGGTAAAAAGCAACACTCCTCAGTGAAATGTTATGGTGCGTGCTTTTTCTTTATTTTCCTCTATAATATCTTGGTGCTTTAATGAGGGCAATGAACATCACTCTCTAGAACATACCAGTCAGTTGCTGAGATCCTCTCTAGCTGATTTTGATTCTCTTATGACTCTCACAATTGGATCTTGATTCCCAAGTAGAGCTTAAATAGGTACCTCTTCTACTAATGTGAAATGACAAATTTCTACTTACTCCAAACACAGGGAAACGGGAAGGAATAGTCATGCTCTTTCCTCCTTGCATTAGCAGCATATTAGGCATATGTGATACAGTCCCTTTATTCTAAGAGAGAGTTTCCCCCACAGTGGTCTTCCCAGTGTGGCAGAAGGAGAAATAACTTAGTGATTCAGCAGTCCATTAATGGGTGTGTGTACCTGTGTGTGTAATCAAAGACTGGGCATGTTAAACATCTAAACACCTTTATTCCTTGCAATATCTCAATGAATTAATTTTTTTTTAAAAAAAAAGCTTGCAGTAACTTAATTCTACAATACCTTAAATTTGGAATTTAAATTAAAAAACAAAATTTATCTGTTTTGGAAGTCGTTCAGAGGATCACCTTTTTTCCTTGCAAATTTTCTACTAGGAAATTGGAGCACATTCTCCTCAAATATTTATAAAACTTGATGATTTTTAGTTGGCATGTGGATGTGTTTGTCCTTACCTCCTGTAATGAAACCAGCACAAAGTCTACTTTTAATATATTAGTTAAGGCCTTTTTGACAGCACTTTCAGCACGTTTCTACTGTTCTGCTTAAACTTGCTCCTCTTGGTGAACAGGTTTCTTCTGCCCCGGCAACATACCCTTGTTCTTTAGAAGTCATAAACCGTCCTACCTGCTGTCTTAACCCAACTGATGTTTCTTCTCCTCCCTACACCTGCTGGAAGGTGGGATGAGGAAAATTCTGCAGTTTCTAGCTTCTGCCTCTGTGCTTAAGTTCATACCTATAAGTTGACTTCACAGCTTTCCTTTTGTGAAACTGCTGCTGAGAGTTTGCACGTGACACTGTATTTCTCTCTATCTAGAAGTTGTATTGACCATGAAGGTAAAACATGCTAAAACCACCAAGAAAATGAGGTCCAGAGAAAAGGCAAAAATGGATGTGCTTCCTATACCTAAAAAACACTTTACTGATAATCTACGTTCCTTTCCTCTTACTGTTTGTTTACAGGATCTTGATGTCAGGAATTGGCTGTTATTTCATGTTTTTATCCTGTTCTAATTTTAATCCAGTTGCTAAGAAGAGTTCCAATAAATTGGAACTATTTGCAGTGCTTTAGGAATGAATATATCTTATTAATTTATATGGAGCAATAATTTTTTTAATGTATGAAAACATTTTATTAATCACGTTTCTCTGTTCTTCTTGTATTCAGACTTTGATATAGCACTAGGGTGACAAATGTGGGTCGTTGCCTTCAACAGAAAACTTTGCCTAACGTTGTGAATTGATCTTGTAGGCTTAGATTCACCTCTCAGTGTAATTGTCTCCAGCACCTCATTGAATGAATAAAGCCTCATTTAAAGGGTGAAATACTTGAGACTAGATCTGTATTGCTCCAGCTAAAATTTACCCTTGCTAACAGTACAAAGCAAGCGCAGCTACGTCTGTGGTAGCGTTCACCGTGTCAGTCCAAGCTGTCTGAGTTCGCATTTTTCATGCTAAGCTTCCCAAAGCTAAAGTCCACTCTGTTCACAAATTCCTGGACTTGTACATTCCCAGGAATTCTTCAAGATCCATCAGCATGTCATATGATTTTTCCCCGAGTTCGTCTGAATGACACATCAAAAAGCAAGTTTTATGCCTTTGAGTATATTAAAACTTTAGAGTCTGTCATCATTGAAAGCTCTGGGATCAGACTATGTGCTTTAAATAACCTTATCAGAAAAAGGCTTAACAGTGAGTGTTTCACACTGTCCTGTGTTCAGTAATAAGAGGACTCTATATAGAGAGCATTGAAGACAATGAAAAATAGCAAAACTCTTTGCAATGTAGATTAATTTTTTCTTCTTTCATAACAGATGTTTTTCTTTTCTATCAGAGAGACGTTAAAGAGAAAAAGTAATGCCAATGACTGTACAAGCCCAATTGCAAATAATCCTGGCTCAAAAAGGGATGCCCACTTCTGTGCAGTCTGCAGTGACTATGCTTCAGGATACCACTATGGGGTCTGGTCGTGTGAAGGCTGCAAAGCATTCTTTAAAAGAAGTATTCAAGGTAGGAGAATCAGCTTTTGATATTGTTTCATATGATAAGGGGCTGCAGCGGTAGATCTAGTAATGAGTTGATTTAAAATCCTAGTGTATGGTGCTGCATGCTGAAAACAGAGCAACACGTGATTTGACTACTTTATCTTTTGACTCTTATGTTTTCAAGATCTGGAAGCATTACAAAGCGAGCAATTGATTTCTTTAGAGGAGAAGTGGAATACGTAGCATGGGAAGGCCCTGCAGTAAAGGCCTCAGTGGGATGGCACTGCAGACCTGTGAATGTGATTGCAGTTTGTGTCCCAAAGTAGACATCGTGATTGTGAATTTGTTATAATAGACACAGTTAGAGTAGGTAATTGTCTGGAGACTTTGCTTGCCGGGAACTATTCTGGACAAGAATATATCACCTGGAGCTGTTGAGTCATAGCACATAACATCTACACAGTATGTAGGATATTAAAATGTGTCCAGTAAGTATTAGGTACAAATCTGATTATTGTTATTTCTCAGCCCTCCACCCCCAGAGCCTACATTGCAGTATTTCTTATTCTGCCAGATCTCTCTGTCTAAGATTTCCACTTCAGTGTTTAAATTCTTAATATTTAGTATTTAGTTAAAATTTGCTGAGTGGCTGCTGTATGAAATAAAGACAGGTCTCTATGTTACCACAACCTATGGGCAGTGACATGTGCACCATATTGCAACTTTGGACCACTTAATTTCTTTAACCTTAGCTCTAGTTATCATGTTCTTTGGCCGCATCTGGGGTTTCTTGGTGGAAACTTGTTTGGATTGATGTTGGATACTCCATGCAGATACTAACAGAGAAACTCCTGTCATTTTTTGGTCTGTAATGTTCCCTTCCTCTTCTACACACAAAGCATTTGGCAATCTTGAGATATTTTCTTTTGGCTCAATATGGCAGAGTAGGTGTCACCATTAGAATCAAAGTTAATTCAAAACTTGTTTGCCTTTTCAATTTATTGTGGAAGTTCTGCAAGGGTGAATAACAATTACTATAAACTGGTGCAAGTTCTTTTGATTTCTAAAATAATTGAAGAGAACTTTGTGTCCAGTTTGTCACAAATGGAGACTGAATTTGTTCTCAAAGTGTTTTCTGTCAGGAAAATTATTTGCCTGCTCTGCATTGCTCGTGTGTGCTTTGGCCATGAACAAGTTACCCATTGTGGCCCTTTGTACACCTTAATGTACCCTGTCAGGTAATATTTGCTTGTAATTCAAATAAATAAAAGTAAGTTCTTGGCATAAAACACTATCAAGCACTCAGGTGCAACTGTTGTTATGAAGGAGATTGCCTGTAAAAATAAAACTTCTGGGCCTACCATAGACCAGAATGTTGGGCTAATGTCTAATTAAAATTAGATGGTATGACGGAGCAACTGTGTGTGGTCTCCTTTGCTTGTCCAAGTTTGTAGTGTATTTGTCCCACATCTCTGAACATCTGCCCGCAAGCTAAATTATCCCAAGGCCACCGGAGTTTTAAACCACTTTATACTCCTGTGTGCTTGGGTTATAGTGCAACAGAGAGCTTCCTCCTCCTTTCCCCCCATGTTGTGTGAAGAGTGATAAACAGTAATTTGTTTTTCAGCCATATCTGCCAGTAGGAAACAGGACAAACTGTAACCCGATCTCTTATTTTTAAAATTGTCGGTTCAAAAATTCAAGGTTAAAATTATTTTAATTTTGCAAGGAAATAGTCACAATGGTTCAGTTAAATAATTACTCTTGGGGACATGAACTCTTGGACTTACATCAAGTAAAAGAATCTCTAGTAGCTGTATCTTTGCCTGATCTATTCTTAAAGTTTGAAAAAAATAACTTAAAGAACAACCAGAGAGAAAATAGATTAAGAAATGTAAATGAGTGGATATTTTTTGTATCCTTTGGTAACTACTGCAAGAGAGATTTCCAGTATTTCGCAGGAGGTGATTCAACTGTATTTACACCAGGAGCATACTCAAGTCCAGTTTACAGTAATAAACCTTTGGACCAGGTTATTGATTAATGAAATAAAATAATGTAAAGGGACTTGGGTGGGGGCAAGGTGAGGTGGGAGAGAAGAAGACAACAGAAGAGGCTGTAGTGGAAACTTAAGAAAATAACATTTTCTTCAGAAAATGTTTCTTCAGAAACATTTGTTCAGAATATCTAAAAGTTAGATCTTGTGCTTTTGCTTTTCTTTGTACTATACAGTATGCATTACTTCATACTAGTCTTCTTTCTCTCTTGGGCTGCTTTTTTTTAATTAACTTTGGTCCAGTGTCAGTCCTCCAAAGGCTTCTTCATTCCTGGAACTCACTATGTCAGAGAGAGTTCAGTAAATAGAGCTGTAGCTGAGGACTGAAGCTATGTGCACTGCTGCTTTCAACTCTGCTCAGGAAAAAAATCTACTATCTGCCATCCGTAGAATACCAGTATACAGTCAGAAGTTGGTGACTGGGAGCAAATTTCTGCAAGTCCCATTTTCAAGAATGACTTGGTAGTAGAAGGTGCTTGGTTATCTAAGTCATCACTAAAAGCTGGTCTATGTTGTCTGGTTACTTTTTCAGGCCACAGGTTGATGTTTTCAGTATAGGATAAATATGCATTTTTTTTTTGCATCAGTTAAATTTGTGGAGCTTAGATATACACCTAAGAAAAAGTTGAGATGCTAGGGAAATGACCAAGAGAAGCTGTTGGAGATGCTCAGTTTTCTCTTCTATACTCTGCTGCAGGACATAACGATTACATCTGCCCAGCTACCAATCAATGCACAATAGACAAAAACAGGCGCAAAAGCTGCCAGGCATGCCGGCTACGGAAATGCTATGAAGTGGGAATGATGAAATGTGGTGAGTTTTGTGTGTCTATGTTGTTTGCTTGGGTTTTACTGGCTTTTTATTTCTTTTCAGTCAATTTTGCCTAGTTTTTTGGGGTTTTTTCCCCTGGAATCCTAAAAAGGCATAACAGGCAATTAGAGCAAGGTTTAAGCTCGTTTTATAGCAAGAAATGCATCGACTCTTAAGGTAGAGAAGAACTTTTCATGTTCAGAAAAAAGACTGTGGGAAGGTGTAAGGTGTAGGTTCAGAGCAGAAAAACCATAGTACCTCTGCAGATCTCTGTGAAGGCCGTTTACTTGCATGCTACATTCTGCAGAATGGGAGCCCAAGGTCTGCTGCTGCCTGAGCCTCAAACCAATCTGAAACCCCTTCAAATATGGGGTAAATGAGCCTGCACTGTGTTCTGCTGGTTGAATGTAATGCCACATCAGAGCAGTAGTTAAAATTAACCCAAGATCCTGCCTCCAACAGTGGCAAGAGTGAATGCCTCAGGAGGAGCGTAAGAATGAGACTGGCACCTAAGAGAAACTCCTGCCGACAACTCTCAGCTTCCAAAAACTAGCAGTTGGGGACTTCTGGTCTAAAAGAGGTTTCTTGTATTTAATGGAATGACAACTTGTCCTATGTCCCTCTTTTTAATCCTGTAAAGCCTTAGCATCTACAACATCCCATAGCAAGGAGTTCTGCAACTTCACCGTGTGTCACGGGAAGAACTGCCTCCCTGGCTGCCAGGCTTTTTTGTGGGGCTTTGGTGGGGCAGCAGGGGGAAGGCAGTGAGGGAGCTGTTTTTTTCTGAACGGGCTATTTTCAGATGATGTCCTCTAGCTCTTCCATCAAAAGAAGTAGTGAACAACCACAGGTTGTCACTGCACCACTCAGAATTATCCAGCCTTTCTCTTATTCCCATCTTGTACTTACAGTGACGTAACTTCACTGTAGTTGTACATTTATAGATGATATTTTAAAGGTTACTTTTAAGAAGAAAATAACTTAAAAGATCCTTCAATATCTAATGTACTTTCACAGTGAAGGTTTGTTGTTGTTTCTTATAGATGTACATGATAGAAATAGGCTGGGAAAACATCACATAGGAACACTGGAGGGGAAAGGAGGAGGTCACTGTGCTTGGTCTTCTGTGATTTGCAAGCATTCCATTCATTTCATCCTATTTAATGTAGATACCTATTTCTATTTCAAGACTAGGCAGTGTTTTCATCCTCCCACTGCTTTGATCTGAAGTCTGTTTGCAGAATATTATTTCTTTCATTAGGAACATTCTTCAGAATTCGAGCATGCATTTATTGCTGGACAATTAACACCAGTTTGTTCTCGTGGCAACATTGTTTTATAGGCTATAAGGCTCTAAAAGGCTCTTTATTGTTAATGGTCTGGTCTGGTTGTACTTATGGACTACATCATATCCCCTCACATATATTAGCCTCATATTAGGTTCAAAGAACCAAGAAATCTCCTCCTCTTGCAAAAAAGGAGAGTAGACAGAATCTGGAAGTCATCAGGGTAGCTCGTCCCTCAATCTGCTCCAGGCTGAAATAATCTGTTTTGCACTCGGATGACCAGAATCACGGACAGTATTCCTGTGAACTCTCTTCACTCTAGTAGCATTAATGCATATCTGCTTCTGCAGTAGCTTTTCTCTGCATGTAACCCGGGATCCTATTTGCCTTCTTCATGGTTGCATCACGCTAACAGTCCATAATCATTCTATGAGCTGTTATGGTAGCAGCCTCCCTGTTCATTTCTAGCTGGTAACTCCCAGCTTAGAGCTACAATTTCAATTGTTCCTTGTATTATTTTTGTACTCCTGAAGTACATTTAGTTTCTGCTGCTCAAGTCAGCTAGTTCTTTCTACATGAAGCTCCTGTCTTCTTCTGCAGTGATGATGCATCTCAATTTTATTGTCGTTTTTCATTAATACGGTCTTAGCTACCTTTGCTGTCTGGCTTCCAGAAAGGAAAGCCTTATGCTTGCAAGTGAGACTCCTTTTGAAACCTCACCTTCGGGATGGTGTCACTGTCTTTTGTTCATCTTTATGACTGAGAATGTTACTCAATGTGTAAGTTTTTCCAATAGGGGTTTTTATCAAACCCCAGTTCTCGAGTTGGAGAGTTTTTGTAAATGTTGATTCCACTATGATAGTATAAGGTGGTCCTCCACTATGCTTTCCTTAAATGACTCCTTTTATTCTAATTGTCCAGGAAGTCCTGGTCTGTGATTAGACCTCATAGGCACTATAGTATTACAAGGAATAAATAATGAGAATATGTACTGTGTTCCTTTTAATCTTATCATATATTTATAAATAAAATTTTCCTACAATAATGTTTATAGGACATTAATGACTATGCCAGGCCAAAAATGGCTTTGAAACTTTGAAACTATAATAATAAAATAAGAGGAATTGTAGTTTTTAAAACTTAGGTTTTTTAAGTAGTAGCACTGAAATTTGACAATCTTAACAATTTAATTTGTGAAAAAGGAATACAAAAATTACTCAGAATTGTCTGAGTTGCCTGACGAGTTAAGAGGCACCTGTGAGTAAAACTGATGCATGGACACTTAGTGATAGACATTTAAACCAGACAGATTTTAAGACTGTATTTCTTGCATGAAACATAAATGCCATTTCCTGCAGACTAGAGTGATTATCTTTCAAATTTGTCTTGTTAGAGCCATGCTTTAATACCAGGTTTTTACCATAGAAAGCCATAAAAGTGTATGTTTTTATATTTTTAATGAAGGCTTTTCACCATCTCCACTCCTTTTCCAGGTCACTTAGTGAATGCATTGGTTCACATCTGCTAAAACCCTGGATAGGATAGAATGGTTTGTAAGTGCGTTTTTGCTCGGTGGAGACTTGTTGTCCAGCAGCAGTGACAAAAGAACCTCAATTACCACTTTGTAGTTTATGAAAGCTCTTAATAAAAACTCGTCACCGTTTGCTTCAAATCTTTAAATCCTCATTTTGTATATTATCAATAGTCACCTTGAGAAAAAATATACCTATGTGTATGTGTATAGCGTACGTTTCTGTGTGTAAATGTGATTGGGCACTACATGTTTTCTTTAAAACAGCAGAAGGCAACAGGAAAGTGTTGCTTTGGAGTTTCCTGATCTGAAATTCTCTTGGATGTCATTGCATTCGTAAATGTTGAGAAGTCAACGCAACAAGCCAGAGCTATTTCAGTGGAGGCTATCTTGGGGGTGCTTTATATTAAGGTGATAATGGATTTTCTTACAAAATATGTCATCATTGCCAAAAGCACAATGAAGGTCTTAGACACTGCATCTGCAAATTTCTCTGTAGGCAGTCTGTGTTGCCTACTGTTCCAATCAAGAAAGCTGCTGCTAAATTTTGGCACGAGGACTGCTATCAATGGTAGAAAAATAACTGCAAAGCACTGTCACCAGGAAAAAGGAAAACAGAATTACTGCAAATAAATTAAAAGTAAATTCTGCCCAGCAAACTTGAATAAGGCACATCAGGATAAAATGGCTCTTCTCTTGGATTTTTCTGGTGTTTACCTGGGGAGCTTGAAATGGTCTGGGCTGCTTGCCCAAGGCAGTCGAGCAGAGGGGAGTTGCTTCATCATTTAGCTATAGACACTCTGGGAGCAGCTATGTTCATACTTCTCTTTTTCGCTTCCTGAGGCACAAATAGACCTTCTTCCATAAGGATTTTTCAGTTTCCCTCTTGCACTGGACTTAACTTATTTCCCCGCCCTGCTACCGTATCTTTTTCCCTGTGTGCCAGTTCTAAATTTGTTAAAAATGTTCCAAAGATAAAGCTCCTCAGCCCCCTCCCCACCCCAAATGAGGAAGCTGAGGGACCATACTAAAAAGCGATGGATAGATACTGCCCTTGAATACTGGCATCATTCCACAAATTTGCAGAAAGAAAACCAGACTTTTCTGTGGGCCGATGCGGTTCAGGAGTTGTCTCTCTTTTTCTCCTGTGCTTGGCTGTTGCGTGCGGTTTCCAGATAGCACTTTAAAATACTGCAAATTACTTTTCACATAGAAAGTAAGTGGAGAAAAAATGTTTCATAAAATTCTCTGGACATCAGATGTATTAATTGTATTTCAGCTATTATAGAAATTACTGTAATTTCAGCTCATGTTCTCACGTGTATGGCAGACAGCAGCTTCTTTGTCAGTAGTTCTGCTCGGTGAATAAAGGTGCACTCACAAGAACATATGCATTTGCTTTCAAAGGTGTCCGGAGTGATAATGATTTACTAATGTATACTGGAGAGAGTTTTAAGCTCGAACACACACAAAAACTCATTATAATGTATTCAGTGGGAGAATCTGCAGTTGCTGCTGAACTGGTTAGTTACATAGAGAGTTGCCAGGGACCAAAATCAATATTAAGAGCAACATGCCTTATAACTGCCCACCATATCAGACAGAGGAGGCATGTGCAATTTTCAAAGAATTTGTAAAGCAGGAGTTGCTTTAAAAATAGTGTGTTTCACTGCCAGTTATACCTGTTGTGACTTGTTCGTGGGTGAGTGAACAACAGGCTCATTTTAATGACTTTTTTTCAATGTGTCTTATTTCTTATGTTCTTGTGATCATTTACCCGTGTGGTCAATGGTGCTGTAGCTCGAGGTCTTGCCCTTGGTTCAGGATTCTCAGCTGAATACGGCTATTTTCTTGCACAAAGAATGGCTCTAAATAAGGAGAGTGCTATAGGAAGACTGAGGGATTTGATCATCATTTGTGCACTTCTCCAATTGCCTGAATTACCATTATATGAATGAATATTAGCTATTAAGTATAGTTAGGGAGTTTGTGGTAAAGTCAGAAATAGTCCCTAATCTGGGAAGCTGCACGTGTTTTATTGCTGTGCCTTTACACAAATTGATCCACATCTCTGCGTCTGGTTAAGCCAAGTATTAAGCTCATCTATAATTATTTATAATATATAGTTTTATAAGGACTTACACATGCCTGTTGGATGCTAATAGACGTACAGGTAAAATTTCTCAGTCCTGCCTGAAGTTTGGATTTGAATAAAAAGCACAGAAGTTCCTTTATGTTGTTGAAGTGTTGCTTTAACTGGAAAGGCTGTTGCTTTCTGATGTGTCAATTGACTAGCAAGCTTACATGTTGTTTTCTTAGTTGTGTAATCTTACAATGCACTCTTTTTTTTTTTTAATACAAGCAGAATAAAATTTCACGTGGAAATAAATGACATCTCTTTTAGTTACAGATAAGCTGTGTTTTATGCACACTGTTGACACACAGTGAACAAGCCTTTGCCTGCTTTGGCAATATGTGGTGATTAAAAAATACAAACAATAATTCTGAATCTGGTTTCTCCGCCCCCCCCCCCCCCTTTTTTTCATCACCAACTGTAGTTTTTTTAGTAACAAGTTTTTTATGCATAAATGTCATAACACTCCTAGTTTGACTTTCTGATTGTGATTACAGAAACTAATTCTGTCTTAAATGGAGTACTTTTTAAAAATAAGTCATGTTATACAGTTATATATGAAACTTCATTTAGTTAAATAATGTAAAGTAACTTAAAGGGGCTTGCTATTTCCCAGTAAGAACCCTCCTTAAGTACTGAAACTTTTAATACCATCAATAAGTATCACAACCCGACTGAATTATTTTAAGATGGAGCATGCAGTACAGCTGCGCAGATGAAAATTGTACAAGATTATCAATTAAAACAGGATGCTGGACTACTATTTTTTTAATACTTTTAAAAATTTTACTGATTCCTTTGATTTCCATTAAATTGCCTGGTCGCTTACCTGTCTATGTTTAGTTTGGATAGGCTACAGACTGTTAATTTAAAAGTCTTTACAACATTGAATTGGAAAGGATAACTCGAGTTTCAGCACCAAGGGCCTGATATTTTCCATGCCACAAAGAAGTCCGGGTGACAGTATAACAGAGCTGAGGACAGCTGATCGGAAGATATGGAGTTCCACAAGAGGTTCACTTCAGTGTCAGGATACGAACTAGGGTCAATGGGCTGGTTGCAAGTGCTTGCTTGACCAGATGTTGCTTCTGGCAGGTGTATCCAAACTGCTGGAATTTCTTCCTCATCAGGCATCTCCTCCTCTCCCCACCTCCCTCTTAAAGCAGTAGTTTTTCTGACTTCATCATTTTAGATATGGTCCCTAACTGAACAACTTTTCTAAAAGACTGCTTTTCGTGTGTTGTCTTTTTGGGGCTTCACAGCTCCACCAGGTACTGGAGAATAAAAACTATGCATGTGTGGAGCAGTTCGTATTTTTTGATAGCCCAAGAAAATTTCTCCTCTGCCCTGCATCTCCCTATGGCTTTTAGTCCCTCTGTGCTATTTTTCTTATTCTCTTTTTCAAGATGGCCGTGTTCAATGTGCTTCAGCTCTCTAAATAGTTGAAATTACGTGAGGTGTTTTTTCTTACTTTAGTTCAGTTCTCTCCTGGTGATTAGGATCTCTACCATGCACATTCATACGGAAATCAGAGCCATGGAGATCTCTGTAGGTAGACCACTCCGATTACCTAGGCATTTCCTCATGTGTCTCCAGTTCTGCTTTTGTTCCAGTTGCTTAGCTCACTGTCGACCTTTCCTCTTCGTCTTCCCTGTTGGAAAACACTTACATACTTCCGTGCATGACATGACTTCAGAACAGTCTGCAGCCAACTGTGCCATTCTAATGTTTTTCTGAAGCTGACAAAGCACTTTAAGATTTTCCTCTTGACCTTTGTGCATTAGTCCAAAATGAGGTTTAGCACAGAGTTCACTACATCATCCAAGTGTCTTTCTAGAAATTAGTCAATGCCTCAAACAAAAGCATTTGCACTGACGGTTGAAGAAATTGCTCTGTGACTTCTGTAGTTCTGCAGGTAACCTTTTTCTAGGTATCATCAAGTCTGATTTCATTAATCTACCATAAGATAGTGTCTCTAGCTCTGATTGTCTCTCCTGGTATATTATCTTTCCCTAACTGCTGTTCCACTGCTCTGGCAACTTCTGGCTAGATGTCATTCGTTTAAGCATTTGGTTCTGCAAATCAATGATTGTTTTCCTTTAGTCCATTATTTCTGCAAATGTCCTGTCAGTACTCAACCCATATCATCCTACCCATATTCCTTTTAAGGATGCAAAACCATCCTTGCCCAAAATGGTGCAGATTTTAGGCTGGACTTCCGTCTGATAATGCTTCCAGTTCCAAATGCCTTGTTCCACTTGGATTCCTCCATGCCTAAGGATATGGTTCATTAAACCAGCTTTGCCTATTTGTATTTTCCAGTCTCTTGGATTTTCAGATAGAGAGTGTTCTCCAGTATTGAGAACTTCTTTAGTGGTCATCCTGTTCTCTTTTACATCTGAGGTGGTTTACTAAACAGACAGCAAATGAGGAAGATAGCTATGTGCAGTTGAGTGTTCCACATCCTTAAAGTCCTGGCAGAATTCATTAGTCCTTATCCAGTCTTTTCAGTGCCTTCAGGTTGTACCCGATTGGCCTTTGCATCTCACCCTTCCCACGGGTTAACTCAAACGGTGCTTGATAGCTGCCGAAGACAAGACAGGACCAT